>NC_138143.1:22954464-23554464 GCF_964188305.1 Podarcis bocagei
GAAATTAGGGGAAAACATGTTCTTCTGCCACTCCACCTTCTCCTCCCTTTGACCTTTTGCTCAAAGTTCACAATATTTTTGATGACTGCTTTACCATCTCCAATAAAGACTTCAAGGAGTGTAGACTTATGAGCACCAAATGCCCTAGAAATTCCTTCACAGGGTGAAATTGTTTTTACTGCTTTCCTAGAGGGGAAAGATAAATTTGAGTATCAAGGTATGCAAGATGCAAAGCAATGTTAGCAAAAGGTGTTCTTATTCAAACATTTTTAATAATTATATTCTGAGGTATCACACCTCCCATTCTAGTTTTTAATCCTATTCAGGCTGCAATTATCCAATTACAGTGCTTGAATGTGGGAAATGGCGCTTGGCATTTGGATGAGACATATAAAAAGATCAAAATAGTTACTGCTTGAATTAGGTCACAAGAAGTCTCAGCTGTTAATTGCAAGAACAAAACACTATTGTGTTGTGCATTTTTATTGGATAATAGAGTTGGTGCTCTTTTTTTCTGTGTACTCACACTAATTATTTATACATGTAGCTCGAAGGGGAAAAACACTTAACAGAGCATTTAATCCCATTTAAATTTCCCTCGCCTGAAATCAATAAACAACTTTTTTTTATTGTGAAATGTTTTTTGAGGGCTTGTGATTTTGTGCCTTGTTGTTAGGACACATTGTTTACGACATGGTTCAGGGACCTTCAGGTACAGTTCTCTTAAAGTATCCGTATGGAAATGGCATGAAGAATGGCTTGTAACCTGGTTACCCATATCTGCGGCAGTGACCAGAGGAGGAATAACCCCTGGGAGAAGCACTATAGGTGCACCTATAGCAGCAAAACTGGACACCTTCATGTGCCTCAGCTGCAACAAAACATGTCTTTCCCATATCTGTCTCTACACTCACAGCAGGCTCTGAAACTCTCCAGTGGCTTGACTTTGCCCCCAAAGGCACAACTCTTCCATTGTCTCACAAAACAGATGGATGCCAGGATATCTGAACATTGAAGCATGCTGTCGGTGTTTGTATATTTGAGGCTGCTTCCATATTAGCTGTTTTCTCTGGAATGGAAGTAACTTGTCTATTCAGTTATTATGGAACATTCAGGTGATGTTGTCACTTTGCTGCTGCACATCCTTCATTGACTGAAACCTTCAGAAGGAAACCTTCTAGGGCAGGGTTGTCTGACGCATAGCCCAAGGTCTGCAATGCAGCTGTCAATGTCTCAGTGACATTTGATGCCCTCACATTGCCTTCCCAAAGCTGGGTAACCAAGACTCGGGGCTTTGGGAAGAAGGTGTGAAGGCTCTGACAGGGTCCTAGAGTCTTCCTGCAGTCTTCCCAAAGCCTAGTTGGTACTTTCCCTGCTGTGGGATGGAGGTGTGAGGCTCTAGGACTCTGCAAGAGCCTTGTGCCTCCTTCCCAAAGCCCAGCACCTTGTTTATCTGACTTTGGTAAGGTCATGCGAGGGCTGAGGTGTTTGTGGCAAATTTTGGGCTCGCTCCTCCTAACCCATGTGACAAGGCAGTTACCAGCCCTTGAGAGGTCCCGTGTCAAAGTACTCTTGCAGCCCACTTGGCATGAAAAACCGTTCTGCCCTGTTCTAGGGTGTATATTATATTGAACTGAAAGGGATTTAACTGTGAGTTGACATCCTACCAGTAATATCCCACTCACTTTTTTCCTTTGCTATGGAGAGAGGTGTTTCAGGTTTGTTATGGCCAAGTGAAAAGCACTTCCAATTGCACCTCCAGGTGTTGCTGCGATACATTCCAAAGGCGTACATTTTCTACACACTAGTGAACCTGAATTCTCCCAAGGAATTGGATTTTAAGCAACAAAGGATGGCCGGGGTGTTTAATTTGACGGTAGGCAAAAAACCTATCCCTCCCTGGCCTCTAGTTCTATTCTTGCTGCATGGGCTGGTATCAGTCTGGTAGAGCTGGTCCCTAAACTAGCACAGGTTGCAATTTAGCAGGAGAACAGGGGGGCAATTGACAGCATTCCCAGATCAGGGTACAACATGCGTGGAGCAGTAATTCAGGACAGGGGTGGAAAAACAGTCGATAACACTGGGCTTCCAGGAGGGAGAATGTGGGCGATGTGGATTCCTGAAAGACAACTCTTCACAAAGCACTACTGACCCAAGGTTACAAAATGAGTTCAAGTATTAGGATACAGGTAGCCAGGGTGTCTCTTGAAAGGTGAACAAAAAGGGTGGAGATCCCAGGGGTCAATTGGGGGGGGCAGGTCAATAGGCACTGGATAGGTTTCTTTGGTACAAGGTGGAAGGTCACAAAGGCATTCAGGGTTTTCAGGTATTTATTGCCTCTTAATGAATGACGCGGGTGGGACACAGGTGGCGCTGTGGGTTAAACCACAGAGCCTAGGACTTGCGTGTGATTTCAAAGTAGATTTTTATTTTGTCTCGACTACAGCAGACCAGCATGGCTACCTACCTGTAACTATTTCAGTTGATGGCTCAGGTTATCCAGTTAGTGCAATATCCTTCTTTTAGGCTGCCAATTTAGCAGCCATATAGATAAAAGTGGGAGACATAGTGAAACACATGGAGGCAAAATGGAGGCAATCTGACAACACCGATTATGGAAGAGCAAGACATCAGCAGTAATAAAGAGCTCTAGTGTGAAAAGGACCTGAATATGAATTAATTCTGAACTCAAGGAACAAAAGTCTAATTTAAACTGGCTTATTTTTTGCAGTGTAGTCATGCCCTTAACTCACAGTGATTGTTCTTTGAGAAAGGGATGCCACGTCATAGTACCGAGGGCTGATTTTCATATTTATCGGAAGCACATCCCAAGGCGGAAAATTAGTATCCTTTTGTGTCATTGACTGCCATGCTAAAAATATTTAGGATATAAGAACCAGCAGCAGGAAGCCAATCGGAACAGATAGGCTGTAAGAAATACAGATTTTGGGTCGATCAGTGGATGGGGAGAGGAGGGTTTCTGGTATTCATAGCTGTTTGCAGCTGTTAGCATTCTGCAGCTAACGTAGACATCACCTTGAACTTTCTTCTTGATGATTATCCACTTTTCTCCCTGACAATTGATGAGCTTGACAATCTTATTAAAATGCCAAATATATAATTTGTGGCACGCTTTCCTCCCCAGCATCTGGGTTGCAGCAAAGCAGTAGCCTGGCAAACATTTACAAGACATCTCTTAGGCGGCTTTCAGCGAAGAAATCTGAATGAATTAAATGGATGAATGAAATTTTCCATATTCAGAGAAAGTATACCTCCTCAAACCAGATATGTGGAGCAAACTTGTGTGTGTGTGTGTGTGTGTGTGTGTGTGTGTGTGTAAGTGTCACCACCATACTCCAAAAAACATCTGGTCCAATCCAGCAAAACTCTACTTATATTCTTCTCATAAAGATAGGATGGATCTCATGTTTGAGACACGGCCTTCACTCATTAGTCCAGATCTTGCATTTGTGGATGAAATAGTTTTCTCTCCCCCCCCCTTTTAAGTTGTTGTGGTTTTTTTTAAAGAAAATGATTGATAAGTCTAAGTTTACCTTTCTGGAGTATTACTATTCATATATGCAAGGGCATATTTCAAAGGCTTGCAGGCCACACTAAACTTGCAAGATACTGATGAAATATTCTCATTTTAAAGTTGCTCTCTCACTCTATAATGACATATGTTGTACGAGGGCAGAGGTGATCAACTTTAATGCTGCTTAGGCCAATACACAGACTCTTACAATGACAGTAAGTGCTTTTGGCTTTTTAGGTTAATGGGAACATAATAGACCTCAATAGACCTGTTTTCATCTCCAAGTCATCAGCAAAGGCCAGGCTCTGGCAAAGAGCACTAGGGGAGAGAACACACCCAACCAGCAGTGAGTGGCATGACTTAATCAAGGTCAGGGAGGCCAAATCTATATATTTTTTTGGTGCCAAGAGGCTGCCAGCTAAAACATTTGAAATGTTATGAGGGATTTTATTTTAATGCGTGCCTTTCTGTTGCAAACAACCCCTGCAGGTTACACAGTTCAGTCAAATGTATTTTTTTTTTTTAAAAAAAGTTCTAAAATAAAGTATGCAGTATAAATGAGATTATGATCTGCATGTCCTTTTGACTGAAAGGATTTATTTGCATAATGGTGCCACGTTCACACTTCATGAGTCAGTAGGATTTTCAAGAGGAGACAGTATTCAAGGTGAGAGACTACTGAAGTTCTGAAATGAAACACACACCTTTAAAACCAGGGCTTTTCCTTAAATCATGATAGGTTTGTACGTACAATAAATTACAGGTGCAAAGCTAGCATTCTTTGTTTGTAAATTAAACACATTGTGAAAGAACTATTTTCACAGAAGTGGATTTTAATTATTTAGTAATATTCATAAATTAAAACTGAGCAGGCACCTTCACAGCAACGTACCTAAATTTTCTTTAGGCAATCCTAAACATGTCATTTTTAACACAAAATCTTATTAAGTACATAATTGTTGAATTAGTTAAATTCAGATAAGTTTGCATCAACTTGTTTTCTCTGTCCCCCCCCCCCAGTATTTTAATAAACATTTTCTATTGTTTTCTATAACCCACATAGAGGGTTTTTTTGTTGATTAAGTGGTACGTAAATCCTGTTAAAAATATATAAGCGTTTTTTTAATTAATTAAAATGCATTCTATTCTAGGGCAATAGAATGTCCATCTTTTCATGTGGGATGTTGGAGGGTATGTAATTTGTCATGCCATTAGAACGGCACCAAGAACAAAAAAATCTGTATTGTGTTTGAGGATAGCTGTGTGTGCCTTGGATATTTTTTAAAGCAGTTTTAAATGCTTAGAATTAGATAAATATAAAAACTACTGCACACATTCCCTCTTTCTCATATTATTTAGATTATATAATAGTACAAAGTGTGAGAAATTAAACCAACTCAAGAAAACAAAGATGTTCAGATGTATTTTTAAGGGAACCCAGTAAGAAATTGAACGCCAGTTTAATTCTACAATTCGGCGGCACAACTGTAAAAACTCTGCCCCATTCTCTAACAGTAAGCTGCAGTGTCAGCAAGTAAGCTAGCCAAGTCAAAGTATGAGATGATGTTCAGAACACATTCCAGAGACCCACACAAAAGCCCGCCAGTCTTGTCCACTTCACCTTCAAGGCTGACTCTGAGAAGTGGCAATACTTCAGGCAGCTCCTGAGCCATGAATACAGTTTGTTTGTACTGCAACAATTGCTGGGAAATACCAGCTAGATCATAAACACCATTACACACTGAGTGCTCTTGCTTTCTACAAACTATGCAGGGAAAAAAAACACAATAGGGGAGGGTGAACCCCCTGTCACTGTTCATTTGCAAAGAGATCCACTGAACATAGCTGTCAACTTACAGATTTGAAAATAAGGGGCCAGCAGCCTCGAAAATAAGGGACCAGCAGCCAAAATAAGGGATTTTAGTCAACCAGCTCACGAGCCAAAGGCAGAAAGCCCAGCAGCCAAACGAAGCCTCATGTGGTGGTTCCCACAGCGCAGCAAACCGGCAAAGGGGGTGCAGCAAGTAAAACCACCATCACCTCTCCGCTGAGAAGCGCTGAGCAAAGGCGAGTTCCCAGGCAACATGGGATCGGCACAAGGCATGCAAGCTCCACCCCCCAGTCAGTCTTAGACTCCTTATTGGGTGAGCAACGCAGCCAAGCAACACAGTTGGAGCCTCCCTTCTCCCTGGCTGGCAGAGGAGCTGCTTCCTTTGAAACCCGAGAAATTTAAGGGACATCATCAATAAGGGACAGCAGCGGGACACGGCGCTGGAATAAGGGACTTTCTCGCCAAATAAGGGACGGTTGACAGCTATGCCACTGAAACATTCACACTGCCATCCATACCCGAAGTGTCACCTAAGAAAGGGAGGCTGAGCGTTCAGTTTCAATTCTGCGAACACATGCTATTTAGCTCACATCGCCTCTATTTTCTCCTGGTTTGTCTCAACAAGGTGAGGCCATGGTGCCTGACACGGTGTCAGTGGCGTAGCGTGGGGGGTGCCAAGGGTGCCGGCCGCACCGGGCGCAACATCTGGGGGGGCGCGAGTCCAGAGGGAAGGGACAAGTTCCTTCCTCCGCCGGGCTCCCTGCAGCCACCGCCAGCCTTGCGCCCTAGCGCGCGCGCGCCCCCCGCCGCCGCTGCGGCTGCGCTCCACTCACTGCTCGCAGGAGGAACAGCCGCTGCAGCAGCGCCGACGCCGCCACCGACGCCTGGCCGGCACGGGCAGCCTCCGCCCCCGACGCGCCACCGGGCCTCGCCGCGCCCTGCGCTCCCCAAAAACCTCCGAGAGGAAGCCGGTGGGCGGGCGAGGCCCGGCTAAGCCTCTCGCCAGCGGGTTAAGAGGCTTTCGGTTTCGTCAGCAAGTTTGGCGGGCTTGCTCACGAGTAAATGAGTGGTGGATCATCCCCCTAAGGGTGTGTGTGTGCGCGCTAAAGAAAGGCTTCCGGTTTAAGTTCTTTGTTACGCTGAATGTTTATCTTTTAAAGATACATAGTAATAATAAAAATAAATGAGAAAAACGAAAGGCGTTGGATTTTGCTGTGCATGGTGCCCTTTGGGAACTGGCAAGGTGGGTTTTGAAGCTACTGCTGCAGAGTGGCGTAGCGTGGGGGGTGCAGGGGGGCCCGGCCGCACCGGCCGCAACATCTGGGGGTTAGGGTTAGGGGCGCAAATCCACTGGTTAGGGGGCGCAAATTACTTGCCTTGCCCCGGGTGCTGACAACCCACGCTATGCCACTGCACGGTGTTGTGTGTGGGTTGTTTGCTGGTAGCCTATCCTGCCCAGCCTGGCAGATTCTGCATATCTAGGGAGTGGTTTCACTTTTGGTTTTAGGATCCTAGGGAAAGGATCCTAGGATGTACAGTGGTACCTCTGGTTATGTAATTAATTCATTCCGGAGGTCCGTTCTTAACCTGAAACTGTTCTTAACCTGAAGCACCACTTTAGCTAATGGGGCCTCCTGCTGCCACCGTGCCACTGAAGCACGATTTCTGTTCTCATCCTGCAGCAAAGTTCTTAACCTGAGGTAATATTTCTGGGTTAGCGGAGTCTGTAACCTGAAGCGTATGTAACCTGAAGCGTATGTAACCCGAGGTACCACTATACAGCATGGGCAGGCAAACTAAGGCCCGGGGGCCAGATGTGGCCCACTCGCCTTCTAAATTTGGCCTGTGGACGGTCCGGGAATCAGCGTGTTTTTACATGAGTAGAATGGGTTAAGAACAGTTTCCGGTTAAGAACATACCTCCAGAACGAATTAAGTTCTTAACCCGAGGTATCACTGTGTGTGTGTGTGTGTGTGTGTGTATATATATATATATATATATATATATATATATATATATATCTGGTAAAACAAGCAAACTTACAAACTTACATATGGTGGCAATAGCTTTTGTGGGCCACTAATGTATCATGCATTAAAACTGTGAATTTTGCTCACTGAAAGCTTATGCCATGATATATATTACTTCATAAGGTTTCACAGGACTATTCAATATTTTCACTACACCAGGCTAATATGGCTATCCTTTCCTGACTTCTCAAGGTAATGGTCAGCTTTATTTTACACACACACACAGAGAGAGAAAGAGAGAGCATTGCCATATTGCTGGCATTCAGATTAGTTAAACCACCTCCTATTTTTTAGATTTAGATTTTAGATTTAGATTTAGATTTAGATAAATTTATTGTCATTGTCCGTATATACACAGTATACACAACAACGAAAATCAAACACCCACCCAAAGACCGGGTTCACATATACATTTGCACGTATCTCCGACACTCTCATCCTATTCAAACATAATCTATAAAAACATAAAATCCAGAATATAACATGACCTATTAAGGCATAACATAACCTAAAACCTAAAACATAACCTAAAACCTATCTCATTCCTTCCTACTCTCTGCTTGCTAAACCTTGCAACTGGCCCTGAGATCATTATTTAGTGCAGTCAGAGCTCTTGGATAGAAACTATTCAGAAGGCGTGTGGTTCGTGTTTTCATTGTCCTATATCTTCTGCCCGAAGGCAATAGTTCAAAGAAGTTGTGAGCAGGGTGGGTGGGATCTCTCAGGATATTATGTGACTTCTTCAAAATGCGAGACATGAAGATCTCATCCAGGGTTGGTAGTTGGAGCCCAATAACATTCTGGGCAATTTTAATTGTTCTCTGTAAAGCTTTTTTATCCGTTTCAGAGCTGCTCCCATACCACGATAATATACTATAGGTTAGGACACTCTCGATGGTACTATGATAATAGGACAGGAGTAGGTGCTGGGATAGATTCAGTCCCCTGAGCATTCTCAGGAAATACAACCTCCCCTGCACCTTCCTCACAACCATCACATTATTAGGTCTTATTTATGATTCCAGTTATTTGTGTTATAATCACTATTAGTATTTTGACCCATAAAATCCCATCAAAAGGTCACATAAGAGGAACTTCATTTTGCCCAGAGCCATATTTCTTTCCACTTTTTTTTTTTTTTTTTTTGGAAATTCAGGGGACAATTAAAGTTTCAGCAGTTGAAAATTATCCATTAATTAGAGCTGGAAGCAAGCACCCATGAAATACAGGTGATAACCATAAATCAGAACAATTAGTCTGTCTAGAAAAGCAACATGATCAAATCAAGATCCTTACTGCCAGCTGCTCAAATCATTGGAGGTTGCACCATTTTTTCCTGTTCGGGGGAGATAACTCTGATATGGGATGATACCAGAATTTCATGCTGTAAAGTTACTCATCTAAGAAGCAGAACTCACCGAGGCCTTGAACTCTGAGGGAGCATGCAACTGCAGTGATTTATATGGGACTAGTGACAATAATACTCTGACTCATTTTGCACTGAAAATGGTGTAATACACTTAAAAAGCAGCAGCAAGGCCAGGGTAAGCTCCTAGCTTTGTCTCCTCCAGGAGACAAACTTGGGGCAGTTGGATTAAATCTTGTAGTTATATAGGACAATAATATGGGTATAGCAGTATCACCGATTTTTGCTTTATCTCATTCTACCCAAAGGCAGTTTATATTGCCTCATAGTACCAAAGTAGCATATCTCCGGCTTCCTTAAAACCATAATCTTGTATTGCAGCAGCAGCATCTTTGTAGACAAATCATATGAGATGGAATATATATAATATAGGACACTCAATGCCAGCAATATATCAGCTGATTGTTACCTTTGAAGAAGGTTGCTGTAGCGGCTGATCAGTTAATTGGTGGTTACAGCAACTTCATTTGAACTTTAGCAGGTGGGTTTCCCCACCCACCTGTCAAGTTTTGCCCACAGTGTGTGTGTGTGTGTGTGTGTGTGTGTGTGTGTGTGTGTGTGTGTAACGCTGGCCTTTGGGCCTAATTAGGCCTGGCATGGGTTCCGATTTGGCCTGCAAGCCCATTTTCCCCAAGCCAGGGCTGCTTGTCCTACACGATATGTGATCGTACGTGATGTCAGGTGCTGGGCAAGTAGACACGTGGCTGCCAATGCACAATTGAGAGCTTCCAAGTGTGATCCCCATTGTGCATTGGTAAGGGAGGCTTGCTGTAATGCCAACCAGCTGATAAGCAGCAAGAGTGAGCCTGCTGGGGTAGCTCAACTATTGGCATCCCCATGGATTGTGCCGAACATCATGAGCTTTGACTTATGAAGCTGCGATGGGAGGAGGAATTGCCCCAAACTGGGCAGAGTCTTGCATCACTCATCCAAGGTTACCTGTGTTGGGTCATTCTGCCTCCTGTTTCAGCACCATAACACACAGCTCACAATGCACAATAGCCCACCCCAACCCCCTAGATAAGCTTTTAAGGGAGATACACAATGGGGTCATCAGAAGGAAAAAAGGGAAGGGAAAGATTGCTTGCACAAACTGCCTTCTACTCATGCAGTGTGAGACAGCACACTCTATAGCTAACTCTATCTTGTTTATTTAAAAAAACCAACAAAAGCTAACCAGCCGGGTGGGGCATATATGCCCATTTCCAATTGTTATCTAGCACCCCCTTGCTCGTCGTTTTCTTTTTCATTTTACACGCTCTATATGCTTCTGCAACTTCTTGTAGGTTGTTTTTTTTCTTCCCCATCCTGGGGATCAGCTTGAACATTTATTTTTTATGCTACATGGAGCACTTTGTATGAAGCTGGAAATCCATCTTTCATAGTTAGCTGCATCCTAGGTCAAGTGCTGCTCAGTAAACATTCATAGAATTGCACATGACAGGTAATATTTCATAATGCCTTCTTCATCCGTATGCTTCCAGTGCCGATGCACAGTGTGGGGATTTTAAAAGGGCATGATTACCCATTTTATATTAAAATTAATTCAATTGTGTATGAAGTTAATTGGAGAAATAGTGCCAAGTTCAGACTTGCTTCTGTATTTAAAAGGGTGAAGCAACCTTTTACTACCCTGCTTTTATAAAATGAAGTGTGCCATGCAGTGTGATCCCAGACATGTGTACTTTAAAGTAAGTCCCACTGAGCTCGGCATGACATATTCCCAAATCCAGATGCACACGATTTCTGCCTTAGGGCTCCTTTCCAAAAAGCTAAGAAAATGCCAACAATGAGCGTATGAAATTTGCTTCAAGTCTATATGGTTCTATTCAGGCGCTAAGAGAAGAGTGTATCTGCTTGAAGGGCTTTTAATGAAAGCACACAAGGGCAACGCAACTTTGGGAACAAGAGTTATGTAGTGCATGTTTCTATGCTGCACTGAAGGAAGATGCAATGTGATCTGAGAGCTCGCAGCTCATGTGCAAAACACAAGATGCTGATTAGGAGTTCTAAATGAATTTCTTATCCATGGCAGTGGAAGCAGCAGCTATGGGTTAGCTGGGTAATGGAAAGAGGATTTGAAAGCCACACAACACAGGAACGTAAGAAACTGCCTTATCGGACAGGCCACTGTATAGCTCAGTCTGGCAATGGCTCTGAAGAGTTTCCAGCAGAGTTCACTCCCAGATCAAATCTGGAGAACCCAGAGATTGAAACTGGGACCTCTTGCATGCAAAAAAGAAAAAAGAAACAAAATGCACTATTACTGACCCACCCTACTCCTTTTCTTGCACAATTCAACCATACTTGGTTTTGCATCAGTAATCCTGAACATCTTTACTTTAAATAAAGTCCTAATAAATTCAACTGGGCTGGTTTCCAAATTACTATTAGGATGACATACATGCAATCTTTTTATCTTATTTTTTGGGGGGAAAGGAATGTTTATACAGCAGGAAGATTTGAATCAGAATTTTAAATATTTTAGTGTAATTTCCATTATCTATCTATTTATCTATATATATCAATAACACTACTTCAGTGAAAACTCATCAAAATACCAGAAGTACTACAAAAGTGAGGTGGAACTAAAATAGAACTGACTGTAAAATCCAAGTGTTAACACATTATTTTATATGCAGTTACATTCATATAAAAAAGGCTCATGCATTCAGAACAGTGTATTGCAAAGGCTGAACAAGAAGTCATTCATCACTGTCCATATTACATTATGCACAGATCCATAGAGTGTCTCTAGAAGAAAATCCCACTTTTTAAACTTTCAGGATAAATTATGTAGCATGTCATTTGCACTTACAGACAAATGTATAAATGATTCTGGGATAGCATATACCAAATGTTATACAGACCTGTTAAAAGCTCTGAGATAGAAGCAGAAACAAATACTATATTAAAATAGTCGTATGTATTCATCCTCAAAAGTCCTGGAAAGTTAACAGAAAACTATATAACTTTTCAATCTGCAGAGGCCATTTTTAAAAAATCGAACTTCTAGAGATCTGAGTACTAGATGATGTGGTTTAGCATATTCATAATATTCATGGGCTTTAAAGGGCTTTAAATTTAAGGGAAAAGGTACTTATGCTGTTTATTCATTTCCTGCAAAGAGATTTGCTGTACTTAATCAGGGGTACTTTCTCACGCTGGAACACAAATACTTAAAACATAGTTACCTTAAAAGATAACATGTTAAACACACTTTAGGAGCTACTGTCAGTTTGCAAAGCCACAAATGTGGTATAATAGGTCTAATGGAAAATCACAAAGGCTATATTGTATGTGACTGCCAGTCCATACATACAGTACATGTGGTACAAAAGCAAGACAAAAGGCTGTTACTATTGCACTGGTAAGCTTCTATCTCCCTCCCCCCCCCCCAATCTCTTGTTCTTCCAGAAGTTTCCTTTCACATTATTTCAGTCCTGTGAGCCAGGAGGGGAGCGGGAGACCCCCACATGTTTGGAGGGGGGAGGTCTGAAGCAGGCTGCCTCCTTTGCACCTCCTCTCCCCACAAAATTTAGAACGCTAACTTCTGAACTTGCAGCTGAACACTAGTAAGAATAAGCGTAGGAGACCCTGCATGCCAAGGAATGCTTATTGTTTATCCTTTCGCCTCAACCCAATTTTTATTAACTGTGCAATTACTTGTTTAGAACAATACTGTAATTACATAAAGGTAAAGGACTCCTGGACAGTTAAGTCTCATCAAAGGCAATTATGGAGTTGTGGCGCTCATCTCGCTTTGCAGGTCAAGGGAGTTGGCGTTTGTCCGCAGACAGCTTTCCGGGTCGTGTGGCCAGCATGACTGAACCGCTTCTGGCATAACAGGACACCGTGACGGAAACCAGAGTGCGCAGAAACGCTGTTCGATGCAGCGGTACCTATTTATCTACTTGAGCTGTTATGTTTTCGAACGGCTAGGTTGGCAGGAGATGGGACAGAGAAACGGGAGCTCACCCTATCGCAGGCATTTGAACCACCGACCTTCCAATTGGCAAGCCCAAGAGGCTCAATGGTTTAGACCACAGCGATCCCCTCCAAGTGTCCCTATTTTCCAGGTACAGTCTCGGAATGACGAAAGCCATCCCGGCTTCTGATTTAATCCTGGAGAGCTGTAGTTTTTAGTTGCCTGAAAGGTACATTCTTAAGAATATGATTTCCTTTAGCACCATTATTAGAGGATAGTTGATCTGAGAACTCAGAAAGATTCCTTCTCTGAAAATCTTGAAAGACTAAAGGCCTGGAATCGTAACATACTCATTTTGTGTGTGTGTGTGTGTGTGTGTGTGTGCACGCACAATATTGGAATGATACAGCATCCCTAATGAAATACTGTCTTTGGTTATATTTCAAAGAAATTTGGTATCTAGCTCATTTTTCTCACTGTGGGTATTTACTTCAGCTGAAGCTTCTCTCCACCCCACCTGGCCATACCCAGTGCCTGTGATGAAGGCAGGCTGTGTAGTCATTTGGCAATAATTCATTTGCTCATGGATAGGTAACCAATATCTAGCAGCAAGATTTAGTGATGAAGTAAAGGGATAAGTGGCATAGGCTAGATACCCAAACAATAAAAAATAGAAGTACAACTGATAAATTACAGTAAAACAAGGAACTTGTAATGAGCTGTTTTGATTTATGATCTTAATTTTCATTTCACATAAGTAATCTATCTTAATACAAAACACAAAGCCTCGCCTCTGCTTTATTAAGTAATACATTTCATATTCCATAGCTTTAAAAAGAGTGGGGGTAGATCAAGAATTTGGGTAATGTAGCGGATCATTTGTTGTAGATTACTACAAGGTGAAATTTAAGCAACTTTCAAAAGAAGTAATATGTGACTATTGTTTGGTTAACACTCAGCGTTGTGTGTTAGGAGTCACTTTCATATTAAGGCAATAATGGGTAGATATAACTTAGATTGTTATAATAATTTCATTATGAGATCATAAGCTCTTGCCTTCCTATGCACAAAGGAATAATTTGGTTTGGCTCTGATATAAATTCATGTGCTAGCATATTTTGAAGGGATTGCAAGGTTTCCCATTCCTCTTGCTGGACAGTTGATTGGCAAGAGAGAGGAGATGCTGGTGCCACTACTACTACTACTACTACTACTACTACTACTACTAATAATTTGATATTTATACCCCGCCCATCTGGCTGGGTTTCCACAGCCACTCAGGGCGGCTTCCATAACCTCCAAAATTTCTCAGATGAAAATAGGAACTCCCTTCCCAACTGACCCTCCTCAATCCCTGCTTTTTTGTCCTCCCACCCACAATATTATTCACATTCTCCTATGGATATTTTGTATCAGCAAAGACCTTCAAATTTACCTCAGATTTTGCTTTAGTGGCAACTCTCATACGCAGCAGGCCAGCTGCAGTTATAACATCCTTGCATTGTTTTGCTTGCTTGTTGAGCCCATGTTCCTTACTGTGTCTAAATTTCCCCCCTTACCTGTGTTAAATTTTATGAAGAGCTTTTGTCATTTTTATTTTCCACTAGAGACTGGGCTGAAAAACGCAGACATATTTCTCTTGGAGCTCAGTTCTTATTTCAGAAGCAGCCAAGGGAGGGGGTCTTGCCATCCTCCAAGGGGTTTCTTTTCTTTTCTTTTTCTTTTAAGTCACCCATAATAGAATGGAAATCCAAAAATTTCAGCTGTTTTATTTATGTCATATTTATCTCCTGAAATATACAAGGCGAATTAATGAAAAGCTTGATGTTTATTAATCTCACTGCTGCTCTGAGAACGCAAGTCCCAGTAGCTACTACTTACCAACACACTGGGAATTTTCTGTTTTGCTTAGGTGGGCATGTAGTTGTTGAGAGATAATGACGCTTCTCCTATCTAAAAATCTATAAAGAGCTAAGTTTGCTCTATCCCCTTGTATGCACTTCTCCAAGTGACATCTATGAGAGAAGTCATATTCTTTCGGGGGTGTTAATGCTGTGAACCCCTCCATCATATGCTCAGGTTGTATTTATGTGTAAATAAACCATATATCATAAAGACCACCCAGTCTACTCTATACCTCACTCCAAAGGAAACACAAATCCAGGGTAAGTGCCTAGAATCTCACATGGCTTAGAAACTGGGATGAAGTGCAACACTGGTGTCAGAAGTAGGATTCGTGTTTCCCAGAGAAAAACCTGTGAGTGAGGTGTGCCTGAGTTGAAATGGAGGGAAGAATAGCATTACTCCTTGAACCAGCAACAAAGGCAGCAGCATAACCAGCAGATAGATAAAACAGAGCAGCTGCTGGCAGAGTGGGTGAGAAGCGTACATGAAGAGCCCAGCTGCAAGACACCCAGATGGATGGGGTGGCTGAAGAGATCCAGGGTGCGAATGTGCAGTGGAGGGGCTGGTATGCAAAGCGATGCAATCAGTATCTGAAGGCAAGTGAGGAAACAATGCATTGGAGAAAGGTGAGCTGGCTAAAGGAGCTGCACTTCATATCAAATTGCCATAATTGTTTTGCCTGCTACAGGATGTTTTAATGCCCACCATGGTGCAGTGGTATTCCAACTACAAATGATATTCGGTTTTACTCTATTACGGCTAATACTTGAGGCAGGGGCTTGACGAGACAATCTTTTAAGTTCCTTGAGCCTATGCAAACATAAATCTATGAAAGATCAAAATGTAATTATAAACTCTGCTCCCTATTCCACTGCCCTCCAAAAGAGAACCGATAAACTTATTTAAATTGTTTATTCTTATATTACCACGGTTCAGTCAGAAAGGGGAGGTGGGGGTAACGTTTGCCTGATATTCTTTGTGATATTCAGCTTCAGAGGATTTTTGAAGTGCTAAAGCAGCAGGTAGCAAAATCTGAAACTACACAGGGACTGTAAAGTGTATGCCTACTAGAATGCCTCTGATTAAGATCTTGAAGACAGCAGAAAATAAAATTAGCACAGTCTTTGAATGGCCCCTGGCAAAAAACATAGGCTTCACCTGACTTTAATCCCCACATTGTTTGGCATTTTCACTATCATCCTGCTACATTATGCCTCCTCTGAGTCATATGATCTCTGTCAGCCTTCTGGACACAGTAAAATAGCTTATATGGAGGCTATTTTGCAGTTTCCACTGAGGCATTGTGTTCCTGTAAGTTCTTTCGGGTAACTTCTGATATATTTGAAGTAAAGTGAATGTGGGCGGTTGGCAGAACTGGAGTTAAAAGAAAGAAAGAAAGAAAAAGCATTACTCTGAGAATGACAGTTCTAGAAGTCACGGGTTCCTATTTAGAATGATATACATGATGCTTTCAATGAAACCCACCAACACTACGATGGCGCTCCAGTTGAGGGGTTCCCTATCTGTGGTTCATGGAACAACAGTGGTCTGAGAACTTCAACCCCTGATAATGTTCACATAATGGCTGAGGGGAAATTCCCCCCTTCCCCCTCCCACCCAGTTCTTAACTTGTTCTTTCAACTGTCTTGTGGCAAAATAATTGCCTAACATGTTGCTAACATTGACATTCATCTTCCTACCTTCAGGCCTGTTAATTGTTTCTGTTCATTGGTTGTTTGATTAAAAGTCTTTATTGCCACTGAAAACTTTGAGTACATCATATGTAATGTCACCCATAAATCCCCCTCAGTGCTGTTGGGAAATCTAAAAATGCCCAAGAGCAAAGATTTTAGTCACGAAGGAGTTTTCATGTCCATTGTTCAGCAAGAGGTTCAATATTGCATAATTCAAAATGAATGCAACCCTCCATCTTAAAGCCAAATGATCCGTGCAATAATATTTGTTTTTCATTTTATTTTTCCTCCTCTCACTCTGCTGATTCCGACCCCCTAAAAATATTTTCCTCTTTACTGGAATAAAATTATTCTTTTACCATGTTCAGGAATATTAAAGAAGAGAAAGAGCAGAGTGAAAGGAAAAACAAATAGCCCTTAATCCTAGAATCAGGGCTTGCTTAGCCACGACACAAGGTGAGGCAATTACCTCAGATGGCAAAATCCACAGGGGCAGTGGATCCCAATGTAGATCTTTATTCAAGACGGGTCCAGCCAAGAAGCAGGGTGAGATGACTGCCTCAGGCAGCTAGATCCACTGGGGCAACAGATCATATGTCTATCTTTCTTTCCCTTCTTGGTCCTGATGTAGATCTTCCCTCACCCCTTCTTACCTGGTGAGGAAGAAGGAGGTACCATTTTGGCATCCACCTCAGGTGCCAAAATGAATTCGGCCACACACACACACACAACACACACACACAGAGAGTGGTACCTCCAGTTGCGGACAGGATCCGTTCTGGAGCTCTGGTCGGATCCTGAGGTTTCCGCAACCGAAGGGACCGCTTCTGTGCATGCGTGGGGGGCGGGGGCGGTAGAGCGCTTCTGCGCATGCATGCATGGCAAAATCCTGAAAAAAAATGCCATTTACATATTCCGAAGTTTATGTAAGCATAGGGACACATAAGTGGAGGTATGACTGTGTGTGTCTATCTGTCTGTCTGTCTGTCTGTCTTATATTTTGTATGCCTGTTGTCTTTGTCCATGGAGTCCATGGTGCTGGAGGAGACTCTTGAGAAGGAAATCTCAAGGAAATCAGCCTTGAGTGCTCACTGGAAGGACAGATCCTGAAGCTGAGACTCCAGTACTTTGGCCACCTCATGAAAAGAGAAGACTCCCTGGAAAAGACCCTGATGCTGGGGAAGATGGAGGGCACAAGGAGAAGGGGACGACAGAGGACGAGATGGTTGGACAGTGTTCTTGAAGCTACCAAAATGAGTTTGACCAAACTGCGGGAGGCAGTGGAAGACAGGAGTGCCTGGCGTGCTCTGGTCCATAAGGACACGATTAAATGACTAAACAACAACAAATCTATCATCTATCTATCTATCTATCTATCTATCTATCTATCTATCTACCTACCGTACTGTATAATGACTTTTATGTTTGAACATCCAATATTTTCTAGAGGTAACTGGATACTCACCAGGTTGGCTTCTGGCCTGGGTTTGTAACTGCCTTAGCTGGACTAGAGAGTGACCCTAATTCATGTGAGAACCTTCTCTGGGTCTTTCCTCTAAGGAAGGCCTGGAAGTTGATGGCAAGGGAGAAGGCTTTTTCAGTGCTCCCTTTATGTGCAACACTCTCCCCACAGTGAGAACCACCTGGCAGCTTTCCCCAGTCCTTTGATGGACTAAGCTGATTATGTTTTATTGTTAGCAGGTGTTGTTTAAATTATTAAAAATTTAATGTTTCATATGACTTTCCTTCTTTTTATGGTGTAATGTATTTATGTTTTTAAATATGAGTTGCTTGGAAACATTCTTAGGTAACAGGCAAGTAATAAATCCAACAAACAAACAAATAATATATTGGGGCATAGACAGCTGGAGTACAAAATTGATTTTCTTAGTTCTCTTGGCAGATTTCAGTACTGGAAAACAAAAGGTTGCTTTGCAAAAATGGGGTCGAGAGGTTTATACAGAGTGTCAGTGACACCAGTCCTTCCAGGAGAGGGAAGAATCCAGAAAATGGTGATAAAATACTTTTTACCCAATGGCCTTGGTTTAGGCTGCCACATGGTCCAATTGTGTCTACCATGTTTAACATCTATATGAAAATGCTGGTTGAGGGTATCCAAATTGCTGGACCGAATAAATGTCTCTCATTTTCACCTGCTTTTCGGGTCTTGGGAGAAGTTTTGAACCAGTGCCTGGCCTGGGATCAGTGATGTGAATTGGATGTGAATGAGCAACTTGAAACTTAATCCAGACAAGATGGAGGTAGCATTGTTTGGGATTCGGCTGATATGGTTTCATTGTTTTAGAAATGGTTGCACACTTCCTTAAGAATCAGCTGAGCAGCTTAAAAATGCCTCTGGATCTAGATTTGATACTGAATTCCTAGGTGAAAGCGGCCAGGAATGCTTTGTCAGCTGCTTCAGCTAGTACCAGCTAAGCAGCTCCCTGGAGAAATCAGACCCAGGCATAATCGCTCATCCTCTGGTTACATCCAGATTAGATTATTGCCAAGTGGATCTGCCTTAAAAATTGACCAGAAAATTCACAGCAGCTGGACAGTTTTCCAGGGTAAGATGCTGGGACAATATCACTTTAGTCATTCCACCTTCACTGATGATCAGTTTGTTTTCAGGACCCAAATGAAAGTACTAGTCATAATCTTTAAACCTCTAAACAGCATGGGATAAATACATTTTATGTCTTACCTCTTGACATATAAACATGCTTAGGTGCTCTACTTAACATCTGAAATTTTGTTGACTGTCTTCTGTCATCTGAAGTGGGTGAGGGGCTAAGTTATGCAGTGCCCTTTGTTGAGAGCCTGACCTAGTCACATTTCAATGACCAGTAAAACATGGCAGCTTAAGAATGTATTTGATCTTTGTTCCTTTTCTTTGACTTGTTGGCCATGAAGTTATATTATTTGTTGGCTGTTTTATTGGTTATCATTTACTATTTTAAAATTAATATTGTTAATTGTGGCCATTTGATGGAAATGAGGCAAGAAGCATTTCCCCCACCCTTTAGACATTAAAATAATCAGATGTGTGTCATCTGTTATGTTAGCAATCCCAGGAATGTGACTTTGAATACAGTGACATCGATAACTCTGTGGTCCAGCAGAGGGGATCATTCACGGGCACAGCTTGCATGGAGATAATATGACGTCTGTTCTTTATTGAGATCTGTTTTGATTTATTTGTGAGATGCTTATGTCTTTTCCAAGAAATTCATCACCATCCTATGCCATTTAGTGTGTTTTCCTATCACTTTCCTAACTACAAAAAGTCTTTGTTGCACCAAAGTGATAGAGCACTTTAATCCACTTTAATTGTGCAAACCTAAACTTCCAATCATGCAATTGAATCCCTCTCATAATTGCAGTCTGGAGGTGACCAGTTTTCATAAGCCATGGTTTATGCATTTGTGAACAAACATCAGGGCAAAATACTCCCTTGTTATTCCTCCCCTCATCCCATCATGCTCCAGCTTCAACACAACTATCTTGGCTTGTATTGAGTTTCCCATTGTGTTCACACCAAGGAACTCTGGCTTAATGTCAGCTGACAAACTAGAAAAATAAGTCATGCTGGTATATGGGCTTTCTCATGTGCCAGTGAAGCCAACACCTAACACAATCCTAGCTATTTGTACATATCTCCATTGTACTGTTGCTGGGAAATGATCTAGAATCTACCTGTAAAATCCTGTAAAGTTGACAACTTGGAAACTTTAGCATAATTTTATTTAGAGAAAATGAGGTGCAGAATGATTAAGAGCATTCTAAATCACTGGGAGAACACCTGGAAAAGCACAGCTTGATTTAGGATAGCTGTTCCGGTAGAGGAGTACATGCTTAATTAAACACATTTCTTGGAAAATAATTCTGCTATGACAGATAAGACAAATTCAGTAGCTCTAGTAAACTTACTTTCTAAAAAAAGAGAGCACCTGACAAGATCGCACACTGAAGATGAATAGCTAGCAGAATGAAATACAAGGAACCCCTCCCTGCATGCACTGTTGTTGGTTGAACTTCCATTGGTCCATAAACATGGGAGGGAAATCATTTTTTCCTTCAAACTCAAACATAATAAACTCTAAATAAACAAATAAATAAGGCCAATACAAAGATATTCTTCTAAGTCCACATAATAGTTCATAGATAAGACAAGTGTTCATGTCAATCATCTGCTCACCCATAGTTATACCTACCCCTTCAAGGGAGCTGAAAATATGTGGCCACTACAAGTTGAATGTATCCTACTATCTGTTTCAATTGTTTAAAAGGGGCCTCAAAAATGCCAAATAAGTAATGTTGTTTTGCTTTGGATAACTCTAATCAGTTTTATCCTGTTCCAGATCTACCCTTTAGAAAAGTCTAGAAGGCCAAGTCATACCATGCAATACCATAGATGTCTGCATTTCTTACTACTCTTTCCTATTCAGGGCAAAACAACATACCATTCCAAAGCCCACCATGACTTGTTTTCATAAAGAAATCATGGAAACAGCAAGACCAGATAACCCACTTCAACAAATAGAGGAACAAATCAATGAAAAGGTAGAGAGTAGCCATGAGACAATAACTAAATCTAAAAAACTTACTAGGGCAATGGCTTCATAAGGCCAACCAAAATGCCACAAAATAGCACACACACTTTCAAGTTTTCTGCCTTAGATTTTGTAACAAACATTCTCTTGAAAACTCTCTCTAGCACATTATCCCCCTGTAACAGAAGCATGGAAGACACTTGACTCAGGGCAAGGAAACAAACTATTATTATTTTCAGATCTCTTCCAGCTCTGCAGTTCTACTGAAATTGTCATCTGGAGATTTTGTGCACCTTATAAAGCATTTTGCTAAATAGTTGAACTGCTTTCAGTATATTCCAGAATTTCTAAATTCCAGTCTGCTTTGAATAGTGCCCACCAACAGAGGGGCAGATACCCTAGTACTTCTGTGAATTCATCAACCAACGCATTTTTTTTTGTCATTCACTTCCATAGGTTTATACTTCCCTGGCTACCTGTACCAACGTTTTAGATAAATGAGAGGCAATTAGAATTCTCTGTCAAAGGCTGCAGTGCTCAGCCAGGAAAATCAAAGCACCAAACTCTAATCAGAATTTTTAAGAAGAAGAGTGTAGCCTGGAATATAGCAGTAGCAAGGCCAGTGCAGTGTTTGAATTACAATAACATCAACTACACACAAGTTTATGGCTGATATTGATTAAGTGCGGCAAATTAAAAAAAAATAGTACTTATTTTCAATTTTCTTTTATTTGCTTGGTGTATTTTTTTTTAAGTGATAGATGTAAAACAGGGCAAAGAAATAATAACAAAGAATGGAGTCCAGTTATTTACATTTCAGAGTAATTAACACTGAACTGTTTAACATCTATGCCAGTTCTACTGTGCTGAATCATGCAAGCAGCAGTTCTGCCTCAGAGAAAGATCATTTTCAGGTATTTTTAAAGTTAAATAGCATACTTTTATACCATAAATACAGTATAAAATATTTCAGCTTTGAAGCATTTAATCACTTTTAAACAGAAATCAAGCAGCTGTGAGGGCACATCTTTTAAATGTCAGAACAAGTGTTCGGTTTTGCTATAGTTTAGATTTCTTTCATTTCAGGTGTCACTTGACATACAATGTCATTTTTTTGACAGACAGAACTTCCAAGGGAGTCTAAACGACTGGGTAATTTTTGTGTGTGAAGAAATAAAAATGACCCCCAGACTTTTTATTTCACTGCCAAGTAAACGAAAGCTGTTGAATGTTTTGCTAAAACTGTTGAATGTTTTGCTAAAGTATGGGAACAGGAGGCAGACATCGCTTAGAGAAACCCCACTTTGTGGAGTGATATACATCGCAATCAGGCAGCAGGACTACTTTTGAGGCCAGGGTGGGGTTCAAAGAAGAGGACAGGCCAGCATGACATTTGGATACACACTGATGCATATCATGCTTTGAAGATGGGAGGACCAAGACTATATGAGCCCTTGCCTGGTCCACCCCTCAACTCTTTCATCTCCATGACTGGATTTTTGATGGCATTGTGGGAGCTGGGCTTTTCAGCCCACTTGTCTGAACACTGGTTGGGTGTTTCCCAGTTGTTGCCCCGGGCCTGAATATATTCTAGGACAACCCCACCACATAGGTGATTTTTTTAAAAAAAGTAATTTCTGAGCCTCCTTGCTTAGTCATTCAGCTCTTTTTACCCATGGTCATTGTGGAGACTGCAGACATATCTTCTGGAGCTGCTTGTGTGCTGGGAATGGGCCACATGGTTAATTACTGTACATGTGGCTCTCCTTTTCTGTGCTGTCTGTTTGAGGGATCACCTTTCCCTGGGCAAGATTTGGGGGTGGGACATTTCTGAGTGGATTTCTTTGGCTTCCCTGCTAGGTTAACACCGAAGAATGGCAGGGATGGACTCAAGGATACTGGAAAGGCAGTGAAGGCTTCTCCCAAGTGCCCTCTTCTCCTTTCCCATCTGGGGAAGAGGAGGAGCTTGATCTGACAGAAATGTTAGCCCGCCTTGACAGCCTGGAGAGGGCTCATAAAAAGCTACCACTGGCCTCAATCTGGCCTCAATGGCTAAGATGCACCCCCAGTCTGGAGACCTGTTGGTGAGTTTCAAAGATGGTGCTATTCCCTCTACAGAAATCTTGTTTTCTTTCTCCTATCATTTACTCCCTTCCATGCAATAAAAGTTTTGGAAAGGGGAGTACATTGATGTGTTCTCAATGTTTTTTTATGAAGCAAATTAAAAATGATAAGAGCAAAGGGTAAGACAGGAATCAAGAGAATATGAAGCATAGGAAGGTGGTTCGGTACTGGTCAAAATGGTGTCCCTGAGTTTTTACATATATGAGGGTGACATGGCAGAAGATGCCAATTTGTGGGCCTGTGCTTTTGAAATACTGACATTGTTCACTGGGCTTGCTCAGTATTCCAGTTATTTTGCATGATTATTGTTTCTGGTCAAATAGGATTCACAGGTTTCTGAATTGTTGCAAACACCTGCAAAGACTGCTTGACCAGAGGTGAAATTGTCCACGTCATGAGCAATGATGGCTCAGTCATGCCTCTTTGAGCTTGCTGAAAAAGGGTCATTTTGCAGCCTCAAATGTGTAGTCATGCTGAGGTCACCATGGATACATTTCCTCATATGTGAATACATTGCTTGTATAGATGCAGATATAGTGAGACTTGGCAGTTCCCATGCAAGAGTGAACCCTAGGTTTCAATGGATTCATTCAAATGTATCTGCCATTCAAAATGATTGTGGCAAAATTGCCATGTCCAACAGAAACATGAGAATTGAGATGGAATATACTGACTTATGTTCCAAGTTCACTTAATAAGTTTGTTATGGAAGAATAACGACAGCTAGTCTTCTGGAAATCTCGTCAAGTAACTTTTTATTGTTATGTTGGGTGAAGTGCTCAGACTTCACATCTCAAGTATTTAAAAAATATGATATCTCTGTCTGTAGACTTTCCTATATCTGAGAGCTCACCCAGCACATAAAGTTTCAGAATAAGGTGGCTAAAATATGCTGGCAAAGCTCCCAGATGTCTGTTTCATTTGCAGCAGATCCCAGAGCATCAGTCTCAGTCATCAACCAGTGCTTAGGAGAAGTGATCGATTGCATGAGGATGAAATGATTGATATTATTCATTCATTCATTTTTAACCACAATATCCTGTCCTTTTGTTTCAGTCCAAAACCCAAGGTGGCTTATGTAGCAGACTAAAAACAATCAGGTAAAAACAAAAGCATATAAATTGACAGAGGGCAGCAGGTTGTTTTGTTTTTCCCCCTTATAAAACAACAAACATGAGAAAAGTCAATATTAATGAAATAAAACCCTGGTCATGCTGAAGTCCTGCTGAAATTATTGTTGCCAGAATGTTTAATTAGTGACAGAATGTTGTGGGAAACAGAGCCAGACACATGATCTGGGCAGGGATTTTACAGGCTAGGCAGAGGAACAGAGGAGACTTTCTCATATGTTCCCACCAGCCACATTTCAGATGGAGGAAGGGTATACGAGACAACTGCCCCAGGTGGCCTGAAATGATGGGCAGGCTTACACAGGAGAATTTAGTCTTTTAAAATATGTGGGTACTAACCCATTTAGGCTTCAAAAGTGATAACCAGGCAAGATGAAGCTTTTGCTATTGAGAGATTCATGTGTCTGTTATCATTAATGACGTTGCTTTACTAGAATGGTTCAAATTCACAGCCTACAAAGCTTCTTGGCCAGCATTAGCAAATTAATCCTAGGCAGTGATCATGTGACCAGGATCACTTTTTAATCATCTGAATAGGGCTATGTGGATTGCACCCTGCCCTGTAAGATCTGTCTACCATCATTCATATGTCTGTAAAACATCTAGAGTTCTAATATTTGAAGTAGCCCCACTGAAATCAGTGCCACTTAAGTACGTCAGTTGATGTAGTATAAGGATAACAATACAGCAGTCCCTCTGGTTGCAAACAGGATCCATTCTGGAGCCCCGTTCACAACATGAGCAGAATGCAACCTGCTTCTGTGCCTCTGCGCATGCGCGGGTCATGATTCGCCACTTCTGCACATGCACATGACGTCATTTTGAGCGTCTGCACATGTGTGAGCGGTGAAACCTGGAAGTAACCCTTACCAGTACTTCCGGGTCGCCACGGGATGCACCCTGAAAACGTTCAACCTGAAGCAAATGCAACACGAGGTATGAATGTACTTGTAATGTAAAACTGGGATTTCCAAATTTATGAAAACTCTGTTTAGATTGCTGTGCATTTTAAAAAAAAATATGGGAGTCCTACAACTGTTCCCCATTCACTGTTTCTTTCTTCGAAGAAACAGTCACAGAAACTACTCATGTTTCTTAGTTTCCCCTGTGTATCCTTATTACATTTATTCATTTTTTCTACTTAAACAAAATTATAATTGCATTTAGCTTTGCAGCAATTTGTTTCCCAAAAGTAAATTCATAGAGAATATTAGAATGACACAAATACAAAGGTTTTAATTTCCAAAAGCTATTAAAATACACTCCCTAGCAAAATGTGTGTTTGAAGTTCAAATGAAAGACAATATCTGAATATAGTAATCCTCAGGAGAATTCATGGCACCTGTCAGGCACTGTAAAGGTTTTATAAATGTTGTCTTCTGCAAAGTCAACTGCAAACATCATAAGGCCTTTTGTAAATATGTCTACCAGCCTCTTTGTTTGAGCAGAAATATTGAATTTCCCAGTATTATGATTATAAACCGGAGAAGATTATTTTAGATTTTTAATTTTTTAATAATAGCCTTTTACTTTTGCCATGGGATCAGGTTTCATATCATATATTTAAGTGCTTGAAAATATTTGATTTGTAACTGCTGCAATGGCCATGAAAAATTCCAGCCGCAAATGTTATTTACCAGTAAACATACTTGAAGTGAAATCTTAAAAATAAAGGATGATGTGACTCCTAAAATACAGGGGTTGAACAGCATCTTTCAGATCAGTAAACATAAAATATTTGCGAGCTCAATCACTCCTTTTTTAAAAAACCAAAATATAAGTGATACAAATCTCTAAGTGTGACATTCTTTTAAAAAACAAACAATTTAAAAACCCACAATAAATTAAAATATTCATATATGTAATAACTTGGATCAATGACCATTTTTCTGGTTGACCACCTTAAAAAAAATCCAAAAATTCAAATGCACGAGAGTTGCATGGTCACTTTTGTTAACTGTGAATATTTAGGCTTCTATGCTGTGGATGCATTATTAAGAATGCTTGGCCGACTGTAATATTTGTCACTTGGCTTCTTTGGTTTGCTTTGAATGAACTAGAGGTAGGGAGGGCCTTTGCTGAGCAAAACAGATGTGTCTGTTAACCCTATATGACCAACATAGGATGCCTCTGGGTGAAAACATCACAGTGTATAAAGGAATCATATTCAACCCATGCAATGATACGGTATTTGGTGATGCAGGAGAGCAAAGCAGCATGGGTTAATTTTGCATGATTCTTGGGCTGGCCACTCCTTGACAATGTCCTTGTGTGTTGGGTGGGAAAGGCTACTGAATTCTGGAACCCTCCAGGGCCGAGTGTTCATCCACCTCATGGGGACAACCTTCGTGTGCTGGCAGGCCACTCACTCTGCCATAGATAGCCTCCCAAATACACGGTCCTTTCTTTCTTCTTCACACAATTGATATTGGGTGTGTTGAATGCTCAAACCGGATTTAGGTTTGATGAGGCCCTAAGCTACTGAAGGTAATGGAGCCCTTTATATGTCCAGCTGTCCTTTGTCAACAACAAATTGTCTCTGTTTTTGTGTTGAATATACGCTATATGGTAATTTATGGACCTAATAGGTATCTAAAGCCATTTGCACCTGTTGCCATGCAACAAGTCCATGCAGAATGGAGGCACCCTATATACAGAAATGAGCAAACCAGTGATATTTTAGGGAGCAGGCTAGCAGGCGGGGCCCATCACTCACATCATAGGAGCTTACACAACACAAAACACTGTTGCTGTATGTAGGTTTTATTTTATCTGTTTTTTATGTTATATTTTGGAAATGTACATCCAGTTTTTTCCTCTTTAATTTTTTGGGGGCCCCCAAGAGAGTGGGGCCCTAAGCTATAGCTTGTTTATCTTATACATAACTGCAAGTAGGGCTATTGTTTTGGAACGTCTGTAAGTTAACTCTGTGTGTTCTGCACCGAAGGGGTGGAATTTAGGAGATACAATGGTCACTGAACAGAGGCTGGAGATTGGCTATGAATAAGAACCATTCTTACCTCTTCTCAGGATTCTGTCTTCTTGCCTTCCGGCTTTCCTAATGACTTTCCTGAAGCACCTGCTTCCTTTCCTCTGCTTCCCTCAATCATTGTATTAAAAGCAATTTCTCCAGACTTTCTGGAGACTTACGTCTGCCTAGAACTATATTATGCACCTGGAGAAGAACTTTTTAAGAAGGAAAACTATTGCAAGAAGGAGGTTTCAGGGTGGTAATTTTGAAATGGAGGATGGAGGCTGCACATGCAACAGCCCAAATAAACTCCTGACCACATTATCACTTCCTCCTTGCCATCCTGTTTGTGGTTGTATCCTTGAATTCTGCAGACTTAATGGCTAGAGTGCATCACGTTTTGGGAAATTAGTTATTGAATATAAAAAAAAAAAATTCTCCAAAAGCACACACAAACCAAGTGTATCAGAGTTTGGTAAAGAGAAAAATGCCCCAAAATGATCTTTATATAATGTAGCTAGATCAAATGTATCTACTGCTCACACATACATCAACAGACAAACTAAACACATACCCTGAGGCCCTCTTACATATACCAAACTGGGTTACTTACCCTTCTCCAAGGCACATCCTGCTGTTGTGTCTCAGGACAGAGAGCTAAAAGGAAAAAAAAGTGTATTGTTTTAATCAGTATTTGAATCATGTTTCATTAAAAAAAAATACCATAATCAGAATTGCATACAAATCTATTTGCTTTTTAATGAAACAAAAATTCCAATTGTCTTCTGTAACTTGGGAACATAAAAACCATAAAAGTATAAAATTTCAAACGAAATCCAATTGAAAGATACAATGGCTGTATGTTGTTTTTTTTAAGGAATTCTCATCCCCTTCTATTTACAGTTTTTTCTTCCTTTTGGGAAAAAGTACCGTATTGGCCTGAATATAAGCCGCACCCTAATATAAGCTGCACCTTTAAAATGGGGGGGAGAGAAAAAAAGGAAAAATACCTGAATATAAGCCACTCCCTTCCTCACTGCTCTTGGCTGCATGTTGGGGGGGGGGGGGTTGCTGCGCTGTGTTGCCAATGGCCTTTCCCCTTCCTCTCTCTCTCCCTTCCTGGCCTTGGGGGAGAGGACGGGGAATACGCATGGGGCGGGCACCACTTTGCCATGCTCCTGGCACTATTTGCCCTGCATTCCTGGATGCATACCATAAGGTCGCGAATATAAGCCACACTTTAACTTTTCACGGTCAGAATTTGGGAAAGAAGTGAGGCTTATATTCAGGCCAATACGGTACATGTACAATGCTCCTATGCCATGCCTGAATCTGTGCATTTTATGCACACAGATTCAGAATAGACCTGTGTGAAATCCATTGCTGGAGTGAAAAGCTGTCCATATGGCCTGACCAATATCTTTCAAACAGATTTTTTTCCTGCCCAATAGCACTGATATAGCTACAGATGCAGGTGTTTATCACAGAAAGCGCAATGCAAGTTACCTGAGAGCGTGGTTTTTATTTCAAAAGAAACAATGACCTTTCTGCACAACAACAAAAAATGAACTTATTGTGCCACAAAAGGTGTGAGCATATGGAAATGATAAGGAACCTCTGACCTTACCAGTGATGGCCTGCAATTCCCATCACCCAAGTCTGCATGGGCAGTGATTGGGGATGATGGGACTTGTAGTATGACAACACAAGTTCCATAGTCTCGATGCATGGAACAGATAGGTGAGTCAGTATAAAAGTAAAGGCAAAAAGGGGTGTGAGAGAATTGTATATGGGGACAATAGCGGCCAACTGATTAACAGAGAAACACACTGACTTCTCTTTTGTGTACAGCAATCTTATGAGGCCAGATTAGAGTTTTCCAAAAAAAAACCCCATACATTTGGTAAACATAACTTTCCCTTGAGTATAACCTTATTTCCTGCACTTTTTACTTTAGCTATCACTGTTCATAAATTCTGCTTTATTTAAGGAATAAACCTTCTAGCTGAAAATATTGAAAACTTCAACTCTCATGAGTTTATTTGTTACAAATCTAATAATTCCAAGATTTTAAAAACAAATGCAGTACTTCATGAGATATGAAAATTCCATTTTCTGAGAGTATTATCCAATTGCATGTTTGCTGCAATAATTCTTCGGAAGGTAGCTTGTTCGTAAATACTGCAAAAGCAATACCATTCTGAACATTCTCCCACCATATTACTATAAAATTGAGACTTTTTTACATATTGAGGAATAGAAAAGTCATTTTTACAACAATAATAAACAAATACATTTCATTCCATGTGTTTTGTTGCCTGTGATATTACCCATTTCTTGTGCCATCACCTTTATATACCAAGGTCACAACCCAAATCTCCCCCACAACTGGTGGGGCCTTATGGGGTGGTACTGCTGCACTAAGTGGCTGGGGCAGAAAGGAGAGTCAATAAAGTTGCAAATATAGCAGTCGTAAACTGGCTCAGCCCTGCAACTTCCCTCTTCCAAAGCTGGCAACCTGTGCTACACCACTGATAACCATTTGCCTAACTCAGTGGAACTTACTTTTTTTTTTTTTGTAAACATGCATGTCAGGGAACTTCCATCGGGTCAGGGGCGAGAAGGGAAAAGCCAAATGGATTACAGAGAGCCCCCAAAGATCATGGGAAGCAGCACCTCCTCAGCGGAGGAGATTACCACGCCTCCAATGGAGAGGAGCTTCAGGGCTCGGAGGAAGCGAGGCGGTGCCAGAACACCTTGCCTGGGCAAAGCGGGGAGGAGAGAGGTCCTCCGTTACCCACGCCCTCCCTGCGCAGTAGGCTTCCGCACCGAGAGGGGAGGCGCAGATTGGGCATCAAGAAACTACTCTGCTGGGGAAGGTTTAAGGATCGCCCACTCACAGATTCTGCCAGTGAATGAGCCAGCCACGGGAGAGTGGTGCTCTGCACAGAGAAAGTTTATTTTGGCATCAAAAGCAAGGCTTCACAGCCAAGCAGGGAGGCATTTGCCTACTTGCTCTCGGGCAACACCTTGGTACCATAACAATGCATAAGGATTGAACTGTTGCATCTAAATCTACTGAAACAATGTACATGTTTTGCAACTAATGAAACTGCTGTATTGGTAAAAATATTGCTGTAGTTATATATGTTACGTCTTGGAAATTTCAATGCAGCACACAAAATATAGATTTTTGATTTTTTCCCTCTAAGGATCTGGGTTTTTAAAATGTCTTTGCAGTTCACCTTTAAGTATAGTGACTTGATCTTGTCACTTGTCAAATATGTCAAAACTTCTCTTGCTGGCTTTGTTGATCAATATCTATATGGAACACATTGACGAGTGTAAAACATGTCCTGCATTAATTCGGCAAGTACATTTCTGGATGAGGAATGGTTGGAAATAGAATATAGTTCTAAAAGATTATTCTCACGCATTCCTTTTAAATTAAAAGCATCTGTGTGGTCAGCAGGAGGACTAGGGAAGATTGTTAAAGCAAAATGCACCATGCATGCAATTTTGCACTCCCCTGTTACACAGTGCACACTGTTCAGAGGAACCCTAGCACACCAGAAAAGGTTTTCAGGGACACAGAGGCCTCCAAGTGAGTATGAGTGATTGGTCACACCACCGTTGGATACAATCCATATTTATCTTCTCCCCACCTTCTAAATTGAAACCAGTGGCTCAGGGAACCAGCACAAAATGTAAGGTGGCCAAAATCTGGCTCCGTGATTTTTACACCAATGACTCCTCAAATAGCAGAACAATAACGGATGCTCCCCATACCACAATCTAGGCCACCATGAATCTGAACAACTCAGGTAGTGACAGATGAATGCTTCTGGTGGTTCATAAACAGCATAAAGCAGACTGCTGTGTGATTTTGTGGCCTGTTGTCAAAACTGTTGCTTGTTTGTTTTTAACTGCTGATAGTTTTGCTAATTACTTTGCTGTGGAGGTTGCATGATGGTGGTGGTGGTGGTGGGAGCTGCCAAGGAGGCAACAGAGGGAGTTCCAGGGAACACACTGCCATAGTTGCTGTCCTGTGGCAGCAGCCATGGGTGACATATTTCTCAGACGCTGGTTCTGCTGCCCCTGTGGATCCTGCCACCTGAGGCAATCATCTCACCTTGCCTCAAAGTTTGGCTGGCTCTGCTAAAAGTCAAGTCGTATACTATGGTCCCAAGTATGCATAGGATTCAATCCCTAACATTGGAAACAACATATTCTTAGCCATCTACTGTATTGCATTTTCTGGGTATGTTTCAAATACATCACAATACAGAAGATGTCTTCCCCCAGCTCTCTCTCTCTCTTTTTTGTAGAATACTGCAGACAAGGAAGGCAAAATAAACTTTATCTGATATTCTTGTTCCCATAATAGCTTTCAAAATGGAAGCAAAACAACACTAGGATCGAAATAACTATATAATTAGTTCTGTACACTCAAAGAGTTTTGGAATTATGCTTTGCAAATAGCAGTCTTCCATGCCACAGAGAACTTGCAGAGGCACTTATGCCATTTGGCACTGGGTCGTGGGCACCTCCAAGTCTTTGACATGGCTCAAGTAGTTCATTGGATCCTGGCCTATGTCTATTAACATTGGCAGGGCAGTTGAATGACAGTCAATCCACTGCAACTACTGCAACAATAAACTCTGAAGTTAACAGTCTTTTAAAAGGCAAGACTTTTATAGTGGACCGTATAAGATTATATACAATTATATCAGTTTCCTCACTTGAAGATCCAAAAGATGTAGTACAGTGGTACCTCGGGTTAAGTACTTAATTCGTTCTGGGGGTCCATTCTTAACCTGAAACTGTTCTTAACCTGAAGCACCACTTTAGCTAATGGGGCCTCCTGCTGCTGCCGTGCGATTTCTGTTCTCATCCTGAAGCAAAGTTCTTAACCCGAGGTACTATTTCTGGGTTAGCAGAGTCTGTAACCTGAAGCGTATGTAACCTGAAGTGTATGTAACCTGAGATACCATTGTATTTGGAGGCATTTATTCTAACAGAAGCATCTGTGTATATTTATTTGGATCCAGTATGAGCTGCTGCTGAGCAATCTACAATATTTGCTGTCACAAGCATGAGGATTGAAGTATTAGAATTGATGGGGGTGGGAGGAACACACCAAAACCCCCACTCCCATCAAAATTAAACCTCTCTTGAAAATACACTCAATTACTACCAAAGGGCTTAAAGTATTTAACCTTTAAAGTAAGAGTGTTTGCCTGGTATTGATTTATCAGGAATTACAAGCTAAGAAAACATGCTGTGTTTCAGTTTGTTGATTACCTTCAAGGATATTCCTCTTTACAAAGGCCATCTAGCTGGGGAATACTTAATTCCTTGGAACAGCTTGTCAATTATAGTCAAATATACACAGTGAAGAAAAACAAGGGGGGACTAGATAAAAGTTTACTAGAGAGTTATTTTGAATATCAAATTCTTTCTAACAGAGCGGAGTACGGAAAGACATGAGATGCCAAACTAATGCATACTTTACACATATTCTTGAATTAATAGAAGGCACACCGAAGGACTGTGTTTTATACAAAACATTTATTGCATTTCCATTTTAGAATAAATATATTTGGAGAAAATGCAATCCTTAAAACTTCTATGACTATATTTCATCTTTATCAAAGCACACATCAACATTCAAAATTGATTCTGATGGGCAAAGGCTGTTTCCAAGGCATGTTAAAATGTGACAAGCATCACATATTTCATTTCACAATAAAGATATGCATTCAATACAGTTCTGGCAGTTGGCCAGGCTCTAACAGACGTAGTACACAAGAAAGAAAACACACACAGAAAGTTGAAACAATAACAAAACTGAAAATATCACCAAATACTTTTAACATTAAAGATTTAATCTTAAACCCTCAACAGCAATAACACCAAACACAAACACACTAAAACCACGAAGAATAAAAATGATATTGCTGTCCATCTAAAAGTCATCTGGAATGGGGCAAGTCTAACCTCTCTAGGGAGGGAATTCCATAAATTGGGTGCTGCCACAGAAAAGGCCCTGTCTCACAAGGTTTGGCAGTTAGGCATTGGCTTAGTGAGATGTGGGGGAGGGGAGATGCGGCCATCACTTACCCCTCCAGGTGCAAGGGTACTCCGGTAAAGGAATCTGTGGGTCTGGATTTCAGCCAAAGTCCGCTTGGGGGACTAGGGTCATGCCAGGACCCAGCGGGAACCCAGGGGCAAGCTTCAGTTGGTTGCCATCGATGGAGCTACCTCTGTTGGTGGTTTACCCTTCTAGACTTCCTGCAAGGCGGGCAGGAGTCAGATATAGTTATTACCAATGCCTAAACCACTGAGCCTCTCGGGCTTGCCGATCAGAAGGTCGGCGGTTCAAATCCCTGTGATGAGGTGAGCTCCCATTGCTCTGTCCCAGCTCCTGCCAACCTAGCAGTTCGAAAGCACGTCAAAGTGCAAGTAGATAAATAGGGAAGGTAAACGGTGTTTCCGTGCGCTGCTCTGGTTCGCCAGAAGTGGCTTAGTCATGCTGGCCACATGACCGGGAAAAACTGTCTGCGGACAAATGTTGGCTCCCTTGGCCAGTAAAGCGAGATGAGTGCCGCAACCCCAAAGTCGTTCGCAACTGGACTTCACTGTCAGGGGTCCTTTACCCTTTTTTTAAGCCAATACAACTCACATTGCTGTAGTAAATAAAGTTGTGGCCTAAATTTTGCCCATTAACCTTTAACCTAAAATTCTGTGTCAATGTGTTTTTATTATTCTTGGGGGTGCGCCGGGGCCTTGACGTGTAATACAATCAGTCCTTTTTTATTTACATTAGCACATTACTTTGTTGCTCCTTCAACAAATTGCATGGGTGGGAAAGCAGTCTTTGCCTTTTATTTCTTTCTCATTTCAACTGGGGCTAATCTTGTCAGTGCAAGTCATGTAACGTTCGGCATTAGGGAAGGCACATCTCTACTGATAACACAGTTATCTCTATGAATCTGCTGGAGGGGAATTTCTTTTCTTTAGTTTACCCCTAAGAGTTTTTGTTTTGTTTTGTGCTTGTCCTTTATGTGAACCTAGTGTCCTCTTCTTAAACAAAGCACATGTACATGTGGAACTTCAACTGCTTTTACAAGATGTAAAGCAGTTTGATTTCCCAGGCGTTAGTGATACCAGATTGGGTGCTCAGCCGATCTTACAAACATACACACTCTGGGATTGAAGTCGCCTTATAATCAATATAGGGATCTGTTTTTAATGTTGTTGGGGAATTTGGTTGAGACTGCCATGAAGGGCATTTCGAGACAACGGGCTTAGTGTGAAATTGCCACGCTTTGTTCAGTCACTTTCCACTATGTGTGTGTAGAGAAACCATTTTGTTTCTGAGGTAAAATTTTGTTTTTAAAAAATGTTTAAAGGACTTTTTTTCAGCCAGAGCTCACCACAGCTCAGCTCCGACACGTCTCAGGTGAGCACCATTGCCCTTCTAAGAGAACAAGAGATGAGTTCATGGTGAGTTCCAGCACCTCTTTGTCTAGAAAAACAGCATTGGTAAATGGTTAAATGTCTGTAAAGTGTTGTGACTTTTTGCTGGGAGCTGTGGGGATACTGAGAGGAACTCAACATCACACTAAGGTAATTGTTGTGTCAGATGCCACGATCCCCCTTGGCTCTGGCCAAGGAGTAGATTGTGTGTGTGGCTCTGGATCAGCTGAAGAAAAAGCAGGAAGTTTGTGGGCATTGAGGAACGGAAGACATGGCTCAGAGAAGCATGTGAAGCCTGAAGGAAGCCAAAGACGAATATCACTGAGCAGAACAGAGGCAGGGGAATCTCTCCCCCCCCCCCAAGACCAGAGACTTTTGGGTTATCTTCCAGGAACCCCATGCCAGTGATGGGAGGGGCCTGAAACAAAAGCAAGTGAAGCAATGAATGCATTTCTCTCTCTCTCTCCACACACACTCACATGCTCCTTTACATCCTCCATCCAGGCAGCCAAGAGAACCCTGTCCTGGAGAACAATATTATGTTTTGAAGTATTATTATTCCACGAGGTATATTTTTCTTGGGGGGCCAGATAACCAGCTCCAGTTGGCAGCTGCCACAAGTTTTACCACACCTTGGGCAGTGGCACAAAAGGAAAGAAAAAGGAGGTTCCTAAGTGGCCTAAGAAGCAATGAATTAGAACTCAGTCTTTGACTTGAAGTCACCACTGAACCACATAGCAGCATAGATGTCCCTTTTGGGCTTTCCATCTCTGGCCTGTGTTCTGCTGCACAGCCTGAAGCCTCATGTGAACATAAAAAAGGTAAAGGACCCCTGAAAGTTAAGTCCAATCACAAACGACTCTGGGGTTGCGGTGCTCATCTTGCTTTACAGGCCAAGGGAGCCGGCATTTGTCCACAGACAGTTTTTCTGGGTCATGTGGCCAGCATGACCAAGCCGCTTCTGGTGCAACAGAACACCAAAACCAGAGCAGTGTCTGGAAATGCCGTTTATCTTCCCGCTGGAGCGGTTCCTATTTATCTACTTGCACTTTTTGGCATGCTTTTGAACTGCTAGGTTGGCAGGAGCTGGGACTGAGCAAAGGGAGCTCATCCCGTCATGGGGATTCAAACCACCAACCTTCTGATTGGCAAGTCCAAGAGGTTCAGTGGTTTAGACCACAGTACCACCTGTGTCACCTTCATGTGAACATATGAAGGCCCAAATCCATGTGGGATGCTTATGAATTACAAGCCACTTATAGATGGCTTTAAATTTAATCATATATGACTCAATCCTTCCTACAAAAGACATGAAGCATTTGAGTGAGTGAGTGTGTCTGTACACACACACACACACACACACACACACACACACACACTAATGTAAGGATTGTGCTTTATCCACCTCATCAAACTAATATGGACGTGAGAAAATCCACAAGGAATAGACACTCATTAGAACAGCTGCATAGCAAAATACATCCTCTATCCAACATGAATTTTGAAAAGCAAATAGATAAAATTAAATCTCACAATTTCAGTAAGTATCATCAACACAAATAATTCTGTCCTTTCTTCGAGGATCAATCAATATACATGAGATGTATACAATTTAATCCTCACAAAAGCCCAGTATAACTTATTGAGCTGCACGGCCAATGAGGAATTTTGATTTTTGCCACATTAACATTGACGACAGTTTGCTGGGTTTTAAACTGGCTATACACCTCCACATCCTTAACTTTTTATTAATCACTTTGCTACCTAGAGGAAAGAGGGTGTTTGCCAAGCCCGTCCTTATGGAAGAACATTTCAGGGAGCAGTATTTCCTTAGAAAGGAAAATTTCAAGGCTCTCCTCTCTTCACGTTGCCTATTATTTGCAACTGGCTTAAGAGACACTGTGTGGGTGAAATATATCAACAAGCATCAAAACATTTTCTTTCTCTCTTTCCATCTTTTAAAAAAGGAGTAGGCATGTTAACCCTGGTGTCCTGGACAAATTCCAATTTGTGTAATTACATTCTGCCTCCCTACATTTCTCCTGCAGTTTCAATTAGATGCAATGTTCTTTTTCACTGTCCTAAACCACTGCAGTGTAGCAGTTCAGTTTGTAGCAGCTGCCACATTCTGCTCAGGATTTGCAAGCTTTTCTGTAGTGTTATCCTTGCATTATGACAAGTTTCAGCAGAACATTGTTCAGTCACTTATGGCACCATTCTATACATATTTGCTCAGAAGTAAGCTTCATCATGTTTAATAGGACTTACTCACAGGTAAATTTGCATAGAATTATAGCACTGTGCTATCATCTGGTGCAGATTTCCTTGGGAATAAGCCCTATCAATTTCAGTAGAACTGAAAATATGTGTAAGATTTTAAAATTCATATTTAGACAACATCTTTATTATTAGTCCAACCAAAATATCATAAAACAGCTTGCAAATTTTTGAATTCTCTTCACCAGGCTCAATGGAAAACAAAGCAAGGGGGAAGTATGGAAACCATGGATTTTGCATCTGGGCACAGGTGCAAGATGAAATATAGCAGAAGGAAAGCAAACATCCAAATGAGGCTTTTTCTTTTTTCTTTTAGGTGCTATATAGTTTTCATTGGGGTGTGGGTGGCGCTGTGTTAAACCACAGAGCCTAGGACTTGCTGATTGGAAGGTTGGCGGTTCCAATCCCTGTGATGGGGTGAGCTCCCGTTGCTTGGTCCCTGCTCCTGCCAACCTAGCAGTTCAAAAGCAAGTCACAGTGTAAGTAGATAAATAGGTACCGCTCTGGTGGGAAGGTAAATGGCATTTCCATGCACTGCTCTGGTTCACCAGAAGCGGCTTAGTCATGCTGGCCACATGACCCGGAAGCTGTATGCTGGCTCCCTCAGCCAATAAAGCGAGATGAGTGCCGCAACCTCAGAGTCATCCGCGACTGGATCTAATGGGGTCCCTTTACCTTTACCTTTTATATAGGTTTCAGGTTACAAATAAGAAAGGGAAGAAGGAATATGCAAGGACTGAAGTACCCAGGTCTGCTGCTATCCTTGGGGGGGGGGGGACACACAAGTTCCTTGGTTCATGGTCAACAGGAAAAAAAGATGGTAGATAAGAACATAGTAATAGCCTGCTAGATCAGGCCCAAAGCTTATCTAGTCTAGCATCCTGTTGTCACTGTCATGAAATTCTACTCAATATTGATCCAGAGCAGAACTCCAATGTATAGTTAGCAGAGTAAAAACTTAAAGACGTTGGAGGATTCCCCCCCCCCCGCCAAACGGACCAGAGGCAATTAATATTTCACCCAGCAGAGCTTTACTGCTACTGAAGGCAAATGAGCATAATGGTCACAAATCCAATACATTCAGGATTGGCCCTGTCCATAAGAAATCCAGTTGCAGCAGATATAACTTAAACTTACAATAACTTATTATATGTCTAAACCTTAACAACTAAGCATACAGTGGTACCTCTAGATACGAACGGGATCTGTTCTGGAGCCCCGTTCACATCTAGAAGCAAACGTAACTAGTGATGGCACATCTGCACACGTGTGCGTCGCTTTTCGCCGCTTCTGCGCATGCGCGTGACATCATTTTGAGTGCGCAGGCGCAGGCGGCGAAACCCGGAAGTAACACACTCCGTTACTTCCAGGTTGCCGTGGAGCGCAACTCGAACGCGCTCAACTCGAAGCGTATTCAAGCCGAGGTATGACTGTACTATGCACAGAACACCACACCAGAAGGAAGGGAGTCAGAAAGAGAAAGTGAAACCCAGGTTCCTTCTGGCCTTACTTTTATAGTCAGCATGACCTTGACATAAAGAGATAAGAGAACCAGCTTAAACCAGCTCTACTCAGCTTCTCTGAAGGAATAACCCAAACATCACGAACCTTCTGCTTGTTTCTTTCACACGCAGAAGCTTCCGGAACCCTCTTGAATTAATTAGAATAGGAATGATCTCTACACATCAGATCAATACTTTCTGTACTAAGAAATGCAAACTGACAGTCACAGTTGACCAACCAGATGCCCATGGGAAGCCCAAAAGCAGAACCTGAATTTAACAGCACTCTTCCCACACGCATTTCCCAGCAGCAGGAATTCAGAGGGATACAACCTCCAGCAGTGAAGGTACAGCATAGCCATTATAGCTTGTAGTTACTCAGCTCCCTCTTTCCCCTGCACATCCTGAAAATCTGCTCAGGAGATCTGGAAGATTTTGTGGAACAGCACAGGGCGTGAAAGAAGATGCAAGGAAAAGCATGTCATGAATCTGATCTCTTTCTCTGTGATACACACACACACAAATATACATATACATATACCGTATTTTTCGCCCCATAAGACACACTTTTTCCCCTCCAAAAATGAAGGGGAAATGTGCCTGCGTCTTATGGGGCGAATGCAGGCTTTCGCTGAAGCCTGGAGAGCGAGTGGGGTCGGTGCGCACCGACCCCTCTCGCTCTCCAGGCTTCAGGAAGCTCTGCGCAACCCTCGGGAGACCGGCTCCGAGGGATGCGCAGAGCTGCCTGCAGTCCCGGCTCAGCACAGCTCTGCGCGGCCACCGGGAGCCGGGGGAGAAGCCCTCCCCGCTCCAGATGGCCGCGCAAAGCTGCCTGCGGTCCTGGGACCAGCGCAGCTCTGCCCGGCCACCGGGAGCCGGGGGAGAAGCTCCGCCCCGCTCCCGGTGGCCGTGCAGAGCTGCCTGCGGTCCTGGGACCAGCGCAGCTCTGCGCCACCATCCCGAGCGGGGCGCTAAGTCCCGCCCCGCTCTGGATGGCGGCACAGAGCTGCCTGCCGTCCGGGACTGCAGGCAGGTCTGCACCGCCATCCGGAGCGGGGCGCCAAGTCCCGCCCCGCTCGGGATGGCGGCACAGAGCTGCCTGCCCTCCCGGGACTGGTGCACTTCTCCCCATCGCCAGCCCCACAAGCTCAGGGGACAGCGGGGAGGCAGAGCGTGCCTTCCCACTGTTCCCCGACCTGGTTCTTCCAGCCCCGCACCTGGGGGGGGGGAAATAATTTTTTTTTCTTTATTTCCCCCCCAAAAAACTAGGTGCGTCTTATGGGCCGGAGCGTCTTATGGGGCACAAAATACAGTATACAGCCATTATTCTACCCCTCTTTTTTCTTTAATTGTAACATTATCACACTAGTATTGTTGAATGTAACACAGTTCAAAGGAAATTAGATAGTTACATTAACAGTATCCGGGGAAACGGCTAACAATTCCCCTTCCCTCTTGCTGAAACAGGCAGGTATATTTCATTAAATTCTACTAAGAATTGGAAAGCAATCAAGTGTATTTCACTATTTGTGTCTCAACCTAAGGTAATTATTAGTCTGAAGGTTTTTCTCTCTCCTTTCTTAAAAAAAACCAAAAAAACCCCACTCTTGTGCTTGCCCAAGAGGAAAATGAACTACAGTACTTATCAGCTCAATGCATACACGAGTGATACCAAAGGCAACTGACCAGCACTGTTGCCATAGGTTAGGAGCAAATCCATTAGTGATTTTTTTTTTATTAAAAAAAAACACCTTTCTGAAATATTGGTTACAATGCAGTGATAACTGCAGAAAAGCCACAGAACTCTACAACATCATTTGCATTGCTGTTGGATAAGATAAATGCATTCCCCTCATTTCAATTTCTCTTAAATTCGAATCTTATGTGAAAGGAAATGCATTCTCAAACTTACAATTGATCAAGAGGATGGTGACAATTACAATGTTGTGTTATATAGTATAAATGAATTAAACATGTACATGGAAGAAACTGAGGATATCACCTCTTTTTCAGATACAGGGTATGAAAAGGCACCCGTATGTCACATGTGAAGTGCAGAATTTATGGGGCTTTTGATTATGTGGGGTGGTGCAATTAATGTAATGAGGTGATCAAGTTTAATAGTTGCAATCCTATATACACTTATCTGGAAGGAATCTCCTTTGGTCATACTCTTGAGGTTAGGATTGCCTTCCTTATGAATTTCACTTCTGCAGCGAACTAACTATGTGCAATAGAGCAGGAGATAATATATGAATCCAACCTCAGGCTAAACAAAGGGAATATATAGGAAAAGAATCTGTGAATTACAATTTGGATTTCTAAAGATTTTAGGCTAATGCTGCTAGCAGCTGGAAGGTGGGAAGGCAGGCAGATCTCTGCACCAGCCTACATCTAGTGCAGGGACTGATCCTGATGCAATCATGCCATCCAATGGATTCCAGGCCTACTCAGCTGTGTTCCTTCCTTGCTTCCAGGTGACACCTGCACCTACCTGTTCAGCAGGTGGAAAAAATGGACTCTGGTCCAGTGGAATGGAAAGCTAGTGTAGGCTGGCAGGGCTAGGCAAAGGGTCACCTCTGCCCAGTTCAAACTCTCCACCCTCCCCCTGTGCAACAATGGGGTTGTATTGCTCTGCCAGACTACAAACTTGTAAACACTTATCTGGGAGTAAAGCACCATTAAACACAGTGGGGCTTACTTCTTAGTAAACATGCTGTGGATTGTTATTTTTATTTTATTTTATTTTATTTTATTGGCTAATGTTTACAAGTTCCTCATTTGTCTGCTAGCAAAATGTCAAGAAAAAAAGAATCCAGAGGTTTTGTCCAATGATCTAGAGCTGTATATATGCAAGTATAGGCACAGAAGTTGTGGCTCATAGATTTTATACCTGTCTAGATTTGTAAGGAAGTTTTCAATTAATGAAAAGCTGTATCCTTTATGAGGTGTGTGTAAGAGAAATAAAGCAAGAAAATGGAGTCATCATCTTCTGAGCTAAACTTTTCATATCCATGTTTTAATATTCTTGATATCCATTTTTTTCCAAAACAGCCATAGAATCCAATTTTGCTTTCTCCTGAGGCAGAGTTTGCTACAATTCTCTAAGCACCCCCAAGTTCTCAAATCTTCTATTTATTTTATATTTCAGAGGTAGCAACATGTTCCTTGTGAACCTGTACCTTTGCCAGTTCATTAATCACTAGTCTTTAAAAATTACATTTTAAATCTCAACGCGTTGTGATATCTATATCTATCTATCTATCTATCTATCTATCTATCTATCTATCTATCTATCACCAGCTATCTATCTCCTTATATCCAACTGACGTAATTACATATTACATATTGTTTCATTGACATTTCATATCTATAACTATTGGGAAGTACAATTTTTGAGTGTCCAGCTTGAGAACCTAAGGGATAGCCCTGAAGAGAGATGTTCATGAAAAGCATTTTATGCCTCCATATTTTTAAGAGAGCTCACTACTTTGTTCATGAATTACTTAGAGATTGCTTCTTCCAGATTTTAGCCTCCTTCTCTCTTCAAATGCAAGGCTTCTCAGTGTAATATATTTTCGCATTTAGCCATATGTCATCAAGGGCCTGTTCAGATGATACATTAAGGCAGCATTTCCCAAACTTGGGTCCCCAGCAGTTGTTGGACTACAATTCCCATCATCCCTAGCTAGCAGGACAAGTGGTCAGGGATAATGGGAGTTGTAATCCAGCAACAGCTGGGGACCCAAGTTTCAGAAACACTGCTTTAAGGGAACAATCTAGCCTTATAGATGGAGCTGGTGGGCATCCCACCTGCTGTCACCAATGCAGGGAGGAACCAACTAGTTGGGTCATACATGTCAAAGAATGCATGAGTTGCATTGAGTTGCACTGCCAGTTTCTAGAAGTTAGGAAAGTGACTGTAATTTTGACATTAATTATACTGGTTTGTATGCACTCAGGCCCTATATGGACAACACGTTTCCATGTGATGGTACAGGCAGGACTGGTGCACTTGCACCACGAACAAGTTCAGATAAATCACTGCAGTATCATCTAAACTGGCCTCAGGTTTTGAGTAATCAAAAAAATGTCTAATAGTTGAAATATATGCATGTATGTATTAAGTAGCCCCACAAATGCCCTCCTATTAGTCCTCTTCCGAGAATCAAAAAGGATACTAACACCATTGAATGGGTTCCCACTGATAAGAGGAATGGAAGCTTTTTTAAAGATGAAATTGGGTACCTGGCAGTGGCGTAGCGTGGGGGGTGCCAGGGGTGCCGGCCGCACCGGGCGCAACATCTGGGGGGGCGCGAGTCCAGAGGGAAGGGACAAGTTCCTTCCTCCGCCGGGCTCCCCGCCGCCACCGCCAGCCTTGCGCCCTAGCGCGCGCACGCCCCCCGCCGCCGCTGCGGCTGCGCTCCGCTCACTGCTCGCAGGAGGAGCAGCCGCTGCAGCAGCGCGGACACCGCCACCGACGCCTGGAGGGGGCACCGCTGGCTCTGGCTCTCAGCGCAAGTCTCAGCCGCGGGGGGGGGGCGAGGACGGAGCCCGGCTGGAAGCCCCCGGACCCGGCCGGGAGGAGGAGAGGCGCTCGCCAAGCCCGGATCTGGAGCTCCACCTACAGCCCGAGGAGAGGAGGGGGCGGGGAGGCGCCCGAGGGGAGGGGGCTTCGGCTGCTTCGGCCCGTGGGGGCTCCGCAAATAATAAATTTAATAAATTCCTGCTGAGCCTTTGGGGGGGTCCTTGGCTCCTTCGCTCGCCCCCAGCCCCAGTGGCGTAGCGTGGGGGGTGCAGGGGGGCAGGGCGCAACATGGGGGGGCGCTCGCACTCGAGTGCTAAAATCCACGGGTTAGGGGGCGCAAATTACTTGCCTTGCCCCGGGTGCTGACAACCCACGCTACGCCACTGGTACCTGGACAAAGTGGAAGTGACAATCACAGAGCCTTAAAGGAACTGGGGCTAAAACTGATGTCATGGAACATAGCAGGTTGGTGTTCAAAGCAGAATGATGAACTATTTTGAGCAATTAGATATTATTATGCTACAAGAAACATGGCACAATGACTCTATAATGCTTAACAGATACAAATGTCACTCATAGACAGCCACTCCCACAACAAAAGGTGGTAGGGTCAGTGGGGGGCGGGTCTAGCATGTTTCCTCTCCACAAAGTTGAATGCAACTACAACAGCCATGATTCCATGTAACCCGTTTGCAACTGCTATCTTGGTTATAGTTTTGAAAGTATGTTTGCTATTAGACCTGTCTTCATCAGTAACCAAACAGGGAGCATGAGTGGCGTAGCTCACTGAAGTCAAATGGCTTCCGTTCTCCAGGGAACAACATTAACAGCATGACATTCTTCCTCCGCAGCTCAGTTAACTGGAGTCAATAGGTGCTACTCCCAAATATTCCATGCAAAACTGAATCCTAGTCCAGTTGCAGAATGTATTGAAAACAGCTTACAATTTAAAACAGATTCTTTATATCCTGGAATTTTATTTATCTATTGGATTTTTAAATTTTTTTAAAAAAACCCCCACACACATTAATCTTAAGATCAAAAGTGATGAAAATTATATTAAACCAAACCACAAAACATCCCTGTACAAATCAATAAACAATTGATGGTTTGTAAAGTCGCCCAGATGAAGAAACATGATTTATTGTATAATATAATTTTATAGAATATAAAACCACCTTTTTTCATTGGTTTGTCCTCCTAAATGAGGACTTAAGACTAGATGTTCTCTCAAGTGACAAGAAAACTAGTATTGAAATGTTTAAAATTCACACATTCAGTTAGTTGATTGAATTCCTTTCACTATTCAATTTGTTTCAACCACCTCATTATGATACTATATACAGCAAATACTACTATATAGACAGGCTGGCAGGAGCGGTATATTATTTACCAAGTTAAAAAAAAAAAGTAAAGGACCCCTGACAGTTAAGTCCAGTCTCAGACAACTCTGGGGTTGTAGCGCTCATCTTGCTTTATTGGCCAAGGGAGCCGACGTTTGACTGCAGACAGTTTTTCTGAGTCATGTGGCCAGCATGACTAAGCTGCTTCTGGTGCAACGGAACATCGAAACCAGAGCAGTGCATGGAAATGCCGTCTACCTTTCCAACAGAGCGGTACCTATTTATCTACTTGCACTTTGGGGCATGCTTTCAATCTGCTAAGTTGGCAGGAGCTGGGACCGAGCAACAAGAATGCACCCCATCACAGGGATTCAAACTGCCGACCTTCTGATCGGCAAGCCCAAGAGGCTCAGTGGTTTAGACCATAGCTTCACCCGCATCCTTAATTTACCAAGTACTAAATATTTTAAAGCAGAGATGGTGCTGACCCACAGAGTGACAACATTTTATGTCTCATTGTTATAGGTACATTTTTCAAGTTGCATATATCTATATATCTCCCAAGTCTTTATTGAGAGTAGAATTCATAGGGATATTCTGCATTTGTACACATTGACACTTCTCCACAAAAGTTTTATTGTGCTACCAAAGCTTGCTGTGGGGGGCTGTGTGTGTGTGTGTGTGTGTGTGTGTGTGTGTGTGTGTACCTTAATTAATGATAGGTGTGTCTTGTAGTAATTTGTAAATGCTATAATATATTGAGGTTCATCTTTTTAAATGTATTGTAAGTCGCTTGAAGACCTTCAGGCAAAGCGTGTTCTCACTAGCAGAGAGCACGTGTTGCGGTTGGGGAGCAGGCCACCATCATGATTAGGCAAATTTGGAGAACCCAAGCCGGTAGGGGGTTAAATTGGGTTGCTGGGGATTTTTCGGTGTTGCTAATTTGGAGGAGGAGACAGAGTCTATAAATTGAGGAGTTAGACTAGGGGACGTCCTCTTGGCCGTTTTGCATCGGATCACATGGAGCACTTGGACAATCTTCTCATTGTCTGGTTACATTTCTTTATTTCTTTATTTCCCCTTTCCTTTTAATCCTCTCTAGTCCCTTAAATAATTTAATTCCCCTCTTTTTCCTGTTTGATTTCCCACCTCACCCCTCACCCTGCCCTGTGGGAAGATTCTCCCTGTATCTGTGGCTTGCCTTTCCCAATAGGGAGAGAGCCCCCATTAGGGGCTTTCTTTCACAAAAAGGTTTCCTCCATTTTGCTTGTTGAAATTGTGGGGCTAGTCAGGGCTGTTCCCAGCTTAGCTGGAATCACTTTCGTTTATAGTACCCCGAAGGTTGGCTTTATTTTGAGTGTGTGCAGCGCTGTTGGCCAAATTTTAAGCTAGCCTTGGGTGGGAGCACTAATTTGAGTTCTTTTAATATTGCTATGAGACTAAGATTCTCAAGAGCTGAAGCAGAGAAGCCTATTCGGCCTGCACATAACTTCCAAGCCTAAGTCTGCTACAGGTAGCAGTTAATTGTTAAGTCTCTGACACGTGATTCATTCTCTCTATGTATCTGCTTCCAGGCCCAGTTGCTGCTAATGTATATCTGAGGCAGACAGAGGGCCCCAGAGGCTCCCTGTGCCTCCAAGGACTATGAGCACTCTGTATATGCTCTTGAACTATGCTGTTTCTGAACAAATGTTTTTAAGTTTGTTTTGCTCTGATAGTGGCGACTGCCTTTTTAGAGATGAGCCATGGTGGCTTAGTGGCTAAAGTGCAGGACTAGGACCTGGGAGACAGGGTTCTTATCCCCCTCTTAGCCATTGTTATAACAAAACAAAACAAACTGCTCCTTTTGAGCTATTCTGTTGCTGGGTAGTTCGGCCCATTTGTGATAAAATAACTTTGGGTTTCTTGAAGGGGTGCTTCCCTCTAAAAGGGCAAGCAGGGGTACCTGGACAAGCTGTGGGCTACCTCAACTCTGCTATTTCACTGGAAACATTTATGCCTGGCCTAGCAGGTGATCCTAGGGCTTTGCCCTAGAATTCGATGGCCTGGAAGCGTTTCCGGCCTGAATAGTGTCCCCATGTGGTCCATGAAGCATTGGTTTCACTGGGTCAGCGCATAGTGCCAGTAATGCCTAGGTTGCAGGATTGGTCCCTGTATGGGACAGCTGCATGCTCCCCCATTGCTCTACCTGGACACTTAGGTCCTTTTGGTGGTTACCTCACTGCGAGGGATGTAACGGGTGCCACATTTGCAATATGCAACTGGGAGAAAGCACCTTTGCGTGCCCGCATTGCAGTTTGCTCTGTGCGTTGCAGAGCACGGCGCTGCACGGGCTGCAATTGCATTGCATTGCTAGGAGATTTGCAGTTGCATTGCACGGAGGGTGTGTAGTTGCATTGCACGGAGTGTGAAGTTGCATTGCACGGAGTGTGTTGTTGCATTGCACGGAGTGTGTTGTTGCATTGCACGGAGTGCGTGTGCATTGCACGGAGTGTGTAGTTGCATTGCACGGAGTGTGTAGTTGCATTGCACAGAGTGTGTGTACATTGCATGGAGGGTGTAGTTGCATTGCACAGAGTGTGTTTTTTGCATTGCACGGAGTGTGTGTGCATTGCATGGAGTATGTAGTTGCATTGAACGGAGGGTGTGTGCAGGGCATGGAGTGTGTAGTTGCATTGCATGGAGTGTAGTTGCATTGCATGAAGGGTGTGTGCATTGCAGGGAGTGCGTTTTGCATTGAACGGAGTGTGTAGTTGCATTGCACGGAGGGTTTGTGTGTGCATTGAACGGAGTGTGTAGTTGCATTGCACGGAGGGTTTGTGTGTGCATTGCACGGAGTGTGTAGTTGCACTGCACAGAGCGTGTTTTTTGCATTGCACGGAGTATGTAGTTGCATTGCATGGAGAGTGTGTGCACTGCACGGAGTGGGTTTTTGCATTGCACAGAGTGTGTGTCTGAAAAGGAAGCTGGCTCGGCGGCAGATTGGTTGGGACTCCTTCAGGGGTTCTGGCCAGCATCGGCCCTGTAAATTCACATATCATGATGGCAGCACAAGATGCCCCCTGCCCAAGCGGGGGCTGGAAGCTGGCAAGCAATAGCTCAATACCTTTTGCCCATATTCCCATTTTATTTAGGGATCCAGTTGGATATCGTTGCTCAAACATGCCACTTCCCTATGGAGAAGCTGTCTGCCTTGAAGGAAGTTATTTTGTAATACTTCCTCTGTAGCAAGTGATGCTTCATCAGATCCGATCTTGCTGGGTCACTTAATTAATCTTCCCACTAGGCCAGGCTGCCTGCGGCCTGAGGTCCCCTTACCTTTGTGTATGCCTACCAAGCGTGGTGAAGGCAGATATCAGGTGATGGTAGCAATTCCTGACCTGAATGTATGCAATAGTAGTTCGCCATGGCAGGATACCTTGAACCTGCACAGGGATTTTCAGGTTCAGGCTGGTGCTGCTGGATCTTTGCCCTTTGGTTTTTATTTCAAGGGCTGCTGGTGAGCAAAGCTATGGCCTCAAGCCCGGTGTGGTGAGGCAATCATGTGACATAACTTTTCTTGAGTTTTCCCCATTGTAGTAGCAGTTCACATGTGGCCCGAGGAGTTCAGTGACCATCGGATCTGCTTTTGGTCTGATAACCAGGTAGTGGTGAGCGTCTTGGCAAAACAGTCCTCACGCACTAGCACAGTCTCCGCCCCTCCGCTCATGCTTTCGAGCTGCGCCACTTAAGGTTTAATATTGTGCTTTCTACTCTCCAAATTACGGGATCCTCTAATGATGTCGCTGACACTCTATCCGATTTTCAGATGAAGCGCTTCAGATCCTGGGCTCCAGACTCAGCTATTGCCAGACTTTTCCAGACCACCTGTGGCATTTTGACAACAATTAGTAATTACAGAGAGCGGCAGCTTCCATTTCCCCTTCTGCTTTTACCTATTAGGGGAAGGCCTGGATGGATTTCTTAGCCTTAAGCTGGCAGTTCTCAGCCATTCAGAAGAATTGGCCCCCATCCTCTGAGCAGATCCTGCAGTATTTGGTCCACCTGCTGCAGATTGGGCATGCGGTTATAAGTATCAGAATTCAGTCCGCTGCAATGTCTGTTACACTGAAGCTTTATTTTTCAGAGACCCTTGTATAAGGTTTGTAGTGAGCAGGCCCTTGGAAAGTTGGAATAGGCTCCAACCTCATAGGACAGTGGGCAGGAAGTCGGTCAATTTTTACCTATGCAGTATCTGCAACAAGTTAAAACTTGTTTGCTGGTTAAAGATCAAGGCGAGACTCCTTTCAGTAGTCCATTGCATTTTCGCACTGAGGGTTGGGAAAATGGTTGTTGGAGCCAGCACGGGGCTGAGAGTCCAGAGGCTTATTGCTTCAGGACTTTTCCTTACCCTTTGGAGCTTTTCATTAGAGTTGGGAACGCTAAAACAGACTTAGTGGGCAGGAGTGCCACAATCAGGCTTCCCGCCACAGGTGAGGAGGGCCCTTGCCCGGTTATAGAAGAGAATATTTGGCTTTTTATTCCCTGGGGGCTGGCCCGCTCCTAGTGCATGAAAATGGGTTCCCGTTAGCCAGACATCAATGTGCTTACGTCATGCACCAGTTATTACGGCCTGCGGTTTGCTTACCGCTGAACTCGCCTCATTCCTTACGATTAGGTGCTGCTGCAAAGGCTGCACACTGGGGGCCTGTCAGTAGACAGGATTGTGAATACGGGTTATTGGAAGTCTGACGCTGACAAGGGTTATACAGGAAGTGTCACAATGATGTCTGTGCTGATGCTTGTCTGTTATTTCCTTTTCCTTCCCCCCTTCTTTTTTTTTCCTTTTCTTTTTTCATAGGAGCAGCTGTGCACATTTGGGCCACAGCATTGTACACTAGGCTGGCAAGCATGTTGACAAGTTTGGACTGGGGCGCCATTTCAGTCTTCCTGCCCATGTGAACATATACTGGATCTCCAGATGGGGAATACTTTGGGAGGAGATCCTTCCTTTGGTCCGGTCGAGTGTGACCTGTGCAGGTCCTCCCGCAATGCTGGTGGTACAGCTGGGCGAGAATGTTTGCTGTCTTCCTCTAGCATAAGTTTGCATTCCTGCATGCAAGAGGGCTTGGATTGAGTTGGTGGCAGCTCTCCCTGGACTCAAAATAATTTAAGGCATTGGTTCAAGGTGGTATGGAGGGGGGGTTGGAGCACCTGTCCCCTCCAATGCGCAAAGATATTCCATTAAGGGAATCCAAGGATTCGCCATGCTTTTGTTGACCCCTTTCGAGGGGTAGGGCCATGCCAGAGTCCCTGGGAGCATTTGGGGTGAGCTTGAGTCTGATCCTGGTTCATTGCTTCCCCATGCTGTTTACTGGAACTGACGATATGGTGGGGCCCAGTCGTCAGTGCTGCCCTGCTGAGGTCAGGTGCAGCTAGTCTGGAACCAATGCCTAGACAAACTACCACCGAGCAGGCCAGGAATCATGTTAATAAGGCGGTGGATAATATAATAAAATAAATAAAGTAAATAAAATAACAAATAAAATAAAATAGGTCCTTGCTTTAGGTGGTTCTGTAATATTGCACCCTGCTAATTTTCTTCAAGGCTGTTGCCCTCTTTAGGGCAGATGGGGTGCATCTTTCCCCTATGGGGAACGACACCTGGCGGGATGTGATTGCTTTGGGATTCATTGCTCCCCCACAATGTTTGCTGGTACTGACGATATGGTGGGGCCCAGTCATCAGTGCTGCCCTGCTGAGGTCAGGTGCAGCTAGTCGGGAACCTATGCCTAGACAAACTACCACCGAGAAGGCCGGAAAGCGTGTTAATAAGGCAGTGGAAATAAAATACAGGTCGTTGGAAATCGAATGCATTCAAAGGTTATGTTCGTTAACATTATTGGTGTCTTACAAATTTTGCTTGTTTTATCTTAGGCTTAGCAGCTGTCCGCATCTGGATGGTGGGGCACAGCATCATCCACTGGGCTGGTGTAGCAGCACGACAGTCGGAAAAGGGTCCAGGTCTTGGCCTTCCTCCACATATTCAGTTGTCTTGGCTGTCCAGACGGGGAATGCGCTGGCCGGAGCTCCTGCCTCGGATCCGGAGGCAGTTGCTAAGGGAAGGACGCCCATCGGCCATTGTGGTGCAGCTAGGTGAAAACGACCTGGTTTCTACGGACTGTTTTTCCCTGCGTGCTGCAATTTTGTCGGACCTGGAGGCGCTGCGGGCAATGGTGCCAAGAGCGAAAATATTTTGGTCAAGGCTGCTACAAAGGCGTGCTTGGAGGGGCAGTCGTTGCCCAGCCGCCACTGAGAGAGCCAGAAAACGCATCAACTCCGCAATGTCAAAAAAGATCTTGGAGCTGGGCGGAGATGTGATTTTTCATCCTGAGATTTCCTCTCAGAGGCCATCCTTCTTTCGAGATGATGGCGTGCACCTTTCTGCTTCGGGTAATGAGGCTTGGTTAGGTGCGGTGGTGGCCAAGCTGAGGTCTTGGCTGGGGCTGTGAGTGGTTTGGCGGTGAGCTGTGGGCTCCATGGCGGTTAGGCATTGGTTAAATTGGTGCTTGGAGGGGTAAGGTGCCTATCCCTCCAAATGATGCGAATGGGAATTCCGTTAAAGGAATCCAGGGGCTTGCCATTCTTTCGTCCTTGTCCGTGGTGCCGGGCTTGGGCCGTGCAAGCCCCACCGGAACATGAGGGTGAGAGGTGTTGGACTGAGTTCCCAGCCTCATTTCTCCCCAATACTTGTTTCCCACGCTGGCTTCCGGTGGTGCCCGGAAGTTTCAGCTCTGTCCTCGGGGGCAAGGACAGATAGTCATAACCAGTGCCTAAGCAACCACTCACATTTTCTGTATTTGAATAAAGTTGTGGCCAAAATTATGCCAAAAACCTTAAACAAAAATGAACGTGTGCTGTGTGAATTTTTGGGGGGTGGCACTGCGGAACTCAACACGCAAAGCGTGTTCTCACTAGCAGAGAGCACGTGTTGCGGTTGGGGAGCAGGCCACCATCATGATTAGGCAAATTTGGAGAACCCAAGCCGGTAGGGGGTTAAATTGGGTTGCTGGGGATTTTTCGGTGTTGCTAATTTGGAGGAGGAGACAGAGTCTATAAATTGAGGAGTTAGACTAGGGGACGTCCTCTTGGCCGTTTTGCATCGGATCACCCGCCCCCCTCCCTTTTTATAGGGTGGTTATTGGGTTCATTTGACCTTGCTATGCCTGTCATGGGGTCGTTCGCCTTTGAGCGGAGGCCTGGTAGGAATTTTGCCATTTGGCTGATTGGCTGTTGCCATTTGGTTTTTGCCTACTGCGTAGCAAATCGTCACAACTTGTAAGGTTGGCGGTTAGGCATTGGTTAAATTGGTGCTTGGAGGGGTAAGGTGCCTATCCCTCCAAATGATGCGAATGGGAATTCCGTTAAAGGAATCCAGGGGCTTGCCATTCTTTCGTCCTTGTCCGTGGTGCCGGGCTTGGGCCGTGCAAGCCCCACCGGAACATGAGGGTGAGAGGTGTTGGACTGAGTTCCCAGCCTCATTTCTCCCCAATACTTGTTTCCCACGCTGGCTTCCGGTGGTGCCCGGAAGTTTCAGCTCTGTCCTCGGGGGCAAGGACAGATAGTCATAACCAGTGCCTAAGCAACCACTCACATTTTCTGTATTTGAATAAAGTTGTGGCCAAAATTATGCCAAAAACCTTAAACAAAAATGAACGTGTGCTGTGTGAATTTTTGGGGGGTGGCACTGCGGAACTCAACACGCAACAAGCGACCAACAAGTCTAATGACAAGTAAATAAATAGATAAACAAAGCAGACAAGCAATATTTGCAAAGCAATCCAAATCATTTGCATATATATTATTTGCAGCTACGTTTCCTGTTCTTCTGTCGAAAGCAGAGACTGCAATGTAAAATAATGCAAATCTTAATCATTATTGCACATCATATGCACAATTGGCTTAATTGCACATAACATTTGCAACGGAGGCTTCTCTTTTTGACAAATCAGCAATACATGAAAACCTTTTGCCTTTTCAGGGCACTTATGTGCAACATAGAATAAGCAGCTTTTCTGGAGGAGAAAAAGTATAGCTATTTGCAGCATCTCTAAACCTCCTCAGGTGTGCTAGGTATGGCCTCTGTACGTGGATTTTAGATCAAACAGGGGTGGTGAAGAAACGTACATCATTCATTCTCCTTAAATTTAGGCAGGGGAATCCCCTTCCTTATCCCACAACTGACTGGTGATTTGTTCAGCAAGAGCAAAAGGACAGATTTCAATCTGTACCCCATTGCTGCAAGTGGAGATGTTTGGATCAGGCCTCTGAAGTTTTAAGAGGGGCAGAGAGACACAGTTTCAACATGACAGCAATTTCAACTGACTAAATGAATCGAAAGCTAAAATCAGTAATACTGTAAGAAGGCCCTGTATCTCGGCAGATAAGCGCAGGTCCTTAGTTGCTAGATGATGATTTTCCGCAGACTACAATTATTTCAAACAAATCACATGAGGAGAATCTTAAATTACTTACCACTTATGGTGACATCCTGTGAACAATATTTTGAACGGTCGCTGTATTCTAAAATTGCATTTAACAAATCCAATCAAAAAGGTTGAAGGAATGCATTTTGCGGCATTGTGAGATTACAATACCGAAATTGCCACAAGAAGAGAGGGTTTTTTGTTTTGTGATATTTCTGTTCTCATTGTTCTCAAGATTGTCATGAAGATGGATTTTTGTACAGTCTTACGCTTTATTTTGGAAGCCGTTTTCATGAATACGGTCTGATTTTGTGCCAACCTTTGTCACTAGAATGAGAATCAGAATACATTAAGAATCCTAAGTGTATCAAGCATTAAAATTCTGTGATAGCTTATTCTTGTGACAAAGAGATCAGAAAGAGGGAGAGAGAGAATGGCACAAAATTAATCAATTATAGTGACAGCCTCACAATTGTAATAAGAATAGAAAGTGACACTACATTTTGTGCCATCTACATAATGGAAGAATGACACATATTTAACCCTTTCATGTCAGGACACACTTTATTCATGGAAAAATAAAGGAAGTGGCACTTTGAAAGAATCTTCAGCATTCTGGAAGGAAATGGGATTTTTCAAAAAAGGCTCTGCTTCCCCCTCCTTTTTTTTCCTTTTTAGTCATGCCTCATTGTTTCAAACATTTTCTACTGATCTCTTTGCAAGTCTGTATTTTTTCAACATGACAATTATAGTAATATCTTTATGTCAACCCCTTAACCATTAGGAAAAAACCCCCACAACCCATTGATATTAGAAAACACCAACTACAAAGCTGCAAAGGGCTTTCCTGGTGCTCCTGAGAATCATGGTGCCTCAGATGCAAGGCTGGCAACCTGTGACGGTTGGTGTAACTGTGCTCATGCCTCATATCTTTCAGGTAGTATACATCAGGCACATCCAACTCCCAAGAGCCTGCAATCTACTCCCAGTGTGTGTGTGTGTGTGTGTGTGTGTGTGTGTGTATAAAGAAACTGGCATGGACCTACCCATTGTCATTGGAGGGAGGAGGAGCATGCATGGGGTGGGTGGGTGGAAGGAGAGGGTTGCCCCGAGGTGTTGAGCTATTTTTAGGGGGGAGTTCACAGAGGGATGATCCTGTGATCTACCAGGATCAGCCAAGGAACTTCTGGTAGACCACAATCTACTGGTTGGGCATTCCTGGCACCATGATGACTAGTCAGTGCAGGATTTACATATAAGCTAAACAAGCTATAGCTTAGGGCTCCACTCTCTTAGGGGTCCCCCCAAAAAATTAAAGGAAAAAACTGGATGTGCATTCCCAAAATATAAGATGAAAAACAAAAAAACCCCTACATACAGCAATTGTGTAGGCTCCTATGATGTAAGTAATGGGCCCTGCCTGCTAGCCTGCTCCCTAAAATATCACTGGTTTGCTCATTTCTATATATAGGGTGCCTACATTCTGCATGAACTTTGCATTCTGCACGGACTTTTCAACAATTACTTTGATAAAATAATTATTTTGTTATGTGCAAATGGCTTTAGATACCTATTAGGTCCATAAATTACCATATAGTATATATTCAACACAAAAAACAGCGACAATTTGTTGTGGACAAGGGACAGCTGGAAATATAAAGGGCCCCATTACTTTCAATAGCTTAGGGCCTCATCATACCTAAATCCTGCCCTGTGACTAGTGGTCTAGGCCACTTTTGAAGCATAATTGTTTTCTTCTTCTTCTAACAGTGTAGAGTGGCTGCTGGAGCTGAAAAGCGCCCCCTTGCACTCAGGATGGCTTGGAAAGGTTTCGGATTTTTGGTGGGGGAAGTGGTTTCCCAATGCCTAGCAACCCATCCTGTTGGTTTTCTTGCTGTCTGTCAGCCACATAGAGCTAATGGCAAGTACTTGTTTCACCAGACCCCGGACTTACAGAAGCCGTCCTGGTTTCCGATTTGATCCCAGAATGTCCTGCTTTTCCTTAGGTAAATGTAAAGGGACCCCTGACAATTAAGTCTAGTCACGAACGACTCTGGGGTTGCGACACTCGTCTCGCTTTACTGGCCGAGGGAGCTGGCGTTTGTCTGCTTCCGCAGACAGTTTTTCTGGGTCATGTGGCCAGCATGACTAAGCCGCTTCTGGCAAAACCAGAGCAGCGCATGGAATTGCCATTTACCTTCCCGCCGGAGTGGTACCTATTTATCTACTTGCACTTTGATACTTTCGAACTTCTAGGTTGGCAGGAGCTGGGACCAAACAATGGGAGCTCACCCCGTTGCGGGGATTCAAACCGCCAACCTTTCAATCAGCAAGCCCTAGACTCAGTGAACCCACAGTGCCACCCGCGTCCTTAAGTAGGACATCCCTATTTTTTATTGGAGAAATGTTGGAGGGTATGGTAGGATGTCCCTATTTTCATTGGAGAAATGTTGGAGGGTATATCTTCGCCCCATGAAGGGACTCTGTATCCAATGTTGTAGCTCCGCCGGCACAATGGATTTCCATGTGTTGAATGGAGGTTCCTCTGCAACTCCTGTCCCCTCCAATGCTGTGCATACCTCAATATCTGGGCCCAAGCTGGGGGACCCTTTGGGGCAAATTTTGGGTGTGTGCAGGGAGAACAATGAAAACACAAGTCCCATTGCATGAGGAACAATGAGTGTGCAACAACTGATACAACCCTGTGCATGTGAGACAGAGGCACTGAGGGAAGAGAGAGAGACAGAGAGAAGGTGGAGGTGTGAGGAAGAGGAGGTGTGATTGTGTATACATTCAGTATATGTTACTGTCTGAAATGCAATGAATGATAACAAATATGGGAAGGTGCTCTCTGTGTGTCTATGGAAGGGATGATGAGTACATGTATAAAACATAGGTATCCATGAAAGAAGATTTACTTGCTCACAGAAGATTGTACCTCAAATAAAAAACAACTGCCAAGTAAATCTTGTCAGACAAAACATATGTTGACAGTCATCACATCCTAAAATGAAACCCTTTAAAAAAAGAAGGGAAACTCACAAAATTAAAATTAAGGTTCATCATTGCCATTCACTGATAATGTGCTCATGGCATTAACCCACAGAACTACAGTGTAGAGCAATGATCAAGAAAGTAACTCACTTGTCAACATCAATATTAATTTCAAGTTCAGATTGTGCCCTTAACACATGTGTGCTCTTTAAGCACCCATTAATAAAATGTCAAGAAAAGGCATACAAATATTTATAATCTCAATTGTGTAATGAGAGTAAGTTTAATTCTCTATAGTGAAATTTCCAGTTTTATGCACAACAGTGAGTCTAAATGTATACATTTGACTGTCACTATTAATACTTATTTTATCTGTAGACCACCCTTCAATATGTGTTCCTAGGGCAATGAACAATTTACAACAAAACACAAAATAAAATCATCAACCATAAAGCTATAAAACCATGATTATGAAAACTGATCATAAAAAACTGGCAGCAGCACAGAACGTAATCATACAGTCATGGCACAACCATCACATTAACCTACAAAGGTTAAGGAGAACAAAATATGTCAACGAAGGGGACAGACTTATCTCTGGCTAGAGAGAATTCCACAAACAGGGAGCCATAAGCAAGAAGGCTCTGCTGACATTCACCACTGTGTAGACCTGGTTAAAGATAGCACAATCAGCAGGGCCTCCCCAGCAGATCTCAGAACATGGGTTTGCCCATATGGGGAGGTTGCTCCTTTGAGTACCTGGGTCCAAAGCCATATAGGGCTTTCTGCAACAAAGTGGGCATTTTAAATTGGGCCTGATGGCAGCCAGTGTGATTCCTTTAACAATGGTGTCACTTATCGTATCTAGTTCAGCCTCCCGCATCCTACAGCAACATTTTCCACCATCATGACCTCCATTATGTCATGATTCAAATTCAGTTTATTGTCCTTCATCAAGCCCATTACTGACACTACTTGAAGATACAGATGGAATGAAGTGGGTGTGATTCAGATATTGGTGACACTGCATCTAGTTCTCCTGATAACTGCTCTCAATGGCTTCATAGAGATGTTAAATAGCACTGAGGAAAAATGGAACCTTGTAGACCTCAGCAGCATAAATGCTGAGTGGTCAGCCAAAAGTCATTCAATGTTGTTTTCTAGTAGTGGTTAGGACAGGCATAGGCAAACTCCAGCCCTCCAGATGTTTGGGACTACAATTCCCATCATCCCTAGCTTAACAGGACCAGTGGTCAGGGATGATGGGAACTGTAGTCCCAAACATCTGGAGGGCTGGAGTTTGCCTATGCCTGGGTTAGGAGTAGAGCCAGCACCATGTGGAGCCTCCACCTTCCATCCAAAGATCTGATTTGAAAGGATACATCGTCACCCACCATTAGTTCTGTAAACCAGTGGCCAGTTGTGGGCATGGACACAGGTATGCTGTTTTCTTGCGTGCCCACAACTTTTTGAATTTTTATTATTATTTCTGAAGCAAGTACTAATTAAGGGAAGGCTGCAATAACATACAGCCCAAATACATACCATGAAGCACTGGCCACTAGCATGGATGGGAAAATCTGAGATAGATTTCAGAGTCTGTTTCACACTAAGTCACATGGAAAGAGTGACCTACTTGTACAAGCATTAATGCCCTGCTGTGATCACAGCATAAGTAGAGGAGATATGGGAGCAGCAAAAGACAATGGGCTGTACTTCTACCCTGCTCAGTCCATTGCTAGAACAGGGACTAGCTTATTTCCCAAGCAGTCCAAAATCTGAATAGTTTTGGCTGATATGTACCCTTCCTCCATCAACCCTTCAGATCAGGCATAGGCAAACTGGGCCCTCCAGATGTTCTGGGACTACAACTCCCATCATCCCTAGCTAACAGGACCAGTGGCCAGGGATGATGGGAGTTGTAGAGCCAGAACAGCTGGAGGGCCCAGTTTGCCTATGCTTGCTTTAGATTGGTGAATGGATTATAGCTGTTAGGGACGGAACATCCACAGGACTTCTCCCAGTTAGAATTTAAGCAATAACTTGTGGGGCTCAACTTGAACAACAACAAGCACAATGGGAAAACTGCAGTGCCAGCCCATTCTCACATGCCAGGTATATTGAAACAAAAGAGCAATCAAAATGCCTGCAGAGGACTGGGCAGAGTGTGCTTTGGAGCTAAAATGGGCAGGTGAACAAGGAGTACGGGAGGGCAGGTTCCCCCCCCCATTCCTTTTCTCTGGCTCTAGATATCTGAATATAACATCAGAGAGAGAGAGAGAAAGTGAGTGAGAGAGAGAGAATTGCATAAGGCTTGTACAATATATAGCCATTCTCCTCCGCTACCATGAAAGAGGAGCACTTCTTTCTAATCAAGAAAGGGGAGAACAGGACTCTGTGGTGAACATCAGTAGATAACCACCTATGGAGTTAATGAGGAAGAATTCTGGTCATAGCTTTCTGCCTATTAATGAGATGGGCAAACAAATGCAATCAACACAGGTTGAAATAATGTCCAGTGTTTCTATAAAGACATCTTTTCAGTTACTTTTGGGATGGTTCATTGTTTGAGTCATTCCTCCTCCCAGCTTTTGCTGATAAGGATGATTAGCCTTGGGGATGGGATTTTTCACAATAGAAATTCTGAATTCATATACGAAACATCCTTTGCTCTTTGAACAGAGAATTATATTTCTTATGGGGAAGATACTGCGAACCGTAATACAGATCTAAGCAACTTGTGACACGTCAAACAAAGCCAACAAACATTCTGTTTTGCTGCTTGGTGAGAATTGCAACGCAGCACAATAAATGTCAAGTGAAATGTGGTTTGGGTGCATGACAAGTTGTGCAAGCCTGATAAAACAATTGTTATACGCATTAAGTAGATGGGTTTTCCGCTCCCTCTCCTATTGCAGATACAGAAACATTGTGAATTTCAAGATTAAGAATAACAACAACAAAACACTATTTGTTTTACTGGTGCTTCTTAGAGGCTTGCAGAGTTTAATTTATCATTGCTGTCACTTCATTGGGCGCAGTGTTCTTCGCTGCTCAAAATAATAATAAAAAAATGCAAGGGTGATAATGCATGTATATGATGCCAAGATTAGACTTTAGTAACCCAGTTACCAGTGTTTAAGAAGAAGGCTGAGACATCAAACGTTTAGAATCTCCTTGCTCCATCCCCATCTTTAACAGATCAGCTTGTTAACAGCACTGAGCATAGTTCTCACCCCCACTGTCTATGTGATGTTGAAAAAGGAACTCTCCAGGGTTCTACACAAGGGACGGTTCAATTGCTTCATGCAAGATGTTTTCAGCAACTGGACATAGCTGTTGAGTTCAAAGCAGGAAGTCTTAGAAAAGCAATCCTTGCTTTCTTTTTGACTTTTAAAATGTCTGTTCTGAGGATTGCAAAGGGAAGCTTTTCCTTTAAAAAGAGACTTTCCAGCACTATTATGATTACCCCCCACCTCCCATGCACTTTTTGTGTTCTCATATGAATAAGAAGTACCACAGAAGGCTTAGGAGTACACAGAGGACCAAGTTTTTAAAGAAAAATCTCTTAGAGAAAGAACCAAGGGGGAAGGGGGAAAGCTTTAAAGCCAGGCAGAACAAAAATAAAACAAAAACAAAAGAAATGTGTTGCTTGTTGCGGTTCAAATCTCTAGTGAACCCCTTTCGACAGTTCAGATTTTTCCCTACAGTCATTTCTTTTTGTGATGGCACTTGTCTCATCCTCTTTCTGCCAGAGGTAATATAGTTCCTCAAGAAGAAAAGTGTGCAAGTAAATAAAGGCTTTACAAAACCTAGAATAGAAGAGGATATATGGAGTGAAACAAGAAGAGATCTGCGGAGGATGAACAGAAACACAGAATAGAGGAAAGGGCAGCAAAAGGTTAAAGACTTTGAAAGTAAAGGCTTGCGGAGGAAAAAAAGAAACTGTAGAAACTTTAGAGCAAAAATGACTGAGAAAAATTTATCTTTTTATTCCCTTCTTCCATTAAAAGGGGAAAAAATGACAAGTTCTCCAGGAGAGTCCTGCTTTCCAAGGCTCAACATCCTGATTGCTAAAGGAATGAGTGCCTGGTCATGAATATATCACCAGTTATGTGCATTGAAAACATTTTACAGTTGGCTTATTTCAAATTTTCAACCTAGTACTTTTAAATGAATTTGCAACCTTAATTACACATTGCAATATCAGCAAACTAGTGGGAAATGTGTGTGTGTGTGTGTGTGTGTGCATGCATGCATATGTATTATGCACACACCTAAAAGTATCTCAGAGCACGCCTGCTGAATTTCATGTACTAGTAGGGAGTCCAATGCTGTCATTCAATGGAAAACTGTTTCTGAAACAAAGCACAGTTTTATGGTTGTGGGAGGTGAGGATGGAGAAAAGGCTGTCAACTGGAGGGTGGGAAGAAGTGGATGGACTGGGCAAGAAGAAAGGGCAGGAAAAAGGCAAGAAGGGGGCTGAGGACATGGAACAAGAAATGAGTAAGTGAGTAGGGAAGAGGAAGAAGGATGGGACCCAATTTGATTTTTAAATCATAATGGGAAGCTATTTTCAGTTCCAAGGACATATAGGCTGTCCCCTGCCCTGCCATTCATGATTTATGTATTATTTCAATTTATAGCCTACTTTTCTACATTCAGTACCCATGGGAGCCAAGAACAACATGAAATATAGTAGGTTTTTTTTATAGACAACCAATGAATACAATACAACAGCTCTACTACAACATGTGAGATGAGATTAATAATGAAACATACATACCAATAAAATAAATAAGCACATCAAAAGTCTTTGCCTAACAAGCAGAAGAAGAATATCAGAGAACAGGTGGAGTTCCAGCATATTGATGCAACCACCAAGAGCTCCCCTTGTCATGTCCCTTCCAAATCTGTCAAGCCGGTGTATGTGTGTGTCATATGGAAGCAATCCTGGATAGGACTTTATAGGTCATAATTAGCATTCTGAACTGTGAAAAGAAAGCAAGTATGATTCAGCACTCTTGTAGAGATTCAGTGCTCTTGTACACTGTGTTGGGTGCCACATGTTCCATGTAACTGCTGAGATCAACAGTCTGGCTTTATAATTCTGAACCAGCTGGAATGTCTGAATGTTCTTTAAAGGCAAACCATGGAGAATGGCTTAGACTAAGGCCTTTGATGGGCGCATCTAACACCTTGAAGAATGGACATAGTAAGTGTACCAGCCTCAGCTATGCTAAAGCACTCTTGGCCATGGTCAAGTCATGGATATGGTCAAGCATGAAAAATGCTCAAATGATGAACCTGCAACCCCATCCAAGAGTTAGATTGAATCCATTATTATTATTATTATTATTATTATTATTATTATTATTATTATTCCCTGCCCATCTGGCTGGGTTTCCCCAGCCACTCTGAGCAGCTTACAGCATATATAAAAACCATAGTAAAAAGATCAAGCATTAAAAACTTCCCTTCAGGTGTCTTCTAACAGCTGTGTTGTTCTTTATCTCCTTGACATCTGATGGGAGGAGGTTCCACAGGGAGAGTGCCATTACCAAGAAGGCCCTCTGCCTGGCTCCCTATAACATCACTTCTCTCAATGAAGGAACCAGCAGAAGACCCTTGGGTGAGGACCTCACTGTCCAGGCTGAGCAATTGGGGTGGAGACACTTCTTCTGGTATACTTGGCTGAGGCTGTTTAGGGCTTTAAAGGTCAACACCAACACTTTGAATTGTGCTCTGAAATGTACTGGGAGCCAATGAAGATCCTTTAGGACTGGTGTTATATGGTCCCAGTGGCCACTCTTAGTCACAAGTCTAGCTGCCGCATTCTGGATTCCATATATGCGTTGGGCAGGTGGGCTTTTGAGCAGGTGCCAAGCTGAGCTCTCCTCTGTAGTGGTTGCCCACTATTTTCATTTACCTAAATGCAATGCCACACCCCATAGATCTAGTTCTATGGGCTGTGGCACTGCATTTTGGCTACATTAAAATGGAAAGTGGCCACTATGAATGGGAGCTGAGTTGAAGTCGCAAAGAAAGGTGACACTGTCACTCTTGCAACAATGAAATGGCCCCAGTGGCCCAGTCAGAAGGTGGCAAGTGTGTACTAGCTGTCACACAGCAGACGTGTGGCCACAACCATGGATGTGTTTAGGGGGTGAAGGCTCATCAATTACACCATAAATTTTGCCACTAACCTCACATGATAACGTTGAATAGCATGGAGAGCCAATGTTGAACAGCCATGTGCCAAGTCTTTAAACATTAATCCCCAAGTTTCATCTTCTGGAAATGTCCCTCCAGGAACCACCATAAGATGGTACTCCAAATCCAATCTTAGCCCATAGTATTGAGAGCATGTCATTATGTCGGTTTGGCCACTTTTTATGTCAGTGTAATAAATGTATCTTGTATCTTCACCTGAGCTCAAAACAAAGCACTGCAATGCGAATAGTGCTGGGGAACAATGTCCTAATGCTTTTTGGCCAGCAAATGCATCATAGCAGCTGAATAGCCATGATCTCATTTTGTTTTGTTTTCTTTCAGTCAGGCAACTTCTAGGCAGTTGTCTTCAGAGCTGGCTTAAGGGAACAGGGAAGAGCAGAGTGCAGAGATGAATGATAAAAAAGGAAACAATTTCCTTCTCTTTGTCTCAGCCTTCTTTTTTTACACACACACCATGGATACCAAATTAGGTAGTCAGGGGAAGAGAGGAAAGATTTTTAATTGTGCAAGTGAAGGTAATTTAAGAAAAAGCAATTTCTCGAAATAAATAAATAAATAAATAAATAAGAGGTTTTGCTTTCAAAATTAGAGGCCTAAATGTTTATAGGTCCCCTTGATTTTTACATCTGGGATGAACTGTACTACAGTCCTGGAATCAAAACAGAAATATTTGTTTTGGCATAACTGAACATGTAATGCAGTTCTTAGGGCCAGTCTTATTACTGTAGAATATGAATGATAACAACTCTTCAATTTGTGCCAAACGGGTCTCAACATTCAGTGTAGATGATGCTTTCTAAGTTTCAACTGAAAGATTTCAAACAGATTAGAAATGCTGAAGTCCATACTGTTCAGATGCTTCCAATCATTTCTCAATATCTCTTGTTACTTGCTAGCAATAGATATGAGTAAAATTACAAGCATGCAAATAAGCTTCCATTTCAAAGTTCCCCCGTTCATATTGCCTCTGCCCCTACACAAAGAAAACAAATATTAGATTGTTGTGTCAATCATTAGACTGATGTGGTGGTTATTTTTATAAATTTCCAGATAATACAGGGAAATTAATAACATGAACATCCTTTTGAGACTGAAAAAAGAACCTAATAGCTACAACATTTCCCAGTTGAAGAGTTATCTCTTTCCGATTAAGCTTTAAAATAGTTGTAATGCTGCCACCTTCTGGTCATCCAAAACTCTGATACAGTATAAAGTATAAAAATACTGATTTCATGTTTAGGTTTGAGAATGAGTATAAATTTGTATATATATATAAAAAGGTTGCACGAAATACATGGTTTGGAAGTTTGGCCTAATAGTCCATCAAGGTATGTATTATTTAGACCTAATGTCCTTTTTGCACACACAACCCCCAGAAATGAGGACATCATTGTGGTGCAGCCCCATGCTGCCCCAATGTGAACAAATGACACATAGGAAGTTGCCTTACGTGGAGTCACAATCATTGGTCCATCTAGCCCAGCAACGTCTACGCTGACTGGTAGCTGTTCTCCAGGATTCACACAGTGGTCTCTCCCAGTCATCCCTGTAGATGCTGGGGACTGAACCTGGAACGTACTTTTATAGAATCACAGAACTGTAGAGTTGGAAGGAACCCCAAGATCATCTAGTCCAACCCCCTCCAATGCAGGAATCTCAGCTAAAGCATCCATGATAAACAAGGAAGGAGAGTCCACAACCCCCCAAGGGAGACCATTCCACTGTCAAACAGCTCTTACTGTCAGAAAGTTCTTCCTGACGCTTAGTCCTCCTTTCTTGTGACATGAAGCCATGGGTTTGAATCCTACCCTCCAGTGCAGGAGAAAACAAGCTCGTTCCCTCTTTCAGCAGGGAAAAAAAAAAAAGTTTACGAGTCAAAGCAGCTCAGTTAACATTCTACCCCCTGATGGCCAGGATTTCTTTTCAACTTGGAAGTAGGTGTTTATGGGGTGTGTATGTGCTTTGAAATAAGAAAACAGCACTTGAATCCCCCCACCCCATTTAAAAACCCAAAGAGAATTTATAAAAAGTTGTAAGCAAAAATAATACACATATTTGCCGGGTTCAGTTATTATTAAAAGAGGGAACGTAGGTGTGGTTGAGCTGAAACTTTTTGTAGACATTTGTTATCTTCATAATGAGCTGCATTATCTGGTGTGCGTGTCCCCCCCCCCCCCCGAATGCACCATGCCAAAGCTGGTTTGCGGTTATAGTGGGACGTGGCTGAACAGGTATGACACAGATTTGAGGTGGTACAATAAAGTTGAGAGATCGTATCAAAACCTGCATATTTGAACTGGATCACAAACAAAGGCATCAGAATAGGAGAAATCAGTTTATGGGGCTGACTTTAATCCCGGGTCATGACGTTTGCCGAATGAAATGAAAAGGAAAATGACCAAGTGGTTCACAGAATACTTAATAATCTAAGGGAAACAGAGAAAGGAAAGTATTAATAAGATGAAAAAATAGGGTGTGTAGGGGAGCTCTATTAATTGGCTGCAAGTACTAACACGTCAAGACTCAAGCTAAAGACAGAAATACCTTGGTTTTGGAGTCCCAGACAGGCAGGTGGTTTATCAAACTTTTGATTGCCTGTCATTTGGCTATGTGGTCTGAGCTTGTACTTGATGGTAGGCTGGGAGGGGGGGTGAGAAAGCAGTTCACACAGCTCCCCAAACAACCCTCTCATATCCTCAGAACCAATATTGTAGAACACTAAAAGCAGAAATGAGCAGCATGTATAAGAAACAATTAGTGAGGCAGAGTTTATTGGATGTCTCCTACCTCCGTTGTTAATTGTCTGAGAGCAGGTGTCACTGTTTTTATTTGGCTTGCCCACTTCCCCCACCAAGTTTGTGTGAATAATTTTTCATCTGTTGATTGTTTGAGAATTGTTCATTCTGAGGATTTGATAGCCATAATTCGAGTTTGATTAGACATGTAGGCTCCTACTGTATGTTTTTGTTTCTTAATTGCCTTTGTTTAACTCTTTGAAACAGGTTGCCAGCATGAAGCAGCAATCTGTTGATATTTTCTAGCATTTGTTTACAACTGACAGTTTCCGAAAACGGTCGTTAGATTACTTGTGGAAAGTTAAAAGTGAAATATGCTTTAACAATTGTGTTTGAGATTTAATTACACTACTGAGAACTGTTTGCCAGCATTTGCCCTCCATAGCGTGCCAGTATTTGTGCCCCTTCCCTACATTGTTGTATTGCATTTTCCTATTTTACTGCAAGATGCTTTGACTAGTTTTGGAGACAAACACCATGTAAACTTTAAAGTGGTCAAAATGCAAAACAAGTCCCTCTTCCTGATGCCATTCTAAAGTGTAGGCTCCCCTGTCCATCACAATGCTGTGCACAATAAGGACGGCTGTGGAATAGCTGGCTTCAATTTCTTTTTCACTGATTTGCAAAACATACTCATAGATCTACTGGGCCTTATTCCCCTCCCCAATAAGAAATGTGACAAATGTATGCAACAACAGCAGCAGCGAGAACATTGGTAGCCTGTCACTGGAAAGGAAGTTATATCCCAACAAAAGGGGAATGGTTAAGTAAACCACGTGAGTACCTGGAATTAGCAAAACTGACAGATTTAATAAGGCATAAATCAAAAATTTTAATTCAGAAACAATGGGAATGCTTAAACAAATATTTATACAAGCAGGGCTCAAATATGAAAGTTTGGTTGTGCCTAGACTAACCTTGTGAAGAATAGAGAGGACATAAAGATTTGACTAGTTATGGAAGAATCTAAGGGAAATGATTGAAGAACAGATGTAAAGGTGAGCAAGATAACTAAGAGACGTGCAGTGAATGCGGGGGAAGTCTTTTATAATATTTTAACTAAGATTTATATATTGTAATGCTTGAAGCATGAATTTGGTAATATTATTGGTTATGAAAAGTATTTTCTTTTTTAGTTTGCAATTTGGAAAACATGTATATAAATGTGTTTACAGTGTTATGTATTGTTTTTTGTTTCTTTTCCTTTTCTTTTCTTGTAACATTCAATAAAAATTAGAAAAAGAAATGTGACAGTCCTTAGTCCTGCAGAGCTGTTGGGCTTGTACTGGCAGTCTCTGACACAGGAGGTTGAGGAAGAATGGTTTGAACCTGAGTTGGAGGATGGATGATCTCCTCTTTCCATCCCAACTTCAGCGGCTTTAGAAGTGGGAGCAAGCATTCTGGCTCTTGTTAGTTTCTGTTTGAACCACTGTGCAGCTGCTTGGAGTCACAGGACTCTGTTTACATTCCAGAGACAGTCCAGACTGTTGGAAGTCTCACGGGAGAGGAGACTGGATGTGACGTTGGTGGTTTCCTGTTTCCTTTGTTCCTTTGTTCAGTTGCTCTCTGCTTTCACAGAGAGAGGATGTGTTTTTTGTCTGCGTAGTTAGGATAATAAAACTCTTTGCAATGTAGCCCAAACCTCTCGTCTCTTTCCTGTGCTGGAAACTCTGCTGAATGGAACGTGCCTTGGAGCCATATCAAAGGCTCAGGTCGTTAAACAGGCGATTCCGAAGGATTCGGGGAAAGAAAATGAGCTTTATCAGCTTGGCCGAGCAGAGATCCCAACAGCTCTCCCCTCCAACCTTCTTGCAGAACAGGGAGCCTCAGTAGAGGCTGGTGAGAGCTTTGATCAGCTAAGGAAAGAGGTGGAACAGGACACAGGGGCGACTAAAGAGAAGCCTGACGAGGAGGCTTCAGTCTTGTCATAGAACCGGGCACCATCTTTACAGATGGGAGCCAACTCACCCGCCCCAATGGAGCATGCATTTGCAACCCTGACATTCCCATTAAGTGAGCAAGTCTCGTGAGTGAACAGGCCACAGCAAGTCTTTAAGAGCTTGTAGAGACAGCTTCCCTGTTTCTGTCCTGTTCTGAACTCATTACCCTGGTCCTGAAACTCTGACTCCTGGCCCCCACATGTTTCTTGGTTTCTTGGGGAAGGTATACTTAAATACCTTTTTTAACTCGTTGTAGATCATTTCCCAGAAGGCCTTCACTCTTGGACAGGTCCACCAGAGGTGAAAGAATGTCCCTTCAGCCTCCTTACATTTCCAACATTTATTATCAGGCAAGTGGTATATTTTTGCAAGCTTGACTGGGGTCATGTACCACCTATATATCATTTTCATAATATTTTCCTTCAAGGCATTACATGCCGTGAACTTCACACCGGTGGTCCATAACCGTTCCCAGTCGTCAAACATAATGTTGTACCCAATATCCTGAGCCCATTTTATCATGGCTGATTTAACTGTTTCATCCTGAGTGTTCCATTTTAGCAACAAGTTATACATTCTTGAAAGTACCTTAGTTTTTGGTTCTAACAATTCTGTTTCTAATTTCGATTTTTCCACCTGGAATCCTATCTTTTTGTCCAGATTAAAAACCTCCTTAATTTGAGCATAATGTAACCAATTTCGCACCTTATCCTTTAGTTTCTCCAAACTCTGCAACCTCCAAGTGTCTCCAATTTTTTCTATTATTTCCCAATATTTCGGCCATGCGGCCTCCATATTGAGTCTTTTCCGGGCCTTAGCTTCCATTGGTGATAGCCACCTTGGGGTCTTATTTTCTACTTTTTGTACTTTGTCCAGACATTAAATATTGCTCTCCTGACAATATGGTTCTTGAACACTTTATGAACCTTTACCTTGTCGTACCACAGATAAGCATGCCATCCAAAAGCATTATTGAACCCTTCCAGATCCAGGACATCAGTGTTCTCTAAAAGTAACCAATCTTTCATCCAGCAGAAAGCTGCAGCTTCATAATATAACCTTAAGTCCGGCAGGGCAAATCCCCCTCTTTCCTTTGCATCAGTTAGTATTTTAAATTTAATTCTGGGCTTTTTGCCCTGCCAGACAAACTTAGAGACGTCTCTCTGCCACTTTCCAAAACATTCCACTCTGTCCACAATCTGTAGGGTTTGAAACAAAAATAACATCTTTGGCAATACATTCATCTTTATAGCAGCAATTCGACCCAACAAGGAAAGTTTCAATCTTGACCAAGTTTCTAAATCCTTTTTAATTTCTGACCAACATTTTTCATAATTATCTTTAAATAAATTCAAATTTTTGTCAGTCAAATTAACCCCTAGGTATTTCACCTTTTTAACCACATTTAAATCTCTCTCTTTCTGAAACCTTTCTGATTCCAAAGGTGTCAAATTCTTTTCCAAAACCTTGGTTTTTTGCTTGTTTAATTTAAAACCTGCCACCCGACCAAACTCATGAATCAATTCTAAAACTCTTTTCGTACTAGATTCTGGCTCCTGTAATGTTAAAACCAAGTCATCTGCAAAAGCTTTAAGTTTGTACTGTTTTGCTCCGACCTGTATTCCTTCAACCAACCGGTCCCCTCTGGCTTTCTATTGTATTTAGAGTCCAGCTAGGGTTTAGCATAATTCTCAATCTGTGCAATTAGCTGAATTGTGAAACATCTTGAAAAAACAAGTCGCCTCTATAGAAAGCTGCTCAGAAACCTATGACCAAATTCAAGATATTCATTCACAGTTACAAGTATGCTATTTTTGTCCATGGAAACACACAAAAATCATAGACATTCACTGCAACACTATGTCTCAGGAGTAAAAAATACTAATGTTCAATGATATCTCATTCATTCACTCAACAGTCTGTTATCTCAAACTGTTTGGGAATTGGCTAAACCCTCTACTTCCCCCTAGTGGATTTCACAGCAGGTAAAGTTAACTGTACTACAAATAAATACAACAAAGGTTGCATACAAATCAAACACATTCATGGAATTTATATAAAGTAGTCTTTTATAGCATAGCGTAGATAATGTGCAAATTATACCTAAGACGTGCCTTTGACAGTAGAGTCAAATGTTCTCCTCCCATTTAGAAACTGATCCTGTTTTCCCAGGTGTCAACTATGCTGAACAAATCCACGGCTGCTGTTCATTTTTGTTTTCTTATAATGAAGAACACTGTATGCACAGATATACGCACGACAGAGAAAATAAATTAATCAAGCTGGCAGTAGAGTGGTACCTCTAGTTACGAACTTAATTCATTCCAGAGGTCCGTTCTTAACCTGAAACTGTTCTTAACTAGAGGCGTGCTTTTGTTAATGGGACCTCTTGCTGTCGCTGTGCCGCCAGCACACGATTTCCATTCTCATCCTGGGGCAAAGTTCTCAACTCAAGGTAATTCTTCCAGGTTAGCAGAGTTTGTAACCTGAAGTGTTTGTAACCTGAGGCGTTTGTAGGTCGAGGTTCCACTGAACTCTGTTTCCCTTGTCTAGCTCCATGCTAGCGATAGTATTTCATTGCTCCTTGTTACATGTTCCGATTAGTAAAATTTTACTAGCAGTGCCTCTGTTCAGTATCAGTGTTGGATTTACATATAAGCTAAACAAGCTACAGCTTAGGGCCCCACTCTATTGTTGTTGTTGTTTAGTCGTTTCCGACTCTTTGTGACCCCATGGACCAGAGCACACCAGGCACTTCTGTCTTCTACTGCCTCCCGCAGTTTGGTCACTCTATTGGGGGCCCCCCAAAAAATTAAAGGAAAAAAACCTGGATGTGCATTTCCAAAATATAAGATAAAAAACAAATAAAATAAAACCTACATACAGAGAGGTGTCTTGTTAATCCCACTGCAACCCATGCTCTCCATGAAGGAGAACACACTTTATGATCAATGACTCAGAGGGCAGAGTCAAGCAATTTGTTGCTCAGGACAATCGCCAACTCATCCTCCCCGCCAAGCTTGGCAGTGGCAGCACTGGTGGGGGAAATAGGGACATTTCTGGATCAAATCAGAAGCCAGGATGACTTTTGTAATGCTGGGACTGTTTCTGGAAAATCAGGACACTTGGAGGGTATGGGCTTTATATTCTAGAGGTGTTTTGTGTTCTCTGCTAAGGGCTTGCAGACCTCCAGTAGGCCTTGCAACATGAGATTGTCTGCAACACTGCTGCAGAGTTCTGAAGAGCTCCGGTTTGCCTACTTATTAAAGGAGAGCAATGTAGGATTTTTTTTTTAAAGACCCCTCCAATGCTTTTATCGTCTTCTTTTGTAAATCCATGCTGTTGTACAAAAACCAAAAAACAATCCAGAGCTCTTTGGTGCTCAGCAGGCAACATTTTGTACAGATTCACTTCTTGCAAAGCCATAGACCTTGAGAAATCTAAAGATACCTTGGAAAATCTAGATGTAGAATACTCAGAAACAGAGCAGAAAAGAAACATGAGGCTTTGTGGGAGCCCTGATCCAAGTTTACAGAAAAGCTCTGGGTTTATTTATTTTTTGTTGAAACAGCAGTGAGTGATTTTTATTTTTTTAATGAAGACACTTAATAGTAAACACAGCTTTTACAAAGGCGACATCAGAAAGCTCTAAATAAGCAAATTACCAGCTGTCAAAAATGATTGCTATTAAATGAAATGAGCATTTTGGTTTGCTTGAAGTTAGCTTCAATAAAAGCTGCAAATTTTAATATAAAAAAGCAAATTAAAGCAGGCTCTTAAATAAAATAGATAATTGTTATCCCCTATCCCAGGTTAATTCTGTATGTTTCCCTGAATAAACATTCACACTTGAGAAACAATATTTGGAAGACGAAAGTAAAAACACGACTGGTTGCCTCAGCAAACTATGCAAGATTAAACACCTTCTTGTATATAGCCGTTTGCCCGTCTCTTCTCTAAAGGTGACTTTTACAGTGTAAAAATCTGTTAAAACATGTGTGCCTCTGAAGGTCAAACTGAAGAGTGCTTTTTATCATGGTTCCTAGGTAGATAAAAAAGAAAAGAAAAGAAAGAAAACGCTACCAAATGATTTATGCTTGCACACAGTATGAGATGTCGATTTCAAAACGTAACCTTGGTCAGCTCCACAAACAAAATTGACTCAGGGGTACCCTTGGTGGTCTGAATCACAATTGTACTGTGTACCTCATACACACAAAAAAAAGACCTACTGTTACAAAGTCAACTACCTAACAAAGGAGCAAGGCGCAATGTTGTTTGTTTCATGCCTCCACCGTAGTCCCCCCCCCCCAAATACGGTAGAACATTTCAACACTTAGCAACGGGATGCGCTAGTATCAATCATTTAAAATGGTACAAATGCACAAGACGATTGTAGGAAGGTTAAATATCCATGCAGAGGATGGGTGGGGGAAAGCCTGTAATTCCATCCCAAATCTTCCTGTGCTGAGTGGATACATCTGACAGTGGCTTCTAAGAATGTTCAGGTGAACACACTTAGAAGCTTCTTTGTGGGGAATCCTGGTCATCTGAAGGCTTCAAGTGAATGCACCCTTCAGGTCTTCCTTTTCTATGCAGAAAGGTTAAGGGTGGGTAAGTGAGGATGCTGGGTGTGGGACTGCTGTGAACACACCTCTGTGTTCTCTGCAACACAAGAAAAAGCATCGTCTCTTTCTTCTGTCTCCCTTGATTGAGGCCAGAACATAATCCCACCATCTCCCGAATCCACAAACCCGGGAAAGGTACATCTTAGCAGGAATATCTAAGATGAACTTATAATGTCTGGTTTCAATGGATTTTTCAAATGCTTAACTCAGTCTTTTGTTTTCTTTATCTTTTTAGGTAAGTGCATGAAGATACCAACAAAAGGTAAGTTCAGTGTTGTTCACAATACCAAGAGATGCTAGTGAAGGAAGTTGTAGACAGGGTGCCGGCATTTTGCACCTGTTTCGCCCTGGCAGACCAAGTAATCAGGAGGCCGCTGTTCACCTCTGATGGGGCCCTTTTACTGGGGCTTGCAGGTAGCACACTCCCAAGGTAGAAAAATATATGTCTCCTGCCTGGGGGGTGGGGCTGTAAGTCTCTTTGACAAAAGACACCAAACCCAGATGAACTTAACAGTAGTATTAAGTGGAATGCGACAAGCAGAAAGGCAGAAAGTGCCCAAAGCATAATAAACAGAATGGCAAAAGACAGTGTTCCCTTTCAATGAATGGGATCCACACATACCAAGGCACAGCAGGGTCATACTACTGGCCCTGAGCTGATGCTATGTGACAGGAAAGAGACATGTGTAGACCTCTATGCACAAAGGCTTTCCTGGAAGCTGGAACTCTGAACAATCAAAGGACTAGCTGCTTTAAAGGTCGTGCCATAGACTTTTGTGTCCCAGAGATTCAGAATCTATGCATGGACATTACCAGGGGTGGGGAGCCACAGAGTCCCACTGGTCCCTTGAATACATGGGCTGTAACGTTTTGGTGAGAAACAAGGGCAGAGGGCCAAAAAGGTGATAAATCTCATGGCATAGGATGGAAGATATGAGGTGCCTGGTTGAAGTAAAATCCCTTCGCAGACAAAACATGACTAGCTAGGCAGAGGGCCTTCTTGGCAGTGGCACCCTCCATGTGGAACGCCCTCCCATCAGATGTCAAGGATGGAAGGGGAATGAACAACAATCTGACTTTTAGGTAACATCTGAAGGTAGCCCTATATTGGGAGGTTTTTAATGTTTGAGGTTTGAAAAGGTAAAGGTAAAGGGACCCCTGACTATTAGGTCCAGTCATGAGCGACTCTGGGGTTGCAGCGCTCATCTCGCTTTATTGGCCGAGGGAGCTGGCGTACAGCTTCTGGGTCATGTGGCCAGCATGACTAAGCCGCTTCTGGTGAACCAGAGCAGCGCACGGAAATGCTGTTTACCTTGCCTCCGGAGCGGTACCTATTTATCTACTTGCACTTTGACATGCTTTCGAACTGCTACGTTGACAGGAGCAGGGACCAAGCAAGGGGAGCTCACCCCATTGTGGGGATTCGAACCACCGACCTTCTGATCGGCAAGTCTTAGGCTCTGTGGTTTAACCCACAGTGCCACCCACGTCCCCGTCTGAGGTTTTACTGTGTTTTCATACATACTGTAAGCCACCCAGAGTGGTTGGGGAAACGCATCCAGATGGGCAGGGTATAAATAATATTAGTATTATTATTATTAGTAGTAGTAGCAGCAGCAGCAGCAGCATAGTAGTACAAAGCAGGCATGTAGTAAATTTTTTATAACAAGAATTTTTAAGCTTTGCTGTTGTTTGAGGGGGGCAAAGTTTCATCATGATCATCACCATCATATAATGTAAAAGCAAATTTGGTTCTGGGTTGTGGGACAGTATAATAAGGCAACATGCTGACATTCTACAGCCAGCAACTGAAGGGAAACTGGTTGTACAAAGAGCTACACCTGCCTTTTGGAACAGTCTGTTAAAATTAAATCCAGTATGGAGATTATGTTCTGAATGTTTAACAAAGACTACACACATTCATATTATCCTCTAAGGAAAATGTAAATTCTGCAAGCTCGGGGAACAGGGAATTAATGGTGTTCTGGTGAGAACGATAGGGTTGCAGTGCTGCGATGTGAACCATAGCAAGGAATGAGTGACTACAGCACTAATAAAAATGAAATGTGTTTTCTTTGTAGCACATGACGGATCATAGTTAGAAGTCGAACATTTAAGTCAGCTAGGCAACGTGATATACAAGTAAAATTTAAAACAGACACCTATAATAGCAGAACCCTGTTGTTATTCTGTCAGATTTTGATATAAAATCTGGGGAAAAAATAAACATTTCAATACTGGGCAAATTTTAGTTTACATTAGGAAAAATTCTCTTGCTTGCTAAGGATTGATATTTACAGATTGATATTTTCTCTTTAATGCACCATTTATAAAATATATTTTTACAGAATTACCAAGAAAGAACATTTATGAAAATTTTCTTGCTGTTGGTTCAAACATGTGCAATAGAAAAGCTCAGTCAATCAAACTAGCATAATCAACATGCGCTCTTAACTTGCAAAATTTAACAGTATTTTTATCTCCCCTCTATCCATACTGCAGGGCACCATCTGCTGTACTTGAACCATACCAAATGTTTTCCGTATAAAGTTGGGTGGGGGTGGGGATAGGCCATATGATTTGTGTTAATATTTCCCAAATAGAATATTTTAATAAACCTTAACAAGACAGAATGTTAGATTTAGCTCATTATTATAAACTCATAAAGTGAGTTTGCTTAGAATATCTGTGATACCAAATGCTCAGGAGATGCTGTCCTTGTTTAAAATATCCAAAACAGATTGCAAAAAATGGTCAACCCTACTAGTGGACAGGACACAAGCTAAATATTTAACAATCCACTTCAACACATAATAACAAATAACATTTTTAAAATAATAAATAACAAATCTATTTATTCCAAGGCTCAGTTATCAGGCTTTGATCTGTTCCTTGGTTCAACAAACCACCATATGCCCATATAATCAGATAAAAAAGCTGTGTACAAACTAGCACATACCCTATATACAGCAATTAAAATATAAGCATGTTTATTAATATTTGCTCTCTATCTATGAAAGATGTCCTCAGATGTCATGTGAAGTGTGTGCCTATATTCCAGGTACTTTATACCTGTGTTATCATCTTTAAAAAAGGGTACTAACATCTCATTTTGGGAGAATTTGAGTATATGAGAGTCACAAAAAATGGTAAAGGAGTATTTTACAATTATGGCTCCCAGAGGGGCATTTGGCACATGTTTTCTGACATACAAATAATGCTCAAACATTCCTGAAAGAAAAGGACCTTATGATGGGTAACATGGTGGCCTTTCTATGCTGAAACATGAGACCACCCCTAATAGTGGGGTGTTGTTGTCGTTTAGTCATTTAATCGTGTCCGACTCTTTGTGACCCCATGGACCAGAGCACGCCAGGCACTCCTGTCTTCCATTGTCTCCCGCAGTTTGGTCAAACTCATGCTGGTAGCTTCGAGAACACTATCCAACCATCTCGTCCTCTGTTGTCCCCTTCTCCTTGTGCCCTCCATCTTTTCCAACATCAGGGTCTTTTCCAGGGAGTCTTCTCTTCTCATGAGATGGCCAAAATATTGGAGTCTCAACTTCAGGATCTGTCCTTCCAGTGAGCACTCAGGGCTGATAGTGGGGTAGGAGAGCTGAAAATAATGTCAATATATTTCACATCTGACAACCAATGTTTCCCTTTGGTTTCAGGTAGTACCTGGGTAGATGAGTCTAGTCTCATTTACCATAAGTAATGTATTTAGCATTGACTCTGAAAGTGCATACTCATTTCTGATCAAGCCAAGCCTCACAGAAGACTTTTGCTCTAGGAGGCTTAGTTTGGTCAACTCTGGAAAATGCTAAATACATTAGTTCTGGTAAATGAGCCCATGTACTCTCTGAAATCAAAGGAGTGCATTGGTTGCCAGATATGATTCCCACCCCCAGCTCTCCTTTCCCACTATATCGGACTATTTTTAGCATTTACCTAATATATTTTGGCTGTAAGCAAAAAACATTCCTTGAAATATCAAAACAAACACACGCAACATGATTGATAAACAGAAGGCAGCTGGAATAGCTTTCTAGGTATATTTATGATTTTTATCTGCAGTGTTTTGTTGGCATATTTCCGTGAGGAGCCAAAACAAAAATTATTTTTTTGCAGAAACGTGAGTAACTGTTGTTGTCGTTTTTTCTCACTCTTGTATTGCCCTGTGCACCTTTTGCCTTTCCCACTTAACTTTTCTCACTCTTCCCTGAGCAAGAGGGATAGATGAGGCTGCTGGTGGTATGGAGCCCTGATACTTCCCCCCGTTCAGTTGGTTCCTGCAATGCAGGCAGATGGCAAAACCAGGGTCTGCTGCCAACTCAGTCATCCCATACTATGCTCTGCCATTTTGCCCTGTTACTAGCTTGCCAGCCTCAGAGTGTGGGGACATATGGGGGGAACATTGCAGTGTCTCCTGCCTAGAACAGTGAAGGCCTATTGTACATGGTTCTGCAATAAACTATTTCTTCTTCAGCTCCTCATAATTTAAAAAGACAACATCACACCCCATGAGTCCAAGCTGAAAGACAGTTGGATTACCACTTATACAAAGGCCCAGGGATTTATCCTAAGCATTCCAAAAATGAAGTTGCTTATTTATTTATTGAATTTGTTAGATGCTTTATCTTGTCCAGGGCAACCCAAAGCAACTTACAGCCAAACAAGATCAGGGCTAGAGGGAATAAAACCTTGAATGAGAAAGCAAGTTTTACTTGTAGCATTGTTCAGAGGCTGCCATACTTAAAAATAAATCACAATCCAGAGAAAAGCAAGCCACTTACATGCATCTCTTATTTTTTTCCCTCCTTTAAGTAAACTTTTTATTATATTTACTTGTTTACATTTGGTTTGATGGCAAAGAGAGAAAGCATGTGATATAGACTCTGAAATATTTAGTAAGGATCCCACCTCCTGTCTCTTGGGCTCCAAAGGAAAGAAGCTATCTCAGTGTTTATCGTTTTGATATATAGATTGGGTGGGATTACTTTGATAAATATTTTTTAGTGATTTTCCAATATCGTTCCAATAATAGCCTCATTGTAACAATACCATTTTTATCCAATTAATACAATTAGTATTAAAACCAATTGTTTATATACTGAATTATAAAATTTAGCTAAAGTCACTTCCTCACATGCTAGTTTTGATGAATTTCTCTTTTTTTATTTTCTGCATTCCAAAAGCTTAATAATTTCAATTACACTCCCTTCAAGATAGTGATCCCTTATAAAACAGCTACAATCTTATGGTTTCAATTCATGTTAATATATTAAGTAATTTATAAAATTTCAAGTGAGGTACTCAGTTTGTAATCATTGTTCTTTCCTGTGTGTGGTAATTTCCCCTCCATGATATTGTCCCAACCATATATGGTGTTGTGTCTTTCATTCTTCCAACTGTTCATACTGCCAATCATGACCCGGGGGAAGCGATTGTCTCACAGTTTTCCAAAAGCCTCTGTGTCGCTTTGTCCCATGATTAAAGAGCTTGTTACAGACCCCGCTGTTCCAACAAATAAACTGTCCTCGACAACCCCCCCCCCCAACCTAGGAAAAGAGGTCTGATTCCAAACTGCCAATGATTAATAAGAAAACCTCTGACCTTGCAGCTGCCCGACTCCTTTCCTCCTTTCAGCTTAAAAATATTATAGTCAGTTATCTTTCCAGTTATATTCCAAATTGTCACAGTCTCCTTCGCATTCCTTTGAAAATAACACAGAGTGGGTATGGTTTTGTTCTATATTGCAATATAGTCCTTTCAACCCCTTTCTATCTCTCTCTATTCCATTCCTCTCACACACGCAGTTCCAGATTGATGTTAAATTTCATATTATTAATCCAGTTTCTTCCACCCTCACTTTTTATATTCTATTTTAACCTTGCATTCCAATGAGGGTTGCCAAATCAGAAATGTAGAAGAAAAACTTTTGGGGGGAAAACCTTCCCCCACCATCTCTGGCATCAAATGAAACCTTATCTCAATTCCAACCTTTAAATCCTTGTAGCCGAGATATCCCACAGTTTGTTGTCTCATTGCCTCTACCATGTGCCAGTGTTTTTCCGCAGACAGCTTCCGGGTCATGTGGCTAGCACGACTAAGCCAGTACTTTACTGCAATTAAAGCCCAATATCTTCTGCTTCCAGGAATGGATTGGGGGTGGGGGTCGCGGCAGTTGGAGTGCTCCATGCACCCAGTGCCTTTGCCTGCCCTTGCATTCTTTAGGGAAACTAGTGCCAGACTCACAGGGCAATCAGCAGGTGAGAGTCCGTTCCTCTCCCACCCAGCAAGGAATTCAACAGGAAGTTGGGATTACTTTGTAAATATCACAGCATAAATTGGGAGGTGGCTAGGACAGTACTATGATCATATTGCACAGAAAAAAGAGCATATTTCTTATAATAATTGAAAGGGTCATGTCTTCAAATTGTGTTGAAACTGTAGTCAGCAAAATGGGGTGTGAAAAGCGTTTTACAAACTCTGTTCCGTTTCCCTTATTGTGAAGGTACCATGGAAATTTCTTGATCATAACTCTAAGCCCCACATCCCATTCCCAGATTCCACAGCATGAGAAGAATAAAGCTTAGCCAAAGCTAACCACTGCTAGAATAAACATGAAATCTTTCTCCGAGTTTCAGTAATTGCTTTTTTGAATTTATTTCCAACACTTTTCATCTTCACCAAAATTCCAATATGATTTCTATCAGATGGCATAGCTCACAGGATACAAGTTTTGTGATTTTTTTAAAAAAACAAAAATAAAAAAACCTCTACAACCAGAGAAAGCTAATGAGCAGCATATCTAAGATACAGTTCTAAAATGTTTTTCTTCCTACATAGTACAAGCTCAGATGATTCAAGTCAGATTCCACTCTGAACCCTTGGCTATGATCCTTTGCATCTGTGGGACCACAGTGAGACTGACCTACTGAAAAGCTTTGACATGCCTCTTAAGTAAGTTTACTGAAGACTGTGCCAATCAAAACTTGCTTGGGTAGGTTCTCTGTGCATCAAAATGCATAGATAATTTCCAGTGTGACCCTCTGTGGTGCAATTTTTGAGATGCAGTTGAATTAAATTGTCCCTCTAGCTTGTTTCTGGATGTGGAATAGGAAGCATCATCTTATCTTTCTCCACAGACAAATATTTTGGGCCAGTCCTGAGCTCCTCCTGGCTTGGGATCAAGGAAACAAAATGGAAGGTGGTTGTACCGTTAATGGATTGCAGAAGGCTATGTCCCTTTATTTATCTCACAAAAGAGGTGGGAGCAAGTGCCCCATGGTTACAGGCTCCTATCTTCCTTCAAAATGCAAAGTCTGTGGCACCCAAGATGGCTAGGGATGATGTCCAAAACTGGAGAACAGGATCAACACAAATTTATCATTTTATCATAATATACAGTAATAGTGTGATATATATATATATATATATAGATAGATAGATAGATAGATAGATAGATATATTAAAAGTGCATCCTGATGGTGGTGACACAGTTCCAAAATTAGTAAGCGATGTTCTTTCTAACCCTCAGAAAGAGACTCTTGTTTGCATTACATTTCTGAGTCCTTTGTTGTGACAAAGCATTCTTTCAAATACACATGAACAATGGTTATTACTGCAGTCCATTTCTAAGGCTGGATATCATTTTAAACAGATGCTATTTAGTACAGATATGGCTATTAAAGCCAGCCATGCATGTAAGTGTTTCTGTTGATCTATTAGCCCCAGACAGCTCAACTGTAGTGATGATGCTTTGACCTTTGCTTCTAATGTTTCCTCTTCACTATATAGCAAGCTAGTGCTCTATCTACTGTCCTGACAGTAATCAGAGATTTTAGAATTCTGCAATTAGCTGTACTTGACCTATAATACTTCACCTTCATTACTGATGTTGCGCTGCCAAATTCTAATGTTCATAGCAACATGAAGACATTCATGCGCAGAATATTCTCATTTTGTTCAACTGGGATTTATATATAAGGCCTTAATTAAATAGTACTGACAGTTTCATATTTAAAGTCTTTATATGAGAACCATAGTAGGCTTTCATTTGTTCCTGACTTATGGCACACTTGTAACATTCGAACACAAATGGCTCAATTCAGTGAGCCAGTCCAGCAAATGATTGTGCTGAACTGAAACCAAATAAAGCCAGCCACTCTTTGTCAAAATACACAGGACCACGGTGTGAATATGAGGGCTCACCCACAATTCTGTTTGCCCAACTGTTTCCCCCCAGGAAACCCTGCTCTGTACTGCTGATCATCAATTGAAAATGTCAGTTGGGTTCTTCATGGGTTGGCATCTGCAACAATTCAGTAAAAAATGGGTTTTCCTGGGGGAAATGAGGCAAACTGAAAACTGATTGGATCCGTGTATAGGAAGTCCGGAACAAGTGGAGAACTGCTTGCAAAGGGTGGATAGGCTACAACTTTAGAAACAAGTGCCTAGATAGAACAAGTGCCTAGATAGAGGAGTAGTCTTGTAAGGGAGAGAATAATAGAGGTGAGGCCAAAACTCTGCCAGAAAATGAGGCTTTATCAATAAGGTAAAATAAAAAGGAAATGGCAAAGTAAATTACAGAAGCCTTGTCCCATAACAGAGGGGGAGGCCAAGAGATCTGGAGAGAGACATATGAAGTGGCAGTGAGCCAAGAGCAGCAAGATGGTGATATTTCAGCTTACATGATATTTCAGGGGTGCGGGAAGTGGTGAAAGCTGGATGGAATGTGAGAAAGAAGGTATGGGGAGAGAAGAAACCAGAAAAGTATATTTACCCTTACTTGTGATCTGTCTCAAAACATGTCAAGGGGGTTGGGGTTGAGGGTCTTTCTGGGCTGAATCCAAGAGAAACAGAAAGAGCAGTTTCCCAGTTATGGGGAAGGTTTGCCAAGCAATGACTGCAAGCTGATGATGAGCTGCAAATATGGGCTTTCAAAGCCAAGGGTTTCAAGTGTTAGACTACAAATCTGAGTTCAAGTCTTCGAGACCTGTAATAGTCTTAGATGAAGGACAGAAACGGAGGTAGCAGCTAAAAGGAAAAACAAAGGGGGAGGGTAATTGGCTGCACTTTAATGTTTGTTAATTATTCTGTGATTTATGCTTGTAAGCCTATCTGAATGCTGTACATTAAATGGTGTGGTTTATTTGTATATCACTTTTTAGCTCAAAGGTCCCCAAAGCAGTGAATCAATACATGGGTCAGAAAACAATGACGAAACACAGTAGTAACTTGTTCTGTTGGCACATAATTGATTTAATGTGTCCACACTTTCTTTAGTGTACAGTGGTACCTCGGGTTAAGTACTTAATTCATTCTGGAGGTCCGTACTTAACCTGAAACTGTTCTTAACCTGAAGCACCACTTTAGCTAATGGGGCCTCCTGCTGCTGCCGCGCCACTGGAGCACGATTTCTGTTCTCATCCTGAAGCAAAGTTCTTAACCTGAAGCACTATTTCTGGGTTAGCGGAGTCTGTAACCTGAAGCATATGTAACCTGAAGCATATGTAACCCAAGGTACCACTGTACATCCAAACGCCCTTGCTTTGTACCAACTGAAGCTTCCAGGTCCATATTCAAAGGCAACTCTACATAAATCACAGAAGTCTACTCTAGAGGTAACTAGTGGTTAGGTGTGATTTATCTTGTATTTGGTATAAATTATAAGCTGTTAAAAGGGACTTTGGCAGCCACCGTCACCTGTGTTTCCATAGACAGTGTTGAATCAAAAAGAACCCCCAAGTTGAGGAGTTCGTTCTTCGGGGGGGGGGGTGCAACCCCTCTACCCACTCCAGCCAATTTTCCTACTCACAGCGCTTGCCTTGTCTAGATTAAACCTCAGCTTGTTCCCCCTCGTCCATCACAAATGCCTCCAAATACCTGTTTAAGAGTTCCACAGCTTCCCTAGGACCAAGTAGCAACGAAAAAACTAGACTGTAATAACAATGGGAAGTAATATTTTACTCTCTTTTCGATGACCGAATTTCGTTAGTTTTCAGCTTCTTGATTTTTAATAGGAATATTAAGAGCAAGACAACAAGATTCATCATGAGCTTGTTTAAGTTGTTCTAGGCCCATGGTAATTTAATATCAGACGCAATTTAATATTGACATCTTTTAATCAATTCTAAGCTGTTTAGGACCTAATGAACATAATTAGATTAATATTAACTGTAGCAATCCAGAAAGGACTAATATAAAGTATCTGGAATCAAATGAATGTGACCAATTACTCCTCAGATATCTCAAGAGTAAAAAAGAATGATTCTTCATTGAAATTTTATCCATCCTTAAACAGTATTTTTCAGAAAAGCAAAATATGTTGAATGCTGCAACAACTATTGTATCATTTTGTGAAAGTAGGTAGGGGTTACCAATGTGCTCTCTAACCACTAGTATCTCCTATGGTGCCTATGCATGACTTTAATAAATATCGGCTCAAAAACACACAATACGCGAGAAACTGTTTTGGTTCTCTTGCTCAGTTCATGTTTGTACTGGCTCAGCTCCTCCAACGTTGAAGCCACATGCCACTCCCCATGGCAGCCATGATGTGCCATGGCACACACCCATGGCAGACGTTTTGGGATATGCCACGCAACCTCTCAAAATTACAATTAGGTTGCCAACCCCTGTAGCACACTATCATACTGTCATCAAAGTGGCTTTAGGGTTTAAACAGTTAGACGAGGGGTCAGCAAACTTACTGCACCTCGGGCTGGTGTCTCCAGCTCCAATCGCACGGTGAGCCGGAGGGCGGAGGAGCGCGTGACCATACGTGTGCGCACACGCTATTTCCGGCACACTTCTGGGTCGGAGGAGCGCCGGAAGTAGCTTGTGCGCATGTGCACGGGCCTCCTCCGATCCGGATGTGCACCGGAAATAATGCTTGCGCATGCGCGCAAGCCATTTCTGGTGCTCCTCCAACCCGGAAGTGGGCAGCCGCACAGCGCAGTGCCGGTAAGAGTGGGTGGTGGCAGCAGGCGGTGGGGGTTGCCGCAGGCTAGATAAACGAGTCCTTCAGGCCTTATCTGGCCCGCGGACCTTAGTTTGGGGACCCCTGAGTTAGACTAAGTAGAAGAGGTTTCTATATTTGCAACTTTAGTTTATTCTACACTTTAATAAGTGGAAATCATTTATGGGGTATGCCTTTTGTGTTAACCTAATTTAGACCAAATTATTTGCACAAAAGTTTCAACTTTTTCTAAGCAAATGAAAGACAAAACCCATGCAAACATAAGATAAGTCAATGCTTTTAAACTATCTTTACTACTGGCATGGTCAGGATATTTTAAAATATATGGGAGATTGTCACTTGATTTCAGAGATGACAAGCAAAATTAATTCCAGCAATTTCAATGCTTCATTTATAATACACACATATACTGACATTTGAATCGGAAACAGATAAAAAAATAAGCCATATTTCTAAAGTGAGTTTATTGTTTTTAACACATGTAAAAAAAAGTCTCAGAATCAGTAGCACAATTAACTCATGTTCACTTTTATATTCTCAGTTTCTATATTCCAGAAAGAACAGAATGGCAGATTGTGCAATGACATGGTACCATATTTTCTTTTTTAAAATCAATTGAAACTTTTCAGTTACAACTGCAAAAAAAGGAAAAGGACTGAAAATTATGTTAATTATGTTTAACCAATATTTGAGAGCATGTGAATCACCACTCCTAAGAGAAAATTACACAAATAATAGCACTATTTATGCTGCCTCAAGTTCATCTTGAACAACCTGCTATAGGAACCTTATTTTTTACAAATATATCAACTGCAATGCATCCCATAATTATATAGACATGGGCACATACAAATATAGGTGCCAAAAAGACATTTTGATTGACTCAATTTTTGTTCTTCAAGCACACTTGTTAGAGTAAACCTAAATGTCTTTGTTTAATATAGCTGGAAATAATTCATGTCCAGGTTGCCCACACAACACAAACCCTAAATGTGTAGTTTTCAATATTGATTAGAAAAGTACTTAGTTAACTTTTGTTAATATCTATAGACAAATAGGCAGTTATGTCCTCTGAAGATTTGGTATAGTTCTGTTTAAGGGATGATTATTCCCATATTACTGAGAGGGTTGCAATTTATTTTTCCTGACTTTGGCTCAGATAAAGAGAATTTTTTACTTGTTGGCTTATTTTTTTAAAAAAACAAATATGTTTCAATATATTTGTCTCCAACTGTTTAAACTAGCTGCATGCTTTATATATGTATCTAATTTTGCTGACATGTGACCATAATAAATATATAATTCATTCATTATTTTAAATGAATGGAAGATTTTTTTGGGGAGATGAAGCTGGCATGATGGTGCACCAAAACATTGGTAAGCTCCCAAAATATTCCTTTGGAAATAATGTTGAGTTCACAGATCAAGAAACAAAGAAAAATGGGCAATTCCCCAATTTAGACATGTTGAAAGAAGGATTGGGATTAGATAAATTATTGGAGTTATATAATATCCCCAAGGATAATATATATGCCTCTGAATACCTTTTGCAGGTAAACAACAATGGGAGAGGGAGATTGTCTTCATGAGCTGCTCGTAGGCCTCCCGTCTAGATGACCAGTGCTATTTTTCTAGAAAAAGTGGTACCAGAATTCACCTTGAATGCCTCCCTTTTTCTTTTATAATGGCAATGGCGCCCATCTGAGAGGTGCCAGAAAACTGAGTAGGCTGGGAAATAAGTCTTGTAGTTGACCATTCAGATAAGCAAAGTGCTTGATTTGACAGAACATGTCAACATGTTCTCTGGTGTTCTGCAAATAAATACCACCCTGGAAGCTTCAGTTTCTGCCTTTGCAGATTTTAATAATTTTTGATGGCCGATGTGCATGCATTGCTCACCATAAATTAAATAAGGCAGGGAGATTTCTACCTGGAGAGGCATGTCTGTCAAATGTGTGGTTAGCTTGGTGTTGTTAATAAAATTCTGCTATGGATGGCTAGCATGTTGATTAATGGATTTTAAGTGCACATTTGCACTTTTGAAGGGAAAATGCAATCTTCTATTTAGGAACCAACATGAATAAGATTTTTATTTTTTTATTTTTTATTTTATTTTGCAAATGTATGCATGTTTATGGTGGAATTGTACATTAATAAATGACAAGCACTACGGAAAGTACTGTAGCATTAAATTAAATATATATCATGACCCGCTCACTCAACACACATTATGTTTTAATATATTATGCATGCAAATATAACATCATGTCGTTGTCTCAAAATGCTGTCTAAAAGTGCAGAACTGTCTGGTAGATTAAAACAGCCCTGTGTATTATAAAAATGCAGTGTTTGATAGTAACCATTCAAACCATTAAAGGTTTAGAAATCTCCAGAGGGATCCAGTGAAGGCATTTTCTTCCTGTCTCCACCCCTCCAAAAGCTTTCCATTCATACTACACGGGGAGGCTTTTTAAAAAAGTGGATTTTGGAACCACTGAAATCTTCAACTTTGGCTAACAGAATTAAAAGCAGAATTGCAAACCATTGTCACTGAGTAATGAGACCTCCTATTCCGTGTCACTGCAAACCACACCACTGATAGTAATGGGGAATAAAGTAAGGCTTCTGCCAAAGATCTCAGTAAGTAGGCAGATTTATATGGGTGGAAGTGGTCCTGAAGATATTCTGGGCTAAAACCACAGAAAAGCTTGGAAGGTGATATACAGTTATTTGAACTGTGTCCAAAATCACACTGGAAGCAAATGCAGAACAGGCAAGAATATGATTTCTATTACAAGCCCATGAGAGCTGTTTGCTTGTGGCATTCCAAATTAGCTTCCAAACATTTTATAAAAGCAACCCCACATAGGACTCAGCTAGATACCTGCAAATAAAACGTTTTAAGTATGTTGTAAAGATGGCAACAGTGAGCTATGCCAAATTCAATGTGTTTTTCAAAACCTTTTTTTTTATATGTGTGTAGATTCCACCATAGAGAGATTTACAGAAGTACAGTGGTACCTCGGGTTACAGACGCTTCGGGTTACAGACTCCGCTAACCCATAAATAGTACCTCAGGTTAAGATCTTTGCTTCAGGATGAGAACAGAAATCATGCAGCGGCGGCAGTAGGAGGCCCCATTAGCTAAAGTGGTACCTCAGGTTAAGTACTGTTTCAGGTTAAGAACGGACCTCCAGAACAAATTAAGTTCTTAACCAGAGGTACCACTGTATGCCCTGGACAAGATGACAGATTTATGTCATTTATGACCACAATACAACACTATTCTGTTGCCTTTAATGAGTATGAATATTGTTCTTTCATATTAAACATTAAGCATGAAGAAATGTAGGGTTGCTATATGTTGACATGAGTCAAATAGCTATTGCTATTCTAGGCTGCATCAGCAGAAGTCTTGTGTCTAGATCAAGGGAAGTAATAGTACCACTCTATTTTGCCTTGGTCAGACTTCACCTGGAAAACTGTATCCAATTCTGGGCACCATAATTTACGAAGGATGCTGACGAGCTGGAACATGTGCAGATGAGGGCAACCAAGATGATGACAGCCTTATGAGGAAAGGTTGAAGAAACTGGGTAAGTTTAGCCTGGGAAAGAGGAGACTGAGAGGAGATATGATAGCCATCTTCAAATATAGCAAGGGCTGTCACATGGAGGATGGCAAATATAGCAAGGGCTGTCACAGTTTTTCTCCTGTTCTGGAGGGTAGGATTTGAACTGATGGCTTCAAGTTACAAGACAGGAGATCCCAACTAAACATCAGGAAGAAATTTCTGACAGTAAGAGCTGTTTGACAGTGGAACGGCCTCTCCTGGGATGTAGTGGACTCTCCTTCATTTGAGGTTTTTAAGCAGAGGTTGGATGGTCTTCTGTCATGGACGCTTTAGTTGAGATTCCTGCATTGCAGAGGGTTGGATGAGATGACCCCCAAGGTCCCTTCCAACTCTCCCATGATTCTATGGTTATAACATTATAGGTGCTTCCAGCCTTAATGTATCCTTAGATATGTGCAGCAATAATGATAATGAGTTTTTTTAAAAAGCAGGATGAATTTAATTGTCCAACCTGAAAAATGTATTGGATTAAAAAAAGTGACTTAGGTTCTTAAATGGCAGAAAGTAATTAAATATTTGATAAGAGGAAAATAGTATCTGGCCTTTACTATCTCATTTGATAATTATTCAAATTCTGGTAGATGTTTTAAATGTAAGCATTTGTATACCTTTCCTGTTATATATTTAGAATTTCATAATTAGCTTTTATGGACATTGTGGCATTCTCATCCAAACTAGTCCTGAGACAGACAATTAAATTTTCTGCTTGGAAAGTCTCCAAATATTCATATGCAGCTTATAAATTTGTGTATTTCCCCATTTTTTGGACTAAGTTTTTAGTTAGCAAGAAGCCAATTTACCAGATGTTGAATTTATGAAAGCTCTATTTCTGTGTTATTTTCCCAAAAGCAAAAAGCAGGGGCCAAATATCTCTAGAAGGTAAAATATGTTTCACACGTCTGTTCTGCTGTAATTTAAAACATTTTCATTGAGTTAGCTATATCAGTAATGCAGCCCAGAGTTATAAACATTGCATTTGACAGACATTACAAATCAAATGAAAGTGAATGGGCCATGTCAGCAGAAGTCATTTCTGGCACTGTGGCTACCAGTACCATTCAAATAAGAAAACGTCTGTTTCACTGACCAACTAATGTTGTTTCAGCCTTCTTTGGGTGTCATGTGTGATTCCACTTTCGGGCTGCATTCACATGGCAATTTATTCCATTTCCCCAATGTTGCCCTAGCTGTTAATTTCTGCCTTATATCTGAGATTTCACACAACATAAAAGCCACTTCTGGAGATCTAGTGGAACCTAGCATAAAATCAAGTTACTTACAAAGATCTTCCAGTGGAACATAGCATGCACTTCTGTTGTAGTTGATTCCAGAAGGAAAGAAAAATCTGTTTGGAGCCTGATTCACCCAGAAAATCACAGGAATAAACAAGCATATATTGAACCAGGTGTTTTACATAGGTGAATCATGAAGGAACAGAAACATGTATGTGCAAATAGGGTGGAGGAAGAGTCACATTGTCAAATGATGTTCATTGTTGTGTCACACCACACCCACCACTGTGAATGAAATTTAGCATGAAATGCTGGTATATTGATAAATAAATAAAAAGCAACAGGACCAAATTTGAGAAAGTCCTCTCATGGGTCTGTAGGCAGCAACCAATGGTGGCGATGTTAGAATATTCCGTTCCACCTTAAGGGACAGGCATGCCTGTTTACACTGCTGGGAACTTCCGTTTGTGTATAGCGTTCACTCTTAGCTGTCTTGCTTTGGACACGAAGGGGATCAGACATGTTTTCCTTTTCCACTGGAGAGCCAGTGTGGTGTAGTGGTTAAGAGTGGTAGACTCGTAATCTGGTGAACCGGGTTCGATTCCCCGCTCCTCCACATGCAGCTGCTGGGTGACCTTGGGCCAGTCAGACTTCCTTGAAGTCTCTCAGCCCCACTCACCTCACAGAGTGTTTGTTGTGGGGGAAGAAGAGAAAGGAGAATGTTAGCCACTTTGAGACGCCTTCAGGTAGTGATAAAGCAGGATATCAAATCAAAACTCCTCCCCTCCCCCTCCTCCTCCTCCTCCTCTTCTTCTTCTTCTTCTTCTTCTTCTTCTTCTTCTTCTTCTTCTTCTTCTGTCCTGATGTATGCTGAATAAACTGCTTGTAAATATGCTCACACAACCTCTCCTGCCACTTCTGTTTGCGCGTTATCTCTGCTGAGTTGCATGCCCCAGCTTTTGAAGCTGTGGGTCGCAGATGCTGCAACAAGGACTGGAGATTGCCTGGCACACCGGCTGGTGGGCTGAAGTCAGCTGGGGCCTGCCAATTGCCCCCATTTCCTTAGTTGTATGCCAACAGTCATCACCACCGGGGCCTCCCGTGGCGGTGACTCAAAGAGGTCAACACTGGGGAAGGCAATATTTTAGATACAGTGGTACTTCTGGTTACGAATTTAATTCGTTCCGGACGTCCATTTTTATCTTGAAACTGTTCTTAACATGAGGCACGCTTTCGCCAATGGGGCCTCCTGCTACGCGCGCGCTTCTGGTGCACAACTTCCGTTTGCATCCCCGGGCAAAGTTTGATTCCAGGAGCAACTACTTCTGGGTTAGAGGAGCTCGTTACCCAAAGCATTTTCAAGGAGGACGGTACGTAACCAGAGGTATTACTGTACTTAGGTCCCAAGCTGTACACTATTAATACCCTTCATTGGGCCCAGTAGCTCACTGGGAGCCAGTACAGCATTTTCATAACTCACCAACCTAGCAGCTGCATTCTGTACTTGAGCAGCCACACACTGAGCACATTGCAGTAGTCTTTACAGAAGGTCACTAGAGCATGGAGTACTGAGGCCAGACTATCTTGGTCCATGAATGGCCATAGTTGAGCCGACATGACTGGAAGAGTCCGTGACCAGAAGGAGGAGGAGTACCAGGAGGAATGGATGAAATTTAAAGACTATTTAGTTAAATATGTTAAGTTAACTTAATTGGAAAAGCTTGCAAATGTCATATAGGCTTAGGATTTAAATATGTAACGTTATGAATTAATATGTTTAATGCCAAATTTGAAAGAAAGAAAGATGTTAAGTGATTAAGTTAATTTTATAAGAATATTGGTTTTGGAAAACTGTTAAAATGATATACACTGAAATTCAACCAGGGGGATACGAGGAAGTCACTTAACAATGTTACTAAGATTGGTTTAAATATGTGATTAAGTTAATTTTATAAGAATATTGGTTTTGGAAAACTGTTAAAATGATATACACTGAAATTCAACCAGGGGGATACGAGGAAGTCACTTAACAATGTTACTAAGATTGGTTTAAATATGGCTGAGATTTATGTTTGTTTGTTTATTTGTTTGTTTGTTTAAAAGAAATTTGGAAAACCAATAAAAAAAAATGGGGGGGGGGGAGGAATGGCCATAGTTGGTCAGACAGTTTCCCCAAAAACAAAAAGCAGGGGCCAGATATCCCCTTGGGACTCCAATGAACATGTTTCTTCAAGGGGAGTGTAACCCCTCCAAGAGCAGGTTGCCCACCTAATTTCTGGACACAAGAACTGTCTACCCTCAACTTCAGTTTGTTGGTTTCATCCCAGCACTGCATCCAGGCACCACTTCAACATCTTCACAGTCTCTCCTAATGCAATGGAGAAACAGATCTGTGTTCCAAATCCCTAGATGGCACTTCTCAAATGGATTGAAACCACCCAAAATGACTAAATCCATGTAGTGAAGTGATCCAAGAGATATCAGTTTTTCCCATGCATCCTGTGGAATTATAAGGAAGTTGGCACAAAAGGCCTGATTCATGAAAACTGACCTGCTTCCCTTACCCGAATTTGAAATTTGGTTGCCATTATGAGAAATGAATGTCCTTGTCCAAGTTATTTCTCATTCAAAATTCTAGTTGTCTTTCATGGATATTTCGAAAAACAACTACGTAACATTTTGAACACGACTCTTATTTTGTAATCAGTTTTAAACACACAAGGGCATTTTAGCAGCCAGAGAACAAAACAACCAATTATACACTGTCAACCACTCTCCTTCATGTTGTTCAGTTTGTCAACTTTTCAATATATTACACACATATTACAGGTATTCATGAAAGTTACTTTGAGGAGAGATATCTTGTCCATGCTATAACCTAATTTATCTTATCTAATACTTAATTGTGCTGTCATGCTTTTATGTTGATTGTCTTTAAAAAAAAATATTCATCTTAATGCTTGGTATTTTAAATCAGCCCCCCTTCTCCCTTCTTTGTAAGCAAATTGATTTTAACTCTGAGTGGTTGCAGACTTCACTTTTGCCTTTCCTAGTTCCATATTCACAGTTTTAGAGAGAGAGACAGAGAGAGAGAGAGAGAGAGAGAGAGAGAGAGAAAGTAATTGATCTTCCCTTGCAAAAATTCCTGCTGTTTCATGAGCTCTCTTTCAATTCAACATAATCTGTTTCCCACTGATGTCGGAAAACATAATAAGGTCACAGCAGGGAGGCTTTAGCTTCATTAAAGAACATTATAAAAATAAAAAAATGATCTCAAGTAAATTGTTTTTGTCCTTGTGGTACAGTTTGCACAGATCCACATTAATCTGAGCATTTAAAGCAGCAATAAATGTGTTAGTCGTATCACATTGCAAATGAGCCTCCGTATCATTCATTTCGCCATGAGAGCCTCTAGTGGCAGATGGAGATGTCAGTAGCTCGCTTTGCAGGCATTTCCTAACCCCATTGAATTAAGGCAATAAGGATCCCCCACAAGGGCCAAAAACCAGTCAATAAAAAGGTTTATTTCAGTCTCTAAATTGTCCTGGAGCCTTTGCTCTGCATCTCTGTAAGCGAAGATGCCAGAATTATTTAAAAGAAGTGAGCAAGCCGGGAAACAAATTGAAACTTTGACCTACTCGGGCTTCCATTTATCATGGGTGCCCATAAGAGGAGGACTGCGAAGAAGGATTTAAGATAGAGAATCAGCGCCTGCTCTATTAATCTAGTTTAACTGATACTAAAATCTGACAGAGCAAATTACAAGTTGCAGGCAGTAAGCCTTATCAATTCATTACTACTTCCAAGGCTCTCTTTCTCTTTGCTTTCAGCTGCTGGCAAAGGATAGGCTTTTTACAGTTCAATTTTTCAGTTTATTTTTGACTGCTTTTAATTAAATTTGATGGCCTGCTTCTGCACTAGTGAAGTTATTGGAGTTGCAAAGCACTTTGCTGTTATACTGATGGCTCCCTTGATGCTGGCCCATTATTAACTGCTTTTTTAAAAGTGCTTTTTTCTACTCTCATTTTATAAATATTTAAATAACTGTGACTTTCTATAACATAAATATCTGGACTCTAGAGATAGCCTGCTTTACTTAGTCACTGGATTTTTTTTAAAAAAAATTATACAGATATTAATTGGGAAACCATTACCCCCAAATCATGGTACTTATGTCAGCACAAATTGTAGTGATATTTCAAAGTTGCAGTAATCAATGAATTAGTCAGTAGTTTATGACCTATTGCATCCTGCAAGTTAATTTTCCCCACATATGTTAATTAGATCAACAGAAAGATAGGAAGCAATAATCATAGACAACTGTCACGATAAGAGATTGAGATAATATTACAAATTAACCTGCTATGACCAAACTTTTTTGCTTATAAATCACCCCAGGTTATTGAAAAAACAGGAACAATTTACACAACTACTGATTAAGTTTTGGGCTCAAGACATGGACAACTAAAGTGATAAATCTGTGATTTAACTGCTCGACCAGAGGCCTATTGCTATCATAAATGAACTCGTTTATGCTGGTCCAAATCATAGTACCATGAATGGCAAATAAACCATTTAAGTATTACTGTTACTTGGTTTACAGAAGCCAAAGGAAAAAAACATTATATGATTTTACAGCTAAATAGAAAACCCGACTATGTTGATGTAATGGGACCAGAAGAAACTGAACCCTCCCACTACTTATTTATTTTCCTTAACCCCTCTACTTGTGGCTCACTTATCTCATGAGAGAAAATATATTTAAAAATATGTATTTCATTTGAAAACCCCCCACAAATGAATGCAAGAAATAGAATAAGTTTATGAGTGGACACATCTGATAGTGACATCTGTACAGATTTGACACTGGGTTTGAGGACTCTTTCAAGCAAATGCCTAAATGTTGACGTATAAGTCAAGATAATTACGTTACCGGATGGCTGCAGTTAGAACTAAATAAAATATTTTCAAATAAATGGCTGGTTACAAACAATTGATTTCTCTATCTGGTCAAGCAAATATGGGCAGAAATATGTTTCATGCCTTTTCATATTTCTAAACTTTTTTCTTCTGTGACCACAGCTATGAAAGGTTAATTATTTAATATATTTCAACTACCTTTCTGCTAACCCCATAGTTTAATAATCATTCTGGGTAGTATATTTCCATAAGGAGATTGGGTTTCATTTTTCATAACAGGACTTTTTCTACCCTCCCCTATTCACCACTAATGTCTGCTCTGGGGGTATCCCATAGCATATTGGGGTATCTTCCATATTTCAGGAGTTGCAGCAGGAAAGATAGTGGATAGGTGCAACTGGATGTCACCCAGAACAACTGCTAAACTGTGTAGTTAGCAGAAGGATAGTTGAAGGATAGAGGTGGCTTAAAGAATGAACATTTTTTCACCAACATAACAGAATACAACTCAGCTATGAATTTACACTAAGTTAATTTCATGGTCTCCATTAATCTCCCTACCAATGCCTAGGCTGCCTTTATCTATTCCCTGCCTCTTCTTTCAAACCACAGTGAAATTAGAATGCTTGGGATCCTAAGTTCTCTGTTCTTGTAGAGGCATGCCTATTCTCATGCTTGTGTGTGTATATCTGTAACATCATGCCTTTTTGTACTATAAATGAGCAGTTCTGTTCAATAACATAAGCCTAGGGATGGTAAGTGGACACCACAGACACAGGATGTCGTCAATAACTAAAATACAGTGGTACCTCGGTTTTCTAACATTTCTGTTGATGAATATTTCGCTTTACGAATGCCGTAAACCCAGAAAGAAATGCTTTGGTTTTTGAACACGCCTCGGAAGTCTAACATGCCATGCAGCTTCCTCTGAGTTCAAGATCCTGAGGCCTAGCTGTCAGTTGTTGAGTCCTCAGTTTTTGAATATTTCAGAACCCGAATGGTCTTCCGGAATGTATTATTTTCGAAACTGAGGTACCACTGTACTGAAGAGATGCATACTGATGATTCCTTAACCACACCTCTTCACCCAACACTGTACCTGAGCAACTCAGAACTAGCATTGACATGGTTCCATCATTACCTCCAGCCAAACCCACTAAAACTAAAAATAATATAAGGAAACAGACAAAAAATAGACTAATTTTTCACCCTGTTAAAATGTTATTTGCCACATTTACTGCACAGCTTAAATGTGCAGGTAGGTATTAATCTACCAAAGTGTTCATTAAGGTACTTGATCTAATTTTTAAAATTAGGAGCTTTTCATTTTATTGCCCATGAATTACTGCTTTAAATAAGCATAAAACAAACATTTATAAGCAAGTATGATATCTAAAGGCATGAATGCAGCATTCTGGACATATATTCTAATTAAGGACAAGTGTAGCCGAATAGGACCAACTTCTTCAAGAGCATCTGAAAGACATAGCTTAGAGTAAATCACATTCACTGCAAAGCTCATATTATACGTTTTGTGATTTTACCTCACAGGTCCAAGAGAACTATAAAGATGATAAGGTACAGGGTTGAAAACTGCTGGCTCTTATTTTAGAATCCAGACTTCTCAAGTTAATTTGGCACAGGCATAAACCTAGATTTGTTTACTTCAGCACATTTATATAGAGACCATAAAGTTTTAGGGGTTTTTTTGTTTTTGTTTTAAAAATAAACCAATGAATAAATATTTCTGATTAAACATGCACCACAATCACTAGATAAATAGGACTCCAGAGCAGCGACAGAAAAACACACACATGTAAACATTAAATATTGTTTGCTGCAGACAGCTGTGTGCTTACTGCATTGGCGTTTTGAATTTTTGATTCATTAAACAAATTTAGATGTGTGCATATCTATAATCTTCTTTTACTGGCTAGCATGCTTTAAAGAGATTTGGGGGGGGGGGGTTATGAACATTCTCTAGCTCCCAGACAAGCTTTTCAACTCAACCTAGATAGCTAAGAAACATTACAAGTGCTTGTATACACTTGCATACTTCACACTGGTTTGTCCCCAGCTGATAAAAGCCAGCTGGGCCTGCCTCAGGACCACAGCCAGCCAAATAGCAACTCTCCATGCCCCTGCCCCCTGCTTAATTAGGCTTACAGTGGTTTTGAATGCTAACCTTCCATCCTTCCTCAGGCACTGTGTTTTGCAGATGACCCATTAATCCTAGTCTCAGCCCTCTCATGCCTCAGTCCTCCACCAGGAGGCTGAGAGGGATATCCACCCAATGCCTAAGCCAAAACCTACCTACACCTGGAATCAATGAAGTTGTGGTCAATTTTAGAACCCCAGAATGTTGCCTTGTCCAGTTTGTTCACCTTCCTCTGGTTAGGCTTTGCTCCCTGGGGTGGTGTCAGGGACTGGGCTGATGGGAAGGAGTGGTGGAGACTGCCACCCCAATAGCTTTCTAGTTAGGGGGTGGATGAAGGGAGAATGGACCCAGGTTCGTGGTGGTGGCAGATAGGACACACCCCAGAAGATGAAAAGAGCTGGGAAATGGGAAATAATGGGTAGTGAAGAACAAGAATGAGATAGTAGGTACACTAGCCCTGAACAGAGACAGGAATCAGTTGCATTTGAAACAGTGTTGCAGCCAGTTAACACAATGTCGCTAGAGAGTCTGATAGACCCTCCTCCTCCTCCTAGAACCAGGTATTTTATCCATGTCACAGAGCACAAAGCCAAACAGAGACAGAAGGATTCCATAAGCAGCCACTGTAGACAGCCTGGGTGGGGTTATGAAAGCTAGGAGGTTAGATGCCAGAGGGAGGAGTGAGCACTCTGGGCAACAGCGCAATCTCTGAGGGAGTACATGCTGGGGTCGCTGTGTATTTCTGCTGAGGGGAAACGGTGATCTGACCACAACAAGGAGCTGATGTCAATATTCCTCACTTTCAGAACACTCCCTTCCTGCCGCATTGAGAAAACAAGGTCCATAGTGTGGCCTGCCACATGTGTTGTGGCATGTTGGGACAGCCCCATGGGACAGCCATGAAGTCCTGAGCCACCCAGAGCCAATCACCTTGCCATGGATGTTCGGGTCCCCCAAAACCAAATATAGCGATACCTTGGTTTTCAAACATAATCTGTTCCAGAAGACTGTTGGAGTTCCAAAACTGAAAACTTAGTATAGAAGCCTCAATATGGAACACTCGATACAGTAGCCGGATGGCATGTTCAACTCCCAAGGCAAGTTCAAAAACTGAAGCATTTACTTCCGGGTTTACAGCATTTGAAAACCGAAATGTTCGTCAACGGAGACATTCGAAAACCAAGGTACCACTGTAGTGAATTTTGAAATTTTATGTGGAGGATTTTTTGAACTGCACATAGTTATCTTGATTTGTTATCTTGGTTTTTATGATGCCATTCTGAAAATAATCTCTGACTCCACTTTGCTTACATCTATCTATCTATCTATCTATCTATCTATCTATCTATCTATCTATCTATCATCTATCGTGCTTGTGAAGACTAATTAACATTGTAAATTAAGTCTTAGATGCAGCTTCACATGTGTGAAATTTCCCTACCTTGAGTTGAGGCTGATCGATTCCTCCAAAGCTGGTGCCAACATCCTGTCAGTCAGATACTTAACTAGATTGTCAAAGGCCAGGAAATCAGTTGCCTTTTATCCCCACCTGGAAAAAAAGAGAGAGGTGTCAGTCACTTTTTATGGCCTCCCAAGCATAATAAGTCACTCGTTGTGTTATCTCTGACTGTCACATTAAAGAGTTCATTGAACTCTCTTGCGAAGAACTGATGCATATAGTATTCCGCTATGTGAGTTACTCCTGAATTATTAATACATAGCTATCTATAGAAGTGAATTAAACCATTTATCCCTTTTATTTTATTTAACTATAAATGTCAAGAAAATTGCAATTGTAAAGCTAAATTATGTTCAAACATAACTTAATTAACTTAATTACGTTTCATTTAAGGCATCACACAACTGAACAGTATTCTTGAACTGAGTACAAAATGTAAAACCCTGGGATATTTCTTTATTATACTGAATTAGAAAGCATATGCGCCACAGACAGAAAGCTTAAAAGCAGCATTTGTATTACTATTTGCAAAAATATATTAGTTGAAAGCTGGATAAATGTTTTAATCACTGATTTCTGCAACCGTCTGGTTATAATTACACACAAAAAAAGCATCACAGAGGGTATTTCTTTAATAGACTTTTTGTGATCATACATTAGCCTTAAACACGTTTTTACAACTCGTTATAAATAAAATATTAAGCAATCAGGCATAAAACTTGTTGAGAGTTTCTCTTCTGCTTATTTCACTGATGTCTCAAAAGCTGTATTTGCCTCAAAACAACCTGCTATTGTCTAGGGTGCTTCCCAGCCGAGGGAATGCACATGGCAGATACTTAACTCTTTATTGTCAAAGATATCACAATCGCTTCTACAGGTCTGAATACAGTCGTACCTTGGTTCTGAAACGCCTTGGTACTCGGATGTTTTGGTTCCCAAACGCCGAAAACCTGGAAGAAAGTGTTCCGGTTTTGGAACATTTTTTGGAAGCCGAATGTCTGATGCGGAACAGATTAAGTTCAAGAACCAAGGTATGACTATACCTACACACACTAATCTAGTCTCTAGACAGCTGTTCCGAGGTCCCCGCTCTATGGAGCAGCTGCAGCAACGGAGGACAACTCCCCCTCCAACAGTTTATGTACCTTCCTCCAACGGGCTGCAAACATGCAGCCAGAGCCTACACCTGTCTGGAAGCTTCCTCTGCTCATCCCTTTTCAAACCCCTCCTGTTTCTGGGAGACTGTTATGTATTGAGTTGAATAGGATCCAAAATGCAGCAGTCTGATTGGTCCTGGAACAATAGGATCCAAAATGCAGCAGTCTGATTGGTCCTAGAACAATAGGATTCAGAATGCAGCAGTCTGATTGGTCCTAGAACAAAGCAGCAGTATGATTGGTCTGCAGGAGCCACCCAATCCAGCTCCAGGTGGAAGTGAACCCACAACCTGATTGCCATGCTCTTTATTCAGCTCATAGTGGTGAGGAGGAATGAATGTTTTCCCCAAAGTATCTGCTGTATATACATTATTTACACAATGGGCTGCTTGTGATTGGCTAATTCCGGAATTCTCTTGTAGGCCAATCAGGTTGTGGATTCACTTCCATCTGGAGCTGGATTGGGTGGCTCCTGCAGACCAATCATATTGCTGCATTGTTCTAGGACCAATCAGACTGCTGCATTTTGGATTCTATTCAACTCAGTACATAACAGAGACAGAAACAGGAGAGGATGGGGGAAGCATGTGGCCCTTCATTTGCCTGACCTGCCTCTCTTGACCCATCCTTCAGCTCTGAAGCTTCCTCTGCCTCCATCTCTTGTCTCCTGGCTGGTGCAGTGGCCCACCAACCACTGCTCCCATCTCTCGAGTCAGACTCCGCCCCCTGCTTCCCCCAAACCAGTGTAAACTGGTCAGTGTTCTGCCAGTCCCTGACAACTATATACAACCATATACAACCATTATTATGATCCAAGGAAACAAAGCAGAAAACGTGAAATACAAATTCATAATCTCAGTAGAACCAATTATTAATTATTGACATTGACAATCTAGGAGCTAACCATCACAGCAGGCCTGGGAGATATGGCAACAATTTAGAAAATTGCCACATGTTTGGTAATATATTTATATGTTCCATCGAGGAAGATACTCAAAAGGGTCTCTAAGGATCAACCAGGAAATGTTCTAATAAGAGGACAAATTATATGTTCTCTAACTCCTTGATAAAATATATAATAGACGAACACATGATATACTACTGCAACCTTTTAACAGCTACAAGGACAGCATCTAATCTTAAAGAGGACTTTGGCAAATCTGTGATCTAAGATTTTAGAGGTAAAACATTAAAACAGGCAAACAAAGCTTCTCTTCTACACTTGGGAAATGTAAGAAAATTTAGATATGGCATGCATTTGCTACCAAGCCAGGGTTAGTGGCCATGATTTTCATGGCATATTAGCTGATGCATGTCAGATATGGATATTTTATTCTCTGTATAACCATAGATTTGGTTTATATCAGGTATAACAAAACAACAACAACAACAACAACAACAACAACAACAACAACAACAACTTTTTATTATTTATACCCCACCCATCTGGCTGGGTTTCCCCAGCCACTCTGGGCGGCTTCCAACAAATTATTAAAATACAATAGTCCTTCAGATATGAAAAGCTTCCCTAAACAGGGCTGCCATCAGATGTCTCCTAAAAGTCTGATAGTTGATTTTTCCTTTGACATCTGGTGGGAGGGTGTTCCACAGATGTCACCACGAGAAGGCCCTCTGCCTGGTTCCCTGTAACCTCACTTCTCAGAAGGCCCTCGGTTCTGGATCTCAGTGTCTGGGCTAAATGATGGGGGTGGAGATGCTCCTTCAGGTATATACAATGACAGCAGATATGAAGACCACTCTGCAATGCACTCTCCCCACAATTACACACTTTTCTATGTAAATGCAAAAGTGTCAAGCCATACCTTAACACCTGCCTGCTTCTGCTTCTGCTTCTGCTTGTACTAACCCAGCTGCCAGCTCAAGTTAATGAACTCGGGAAGCTGAGCTAAAGTTTATAGATTCGGAATGGACACTAATAGACCAATCTGTCCCCAAGCATAAAAGGAAGGAGTATGTAATCATAAAAATTAAATACACATCCATTTATATTGACATATACAACAAGATATTGCTTTGGTTTAAATAAAAACTACTTAAGCACCTCATCATCAGGTTCTCGGTTATCATAAAATATAACCAACTTATTGTGAAACTTCTTACAAATTCAAATGGAGGACTTTAGGAATTAGGAAGACAGAAAGAAAATGTCATGCACTGGAAAAGGATAAGGGTATTTAAAAGGTTCTTATTTTTAGCAGTTGGCATTCAGTATGTGTACAGCTTGCTAAGGGAATCATAGGTGGTAACAAGGTCAGATAAGCAGAATGGTCAGTGATATATGTCTAGTCACTGAAGCATAATAACGAATCATTGGTCAAAAAGTCCCTACAGATTTGACAAGGCTATGACCTTCCAAGTAGTATTTAACTACCTGGGAAAATGACACAGAGTTACGGTAGATGTCTGGAGTGGTGCTTGTCTTGAAGAATGAACTATACCTGAGATCTCTTTCTTCCAATGAATGCTAATATGCCTATATTTCTGAGGTTAGAAAGATGTGGAAATATAGAACAACCAGGAGCTGCAACAAATTTGCTAATTATTACTGTCTTGAATAATGTCATATAAACAGATTCAAACAATGCACACAGACCTCAAAGGACTCAGTATCCTGATTCATGTTGAGATCAAAATTTACATTGGCATGACAATTCTCATTGTCAAGATAGCCGCATGAAAATAACTTTTATTTAAAAAAACAACAACCAGAAGCTTTTGTCTTATGAATAATTGGTTCAAAGGTACCTAAAGAGGAGAAAAAACTATTTACGTATCCTACCATGGGTGCTCGAATTATATATGTCCAGAGATGGAAAGAAGAAACAGTTCCAATGAAGGAAGGTTAGCAACAAAAACCAATGGACTATGCAGAAATGGCAAAACTTTCCAGAAGATTAAGAAACCAAAGAGAGGGATGTCTTAATACCTAATGGGGAAAAATTATAGATTATAAATAAGAATTAGTGTCAACAGCTTAAATCATTAGCAGGACTGACATAAAAATGTGCAGTGGGAATAACCTAAGAAGAATATAAAGGATAACCAGTAAATAGATTTGAAATAGATATTCAGTGGTAAAAGATATAATATAAGTAACTGCAGAAAGTGGGGAGGTGTGGATATTAAGATTTGGAGCTTTGGATTACTTATGTAAATTTATTTTTGTTATAACAGAGCCACATGATTTTCTTGTATGAAAAGGTATGTGGGATACAGACCTGTCAACATGCAAGACTTCTAGGTTTGCTCATGAATAATTGTCTTACAAAAGCAAAAGGAAATGTTGGGGAAACTCTATTTGTTGCACATTTGAATGAAAGTTTAAAAATAAAAATGTGAGAGCAAAATATTGCTTATTGCAATTCTAGCAAGAAGCTTATATAAAATTGTTGGAAGCCAAAACTTTAACATGCATAATTTCATGAAAATATTTCAGTGAGTATTAATTCAAAAAATGGAGAAGGGAAGGTATGGGTTAAATCCAATATTAGTCATACTCAGAGTAGATCCATGGAAATTAATATGCATGACTAATTTATGTTCATTAATTGCAATGAGTCTACTCTGAGTAGACTCTGAGTAGAACTTAGTTTGATACAGACCATTACATGCATTTTTCAGCACTGCCTTATTACGTTAGATTTAATGATTAAAAGGAAAAGAAAGCTTAAATGCTGACTTTACACTGCACATCATCCCCTATTTAATAATAAAGATTGGTAGCAATTCAAGTAAAATGTTTCCCTTGAGCTCATTTGCCTTTAATCCATTTAGCAAAACTTATAAAATGACACTTTAAATAGCCTCCTATGAAGAAAAGCTAAATGAGAAAGCAAAAAATGAGCTCCTGGGATCTTTCATGAATGTTCTGTTGATGATTTTCATTCCTCAAAGTGTTAGGTGATGAAGCTTTAATATACAGTTCATTCTTTCAACTGTAGAAGCATTTTAATATCCTCTATGTAGAATTTATAACCTGAACTATCTTGTGGTGCAACAGCTGCTCTGGTAGAGAGAAAAGCTCTGCTCCCGCCTGCTTCTCAAAAGCCTCCCTAACACCTTTTCCCTCCCCACACTTTTTCCTTGGGTTCACTCCCACAAATCTCAAGACGCCAGACGAATGAGTCACCGTGGGCAATCTCACACTCCCATGCTCAAAAAAAAAAAAAAAAAAAAAAAGGAGGAGGAGAAAAAGGCATAACACACAGCATTCCTCAACTGTAGTGCATGGAGGCTTTCCCCACAGTGAATAAAGGAAGCCCAGCCCCAGAACCACAAGATCTTCTGCATCTGCTATTCCACTCTGTAACTATTGCACAACAGAGTGTAGGAATTATACTCAATATCTTTTTGTATATTATAAGTGCATGTTTTAAGTAGTGATGTATGGAAGTGAGAGCTGGACCATAAAGAAGGCTGATCGCCGAAGAATTGATGCTTTTGAATTATGGTGCTGGAGGAGACTCTTGAGAGTCCCATGGACTGCAAGAAGATGAAACCTATCCATTCTGAAGGAAATCAGCCCTGAGTGCTCACTGGAAGGACAGATCGTGAAGCTGAGGCTCCAATACTTTGGCCACCTCATGAGAAGAGAAGACTCCCTGGAAAAGACCCTGATGTTGGGAAAGATGGAGGGCACAAGGAGAAGGGGACAACAGAGGACGAGATGGTTGTACAGTGTTCTCGAAGCTACCAACATGAGTCTGACCAAACTGTGGGAGGCAGTGGAAGAAAGGAGTGCCTGGTGTGCTCTGGTCCATAGGGTCACAAAGAGTCAGACATGACTGAACGACTAAACCACAAGAAGTGCATGTTGCATATCAACACTGCTTTGAGGATGAAAGTCCTTTTCAAAGGCTCACAAAGTAATTAAAATAGCCCCTATTTGAACCCAGCAAATGTTAAAATACGTCAGTTGGCAGGGCCGTAAACTCTGCACTACCATATCTTTCAAACTAAACACAAGTTTATTGGGAATGTGTGCATAACATAGGAATAGATGTGATGTCTCACATAGTAATCAACTGGTGACTCTTGCCCAGAATATGAAAGAGATTCCAAGGTAGACAGGGGTGGAGGAGGAGAGATAGTATAATGTTGTAAGTAAATAAGGGGTCATTCTTTACTTACAGTATTGGCCCGAATATAAGCCACACCCGAATATAAGCTGCACCTTTAAAATTCAGGAAACTGAAAAACTGAAATGGTTGGTGCGTAAAAGTCAATTTTTGTAAGGTTGCGAATTTAAGCCGCAGTTTAACTTTTCGTGGTAGGAATTTGGGGAAAAATGTGGCTTATATTCAGGCCAATACGGTACTTGGTCTAGGGCAGGGATGAATAACCTATCCCTCTCCAGATATTGATGGACTTCAGCTCCTGTCATCCTGATGCCTGGTCACATTGGCTGAGCCTGATGGGGCCTGGAGTCCAACAACATCTGAAAAGCTACAGGTTCCAGATACCTGATCTAGGGCAATGTATGAACAACTGATTCCCATACACTGTGAAATAAACAGACAATCATGTGTATATAATCGTTCACTGCAACAGGGGAATGGTCTCTTGTTCTCCTCATTTGGCAAAAACCAAATATACTTTCTTTATGCATTCATTTGCACATCATTCTCCCAGTATTTTGTTTGTTTGTTTCATTCTCTTTTTTAAAACTGATGATGATGCTTAATTTTTGTCAGTGTACTGATGTTTCCCAGCACACATAACTGTGTCTGATATATATTGGTAAAAATAGGAGAACCACGATACAAGATTGTGAAGTCGCCATATTTCACCTCCAATAAAATTAATTAAGCAAATGTTTATGGCAAACAGGCACCACACTGCAAAAAAGAAAAGGAAAAAGAAAAGGAAATTGGCAATAAGGACAAAACAATGGCCAAGAAAGCAAAAACCATGATATTTAATTTTGTTACCTTTTAATGTGATGCAAAATTTTGCACAAATACAATCAGAAAAAGAAAACTGGGATACAAAGTGTTGGAGAATGGCAACTCATGACTCTGGTCTGCCCCACTGCATGGTTACGAACAGTGAATCATGTAAAAGCAGCTAGCCTGAATTCATCCTTGATGGAAGCCATTTACAAAAAAATTTTAGATAGATAGAGAGATATGCACTTACTTTGAAGTAAAATGTATTAAACTCATTTGGCTTTACTTCCATGAAAATATGCATAAGACTGGACTTTTAATTTCATATATACCCCTGATTAATACCCGTTAACTTGTTTGAGCCATACTATCGGTTCAGAATATGGAACGGGGTGACTGAATATTCTGTGAAATTGGCAGAAAGTAATAAAAATTGGCAGAAAGTAATAAAACACACAGTGATAATTTGATAGTGCGTTTTGTTTTCAGAACAAATAATTCATGTTCTGCTTAGTGATGCACAGCTTCACATCCTACAACTGCATGCTCAAGTCACTAATAACATCCTATTTATGTAAGTCAGGAGCTGGGCATTCACCTCATAGTCAGGCTTAAAATAAATTATTCTAATTTCCAACATGAAAATGCATGCACGTTAATGCATATGGCAAGGAAACCACTGTAGACCCAAGAAAAGTGTTCAGGCAGCTACTACAATAAAATGTAATTTTATTTCATCCTAGGCTGGTACAGAATCTTTTATTACGCTCATAACAGTGAGCAAATTGCTCATAATTACTTATGAAGAGAAGAAAGAAAAAAGAAGATCCAGCAAGTCCCTTAACAACCTTAACCTGCAGCCCTGGGGCCAGATTCATACAGAGGAAGCAACAGAGCCTGTCACAGATAGTGCAGCAAAGTGAAGCAAAGGCAAATCCTTGCCAAGCGGAGGAAAAAATACAAGGAAATGGGAGAGAAAAAGAAGAAGTACAAAGTCAAATATTTCATTTGGAATATTGCAACACTTTGCCTTGAAATAATAGATATTTAGTGTTTTATCCAGATTTCTAACCCACCCTACCTGACAGAATCCAGAGAGAGAACAGCTACCCACAAATTGAAACACCGTCTTGCAAGAAGATAGAACTAACACATTCATTTCAAGTCATAGAATCATAGAATCATAGAATAGAATCATAGAGTTGGAATAGACCACAAGGGCCATCGAGTCCAACCCCCTGCCAAGCAGGAAACACCATCAGAGCACTCCTGACATATGGTTGTCAAGCCTCTGCTTAAAGACCTCCAAAGAAGGAGACTACACCACACTCCTTGGCAGCAAATTCCACTGTCGAACAGCTCTTACTGTCAGGAAGTTCTTCCTAATGTTTAGGTGGAATCTTCTTTCTTGTAGTTTGGATCCATTGCTCCGTGTCCGCTTCTCTGGAGCAGCAGAAAACAACCTTTCTCCCTCCTCTATATGGCATCCTTTTATATATTTGAACATGGCTATCATATCACCCCTTAATCTCCTCTTCTCCAGGCTAAACATGCCCAGCTCCCTTAGCCGTTCCTCATAAGGCATCGTTTCCAGGCCTTTGACCATTTTGGTTGCCCTCCTCTGGACACGTTCCAGTTTGTCAGTGTCCTTCTTGAACTGTGGTGCCCAGAACTGGACACAGTTCTCCAGGTGAGGTCTGACCAGAGCAGAATACAGTGGCACTATTACTTCCCTTGATCTAGATGCTATACTCCTATTGATGCAGCCCAGAACCGCATTGGCTTTTTTAGCTGCCGCATCACACTGTTGGCTCATGTCAAGTTTGTGGTCAACCAAGACTCCTAGATCCTTTTCACATGTACTGCTCTCAAGCCAGGTGTCACCCATCTTGTATTTGTGCCTCTCATTTTTTTTGCCCAAGTGCAATACTTTATATTTCTCCCTGTTAAAGTTCATCTTGTTTGTTTTGGCCCAGTTCTCTAATCTGTCAAGGTCGTTTTGAAGTGTGATCCTGTCCTCTGGGGTGTTAGCCACCCCTCCCAGTTTGGTGTCATCTGCAAATTTGATCAGGATGCCCTTGAGTCCATCATCCAAGTCATTGATAAAGATGTTGAATAAGACCGGGCCCAAGACAGAACCCTGTGGCACCCCACTAGTCACTCTTCTCCAGGATGAAGAGGAACCATTGATGAGCACCCTTTGGGTTCGGTCAGTCAGCCAGTTACAAATCCACTGAGTGGTAGCATAGTCAAGACCGCATTTTACCAGCTTCTTTACAAGAATATCATGGGGCACCTTGTCAAATGCCTTGCTGAAATCAAGGTAGGCTACATCCACTGCGTTCCCTTCATCTACCAGGCTTGTAATTCTGTCAAAAAACGAGATCAGGTTAGTCTGACATGACTTATTTTTCAGAAATCCATGCTGACTATTGGTGATCACAGCATTCCTTTCTAGGTGCTCACAGACTGTTTGCTTAATGATCTGCTCCAGAATCTTCCCTGGTATTGATGTCAGACTGACTGGGCGATAATTATTTGGGTCCTCTCTTTTCCCCTTTTTGAAAATAGGGACATTTGCCCTCCTCCAGTCTGCCAGGACTTCGCCTGTTCTCCAGGAATTCTCAAAGATGACTGCCAGTGGTTCTGAGATCACATCTGCCAGTTCTTTTAATACTCTTGGATGCAGTTCATCTGGCCCTGGAGACTTGAATACATCTAAACTAGCCAAGTATTCTTGTACTATCTCCTTAGTTATTCTGGGCTGTGTTTCCTCTGCTGAATCATTTGCTCCAAATTCTTCAGGTTGGGCATTGTTTTCTTTATCGGAGAAGACTGAGGCAAAGAAGGCATTGAGGAGTTCAGCCCTTTCTGTGCCCCCTGTTTGCATTTCACCATATTCTCCTCTGAGTGACCCCACTGTTTCTTTGTTCTTCCTTTTGCTATGGACATACCCATAAAAGCCTTTTTTGTTGCTTTTAACCTCTCTAGCAAGCCTGAGTTCATTCTGTGCTTTAGCTTTTCTGACTTTGTGTCTACATGTACTGGCTATTTGTTTGAATTCCTCTTTGGTGGTTTCTCCCCTTTTCCATTTTTTCTATACAACCTTTTTAAATCTTAACTCAGTTAAAAGTTCTTTAGATAGCCACCCTGGCTTCTTTAGGCACCTTCCATGTTTCCGTCTCATTGGTATTGCCTGAAGTTGTGCTTTTACTATCTCCCTCTTAACAAACTCCCAGCCATCAGGAACTCCCTTTCCTTTTAGTATTACTGTCCATGGGATCTCACCCAGCACTTCCCTAAGTTTTATGAAGTCGGCTTTCTTAAAGTCAAGAAACTGAGTCCTAGTATGCTTGGCTGCTCCTTTCCGCTGTATAGTAAACTTCAGAAGAGCATGATCACTCGCGCCTAATGATCCTTCTACTTCTACCCCACTAACCAGGTCATCAACATTGGTTAGGACCAGATCTAAAATGGCTGTTCCTCTTGTTGCTTCTCCCACTTTCTGGACAATGAAGTTGTCTGCAAGGCCAGTGAGGAATCTGTTTGACCTTATGCTCATGGCTGAGTTTGACATCCAACAAATATCCGGGTAATTTAAGTCCCCCATTACTACTATCTCCTTTCCTTTTGCATGCTTGGCCATCTGTTCCAGGAAGGCATCATCTATGTCCTCCATTTGGCTTGGGGATCTATAGTAAACTCCCACAATGAAGTCTCTGTTATTCTTCTCTCCCTTAATTTTGACCCAAATGCTCTCACTTTGGCTTTGAGGTTCTAAATCTTGGATCTCTTCACAGGTATACACATCCCTGACATATAACACCACTCCTCCTCCTTTCTTGTCTGGTCTGTTTCTCTGAAATAGATTGTATCCCTCCATTATTACATTCCAATCGTGGGACTTATCCCACCAGGTTTCAGTGATGCCTATTATGTCATATTTAGTTTGCTGTACCAAGAGCTCAAGCTCATCTTGTTTATTTCCCATGCTTTGCGCATTAGTGTACAGACATTGAAGTCCATTAATCATTCCCCCGTGTCTCTTATTTAAGGATTTTTTCCTCCCACCACTAGGTCTGCGTGCTGTTTGCTCCATTTGGTCTATGACATTTGGATGATAATCTTCATCAATTGATAGACTCCTACCTTCAGGAGCACTGTCTCCCTCCCCCATATTAGTCAGTTTAAAGCCCTCCTGATGAGGTTTCTGAGATTTTTGGCAAAAACGTTCCTCCCAACCGTTGTGAGGTGCAGCCCATCGCTTGCCAGAAGTCCATCTTCAAAAAACTGCAATCCGTGATCTAAGAATCCAAACCGTTCCTGTTTACACCATTTGCGAAGCCAGCTGTTCACTTCCACTATTTTTCCCCCTCTCTCTGAGCCACGTCGTTCAACTGGGAGGACAGATGAGATGACAATTTGTGCATTTAATTGCTTCAATTTCCTGCCCAGAGCCTCGTAGTCTCTTTTGATCTTCTGGAGGCTATTGCTTGCAGTGTCATTGGTTCCCACATGAACCAAGAGGAAGGGGTATTTGTCAGTGGGTTTTATGATTCCTTGCAGTCGTTCAGTTACATCTTGGATCTTAGCCCCGGGGAGACAGCACACCTCCCGAGACATCTTGTCAGGCCCACAGTTCACTGCTTCTGTTCCCCTCAGTAGGGAATCCCCTATCACCACTACACGCCTCCTCTTAGGTTTGGTCAGGGTTCTTCTGTGAGCTGTCCATTCCAAGGTCGCCTGCACATTCCCTGAGGACTGACTTTGCTGCTCGTCTTCATATACCTGATCGACTGTAATGAGGGAGAGATCCTCAAATGGAGTCTGTTCTTCGTCTTCCATGCTAGGGGAGAGGACTTCAAAGCGATTGTGTATTTCTAAACAATCAGAGCAAACCCTGGGCTTCCTACTTCTTTGAGTCACGTTTCTCCATATATCTGGCACCTGTGTTGGTGAACTAGCCTCCTTCTCAGGGGTGTCCCCTGTCTCCTCCTTGGTGGAGACGGTGTTCTCTGTTGCTTCCAAGAAGAGCTCCAGCTCTCTAATTCTTTGGAGCGTAGCTACACGTTCCTCCAGTTGCTGTCTTCTAAGAGGGCAATCAACATACAATTGGTGCAGGTAAAGCTGCCTGCAACCTTTGGTAAGATGGCAAACATTGCGCAGGAAGTCATCGTATTTTACTCAAATTATAAGACTGCATCAAGGCTGAGTCATCTGAATTGCATTCTGCCACTATAGCAATAAATTAGGAGCAGGAGGTTCGAAAGGTCTAGGAAACATAAGTTTGAGGGTGGTCCATGCTAAATTGGTGGTAGAAAGGATAAGAAGTGGCTTGTTTTGAATGAGTTAAACATTTGGTGGCAGGTAGTTTGCTTTTTTCTTCTGAAGACTTTGCTGCAGTGTTGTTGTTGTTTCCCCCCCTGGAAAAGTCATCCAATTCATCATTCTAGGTAGATGTTTTTGTTTCCAGGTGGTCAATAAAGGGGGGTTGCTGACTAGACTGCAATTGTTATTAGGACTTGCTGATCAGAAGGTCGGCGGTTCGAATCCCCGCAATGAGGTGAGCTCCCGTTGCTCGGTCCCAGCTCCTGCCAACCTAGCAGTTCGAAAGCACGCCAAAGTGCAAGTAGATAAATAGGTACCGCTCCGGCGGGAAGGTAAATGTGCGCTGCTCTGGTTCGCCAGAAGCGGCTCAGTCATGCTGGCCACAGCACCCGGAAGCTGTACACTGGCTCCCTCGGCCTATAAAGCGAGATGAGCGCCGCAACCCCAGAGTCGGTCACGACTGGACCTAATGGTCAGGGGTCCCTTTACCTTTATAGTTCGTTTTATCCAGAACAGGCCTTCCTTTTGAGGAGTGAGCACACCACCACCACTTCAAGGGCAGCCAGCAGCACTCTGTCATCATCATCATCATCATCATATTTGTATGCCGCCTTTCCATAGTTGAAATGATGCTCAAGAAGTCCAATGTACATCTCTACCAAGGATGGTAGGAGCCAGTGCTGCTAATATGATTTACATGCCCTGAAAATGGGGGAGTAAATAAGCTAGGACTCTCATCTCCAGAGTGCATGTAAGAACTGTCATGAGATTTCAAGAACAAGAAACAGTGTCTAACGGGTGTTTGTCACTTCTGGATTATTACTGTAATATATGTCATACCTCCACATCTACAGACCAAGCACCCATAAATGTTAGGAGCTGAAGAAAAGAGAGGCTAAGAAGCTATAGGATACCAACCAATTCTCCAGTTTTTCAAAACAGAAAGGGCCTTTCATGGAATGGTGGGAGTAAGGAAAAGGACCCCTCTTGCCACTTTCTACCTTGTGAAATGCTGCTTGGGCACTGACCACAAGAGAAAATATTATTTGAATGTGGTTATAGTGGGGAATCACTTCTATGTAGTGTTTTATGTGTTTTGTTGGAAATGCTGTTACACTTTGGAGATCTCAGTCAATATTATGGGATGGGAAGAGAGGACATAGTGGGATTTTACTCTGTGGTGCCCAGCAAATGATTCAGTCGGTTGGCTTTAGGAGAAAACACTGGATTTTGATTATGGAAGAAATGAATATCTAAAGATGAGAGGGTCATGACCCTTGGCCAGAATGAGTTTTGAGATTTAAAAGGAAAAGGTTTTAATTTATAAAATTCTTAGCAAAATGTATGGAACAGCCCCCTGCTGAATCCCTAGCTAATCCTTGGTGAGGGACATCACCAGACAGAATAATCTCCCTAGGGCCTTACTGCCAAGGGAATTGTGTGCAATATTAAAACAAGTAATCGGACTGAAGATCATCCTAGGACACAATCCTTTTTGTGATCTCTGAAAGAGTTGGTGATGGAAAAGAAATGGCAAAATAACATAAAATGCACAAAATGTCTGTCATATGTTTATATTCTTTACTGTCTTCAGCAGATGAGGTTGTTAAAGTACACTTTCTTTTCTGAGAAGCTGCTTTATACCTGGGGTCAAACTATTGGTCCACCTGGTTAGCCTGGGATTGCCTGCTCTGCTTGGCAATGGATCCCAGAGGGGGCTTTCCCATCACCTGCTGGCCTGATCCCTCAAACCGGAAATGCTAGGTGCCAGAGGTGCCAACTTCCAAGGAAGAACGAGGGACTTGCTCAGATGATGCCATGTGGGACATTAGGGAGGAAGAGCCATGGGCAAAGCCGAACATGGCAGCAGTGTAGCTACAATGGCCAGCAGCTCCCCCTGTTCCTCCTGTCACCATCACTGGTGGAGGTGCTGCTTCGACCCGCCTTCCCCTGTGCAGTGGCAGGAATCCACTGAAGCCATGCCATGCTCTGCTCTGCTCTTGGCCTCCTCCTCCCCCTTTGAACATTGGGGAGGAGGAAAAGGGCTCATCCACTATGTCATGGAACTCCCAGACTGAAGCTGGGACCTTCTGGTTGCAAACAATGTGCTCTTATCAGTAAACTACAGGGACTTCTGACTCCCTTCTCTTAAAGAAAGGAAATTAAACATGCCAGTAGCTAACAAATATAAAACTTGGCTAGGAACAGAGGCTGATTTCACCATAAGTGACATTTAGGCAAGAAATTATCTGATCACTAGAATTAAAAAGCATAGAGAATTATTTTTTCTATATTAGAATATACCACTGATCACCTTACACAGATGGCTTCTATGAAAATTGTCAAAGCCTGACAGGCTGAGATGAATGAAGCTGAATTCATAGTTTTGAGTTATTTAAGAGAAAGCGTGTTCTCCTTCATGGAGAGCACGTCTTGCGGTGGGGTCTTACAAGTCATCCCTCTGTTGTTGGCCGGGTATGACTGGATCGCCACGGAAGTGATTGGGCTCTCCAGAGTTGTTGGGGAGATTTTGATGTTGCCAATTTTGATTGACAGCCTAGAGGCTATACATTCCCTGCACGCAGCATTGAGCTTCCTCTTTTCGCTGCGCGCATCAGATCACTCACCCACCCTTCCTAACTTTAGGGTTTGTTCGCGTTTGACCTTGCTATGCCTATCATGGGGTCATCTGCTTTGGTCTGGTAGGAATTTTGTCCATTTGGCTGATTGGCTGGTGCCATTTGGTTTTTGCAAATCGTCACAACTTGTAAGGTTGCAGTTAGGCATTGGTTAAAATTGGTTGCTGGAGGGGTATGGATTGGCTGTGCCTGCCCCTCCAATGCTGTTGCTGCTGCAAGGGTATTCTATTAAAGGAAACCAGGGGCTCACCATGCTCTTGTCTGCACCCCTGTCAAGGGGGCTAGGGCCATGCAAGAGCCCCTGGGAGCATTTGGGGAGAGGTGAGGGTCTGGTACCCAGCTCCATTCTGTCTCCAAAATGTTTTCCCTTACTGACTTCGCAGGCTTGCAGATGTCAGTTCTGTCCCTGGGTGGGGACAGATAGTCGCAACCAATGCCTAAGCAACCACTCACATTTTGTATTTTAATAAAGTTGTAGCCAAAATTATGCCAAAAACCTCAAACAAAATTTCTGTGTGAAGTGTGATTTATTTGAGGGATGGCTTGGGGACCTCAGCACGCAATACGTCTTTGCTTACAAATTATTTGCTCTGCAAGCTGCCTTGCTGCACAAACTGATTCAAGAAATAGATGGGGGGTGGGAAAGGGATGGTTTAGAAATTGTATCCTCCCACATTTCTAAATTATGGCCTATAATTTAATTGTACAACCTTCTGTACGCATAGAGGAATACTGCTAGACTTTGATAGGAGGGAGGAAAAAAGAAATTGCATGCTAATCCTGATTTATGATATAAAAAATGGAATAAATCCCTTTTTGTTGAATATAAAGTGGTTTGAGACTAGAGCCCAGAGGAATATTTGATTCTTCCAGTTTTATGCAATGAAGCAGATTTGAACTGTACTTAACAAGCAGAGATGCATTTAAATTGCTTTTGGGGAAAATCATTTTGATCTCTTTATTATATATAAAATATAATGTGTTCAGCAATGGCATGTTTTAAGAACATAATGTTCAACACAGAAGGCTGGGTTTTGTGTTACCTAAGACATAGCTCTAATACGCAACAGTTAAGCCCAGAGGCAAGTACGTATTGTGAGATTCGATTTACTGTAACACAGAACAGCTCTATTCTTGAATATCAGTGTTGTCAGCACTTGCTCTGTGATTACCTAAGCAGAAAGTCTCTGCAAAACAGCATTGCTGTGTGACTATTTGTGACATTTCAGCTTTTACATTTGGAGACTGTGATATTCTGCATTTAGGAATCTATATTTCACAGCTTATAAGAAATGCACACGTAGAGTCCCAAATGAGTAAGCGTTCATTTTGTCTGTTATAAATCACCTCTAAAATTCAGTATCTGTGATAGCTTCCAATGGTGCAGGTTTCCTTTAACTGCCAGGTTCAATCATCAGTACTACAATCAAGAGCCAAATCAATGATAATTAAACAATCCATGCAAAAACGTTCTAAAAACTTGGCCTGTTATTCCGCACAGCTGCTACATACATTTAAACAGATGTGGTCATGCTTTCCGAGGCAAAAATCTTCCCCATTTTTTTACTTTACTTTTCACCAAAGTTTTTTTTTTAAAAGAAATCTTTTACATTCAAGTTTTTTTTTTATATATATCTCTGACAACAGATTTGTCTCAAAAGACAGATCATTCATCTGATGACAATGAGCACTTTGTCATCTGTGCAGATAAGTAAAGGAAAATGTGTCAGCAGAAGAAACTTCCATAGCCAGTAATTTGTGTTCTCAACACAAAGGACAAATTCACACAAACAACTTACCATAACATTTAAAAAAAAAAAAAACAAATCCCAGGGGAAAACAACAGCCTGTCAAACTGAAACGTTTAATGCTTTTAATTAGCATTTTCTCTCCAGAGTTAAAAATAAAAATGGACCCATTCATACAGTTTGTACTTTGAGGCTCTAGGATTCAATTTCTGCAAGATGCATATGCAATACATAGGGTGGTATTCAACACTAGTCCAACTCAAGAGCAGCCCCACTGAAGTTAATGGATGTGACTAACTTAGATTCATCAGAGCTGGCCCCACCATTAGGCAAGGTGAGGTGGCTGCCTTGTACAGAACAAGCCCCACAGGCAGCAAGACCATGGGTGCCCCAGCTGCCCCACCACCACCGGTGCTGATTTTGGGCAAGATTTCCCAGAGCTCACAAGATCACATGCAATTTGGGGCAAGATCTCACCCAAAATTGGTGTGATCTTGCCTGAAATCGGGACTGATTGTGGTGATGCCTCTCCACCATTACAGAGGCACCACCTTTCTACCGTCAACTGGTTTAGCCAGTCTAAGCCATTCCCAGGGTGTGGCCACTGTCACATGCTGGCAGCTTCTAGGAGCTACAAGTGAGAGTTGAGAGCAGTGTGGGGACCAAAGATGGACAAACTATTCCATTTATGTGTATGAATGGCTTTGGGTGTTGTTGTTTTTTGCTTGTTTTTTTGCATTGGATTTTATTTATATTGTAAGCTGCTTTGAGTTTAAAGGTAAAGGTACCCCTGACTGTTAGGTCCAGTCGTGGATGACTCTGAGGTTGCATGCTCATCTCGCTGTGTAGGCTGAGGGAGCCGGCGTTTGTCCTCAGACAGCTTCCGGGTCATGTGGCCACCATGACTAAGCCGTTTCTGGCAAACCAGACCAGCGCACGGAAATGTCGTTTACCTTCCCGCCGGAGCGGTACCTATATATCTACTTGCACTTTGACGTGCTTTCGAACTGCTAGGTTGGCAGGAGCAGAACAACAGGAGCTCACCCCGTAGCGGGGATTCAAACTGCTGACCTTCTGAGCGGCAAGCCCTAGGCTCTGTGGTTTAGACCACAGCGCCACCCGTGTCCCTTTTGCTTTGAGTTTACTTTTCATTTTAAAAAGCAACTAATAAGTGCAATAACAATAATCTCCTTTGAAGTATTTTCACCACCAATTAAATTTATTGGTGCTATGTGTGCAGGCCTTTAAAGGCAGTACCTATTAATTTATGATAAGCTGATTATTGGGTACAGGGAGCCACATTGAGGGGGAAATGCTCCATTTTTAGTTTGTGTTGAGAATGCTTCCTTCAGCTGAACCATTTCCTGCTGTACCATTGATCTTACGAAAATCCTCCTGAAGCTGCTATTGACCCTGGTAGTGCTTTTGGCTAAGCAATTAAGTCTTTAAACTATAGTAGGTGTGTATAAGAAGAAATTTCTACAACTGCTACTTGTCATGTAGTGGTTAGAAAAATTCTCACTTCTACACAACAGCCCTCTTTACATCCTATGTCCAACACAGACAGGTAAAATAATTTAAGGTGAGTTTCTCTTTGATGAATCTCTGAAAAACTTTCATGCAAATACAGTTTGCCACAGAGATTTCTGCTTGGATGAATTTCAGAAAGGAAGTCAGCAGAAAATCCTAAGGAACTGAAGACACTGGCAGGTTTAGGGAATTTTTAATTGTATTTAGTTGAGGCAAAACACTAATGGCAACAAAGGTTTGCCTACCAGTCTACTGATTACCATATTCATCCACTGTTTTTCTTTTCATGTACCTTACACATGTTGCCAGAAACACACTGATCAGGTGTTGCCAAAAGCACCGAGTGCATCCTAAGATGTCCTTCATTTGAAACGGCATTCTATTAAACTTGCTGCTGAGCAAGAATCCAGATTGTCAGCAATGAAGGATTCACTGAATGCTAAATCTTGATTGCGAATAATAATAAGCCATTAACTAAAAAATGGTGTTTTAAGAACGATAGTCTGGATTTCTTTTCTTGTCCTTAATTTAAAGCTCTATAAAGACAACCCAATGCTTTTATACTTTATGCTGAGGACCGGCTGATACTTCAAGCAATGCAACATGGAGGTTTTCCCCATATTGAATTCCATTTGTTTGAATGAACATGCTAAGCAGAGAAGATTAATTTTGCCTCCACACCCAGAAAGAAGCCTCATGAGAAAAACAATGGGATGATGTCTATATTTATTAAAATATAACTACTTGAACTACAAACCAATTAGCTAAATAACCTAGATAGTACTGGCAGGTGAGGTTTTGAAAACAACTATTTAAGAAAATATTCCTCCAGAACGCAGGGCATGTTAGTCAGACAGCTGGTTAGTTAGTTAGTTAGTTAGTTAATTCTATCCTGGCCTTCATCCAAGGATCACATAGAGCTTTACAATATAAAAACCAAAAATGCATAATATTGTAACAAACAAAAACAATTATACTCCCTCCACCACCATCACACAGTTTGAAAGACCATAGATTGTTCAATTAGCCAAAGGTCTGGGAAGAGGACTGTTTTGCCTGGTGCCTAAAATTATGTAATTCAGGTGCCCGGCGAGCCTCCCTGGGGAGCGCATTCCACAAATGGGGAGCCACTGCGGAAAGGGTCTCTTCTCATGTGGCCACCTTCCAGACCTCTTGTGGAGGAGGCACATGAAGAGGGGCCTCAGATTATGATTGCAGGGTCCAGGTTGGTTTATATGGGGAGAGGCGCTCCTTGAAGTATTGAACCCCACACTGAAGGCTCCATGGGGCCAAAGAGCACTCCTGAAGCATCACTCTCTTGAAATGACCATGCAAGTCAGACCGGAACTACCACAAAGCATTGCCACCCACCCCTCACTCGGACAGCCACTGTAGAAGAATACACTTGTGACATCACCTCTACCCTCTTCCTTCAGGAGTGGAAACTCCTGAGTTGTCTTTTAGGAAGAGAGGGACCGGAGGGAAACACCCCTACCTCCACCCTGGAAGAAGATGAATGACATTATTACACTCCCACGTCTGTATAGGTTTGTGAAGCTGTGTTGAATTTTACTTACTTTGGATACACCAGATGGACAGCAGGCTATAAGGAAACAAATAAGGTTCTCTGCACTGCAAAATATTTCTAAGATTTGTGCATAATTAAATAAATACATATTTTTTTATCCTAAGTGGCTAAAAATAGCATCAAAAAATTTAAATGTACTAAAACTACAACAATTTTTATCTAATTGCTCTTAACTTACATTTTACTTTTCATGTACACTTAATGACCTGTATTAATAATGCATGGAATAGCTATTTCCTACATAAGATTTTTCTTCAGTGGAACAACTGCTAACTGAAAGATGAAAACTGGTCCACCAAACCCTTTTTGTTCACAATTTCACAACAAAAGTGTTATTTTCTGTAATGGATAACAAAATACCACAAGCTAACTCTAGAGTAACATCAACCTGGCACATTTGCAATAACAGCATTTTCATTGTAAATATGTCATCACTTATTTCTTACAAGAGATGTCAACAGCAGACAACAATAATAATCTGTCTTTGGAAGCCTCCTTCCTTTCTTTCTTTTAATTACAGAATATTATTTGCTGTCCAGATTTTACCATTATAAGCCCCGTTCTGTACCAATAAGCACGGGAAGCCTTTGCACAGTAGTGCTGTGGCCCATGGATCGCAACAAAATACTGGGCAAGGTTTTGCCCAGTATCTTCTCTGTGTGATAGGATCCTGGGGGAAAGCTGTCCCATGAGCCCTTGCTGAAGAGGGGAGGGGAAAGCCTATATAAAGCTGCTTTCCCTGGATCTCACAGCCATTTTGCTTTGAGAGCTTCCCGCCCTCAGGTTAGAGCCTTCACTGAGCAATTTTGTGTCACTGGTTGACAGGGCCTGATAGGGACTTGGTTGGGATTTTTTTTTTTTTTTTTTTTGCCTTTCCCTCAGTGAAATTATGACTTTGTTTTGTTAGGTGGAAAAATATTATTTGTATGAGGGCAGAAATGGCATTGGGCAGGATCAACATAGTGAAGGGGAACCCCCCATAAGGGGTTTGAGAGGAGGATTGACCATGGCAAACCCAAGCGTGGATTCTGGATTCGCCCTGTTGGAATCCTGATCCCCCAGTGAGACTTGCTTGGCTTGCACTATGGCAAGGTTCAACACTGGCCGACTCCCATCATACAGGTTTGGAGTGGATTCGTTTCATCAATATGGGGCTTCTGGAATGATGAGCTGATTCTGGGACCCAATGCAATGCCAGCCCTTGCCCTGCCTGCTGCTCTCAATAAAGATTTGGCCTGATTTTATTCCATCACTGTTGTGCAGTCTGGTTATTTTGCTGCTCTCATGGATCACATAATGTGACCATGATTACCAACAACCTAGAGAATAAAAAAACTATTACAGTGGTACCTTGACTTACGAACACCTCAGGTTACAAATCCTTCAGTTTACAAACTCCGCTAACCTGGAAGAGTTATCTCGAGTTGAGAACTTTGCCCCAGGATGAGAACGGAAATCGTGTGCCAGCGGCGCAGCAGCAGCAAGAGGCCCCATTAGCGAAAGCACGCCTCTAGTTAAGAACAGTTTCAGGTTAAGAACGGACCTCCAGAACTAATTAAGTTCATAACTAGAGGTACCACTGTATTTGTTTCACAGTAATCCATTTAGATGGGACGCAGGTAGCGCTGTGGGTTAAACCACAGAGCCTAAGACTTGCCGATCAGAAGGCCTGTGGTTTGAATCCCCACAATGGGGTGAGCTCCCATTGCTCGGTCCCTGCTTCTGCCAACCTAGCAGTTCGAAAGCACATCAAAGTGCAAGTAGATAAATAGGTATCATTCTGGCGGGAAGGTAAACGGCCTTTCCATGCGCTTCTCTGGTTCGCCAGAAGCAGCTTAGTCATGCTGGCCACATGACCTGGAAGCTGTACACCGGCTCCCTCGTCCAATAAAGCGAGATGAGTGCCGCAACCCCAGAGTCGGTCACGACTGGACCGAATGGTCAAGGGTCCTTTTACCTTTACCTTTAATCCATTTAGAACACATAATGTACATTGCACTTCATAAATAAATACTAAATGTGTGCAACCGCTCAGTGTTGGCAGTCAAACATTGAAGGAAATTGGGGTGATCTCGAGTAATTTTATCCCTGCATGAATCAAATTATGTCAATGCCCTCCCACAAAACTTCTGTTCATTCTCTAGGCAGTATTAGGGACAGTCTCAGCCTGTAACGCCAATTTGGAGATCATACCCTTCCAATAATTAAAAGAAAGTGCCAGGAAAGCTAACTGGTTGGTGTGCAGTCACCATTAAAAAATCAGAACAAAACATAACCCATACATGCATGAATCCACTCTGCCGCCTCTTAATTATTTTAAAGTAATAAACAGTATGGGGGAAAATCACATTCTCCACTCCTGAAAATATGAAACTAATGTGGATTTAGGAATTTTATTTGGCCCAATAAAGGAAATTGCTCTAATATGTGTTATACAGGAAAGTGAGGGTTTTTTTTTTTTTTTTACTTTCCCCACAAAAGTCCATAGATATGCAATTTGGCAGGCTTACTTTACCCTGGAGGGGTTTCTGTGCCATCAAATTCCACCTGCATCTGCCAAACGGGGAAAAAGTTGCAGCTGTTTTTAGACTCCCCATAATAGTGAATGGGGAATACAGTGTGGCTCAGAACCCAAATAACAGACTGAAGTGGACCGAGCATGGAGTGACCCTGGGAATCGAATGCATTTTTTAAAAGCACAGATGCAAGGAGAATATTGGGGGCCATGTACATCCTTAGTAAGTATGAATCACTAGTATCTTCATGGCATAGGTTACAATTATTTATTTTTTTCTAGTTATGATTGAGGCATTTGAATTTGAATGCTAATATGAAAACTGTAAAATATATGAGTGAGGTGTTAGAAACAGATGAATCTGTCTACTTCTAGAAGGGGTGTAGATCTGTTTCAAATTTAGTCTGAATGCTGAAGCATTGCAGGTAACTTTGGAAGTAAGTATTCTCCAAAGTAAAATGTGCCATCTTTGAATGCCCACATTGACGAAAGCTGGTCCTTAACGTTTGGACTCACTTCAAAGCTTTGTAGCTTATTGAAGCAGCTGTCAAATACCCTATCTATGCCTCCAGATAAATTTCTGGTCAAAGTATCAACACAAGCAGAGTCTGCTCTGAAGATGGACACTAGAGATTTTACAAGCACCCTGATAAATGTGCCTTCAGAGCCTTTATCCCCCACCCCCGTACAAGCAAGTGGATACCGCAGTAAACGTGTTTCTAAACTTATTTTCTCCCTGAAAAATACTCATTTAAAAACCTTTTAGAATGCATTTTTTGAGCCAAGAACTCCTTCAGAACATCTGGGAAGTGTGAAATCTGGCAGATAACCAAGTTCTTTTCTACACATTAGCCTAGGCGGAGTGGATCAATTCAGTTCAAACTGAAATTTGCACATATCACAATCTTCAAACATTCCTAGGAGCAGCAGTCCCATTCATATCTGCCTTAAAGCAAACTCACTGGGTCAAAATGCACCAGTCCCAACTGTATTGAAATCTATGTGTGAGCAGCTGTTTATGTGCAATCTACCACTATCCTAAGTCCCAATCATGAGGAGGTCAACACACGGGGAACTACTCATATATAGGTTTATTCACTGCAGACAATCGACTCCGGTACTGAGATTTTTGAGAGCAAGACCATAAGAACCGGCACCATAATTTTAAGGGGGCTTTTCTGATGTTTCAAGTGAGAGAAATGAGACCTTAGTAATACACTGAATACAACTCTAACTTCTGAATAGATATGGTTTTTGTTGTAGCGATTGGTCTTACATTAAAAGTATGGGGCACAATTTAACATTGCTGGTATTAGGCATTTCCACACACAAAGCAAGACAGAAAGCCATCCTCATTTGTTAATTCTATTTTTCTTTTAAAGAACACAGAAAGGCAGAGAAATAAATAGAATTTCTTATCCAAAGTGATAATTTGGGATATGCATTATGGTACAGCCAGGCCTGATCCAACAACAGAATTGTTTCTTTTGTAAATTTGACTGATAAAGACCACAAAATGTCCCTGTCAGAGCACAATGATTTCAGTGGGTCTCACACAGTAGAAAAGTTCAGGCAGATTGTACCAAAGCAGTTCTTCAGAAGCCACCCTCCCCCCCCCCTTATATAAAAGTCACTTTTGCAGCACAGTCAAAAATCAAAATATATCAGCCTATTTCCCAAAGGCATGAGTTAATTAAAACAGAAGATAAAGTAGACACATACAGTATTTCAGTATTGTAGCTGAATCTTGCCAATATTCTGTTATTGACCTATTTGTGTAAATTGGGTAGTGGATTTAATTTGTCACCTACCTTTGAAAAATTGGCAGGTGCAAAACAAGAAATACATTGAATAATGTCTTGGTCCATGGTTCTAATTTCTAGCTCTCTTGTTTTAAAGTGGCATTTGTTGTTTGGTTCGAACAAAAGATTTAAAAGTTTTAATTAAGAGTGTGCAAGTCTTCCTTTAGTTTACCTCTAAAGAGTTTCTGCACGTTCCAGACCAAAGTGTGAAAAGAAACTGAGGGATTTGCACACTTCCAACACAAAAATGTGCAAATCTCTCAAATATGCTCCAGATACAGAAGTATCTCTGGTTTATTCCTGTGTGTCTGTAACTCTTCATTTCTGCTGAAACAGTGGGAGATGTTTGGGGTTATGCTGTACTCTTGTATGTTATCTCAAGGTCAATGAGTGAAGAGGATATATCTGTAATTCAGTGAACTGTCTGCTTATGCCTACTTTCATTTTCTACTCTTTTTTATTGGGTTTTATAAACAAGAATAATGTTATACAAATAAATACACCAAGTTTTCTCATGTCATTTGTATATCACAAAAATAGCATAATAAATGCGGGAGAATATCTACATCATATCATTATTAGTGGTCAATGTATAAGTTCTTGGTTCATGAATTGGTTTAAACAATGAGGAGGAGGAGGAGGAGGAGGAGGAGGAGGAGGAAGGGGGAGGGGGAATGGTGAATGGGGTGGGGTGGTTATGTTTCTATTATTCTACTTAGGGAGTGGGGTGTCAGCATTACTTGTATGGGTTCTCTTACTATTCTCTCATTTTCTGCTCTTCATGTCTTTTGAGTTTGTTTCAACTGTACATTTATTCCTGAGGTTTTGTTGTTGTGAGGCATCAGGCATAAGCCTGCATTTTATTAATGTTTGATCAGGACTTGTATATTAAAGAGGGCTTAATTTTCAAACGTTTCATGCCAGGCAGAGAAAACCTTGGCCATTCTCCTAAGACAAGGGGCCTCTTTTGATTGATAGCAGAAAACAATTCTCAAAGTCGTAAAAGCTGAAAATACAGACTAAGAGCAGGACATTGACCCTACATGTTACAGAAGATAACAAAGGCAGAGATAAATATAATTAGGAATGGGCAAATAGTAAAATGATACCATGGGCCTCTCTTAAAACCTTGAGCTGTATTTTCTAAGGCCAGAGGCAAATGGGAGAAAAAACATCTAGCTGGCAGAAAGAGAGGCTTTTTGGGAAGTCTTTTTAAAGCATCTAGCTAGGAAGTCTTTTTAAAGCTGTTTCTTCCTTAAACAGATAATGGGAAAAGCAGCTTGCTGAAGGGGGGGATGTAAACTGAAGAGCCTTCTTCTGAAACTGTTTTAAACTGAGTTCTTCTTTTTTTCTCTTTCTCTCTCTACTTTAAAAAGGCCTTATTCCTTTTAAAAGGTTACCTATGATAATGTATGAAATATATTAGCTTAAATATATTGGCTTAAATGTAACTATGCAAAGGATTTAGAAAGTAACAAATTTAGATGTTAGATTCTTATTTCATAGAATCATAGAGTCCTAGAGTTGGAATAGACTACAGGGGCCATTGAGCTCAGCCTCTTGCCAGACAAGAAGACGCCATCAAATGCTGTCCAGATATATTAGCTGTCAGAGAAACCTTCAAATGAAGGATATCTTTCAATGTTGATGTGAAACTCAAGATCCTTGACATATGTTTAAGATAAAAATTTAAGATTAACCATTTGTTTTAGAAGGCAATAGGGCAGGGAGGGCAAGAGGTGAGCTGGTAATTAAGATTCCTTGTTGAGACACATGTAAGATATATTACTACTTATTTGTCATTTATAGATGTAACAATATATAGCTGTTTGTGTTCCTTATAAGGACAGGAGGATGTGGGTGTATCTTTTAGGATTGGATATAGCAATCAGCCAATAGGAAATCCAACTAGGCTGATTGGACAGAGGCAGCCACAGGAGGAGCAAAGGGGGCTGGATTAAGGGAATATAAGGGCTGGCCATAATGGCAGGAGCCAGGCCAGAGCTTGGTAACCATATACCACTGTGCCTCTCATTTATTTGTCTGACAAATAAATAATTATTTTAATTTCTCTATTGCTGCGTTGAATATTTCATTCCAGCTAAGCGTTAACCACAAGCAGGGTGCTACATTTTATGGTGCCTGCGACTCGGATAAGTGGTCTGCTGGAACGCAGCCCCTTCGCTCTACTGAGCAGGGTACAAGAGAGAGGATCTCTAAACTGCTTACCCAAGCGCGCACTGGTAAATTTTTCCAGGGGGAACGCAGAAGTCTCGTCTGTCTGATACCCTGCTCACTGGCGGCGACGGACCGGGGGGAAACGGAACCAACCAGGGGTAAGTGCACAAAGGGATTTTTGGCCCTCCAATTAACTGGGAGGAAGAGAAGTCTTGATCAAACTTCTGCGTCTCAGTAAGTGGGAACTGAGTACGCTAGGTGGTTGGATACATCAGATGGTGATCTGGTGGGGGAAAAGGGAAGAATGGGAGGTAGTGTGTGGTGAAGTATCTAATGCATTGTATGTGTGAGAAAGTACAGAGCAATCTGTAGCTGACCTGAGTGTGGAGTGGGTAGTACTTCGGTTCCCAGTGAGGCGACTCCATCTGGGCAAGGAAACCCACGAAGCGTGTGTGTGAGTGACTGAGTGGATACTTCACAGGGCCATACAATGGGAGTTGGGGGTTCAAAAGGGGAAAATACACCTCTTGAATGTATGTTAAATAATTTTAAGAAAGCCTTCTCAGGGGCGTATGGAGTCAAAATGACGCCAGAGCGCCTGAGAACGTTATGTGAATTAGAGTGGCCGAAGCAAAATACTGAATGGCCATCTCAAGGAACCTTTGATATAAATTTAGTAAGCAAACTTTGGTCTAACATCGCCAAAGAAATTGGAGGGTGCCCAGAACAATTTTCATATATAGATTCCTGGCTGAGCACATTAAATAAAAATCCTCCATGGATAAGGGAATGCAAAGTCCAACGATGCAAATTATTGGCTGTAAAAGCCGAAGCTAGGAAAGGAATCTTGCCAAATAAACTCAAACCCATTTTTGAGGGACCAGAGGAAGAGCTGCTTCCACCTCCACCTTATGCTCCACATCGAAGGGAGCCAAATCCAAACACTCCACCAGTTGTAACCCCAAGGCAAGAAAGTGGAATGAATAATGGGGCTGGAGTCACAGAACTTGATTCCTTGATAGATTATGATAAATATCTTCAGGAGGCATTGGAGGCCTATAATAAAGCCCAAGCAGAAGTGGTTATTCCATCTGTGAGTCCCAGTAGAACTCCATCTACAGTCTCTTTTAGTGAAACAACTGATTGCCTACCCCAAACCCCTGTACATCCAAGTCCTAGAGAATTATTACAGAAGTTACAGGGAGACCTTAATCGGTCAGCAAGCAATACAGCCAGGCGTATAAAGCTGCTAAAAGAACGCCTTGGGACAAATACCATCCCCTATGATTTGAGGCCCCTAGAGCAAGGCGAAGAGAAAGATCACGTAGTAGCCCCTCTCAGAAGAGTATTTGATGCACTTGAGGAGCCTGTGCTGGTTAACGGGCAACCCGGACCACGGCCACCTCGAACTTCGACCCTCCAGTACATTCCATTCACAACTACGGATCTGATGAATTGGAAAACACACACCCCATCTTTTGCAGAAAAACCTCAGGCTATGATGGACTTGGTGACTTCAATAATAAATACTCATAGTCCTACTTGGACAGATTGCCGCCAGCTCCTGAATACTCTGTTTACCACTGAGGAAAGGAGAGACATAATTGAAAAGGCACAGATATATTTGCGTGAGCAGGCCAGAGTGGGAAATATTTATAATATTGACCGTCATCTCCAAGACAACTTTCCCTTGGAAGATCCTAATTGGGATCCAAACAATGTAATTCACCTGGCCAGACTTACCACCTACCGCCAGACGCTTGTGCAAGGTATCCGCAGGGCATGCCAGAAGCCCACTAATATGTCTAAAGTCTCAGAAGTAGAACAGAAACCAAATGAGAGTCCAGGAGACTTTTTAGAGAGGCTGCAAGAAGCCTATCGTATATGGACTCCTTTTGACCCTGAAGCCCCTGAAAACAGCAGAATGATTACTGCTACATTTGTGGCCCAGTGCGCTTCTGACATTCGTAAGAAAATTCAGAAATCAGAAGGATGGGAAGGGATGCTGATGAGCCAAATTATGGCCATTGCACGCCGAGTTTATCGGAATAGGGATGAGGCTGAGAAACAAGAGAAGAAGAAGTGGCAGAAGGAAAAGATGGTAATGCTAGCCACAGCAGTGAAGCAAGACTACCGCCCCTTAAATGGAGGAAGAGGGCGGGGAAGGAATCCACCACTGGGAAGGAATCAATGTGCAAATTGCAAGAAGGAGGGTCATTGGAAGCGGGAGTGTCCTGAACCCCTGAGGTTGGAAGAAGTACGCCCAGGCCCAGGCCCAGGCTCCGGCCCAAGAAACCAGGGACGGGGACGGGGAATGATCCGAGATGGAAGATATCAGAGACCTGGACAAGGACGGAGTAGGGACAATGTCATTGGACTGGCAGAGGAGGATTTTACCCAAGACTAGGAAAGACCGGACTCCATAAAGTTAGGCTTCCAGGAGCCCACGGTCACGATCCAATTAGGAAGCCATTTAATAGACTTTATGATTGATACTGGGGCTGAATACTCAGTACTCCCAGAACTATTGCAGAAAAAGGCATCCAAAAGTGTAGTCATTAAAAGTGCCACTGGTCAGTCAGCTAAGAGGTCTTTCCTCCAACCTTTGGAATGCCAGATTGGGGGACATCGTTTAACCCATCAGTTTTTGTATATACCTGAGTGTCCAATACCTCTCTTAGGTAGAGATATGCTGTCCAAATTGCAGGCCCAAATCACCTTCACTCCTCGAGGTCCAGAAATGAAACTGCCATCAAAGGCAGCAGGAATAATTTCCCTCTCAGTACCTAAGGAACAATCATGGCGCCTAATGTCAGCCCTGCAAGTCCAACCCACATTGGATACAGAGTTAAACAAGCTCCTCCGAACTCTACAGGTGCCACCAGGAGTATGGGCCGAAAATAGCCCACCAGGAATGGCCAAGAATATAGCTCCAATTGTAGTAACCTTAAAACCTATGGCTACCCCTGTATCTGTAAAGCAATATCCTTTACCCCGGCGAGCAGCAGAGGGCATCCAGAAACATTTGGACCGCCTATTAAAATATGGTCTGCTTAAGCCCTGCCAATCAGAATGGAACACACCCCTTTTGCCTGTTCGAAAACCTGGAACAGATGAATACAGGCCAGTGCAGGACTTGAGGCTCGTAAACCAGGCTATCGAGACCTTGCACCCAAATGTACCAAACCCATACACCCTGCTGAGTTTGATCCCACCAGAAGCAACATTTTTTACTGTATTGGACTTGAAAGATGCATTCTTCTGTTGCCGGCTGGCACCACAGAGCCAACCTATATTTGCCTTCCAGTGGGAAGACCCTTTAACAGGAACAAAAGGCCAGCTAACCTGGACGAGATTGCCCCAGGGATTCAAAAATTCCCCAACTTTATTTGGCACTGCCTTGGCGAAGGATCTAACAAGTTACCCCTCAATACCTGGAGAAAAGGTGGTTCTGCAATATGTAGATGACCTTATACTAGCAGCAAAGGATTTTGATACCTGTAAAGAAGGTACAGAGGAACTGCTCCACTTGCTCTGGGAAGCTGGCTACCGAGTTTCCCAGAAAAAGGCACAGTTATGTTTAGAAAAGGTCAAATATTTGGGCTTTGACATCTCACACCAACAACGAGCATTGAGGCCAGAGAGGAAAGAAGCTATTTGCCTTATCAAGGAACCTACCACAAGGAAACAACTCAGAGGATTCCTGGGAACAGCAGGGTTTTGTAGACTATGGATACCTGATTTCAGCAGTCTGGCCAAACCCTTACATGAAAGCACTCGAGGTGCAGAAAAGGACCCATTCGTATGGGGACCTGAGCAGCAACAAGCCTTTTTAGTTATCAAACAACGACTTATGGAGGCCCCAGCCCTTGGACTGCCTAATTCGGAAAAACCCTTTCAGCTGTATGTACATGAACAGAATGGGATTGCAGCGGCAGTCCTGACCCAGAGATTAGGAAGTTGGAACCGTCCAGTAGCTTATTTGTCAAAACAATTGGACTCAGTAGCAAAAGGATGGCCTCCATGCCTAAGGGCAGTAGCGGCCACTGCCAGCCTTGTCAAAGAAGCTGATAAATTTACCTTCGGCCAGATGATGTATGTGAATGTACCTCATGCTGTTCTGACACTCATGGAATATAAGGGTAGTTATTGGCTAACGAACCCAAGGATGGCTAGGTACCAAGGCCTATTGTGTGAAAATCCCAGGATTCATCTACGAGTAGTGAATATGCTCAATCCAGCGACTTTGCTGCCCCTACCAGAGGTAGATGATGAAGAATCACATGATTGTCTCCAAATAATGGATGAAGTTTATTCCAGTAGACCCGATCTGAAAGATGAACCATTGAAAAATCCAGATGTTGTATATTATACTGATGGTAGCAGTTACCTGCATGAAGGTGCCAGACGAGCAGGATATGCTGTGGTCACCAATGAGGAAGTTGTGGAAGCTGAAGCTTTGCCTGCTGGCACCTCGGCACAAAAAGCTGAACTTATAGGTTTAACTAGAGCTCTGCAATTGGCAGCCGGATGTAAGGCAAACATCTATACTGATTCTAAATATGCCTTCTTAACCCTGCATGCACATGGTGCTCTATGGAAAGAAAGAGGTCTAATAGGAGCCCACGGGAAAGCCTTGAAATATGGACCTGAAGTAGAAACCCTGTTAGAAGCAGTATGGGCTCCAGAACAGATTGCTGTAATGCACTGCAAAGGTCATGGACGAGGAAGGGATCCAATAACCAGAGGAAATCATGCTGCTGACAAAGCAGCTCGAGAGGCAGCCCAAAAGCCTGTGGGAGGATTTATAGCAGCCCTCATACCAGAGGTAGTTCCAGAAGAAGTTAAACCTCACTATACCCCAGAAGAGAGGAAGTGGGCTGAACAGGAAGGAGCAGTTGTGAAGGACGGTTGGATGATCCTGCCAGACAATAGGATTTATGTACCTCATCATCTAGCAGGCACAATTGTAAGAAATTATCATGAATCTACTCACCTTGGCGGTACTGCAACCAGAGAGAGTCTCAGTCGGAAGTTGTATATTATTAACCTATCACAATTAGCAACTTGCATTTCACAGAAATGTGTTCTTTGTGCTAAAAACAATCCCAGGCAGGGACCGGTACAACCTCCTGGAATCCAACATGTGGGATATGTCCCCATGGAAAGCCTAATTGTGGACTTCACAGAGCTGGTCCCTTCTAAGGGATTCAAGTATCTCCTTGTGTTTGTAGATACTCTTACCGGATGGGTTGAAGCTTTTCCCACCCGAACTGAAAAGGCACGAGAGGTAACTAAGAGACTCCTCACTGAATTGATCCCGAGGTTTGGATTACCTAGATGCATTGGAAGTGACAATGGGCCAGCGTTCATTGATCAAGTAGTACAAGAAGTATGTCGAGTCCTACAAGTGAAATGGAGACTGCATGCAGCCTATAGGCCTCAGAGTTCAGGGAAAACTGAAAGAATGAATCGGACTCTGAAAACCCAATTGGCAAAATTAACCCAGGAAACGGGATTGGGATGGGTAGATGTGTTACCCATAACACTGTTTCGTGTTCGGTGTGCACCCACAAAAAGACTTAAGTTGTCACCTTTTGAGCTCCTGTATGGGAGACCACCCTCCTTTGTTCAGGATATTTCAGCTGATCTTAAACAAATAGGAGACCATGTGACACAGGGACAAGTGCAATCTCTCTCCCGTGTTTTTGTTTCTCTTAACAGGTGGGCCCTCGAGCGCACGCCGTGCAGCATTGCCGAGCCGATTCATCAGTTCCAGGCTGGCGATAACGTATGGGTGAAAGAGTGGAAACGTGATCCACTTGCACCTAAGTGGCGTGGACCTTACACCGTCTTGCTCTCTACTCCAACAGCGGTGAAGGTAGCTGAGGTGACCCCCTGGATTCATCACTCCCGTTTGAAGAAGTCCGAAGGCAGTTGGACGTGCAAAGGTGACCCCTCTAATCCTCTTAAACTGACTCTCTCCAAAAACCCCTGTATCTAGCCCTACCGGGAACGGGCTAGGTCACGGGCAACATTTGACGACCGGCCTGCTGCAGCCACAACCTGGAAGCTGGCTGACCTGCGCACGCCTGAAGCTTGAGGAGCATCTGAACCAGCGATTGTGAAAGGAAAGATTCTCTTATACAATTAATTGACTGCCCACCTCCTTGTGGAACAATTATCAGAGATATTACTCATTGGGGATCCTCGGGATATATGTTTTGGTCTTGGTGGTTCCCCATTTCTGTCACTGGGGGAATTATATTGGGACTAATATTTATTTGCTATCACTATAAGGTAATCTTTTGTGGAAGGAATGCATATGCTAGACATCAACATGATTCTATTAATCCTGATCCCTTGGGAAGGGGAAGGGTCCTTGAATCTGGCCAAATTGACTAAATATGGATTCCACCATGACCACAATATGTGGGTAGGTTTAGCTGAAATGGTAGCCAATGTTGCAAATAGGACCAATTGCCTTGTTTGCTCTCTCGGGCCAGATGATTCAGAGGGAGGTATGCCCTTATTACCGATACCATTAGATGCCATTGGTATGGTAAGCGAAATACCACACCAAACAGAAGTACAGAATTTCCCCGGATGGAACTCAACTAAACCATTACGAGTTATACCTGTACAAGGGGAATTCTGTGTACATAGATCATCAGATGCAGCTGATTCTACCATGATAGGCTCTTCTCATTGTCACTATACTTGGGATAATATTAAGAATACCTGGGCACACGATACTACCTATCGAACTCGGGATGCCTTGCCCTGTGCACCTCCTTTTATTCATGCATGGAAAGTGGTATGGAACATAACTGTGACAGAAAAAGGCAATCTAACATACTGCACTGTGAACTCTCTACCTCTTTTGCTATTTCGCCTTCTGTACTCCACGTACCAAAGACCTCAGACCCGATGGTTGTGGTGGATATGTGGAGAATGGGCATACAAGAAACTCCCCTCCAAATGGAGTGGGACTTGTTTCCTGGGATGGGTATTGCCACCAATGTGGATTATGCCCACTAATTTGCCCAAGCGTACACGAAGAAACGCTGATATTTCTCATATAGCAGGAGGAAGTACCCAAAGTTGGAGCGGTACTGATGATTGGCCACCAGAGCGCATTATAGCCTATTATGATCCTGCCTCCTGGAATCCTGGTGAGCTCATACAAGGGGCACGGGATCCTATTTATAATCTAAACAGAATAATTCGATTGCAAGCAGTAGTGGAACTTGTAACCAATGCAACGGCCCGGAGTTTGAGACTTATTGCACAACAGTTGGATGAAAGTAGAGCCGCCATTTTGCAGCTGAAAATGGGAATGGATTATGTACTTGCCAAGCAGGGAGGCCTATGTGGAGTCTTGAACTTGACAGGGAATGCCTGTTGCTTTAACATTTCAGATAATGGTGAGGCAATCCGTGTGTTGGCCACAAAGATGGAGAATATAGCACATGTCCCAGTACAAACATGGGAAGGATGGGATATGGGATGGCTCACCAATTGGTTACCTAATGTCACAGGACTCAAAGGGATACTATTGTCTTGCTTGTTTTTCTTGACAGTAGTGGTAATGGTTTTATGTATGATGCCATGTATCATTTCATGTTTTAGAAGTACAATTAGCAAGATGGTTTCAAATGAAACTCTACCTCATATCATGGCCCTATACAGAGCTTTACCTCAGGAATATGATGAAGGTCAAGCTATCAAGGACACTTGGGATGAAGGTCCTTGAGCTTGAAAGGGGGGAATGAGGCATCAGGCATAAGCCTGCATTTTATTAATGTTTGATCAGGACTTGTATATTAAAGAGGGCTTAATTTTCAAACGTTTCATGCCAGGCAGAGAAAACCTTGGCCATTCTCCTAAGACAAGGGGCCTCTTTTGATTGATAGCAGAAAACAATTCTCAAAGTCGTAAAAGCTGAAAATACAGACTAAGAGCAGGACATTGACCCTACATGTTACAGAAGATAACAAAGGCAGAGATAAATATAATTAGGAATGGGCAAATAGTAAAATGATACCATGGGCCTCTCTTAAAACCTTGAGCTGTATTTTCTAAGGCCAGAGGCAAATGGGAGAAAAAACATCTAGCTGGCAGAAAGAGAGGCTTTTTGGGAAGTCTTTTTAAAGCATCTAGCTAGGAAGTCTTTTTAAAGCTGTTTCTTCCTTAAACAGATAATGGGAAAAGCAGCTTGCTGAAGGGGGGGGATGTAAACTGAAGAGCCTTCTTCTGAAACTGTTTTAAACTGAGTTCTTCTTTTTTTCTCTTTCTCTCTCTACTTTAAAAAGGCCTTATTCCTTTTAAAAGGTTACCTATGATAATGTATGAAATATATTAGCTTAAATATATTGGCTTAAATGTAACTATGCAAAGGATTTAGAAAGTAACAAATTTAGATGTTAGATTCTTATTTCATAGAATCATAGAGTCCTAGAGTTGGAATAGACTACAGGGGCCATTGAGCTCAGCCTCTTGCCAGACAAGAAGACGCCATCAAATGCTGTCCAGATATATTAGCTGTCAGAGAAACCTTCAAATGAAGGATATCTTTCAATGTTGATGTGAAACTCAAGATCCTTGACATATGTTTAAGATAAAAATTTAAGATTAACCATTTGTTTTAGAAGGCAATAGGGCAGGGAGGGCAAGAGGTGAGCTGGTAATTAAGATTCCTTGTTGAGACACATGTAAGATATATTACTACTTATTTGTCATTTATAGATGTAACAATATATAGCTGTTTGTGTTCCTTATAAGGACAGGAGGATGTGGGTGTATCTTTTAGGATTGGATATAGCAATCAGCCAATAGGAAATCCAACTAGGCTGATTGGACAGAGGCAGCCACAGGAGGAGCAAAGGGGGCTGGATTAAGGGAATATAAGGGCTGGCCATAATGGCAGGAGCCAGGCCAGAGCTTGGTAACCATATACCACTGTGCCTCTCATTTATTTGTCTGACAAATAAATAATTATTTTAATTTCTCTATTGCTGCGTTGAATATTTCATTCCAGCTAAGCGTTAACCACAAGCAGGGTGCTACAGTTGTAACGGAGCTTAATCCAGGGGTAAGCAACCTAAGGCCCGCGGGCTGGATGCGGCCCAATCACCTTCTAAATCCAGCCTATGGACGGTACGGAAATCAGCATGTTTTGACATGAGTAGAATGTATGCTTTTATTTAAAATGCATCTCTGGGTTATTTGTGGGGCATAGTAATTCGTTCATTTCCCTCCCAAAATATAGTCCGCCCCCCCCCCCACATGGTCTGAAGGATGGTGGACCGGCCCACGACTGAAAAAGGTTCCTGACCCCCTGGCTTAATCCTTAGTGAAGTTCTCTTTGCTAATGAGCTTTCGACTCTGCGTGATTCACTGGAACCAGATGCATCCACTCCACCAAGCTTCTGCTACTCCGCTCTTCAACAAGACAAGGAGCACCTTGGGACTTGAGGCCAAATATTGTCACCCACTGGGGTAGAAGGTGTTGGGATATTTCTGTTCCACCTTAAAAGGGAGCAGGATGTTTGTGTCACAGCCTGCGTATTTCCTGTTCACAGGATGTTTATGTTATCTATTGCTTTCGTTTTCTCTCTCTGTCGGAGACACTGACGCAGGCAGTCATGTCTTTCTTTGTTCTGATCAACGCTGAATAAAGCTTGTAAATAATGCTCTCCTGAGTGCAACTTTTGGCTGTGCATTATCTGCTGATAAAGAGTGTGCATCGGCTCTAGAATGTTCTAGAAGCTCATGTCGCTAATTGCTGATATTGCGTGCCTACGGGAGATCGATGGATCGTCCGGCAGACGGCTTGGGGCCATGATGGACTTTGTCTCCCTGGCAGTATCCCAACAGAAGGTCCCTTTCTGAGGAGTGGCAAGGAGCCTTGGAGTAGGGGCGGCTTGTTTAGCTTTCTCAAAAGATTAGGCTGAGCACAGCCCGTTTCACCTTGCTACAACAAGGGTCATGTTTGCCCCCAATCTTGCTCATGGGCATTCAAGGAGTGATGTTCACCTTTACAAGCTTGCAGTGCTCCTTGCTTTACTATGAAGAATGCATATAGTGATTATGAATTTGTTCCCATGGTTATGTCTCATGCAGTAACAAAATAGAGAACTAGAAGCAAAAAGAGCATTTAAAAGGAACATTTTATTATTATTACCGTTCGTTATCTGATGTCTAGGACCGCTTAACGGGGGGGGGGGGTTGAAATAAAAAATATAATGTTTGTTTCTGAAATTCAAATTTATTCTCTTAATTTGTATTTTATATTGCACTTCCACTGAAAGGGGTTAAAAGCAAGAAAAACACATTTTCTCAGATAGAACAAAGAAACAAAAAATAAGTCATCAGGGGCAAAGTATTTAGCCTGGCAGAAAATCTAATACATGTTTTTGTCACAGTGTGACAGTGTGGCTATGTTATGTATGCATGTGTCTAGACTTTAGATGAAGTCACAACAATTCAGAAACAAGGCCCATCTCATTAATACAAATGGAGCTTCCTTAATATGTATGCATTCAGCATTCTGAGTTCAACTCTCACTTCTTCTTGTTTCCAAATGTAAAAATTAGTTTGCATTCATAGGACTGGTATATCAATAAGTATCATTGCTCTTTTCACCACCATGATCTGGAAGGTGGAAAGAGACTGAGTTCATATCCACTATGTCTAATGCAGCCACATTCTATAAGTTCAAAAGTGCTGACTACAAAGTAAGTGTGCATAGGTTTAGCTACACCAAAACTATAAGCTATTTCTGCATTAGGAAGAGGTATGTGCTGTGAAACAATGTATGTTTTGCTCTGCATTGGACACTGAAGGAATCATTTATGATGTTCTTTACACTACTTAATAAGACATGTAGGTGAGGTTGAAATGGGATTTAATAGATTTTTTCCGACCGGTAAAATCTAGACATTTTCTCCAAGTGTTACATTGTCTTAGGCAAAGCTGATAGGGAGCAGGAAGTGGCCTGGAATGGTGGGGCAAACACAAGGGGTTTGCTTATTGCTGTTTTGGGGGCCAGGGAGGAATTTGCCTTCAGACAAAATGGGCCTGCCTGGGGCTTTTGCCTACTTTGTAGCAATTGTCACAAGTTAATGGCAGATAAGGCACTGGACTTTATCCTTAGTATGGTTGGATGACACAGTTGTAACCCCCACCGGTCTAGGGAAGCTAGGGTCACCCTGATTTCATGTACCTCATAGGGAGTCCCATAACCCTGGTTAACCCTGGTTAAATAATCAGACAGCAGATGGGTTTTCATCTGTAATCAATAAAGGTTTGGCCTATTTAAATTCCAAAATGGTTGTCCTGTGTTTATTGCAATTCTGCCAGCATTAGGGGCCCCCGCACCTGGGGCCCAAAACACAATTCTAGCCCCTGGTCACTATAACAAAATAGTAGCTGTTTCAGAGTAAACTCTGAATCTCCCAAACTGCAGCACATACATCCCCAGCATGTTCCTAATACAGGTTTGTATTACTTGGTAGAACATAAACCTCTTAATATCAGGATCATGGGTTTGAGCCCCACATTGGGGGAAAGATTCCTGCATTGCAGGGGGTTGGACTAGATACCCCTCATGGTCCCTTCTAATGCTACAATTCTAAGATTCTCTCTCTAGGTAGAGAGAAACAGCATTGCATAGCTTCATGACAGCTGTGTAAACTCAATTGCACACCTAGGGCTTTTGCGTCAGAAACCTCCTGCTATATTTTGTAAAGAACTTCATGGTATCTATTCTTCTCCACATTTGGAAGTCTAACAGAGTTCCTTTCAAGGAATATGTTTACTTTTCTTTAACAATGTACTCTTCGCTGCTGATGGGTATTCTGCAACTGTTTCTTGTCAGGCTAAAGTTTAGATCTTTCTGAAAAGTAGGTCAACAACCCAGATTTCTGTGCAGAGGATCTAGCAACAGCTGGAAAATGTTGTCTCCGATGACATGATCTTTAATATTTAACAGCATCCTCATACTTAAATTGGCTCCAAATGTTAGATGATCACATTCTTTCTGATGTAATCTGTTGGTCTAGTTATGTTACCTCAAGCAACCTATATTTCTCCCACTTGTATGAATTGGATCATCTTTGAAGCAGCTGATAGTATCAAGTTCAGCAGTTTCATGAAATGCTTATAGAGCAATATTGTAATTGTGTGCCATTCTGGAATTTCATTTCATTTTATTTTTTTAAGAAAATCAGTTCTTCAGTCTTTCCACTACCCACTATTTTATATGGAAACCCATATCCCTGAATGTCTTAATTGCAATATATAATGATTTTATCTGTTCGGGCTTTTAGAAACAGTGTAAGGTATTGAAGCACCTGATGGATGCTGAACAAATTTTGGATGAACAAGCTAGGAATCTGTCTTGATGAATTTTAGACTATCATAGTGGAAGTTCCTGAAAGTAGGCTTGAATTTGTGCCCTTGTGAACATTTTGTTCTATATAGATCCTACATGCCTACTGTTTCCATTCTATGAAATAATGATCTTGTTCAATCCAAAAGTAATTAAGAAAGAGGGGCAGAGAGAATGCTGTTTGGACCAAATCCTGCTGAGACCATCTATCTTCAATCAAGCTTACTCCTAAGTAAACGTATAGCAGGACTGCAACTATAGCCTGTAAAAATCTATTCCTCAGCAATTTCCTAGGTACAACCCACTAGTTACATGCATTTCTTCAACATTTTTTCTATTCTCTGTGTTAAAAAGCTATTTCCATAATATATAGATTTTGAGGGGATTTAACACAGCGGTTCATAATATAGATTTCTGGCTGGGAATCTAAGCCATAACAATGGGGTTGATCTTGACAATAAGCAATAAAAATTATCAGATAAAATTTCTACAGTTAAGGTGGAGGGAAGAAATTATTCACATATTCAAGAATGAAACAATATATGACATTGAAAACACGTGTTATCTCAGTGATCTTTACAATAAACCTGTATGAAATAGGAGTCTTCTTTTGCTGTTAGAGGGATGTGGGTGGCGCTATGGGTTAAACCACAGAGCCTAGGGCTTGCCAATCAGAAGGTCAGCGGTTTGAGTCCCTATGACAGGGTGAGCTCCCATTTCTCAGTCCCGGCTCCTGCCAACCTAGCAGTTCAAAAGCATGAAGTGCAAGTAGATAAATAGGTACTGCTCCGGCGGGAAGGTAAACAGTGTTTCCGTACACTGCTTTGGTTCACCAGAAGCGGCTTAGTCATGCTGGCCACATGACCTGGAAACTGTATGCTGACTCCCACGGCCAGTAAAGTGAGATGAGCGCCGCAACCCCAGAGTCATCTGCAACTGGACTTAGTGGTCAGGGGTCCCTTTACCTTTGCTGTTAGAGACTACATGTCTTTAAGATGAAACATGGCCTGTTGTTGTTGGTTTTTTAAGAGGGTCACACATATAGTAAAGTGGGTGAAACACCTCTTATATCTCATAGCTCATTAATGACCATTTTAAAAAGAGAAACAGAAGACCCAGGCTCAAATTGACAGTCAGTCATGGGTCTAGGGACAGTCATCTTGGGTCAGACATGGTCTCTCATCATATCCTTTCTTACTGGGTTGCAGTGAAGGTAAATACAGCAGCTTGCTGAAAGTTACCTAAAAATAAGTTTTGAATTGGTGGCTTCTTAGTTCACGTCACATAATTCAGCAATACATGATGCCTGTTCTCAGAGTTGGAACCAATCAAACGTACTAGTAAATAAAGGAAATGTTGTAAGATGTACTGGTTGCTGCCAACCTGAACAGCTTTGAAGGTGGCTTAGATAAATTCATAGACGATAACACAATACATCGCCTTCCATTTCTGTTATAGTGTGCCTGTGATTGTGACTAGATGAGGAACCGAAATGGGAGGGTGCTATTGTGTTCATTCCTGCTTATTATATCTGTGGACTTCTTATGTATATCAGATTGGCCACTGTGGGAACAGAATGCTGAACCAGATGGGACTGACAAAGCAAGGCTATTCATACAATATGTTATGAAAACTAGCATTGAGAAATGATATAGTATACTGGTCCCTTTGTAAAGTCCAAGAAACTATTTTTTAAAAAAAAATCTTGATCATTTGTGAGCATACAAATAACAATGCTAAATGATATTACAATGCTTGGATTATATTCTTGCCAGATGCAAGATTCCAGGGGTCTTGGCAGATAACCAGGGTCTGTGTTCCTTTGGAATGAGGCATGATGGAAACTAGTGGGGATCTTTTATATATGAAATATGGTTTATCCACACCTATTTACACCTGAGTTTTGTGGAGGGAGTGCAGAACATTACACTCCCAAGAGTGTCTCTTGTTGCTTCTCTCAACAAACTTGGGTCCAGAGCAGAAGCCAAACATGCTCTTTGGTCTCTCTGGGAAGCCTCCTCCAGCCAGCAGCGCCTGGAGTTCTGCCCCTCACTTCTCCCCCCCCCCAAAAAAAAACATACCCCTCCCCTGCTCCAAACACAACTCGTGTAAAAAGGGCATATTTTTTCCTGTGGTGACATCACAATCCAGGTAACCCTGGTAACTTAACCCTCCCAACTCTGCTGTTATCTTCTGCTAACTAACATACAGCAGGGAGAGGCACTCCACCCGATCCTCCTTGGGTGACGTTGAATGTATCACCTTTCATTAAGGTGATGGCCCAGGAGGACTCCCCTGCCCAGCTCCTGAGGGCCCCGGTCCTGCCACTCACCACCTGGCTTGGGAAAGGGCCTGACAGACTCCACAAAGGACTGCTGCTGCTGCTGCTGCTGCTGCTGCTGCTGCTGGACAGAGAGGTCTCCGTTTTTGATTTGTGTTTTTTTTTTTTTTAAATGTTGTTATATAATTTGAAACTGTGATATTAATGCTGTATTCTTAGTTTTAGATTTTGATTTACATGGAAATAGTTTTCCATTTGGCTGTGTATTTTTTTTAATGTGGTTTATTTATTGTTTAGGGGTGCGAGGGGCGCTATGGTCTAAACCACAGAGCCTAGGGCTTGCCGATCAAAAGGTCGGCGGTTCGAATCCCAGTGACGGGGAGAGCTCCCGTTGCTCTGTCCCAGCTCCTGCCAACCTAGCAGTTCGAAAGCACATCAAAGTGCAAGTAGATAAATAGGTACTGCTCCGGCAGGAAGGTAAACGGTGTTTCTGTGCGCTGTTCTGGTTCACCAGAAGCGGCTTAGTCATGCTGGCCACATGACCCGGAAGATGTCTGCGGACAAATGCCGGTTCCTTTGGCCTATAGAGTCGTCCGTGACTGGACCTAACGGTCAGGGGTACTTTTACCTTTTATTTATTGTTTATTATTTTTGTAATTATGTAAATCTTGCCATGTTGTAAGCCGCCTTGAGCATTGTATATAACTGTGGAAAGGCAGCATACAAATAAAATGATGATGATGATGACGATGATGATGACGACGACTCTGTCATCACCTGCCTCTCTTCTTTGATGGCACCTCTCTAAGCAAAGGTTTTGAGGAACCTGGCTTGACTTATTTTTTCTGGACTTGCCCCAATCCATTGCTCAAACCACACATTTATTAATTTCAAAAATTATGGGGTGAACCTCGCACCCAGGAATTTTAGGGGATCTTTGCCCCGTGCAAACCCCTAACACCATGTAATTTATTGGATGAAATTGTGGGAATTAGTAACAATATATTTCACAAAAGAAATAGCCAAGCAGTCAGTCAAATACTATCATCATTGAGAGGAAAATATAGATTACAGAGGGCTTTTTTATTTTGGAAGAGAAGACTAGCTGATCAGTGGCAGTGTTTCAAGCTGTTAGCTTTGATTTCACATCCTGAAGGCAGGAGCTCACATCACCACAGAGGCATATAATTGCAAAGGATTGCTTGGTTGAGTTGAATACAGTTAACTTGTTTCCAATTTTCTTGTCCTTGGGAATAAAAGCAGTCTCCTGTTCCATATAATGAAAGCCACGGTGAACTCTGCCCTTCACAGTTTACCTAACATGAATTTTCAAACGTGTTTTCTTTGGGAGGGGAGAGATATTCCTCCATAGCACCCCTCTATGTATGCTTCATCATATAAACTAGAGAATTAGAAAGAAATAATAGCGTGCTGTGTATCCTGCAAATTGCACTGTGCCAACCTTATCTGGATCAAAGCAACATATGCCTAAACACTAGTAAAACATAGTGAGTTTGCACACTGAAAGCAGGAGCTGTAGGCTATGCCATGAGATGGAATGAGGCAAGCTAACTTACTCCCTCGTTCTTGTTAACTTCACCACTGCCACCAAGAGGATAGCTTTTCTCTGCTGACCGTCTCCACTACACAGTCCTCTAATATTGTTTTTCTTTTCCCTACTGACAAAATTGGTTTTCTGTATTGGGTGGAGCAGTATGGTGAGCATTTCAATCTCCTGAACAGAACAACCCCTTAAAAGCAGAAAGCAACCATTTCACCGACAAGAAATACCCAAGGATGGCACAAGGGACTGACAGGCTTGTAAATCACTATGGCACCTTTATCTTTAACATATGCCTTATTTGATGGCAGAACTCCAACATTTGTTGAGTTAGAGCTACGGATGTCTACAGTGGTGGAGACAGGAGAGTTGACATAATCTCTTCTCCATGAATGAAGAGGGAGATCCATTGTATCCTATAGTCCCTGGGACCCTCTCCTGGGGGTGGGGAGGGTCGTGTTAATGGCCCTACTATAGAGAGAGAACAGAATAAATTGTCCTATCCCAGTTCTATGGAAGGCTAGATCACTGTTTTGATACATCTCTGTAACATATAAGCAAACTCCTTCACCTTTAGCATCACTTGAAAAATGGAATTCCCATTATTCAATATTTTGCAAAGTATGCTGGGAACATTCAGCTAAGCCTATACTGCATTAAATTGAAGAATGTAAAATATGAAATTGGGAACACCTCTATATTGTAACCATGTCTTAAAAGTTCAGATTTCGAATTATATTTCAAACTGTTGTAGTTTTCGGTTCTACAGATTTGTGATATTTTATTACAGTACTGACAATACTATCAAAAAGTATTTTAGTTATAAAAATGTGAGCATTCGTGGTATCATAAAGTTCTTTTTCCCCCATTTCCTCCCTCGTGTCTTGATTTAAATCACTAATAACCAATGACAAAAGGGTAGATGATAAAATGGAAAGGAAATGTTTCTTTAAAAAAAAAAAATCCCAAAGGCTGTAAATCAAAACTATGCAATACCTGTTAATTGAGATGTTAAGGCTTCCAGGAAGTGAGCTACAATGGTTGAAACCAAGTGATTATTCAAATCTTTTGAATTGTGCTTTGATCAAGCTCCAGCTATTTGGTATCAGAGACAATATTAGCAAGAGGCTTTTCCTGTAAGAGAATTTGCACTTCATGCTCCAGAATGCCCATAAACTGATCAGGGGACTATATTCTATAATTTAATTTTCATTTGAAAGTGAATCCAATAATTTTAGAGGCTTAATGGCTTGGGAAATTATTATGGGGAACAATTATTTGGCACTGACCTTTTTCCAAGCTACCTGTTGTTTTGATTGCTTTACTAGCAATATCTTTAATTGAATTTGTCAGCAACAAAAATATGTCTTCTAACAGATGCTGGCTGAACATTTTTATAATTATTGTTATTACCCCCAGATAAATATTTAAGCAAATAAATGTTGGGAGTAGAACAAAGTTGCTTCCATTGTTGCAAAGTCAGAGGAGTGCTGGGTCATGAAGAATCTATTCTATATTTAATGACCAAGAGAAATTGGCAGACACTCGTCATTGTACAAGGTCTCAACCATGTCAACACTTTATTTACAACTGCAGGGAAAGACTATAGCAGAGGTGCCTGTGCTAAAAGCCAGATTCAGGCCATGGCAGATCATATAATGACTAGTCTCATGCAGACTGAAGCAGTTCGAAGTCAGCAGAGATTGTCTTTTCATTGTGACCGCCTTATGCAGAAATGATAATGTGCATCTGCTTTGAACAGGAAAGGTTCAGATATTTGCTATGTGCTTTGGAACTCTTACTAAGGGAGCAATCCTGGGCTCAGGTTCACTGAGCTGGAGGGCTCGGGATGTGGTAGAGCCACATCATGCTAACTCAATTCCCCATACCTTGCTCAGCCAGAGAGTTTTCAGTGAGTTTGGGCTAGTTTCTTCCTTGACCATTTGACAGTGTTGTAATATTCCATCTTAACGTGATGAATGCAATTCTTTATTTTGGTATCTATCTATCATCTATCTATGCATGTGTATCTGACACCGGCCTACCTTTTGCTATAATGTCTTGTTTCTCTTGACAACGCAAGGCTGCGAATGATGTGTCACAGAGAAGGTCCCCCAAAAAGCAACATTGTGGAAGCAGGCACCCCCTACCTAATTCCCTGCCCTGCTAGACCCAGAATACAGGGGCGGGTCCCAATGGTTGCGGAAGCCGAGGAGGAGGAAGAATATCCTAGTGTGAGTGAGTATAGGAGAAAGTGGTTTTGTTGTTGTTGTTGCAAGTATCACCACCTTCCCTTTTTGGCCCATAGAAGCCTCTGCTGAAAGAGCATCAGTGGAAGGACACAACTGGATACAACTCCATGGGCTGTAGTTTGGTGGTAGCTGGTGTTTGTGGTCCTTGCCTATATTTCATAGTGCCTGCCCTGCTCAAGTTTGCTCTTACTTCATTTCCCTCTTGCTTTGATTTCCTGCAGGCTACTTACATAGACTGCATTGTACCTGGTTTATGGACTATACTGACTAAACTGCATAGGCCAACTACATTTAGTAAAGCATTCAGAAACAGTCTGTAAGCATGCCCAAGAAAACATCCCTAAATTAGTCATATATTCACTGATATATTACAAATTTATTGTTTATTTGCAGTGTGTTATACACAAGGGTGGCTTTGCACTAGCAAAAATACTTTTGCTAGAACAAGTACAGGCATCCCCATTTCCACCTATCCTCCCATGCAAATTGCAGCCCTCTATGCCATACCCTATAGAGTTCAAAAAGGTTCCCCAACACTCATGGGGGAATGCATAGGAGAGACTGGCAAAAATAAGAGGCCCTGCCTTGCAAAACCACCATCAGATGCAACCCAGTGAAAAATATTGACAGGAATTCAACATCACACTAGGGCAAGCGTTTTGGCTCCCCAGCCAGAACAACACCCCTCTCCTCCTGCTACACACAGTTCTGGGGGTTCTTTTGGACCCCCCCCAACCCAACTAAAGGAGGCAGAGGGTGTTGAGGGAGAGAAGGGGGAAAGAAGGGGTTCCATTGATGAGGCTCTACTCATTAATTTGATTTATTATGTAAATAGAACAAAAAAATCTAGTGCTGATACATGTCCTGTATTTGCTGATAGGAAGCCAATTAACACAATTTAAAATAGGAAACTCAATTGATTTGCCATTGCCATTAATTGTTTTTCATGTCACATAATTCAATACCATAAGAGTAGAGGAAGCATAAAATTACTTGCTTGCAATTAGGTTTATTGGTATTTGTGTTGTTGTTTTTTTAAAAAAATACCTCTATTAGAAAAAAAGAAAAGCTACACTGCTTTCTTCCTGCTGTCCTATATTAATTAATGCTTAATACTTATATTTTAAATGTTTTAGATTATATCAAGAACAAAGGAATCTGCCTTATTATGGACATGGAACAATAATTAAAATAATCAATACATCTAATCAATATACTACAGTGTATACAGTATCAATTGTATAAAATCAGAAATTCTCAAAACCCAACTGATTAAAAAAAGTTTGTAATAAATTTCTAAAGATTGCAGTGCTGCTGGTTTGATAGGTATCCCTAGAGAAGGAACTCCACAATGATGGTAACACAACAAAAATGCTACTTTCCTAATGACTGATAACATCTCTACTGAAAAGATACTCTAGTAGCAGATTCTTCTGAGTCTGAAAGTGAAAAAATATTCCATTGACACAGATCTGTCCTTCGCGTGCAAGGAGAAGGGAGTGGGAACCTTAACGGGAAGTGGAATAAATGGGGCAACTAAATTAATCAGGAGGGCACATGATTCTATTTCTATAGTCAAAGGATCACGTAAAAGGTGATGAGGAAGACTTCTGCCTGAGACCCTGGAAAGCCACAGACAAATTTGGGCAAGATGAACAGAATAAGCCAGTCATAAACTTGCCTCTTCCTCCAACAGAAACAAAGCAGACAGGTGGGTTTGCCAGAGTGTTTATCCACCTTTGCTGCAGAATACAACAGAATGGAAATCAGAAGCTCATAAAAAAACAAAACAGTGACAGTGTCATACTCAGAGCAATGTGCCACATGCAACGAACCTGTTGCACTAGCAGAAGCTAACAGAATAGGACTTCCCCCCATCCTTATTCCCAACCTATTTGTTCTGGAGGGTTAGGGGGGAAAGCCCAAATATTGTGGGAAGGGAGGGGGAGTTGTTTAGGGAAGCTTTTAATGTTTAACAGACCACTGTATTCTAATACTTTGTTGGAAGCCGCCCAGAGTGGCTGGGGAAACCCAGCCAGATGGGCGGGGTACAAATAAATTATTGTTGTTGTTGTTGTTGTTATCAGGTAAGCCAAAATGCTCCTTAGTGTTACAAAGCTTTAACAGGTCCTCAGTTTTGTCAGCCAAATTCTGACGATAATAAAGGTGTGAAAGTCAAGTCAGCACCACTCTTGCTTGTCCCACCATCAACACCTGAAATTTGAGCAATATCTAAAAGGAGTTGAAAATAATCTGGTTTGGCCTGTTCCCTCAGGCTCTTCTCTATCTTCCTATGATATCTTTAATATGGAAGCAACCTGATCCATTCTATTTAAATACTTGGATTTAAGAGAAGTGTGCCATGAACTTCCATCTACAATTTGGTTGCAACAGTTTGGTTTCACTAATAAAAGGCAATGTCATTTTGTTAATGGGTAAATAAGGAAATGACACTAGGGAACACTGAATTGCAGTGTTTTCTTTTTTTATTAAAATGAAAATTATGCTGCTGTTTCGTAGGCGACCAGAAAATACTATCATTTTCAGCTTCCAATTATAGGTAGGTAAGAAAGAACATTTCACTAGCCAGCTACATTGACTGAAGTAATTAAATGATTCTCCAAAGGTTAAAATAATTATAAGCAGGAGCTTTGCAATATCTATTCTCATACATGGTGAACCTTCAGAGAAAACTACTTTAATATTCTTTCAGCGAAACAGTACAGCAAGAAATACTAAATGGCTCAGTTGGCAAGATTCCTGTATTGCAGGTGATTGGGCTAGTTGACCATTGTGGTCCCTTCCAAAGTCAGAGCTTTAGGCTAATAATTTTGTTTCATATTAAATAGTGCTTTTTTCCCCCGGGGGGACGCAGGGGTACAGATACCCCCTAAACCTGGGGTCAGCAACCTTTTTCAGCCATGGGCCGGTCCACCATCCCTCAGACCATGTGGGGGGACGGACTATATTTTTGGGGGGAAATGAACGAATTCCTATGCCCCATGAATAACCCTGAGATGCATTTTAAATAAAAGGACACATTCTACTCATGTAAAAACACGCTGATTCCCGGACCGTCCGTGGGCCGGATTGAGAAGCCGATTGGGCCGCATCCGGCCCCCAGACCTTAGGTTGCCTACCCCTGCCCTAAATATTTTGTGAATCTAAGTTTGGCCTCATTGAGGGGCAGTATTTCAATATGCGTAGGAAAATGAGAGTACCCCTAAACATTTTTTTAAGGACAAAAGCACTGCATTAAGAATTTTCACCTTAAAAAGTGCAGTTAAAAGTCATTTGTAGTCCAATAAAATAAAATTTGGGGGGTGGGGGGGAAGCAAAGGAAATAAGTTGGTCTTAAGGCCTGTAATGATGGTTCCTCAGAGACCCAAGATGGTAAAAAGAAGGCATAGGGCCACCGTGGAAAAGGACCTTTCCCTAGTGCCTGACAATCTAACTGCTCTCAGGGGCAGGCAGGTTAAAAAGAGTCTTCTTTACTGTTCATAAAAGGAAAAGGTGCCACCCAATTAGAGAGCTAAGATTGAACTTAGTTCCTTTCTCTGAACAAAAGTGAGATTTCAGCAAAGCACAAGGAAATCTTATGTAACAGTGTTTTTCAAACTTTGTCACCCAAATGCAAGAAACTTTTTGGGGACTTAACTCTCCCAAAAGGAAGATGGGGAGTATTTTATCACAATGTCAATCTCTTAAGCAACCTAATTAACTGATTCGGAAAGTGCTTTGAATAATTAAATACATAAACTCACCAATTTTCAACGCCAAAATGGATCGATGACTGGAGGATTAGAAATGTAAGACTCCTCAAAATTTCCCTGTTAAAAAGTTCAGAAACATACAGTTAACATTTTAACATTTACAACAACCTAACAATGCATATGAATAGAAGAACTTTTATATCAAACAGCATCACAAAGTAGAGTTTATGCTGAAGCTGTGATACAAAATTGTGCAGTTTGTAGAAGATGAAGGTCATATGCATTTATTACATTACATGATTCATAGCACTTTCCCCCAATTAAAATAAGTAAGTTATATTCATATAATTAGTGCCATACACATCTATGACCAAACTCCTCTACTAAAAATAATTCTGCAACCTGTATTTTCTAATGCCAAAATATTAAGCTTCTCATCCATACCTATATTTCTACATTAGCAAATACTCAGGAGTTATTTCCAGTGCCCTATGTACTTACGTAGGCATGGTGTTAATCAGCCTGGTAAATCACCTTAATGGTTTGTAAAAGCATGACTATATTCTTGCAGCCCACAAGCTAATCTGCACCTAGTCATTTACCATATGGCCTTAGCTTCGAGAGCAGGCATAGGCAAACTCGGCCCTCCAGCTGTTTTGGGACTACAACTCCCATCATCCCTAGCTAACAGGACTAGTGGTCAGGGATGATGGGAATTGTAGTCCCAAAACATCTGGAGGGCCGAGTTTGCCTATGCCTGTTCTAGAGGCATTACTTAACAATTTCCACATCTATCCAAAATCAGTACATCCCACACATTTGTATAAGCTGTGAACAGACTTTAGTATAAATTAAGCCAGATATGTGCTACTTCAGCTGTGTACACATTCCTATTTACTTTGCATCCAGTGCACTCTGACAATCCACACTTGTTTTGCAGCTTATCGATAAATACTGCATCACCAAACGCAGGTTCAATCTGATTTTAAAAACTTTATCTGTTTGAAGACATCCACCACACTCCTTATGCACCCGCTGGTACAGAAGGGCAGCAGGTGACTTGGAAACACATGCAATGTGTACATTCAAATACTCCTTGAAACTCAGCAGAAGGAAATGACCTCTCTACATTTTAAGCCAGGAATGTGTACCCAGCCTTATTCTAAGGACCATGTTACAAATAAATCGAGACGTAGAGGAACACACCTAAAGTCCATATCACATTAACATAGCGTGATAGTAGTTTCCTGAACCAAGCAGATAGACTCACTTGGAGGGGCAGACTTGGGCAATATGGCACCCTGTGCAAGGACAAAAAAGGAGCAGGTTTGCTACTTTAGGGGTCAGAAAAAAGTGAGTTCAGCTGCTCCCTGCTCCCCGCCTCTCCTCTCCTCAGTGGCGCCCCCTTTGACTTGATGTCCCGTGTGGTCACACTGGTCACACTGTTCTAAGTTCACCTCTGTCACTTGTGTACTTGTCCATGAGCTGAATGCCTACTTTTTGCATGCCAAAGGTGATGAGTACAATAAGAGCACTTTTCTACCCTATTGTTGCCATGGGCAGGGAACAACCATCAACTGCGTGGGGAGTAGCTGCCATGAGCAAAGCAATGGTGTAAATGGGCCTTTTAAATTCTGTGATCAAATCGTTTACCCAAAAAAAAACATTAACGGGGAAACTGGGGCATTATTATTTGATAGGTAAAGGGACCCCTGACCATTAGGTCCAGTCGTGAGCAACTCTGGGGTTGCGGCACTCATCTCACTTTATTGGCCGAGGGAGCCGGCGTACAGCTTCTGGGTCATGTGGCCAGCATGACTAAGCCGCTTCTGGCGAACCAGAGCAGCACACGGAAATGCCATTTACCTTCCCGCCAGAGGTGTATCTATTTATCAACTTGCACTTTGACGTGCTTTTGAACTGCTAGGTTGGCAGGAGCTGGGAGCGAACAACGGGAGCTCACCCTGTCGTGGGGATTCGAACCGCTGACCTTCCGATCGGCAAGTCCTAGGCTCTGTGGTTTAACCCACAGTGCCACCCGCATCCCTAATTATTTGATAGAGGCTATAACATGCAGTGTGTCTGTGTGTGTGTGCACGCGCGCATGTACACCCACACACAGAGGCAACTTGCAAATTACATATGTTTAATCTGTGCACATTCAGCTTTATGTGCTTGGCAAAAATTGAAAGGGGACAGGAGTCTGGAGAAAAAGAATTTGGCAACCCCACCTACCATTAAACCCAATGCATTTTGACTATACACAATTTTGGCTTTACACGCTATCCCCATAAAATAATCCCCATGTAAGTTGAGAGTTGCCTGTATATACTTTACTGTTGCAGTTCTCTTAAATAAACTTAAGGGGTATAGAACCATTTAGCCATTGAACCAACTTTCTTCCTAGTCATATCACATATATCCATTTTGCAAATAGCTTTGGACATTTTTGAAAAAGAATATTGTTAATTTTTATGTCAAAAGCAGTGAGTTGACAGTATGTATACATTACTGACAACTGGTGTCCCTGGTGCCCATTTGCACATCTTGCTCCCTGATATCCAAGACATCTAAATGGTAGTCTGTTGACAATGTGAATTATAGCTCAATTGCCACCTAAAAAATTGTGGATCCTTCAGACATGGAATGCCAGGGATATGCAAGCATCTCATTTGAGCTTCAGAATCTTTCATTAGCCCTTCACCATTATGCAAGAGACAACATTCATTCTGAAATGTGATCCAACTATTTAGATGTCAGATAAAATAAGATGCATTACTTTATATACCAGTACAAAACACTCACACCACAAAATGGATTTTCCAGAGTAATCGAGAAAAAATATAAGAAAAAGTAGATAACAATGAAGAACCTAGCTAGCACAGTACCACTATCCAAATGCCAAAATATTACCCTACACTTGTTGCCCAGTGATGGATTTAAAAATAAAAATAAAATGCAAAATAAACTTTAGTTGGAATGGTAAAACCTTAAAGACTATAAACATTCCCATGTACTTCACTACCATCACATTCATTAATTTCAGAGCTGTTTGATAAAGAAGCAGCAAAAGAGGACAAGCAAGGGTCTTGCAATTCTTCCTTCTCTGTTTATCTTCAAACCTTGAAAGTGAGCTTTATGAGGTTCCCCATATTGTGAACTGTTCAACAACAGCAAAAGACTGAATTCCAAATCCTTAATGTTTCAGTTGCCTCAGGCCCATGGCTTTTCTCACTAAGGCACAGACATTTTCAGCATCTATATTGCGTGCCTAGGCAGAGACCCCCCAACCCCAGGCGACACCCGGGTGGAATAGTGACTCATGACAACGTGTTATGGGATGAAAAATTGGCCACAAATTTATTAAACTTTCAGATGTAGGAAGACCTTGGCTTAGGCATTGGGCATTTATCCCTCCCAGTCACCAGCTGGGGATCTGGGGCACATCAGGGTTAACCTCTGGGGATTGGGCTGGCTCTGGAAGACGTATGTTTAAGCAGAGAGCCTGCACCCCATTTCACAGCAACACAGGGGAGTGTACTGACAATCTTTCAGCGTATGACCAGTGACTCCCCTCAACACATCCCCTTTAACGGGGAATGTTCTGTTGAGCATCCATTTCACCTGCAAACAAAGGGACAGTGTAGTCCATTCCGCTTCCACTGTGCAAACCTGCTCCTCCCAGCTACCAGCAGAGTAACTTGCGTGGCATGCGCCTGTGTGGAAGAAATCTTAGCCATGCAGTAAAACACACGTACAGCAGCTTCCTATTCTACAATGCTTTTATTGTACAGCAGCAAAAGCAACAAACAGTTCAGCCAGGAGAGAGCAAAGACATGACGCTTCTCCTGTCGCAGCAAAACAGAAAATAAAAAACATTCACATAACAAAGATGCGAAGACACCCCCCCCCCAGTGACAGGACGCCATTTCCCAAGCTGTGTTAACCCTGTAAGCTCTGGGTATCCTCCCAGGGAACCCTTGGATCGCCGTCGCGGGGATTGGTGTCACCGCTTCACCCCCCCCCATTTAGGGAAGGTAGACTAAAGGATTCTGCCCAAGGCCTATAGCCACCAAAGTTGTGACATTTTGCTACGGGGAAGGCAAAACCTGCCAATGCAGGGGAATTCCTTCACAGTCCTTCAACCATCATAAGACAGTAGCAGCACCTGCATACCTGTAAAGAAGACGTTATCCTGAATAAAAGGCTTAAACAAAGGGAGGGGAGGGTGGGGGAAGCTCTCAGAGCTCCCATGTGGGCTCCACCCCCTTTTATGCTTGAAGAGTGGACCCAACCATTACTTGGTCCACTCCCCTGGCCACGCCTCCCCAGTCGCAATTGGTTCATCCAAGAAATCTTCTCTGAACTAATAACCTAAAGCTTAAACATGGTAGGGCAGTGGTTGTATACTACTTCTGTATATCCTCCTCAGCCCTGTATACATTTATATGTATAAATGGTGGAAACCTCAAGGTTTGCGACTTGGGGAGGTGGTCTAGGAGTGCTCTGCTGGGAGTCACGTAGGATCAGGGGTGCTGCGCACGGGCACACAAAGGGCGTCCTCCATTTGATGTGGAGACCGGTCATTCTCCTCCTTACATTACCCTTGGACGCACTTCTGGGATAAAGTGAGAAGTCCTGGGTCATATGAGGAAGAGTCCACACTGCAGCTCTAGCCCACACTAGAGTCATCCTTTTGGAAATGAAAGAGTACACAGGGCTGAAATCAACAAAGTTGTCCCATTAGCACAAGAATATACAATGGGGTCTTCCCCAACCTTCTAGTGCAGATGGGGCCTTGTAGGGAGAGAGAAACATAAGTTGGGAAGTATTTTCACTAACATGATGACTTTGTTGAATACAACCCACAGTATGGGTGCCTTCCATATGGTCCTTGTCTCTCATCCCAGTTTAGGATTCCTAATTTTAGTAAGCTTTAGAAAATGGAGAAGCTTAAAGGGCTCTAGCTTAATAGTAACAATAAACCATCTAGTCCAACTTCCTGCATTAAGAGAACAAGTTATTCCTTACTTAAACATTTGCTCTCTTTGCTTGCCATCTGCTTTGCAAAAGAACAAAAGCATTAAGAACAAAGCGTGCATTAAAACCAAAATAGCATTCCCTCTCTAAACTTAAAAAACATGTACAAAATAATTACACTATTTTTTGCCATTTATCCATGTCCAAAACATTTTTTCCAGAATGTCCAAATATAACAAAAAAGCTCTGAAAGCTTAAAAAAAAATGCTTGCTACCTATTGTCTTATATTAAGAGCTCTGTTTTTTATTTACTGCATGACTGGAAGTGGTATAACATATGTATAAATCTTTTATTACCAACATGCTCTAAGAAAATAGGTCATTATTATTATTATTATTATTATTATTATTATTATTATTATTATTATTATTATTTTCACTGCCCTTCATCCAGGGATCACAGGGACATTTACAATTTAAAAAGCACAAAATACATACCACATTAACAAACAAAAATAATATCCCCCTCCCCAAGTTTAAAAGGCCATAGATGGTTTAATTAGCCAAAAGTATGATTGGGGGGCCAACTTGAATAAAATATTGAGGGGGCCCAGGCAAGCTATGCATAATCAATCACAAGACACAGTGCACACCCACCTTTTGAATGGCAATGCCTATCAACTGGGGGGGGGAGGGCATCCCCCTGAAATATTTTATTGGGGAGGCCAAAGGGACCTTGGCCCCTAGTTGGCTCCTATGGTATGGACTTAAATGCCACACTCCATTCTGACCTGAGCATGCAGATGCATGCCCTGTTGTGCACCCTGCCTCCTGTGCCTCACCTAAGCACAAATATCACTCCCAGGTTTGTGCTGGCGGCAGGAGCAGTTTGCCTTGAGAAGTGCATAAAACATGTTGAAAGTAAGAATGATTTTGTTCTGGTACATTTAAAACCAATAGGAGTAGAGGCAGAACACTGGGGGAATTATACTCTTTGCACCCTTTGTTCATCATACTTTTAGGTACAGTCAAATAAAGTTTCTGTACAGCTTGATAACAGTACTGTGGAACTAGACAGGGGGTACAACCCCAAAATAAATGTAAATGGCTTATAAGATGTTGGTAATTAGAAATGCTAAGCTTTCATTGAGCAAATAAACACACATCACTTTCCCATAAAATAGACACTGTGAAATGTAACACCATGAGGATGTTCCAAGATAATAGGTACATGAGTATGCTAGCCTTTATAGGGCAGGATGAAATATTTTTCATGCCTATATCAATAAAAGCTCAGTGTTCTCATAGAGAAATAATACTCCAACAAGGCTGCTGCAATATGTCGTTTTTATTGAATAAGTCTTCTTGAGACCAGAGCAATAAGCATCAACATTTACTTGGGGCTGGGCGGATAGGGAACTATTTTGTTTCTTACCACTGGCAAAGTTGACCCCCTCTAATATTTGATGAACATTAGAGGGCAATTACATACAAAAAGACGTAAGTTAGTCGGATCTGAACAAAAGATGGTGTGTTCCAAAGGTAAAATGATGCACAGATGTTTCAATCAGGAATGCTATAAAATCCACTTAAATAATTATTGCACAAATAAAGTTTATTTTGAGACATTCCATATGTGGCCACATGGTGTTAATTAGCAAATAACTTGTGTGGGCTTCTGAAAGTCAAATCTGGCAGCTTGGCAGATACTATAGTTATACCCTCAGCAATAAAATAATACATCAGTGGAAAAGTCTTTCCTATAGTACTACAAATAAGTGAAAACAGATATTGGACTAGGAAATTAGACTCCCTCTGAGAAACTAGATAAGACTGGTAGAAGAAGAAATAGTTATTCAAATCTATTTTGGGGGGAGGGAATATAGAAAAGGAACAAAAATGGGTTTTATTTTTATTTATTTAACTGGGGGGGGGAGGAGAGAGAATGCCGTTTTGTTGCCTTGTTTAAGAAACAAAATGCTTCTACTAAAATAATTATTGGATGGCAGTGATGCTCCCAGGCACCTTGTGAATCACAGAATCTTCTCTTGATTGCTTTTGGTGGGATAGGGAAGAAATTACCGTATTTTTTGCTCTATAAGACTCACTTTTTCCCTCTTAAAAAGTAAGAGGAAATGTGTGTGCGTCTTATGGAGCGAATGCAGGCTGCGCAGCTATCCCAGAAGCCAGAACAGCAAGAGGGATTGCTGCTTTCACTGCTGTTCTGGCTTCTGAGATTCAGAATATTTTTTTTCTTGTTTTCTTCCTCCAAAAACTATGTGTGTCTTGTGATCTGGTGCATCTTATAGAGCGAAAAATACGGTACCTTACTCCTCAATCGTCCTACCAGTGGAGATTGGTACATTGGGTGGATGGGGCAATGCCCCATCTACCTCAGTCAACCCCCCATTTACCTGCCTGCGTTCCTACATACAACCAGTCCCTTGGGTGGCCTTTTCTATCAGCTTTCTCCTCCTTCTTTTCAGTACCGCCCTTGTACAACACAGCAGAGAGGCAGATGGGGACAAAACTAGAATTCATTGACTCTGCCCCATCAGTCCCAATGCTGCCTCCTGCCCTTTCTTTCCATTGTTTTCATCTAAGTATCCTCTTTTAAAAGGGGGGGGGGTGACTTATACAGTAGTGCCTCTGAAGTCAAACAGAATCTGTTCCGGAAGTCCATTCATCTTCCAAAACATTCGGAAACCAAGGCGTGGCTTCTGATTGGCTGCAGGAAGCTCCTGCAGCCAATCGGAAGCCACGGAAGCCCCGCCGGGCCTTCGGGTTCCAAAGGATGTCCGCCAACCAGAACACTCACTTCCAGGTTTGCGACGTCCGGGAGCCAAAACGTTCAACCCGCCAGGCATTCGTGATGCAAGCTACAACTCTATTTAATGGGTCATATGAACAAAATCCAAAAATAGAGTTTTTTCTGAATGCATGCAGTTTTCCTGACCCCAGAACTGTGGTGGAGAGGGCTAGAAACACTGCAGTTTACTCTTCACAGAAGGATCTGTACAAAGCAAAATACAGCGATTCTTCCACTCCTACTCCAGTGCTGCAGTGGTAGGGAAACACTGCCCTTAAAAAAGCCGGCAGGCAGCTTTATATATCAGTGTTTCCCAACCTTTTTTGGGCAAAGGCACACTTGTTTGATGAAAAAAATCTCAAGGCACACCACCATTACAGCCCCGTGACGTCAGCGCGCAGCGTCACGCCGGGAGGGACGCACGAAAGTGTAAGTTTCAATTTTTTCCCCTCCCCCTTGCCGGGGAACCTCCAAGCTTTGGGGGTGGGGGGGGGAGGAGGCAGCAAAGCAAGGCAGGAAGGAGAGCGCGGCTTGGCTGGGTGAGCTTTGGCAGGGGCAGGGAATGAGAGCCGCGAGGCGGGCGCTGCGGACGGAGGCGCTGCCCGCCGAGCTCGCAGGCAGCCAGGCAGGCAGACGGCGAGAGCCCCGCGCTGGGCGGCCTCTCCTCGCCACCGCCGCCCCGCCTCTCGCCGCCCAACTTGCCCGCCTCCCTCCAGGCAACATCTCGCGGCACACCAGGCAACATCTCGCGGCACACTAGTGTGCCGCGGAACAGTGGTTGGGAAACACTGTTATATATGATCTCAGCAGTGTGATTCTTAGCACTGTGATCAGAGATGATATCAAAAGAGCACCCAGACGGCTAATTTATCTCTGAATTCAGTGCTGTGCACCACAGAGCTGATATGAGAAATCAGCCCTCTGTCTGTTTTTTAAAAGCATTTCCCCATGCTACCTGACCAGTGCTGAGTGGGGGGTGGGGGGTAGGGGAAGCTGGTCTGAAAGAACAGGCCAGGATTGTATATCTCCAATGTCTAATCTAAGCAAGTAACATTAGAGGTAAGAGGTCTATTTGCCTGCTTATTAGACAGGATCTCAAAAGATGCCTGCCATTTCGCAAGGCTGTCTAAAGGGCAGGCAGAGGGGTATTATCTACAGAGATTAGGATATAAAGCACCTTTTTTTAGAGATCATTTTCTAAAGATCAGGCAGAGTGCTTTATCTCTCAATCAGATCAGGAGATACAGCTGTAGGGGCTGGCGCACCATTTCTTGTGGCTTGACAGGCCAGATATGGCCCATGACAGGGTTAACCACCCTGTCATAAAAATTCAAAAAAGTTTTCAGCACTGGATTAAGGTGAGTTCAAGACACAGTCATAACATGTTCATTTAACACCCCTTTCCACATAAATCTGTTTTTCTAGATTGCTTTGGAATACAGTGGTACCTCAGGTTAAGAACTTAATTCGTTCCGGAGGTCCGTTTTTAACCTGAAACTGTTCTTAACCTGAGGTACCACTTTAGCTGATGGGGCCTGCTGCTACGCCACCACCACGCGATTTCTGTTCCCATCCTGAAGCAAAGTTCTTAACCCGAGGTACTATTTCTGGGTTAGCAGAATCTGTAACCTGAAGTGTCTGTAACTTGAAGCGTCTGTAACCGGAGGTACCACTGTAGTTTAATGATCACTGAATTGAAGTCCGTTACTTAACTAATTGTTGAAATGGTGTGGTTGTTTAGTTGTTTAGTCATGTCAGACTCTTTGTGACCCCATGGACGAAAGCACACCAGGCACTCCTGTCTTTGACTGCTTCCCTCAGTTTGGTCAAACTTATGTTTGTAGCTTCGAGAACACTGTCTAACCATCTCGTCCTCTGTCGTCCCCTTCTCCTTGTGCCCTCCATCTTTCCGAACATCAGGGAGTCTTCTCTTCTCATGAGATGGCCAAAGTATTGGAGCATGCTTCCTCAACCACGGCGCTCCAGATGTTTTGAGACTAAAATTCCCATCACCCCTGACCACTGGTCCTGCTAGCTGGGGATAATGGGAGTTGTAGGCCAAAAACATCTGGAGGGCCGAGGTTGAGGAAGCCTATATTGGAGCCTCCGTTGAAAAGTAAGACAAATGAATCCTTGTACCACTCAGACTATGTTGCTTAGTAGACAGGGCTATCTATTGCTCTCATTGTACCAGATGACAACTCTTCAATTCTACAGTTCATGATGTGGTTGTTTGCTTTATATGCATCATATTAGCTTGAGGAAAGTGTGTAGACTGGGGTGTTGCGTTGGCAACCTCTTTCGCCTTAAAAAAACACCAAACAACTGTCTATTTTTAGTCACTACATCAAAGCACACACACTCTTCATTGTCCCTTCTTCAAAATGTTAATGGAATAGCGACAAGACACTGCACTCCCAGACACTTTCCTCAGTGCATTTGAGACATATTCATATTGCATGATGCAGACACAGGATAACTTAGTAGCCTTTGATTCCTTCTTTGTATGAACAATATAATGCTGACTATTTAGAGGAGCACTTTCATAATCCTGTGCAAATCTGTACATCATCCACTTTTCAAAATGTAACAAAACAAATATACACAACACACTGAAGAACCGGGTATATATTTCTTGCTGCACAGGTTGCCTCTATGTAGGAAAATCCTCTTTTATGTAGTGGCTTCTTGTTCCTCACTTAAAAACCAGTTGCAACATAGAAGTTTAGTCGTGAACCTGCACAGTTTTGCTAACAGAATCCTCCTGGAAGATATATCCAAACTGTCACTTGTCTCTGCTGGGGTAGGTGGAGACTTACTGCCATCTGGTGGAACATTAAACTTTTCAGATTCAGCTTTTTAGAATAGAAGTGACCCGAACAATAAGTGCATTTCTTCATTAGAACAGAGGGTTAAAATGAGGCTATTCATGTGACTCGTGAATCTGTATAACATGCATTGAAAAGCTCTGCAAACCTTTCCTGTTGGTGACAGCTGCTCAGTTATGGGAAACACAAAACATCGTTATTAATACAGAAACAGATACATATAAAATTACCTGGAGGTAGCAAGTTACCCCAGCTCATTTACTGACTACGGCCACAGCGCAGACTATTAAGGAAGGAACAGCATTATTATTATTATTATTTTAAAAAATGAAATGCACACAAACATTTGGATTGAACTAGGTATTTAAATTCAAGTTTCTAAATATACTTTCTTTTGCAATGTGCATATCTGGCTGAGGAATCCAGCCTCCCTTCATGCTGAGATGGCAGGGGTGGGGGTGTGGTGACTTGAATAGGAAGCTGCCTAGCTCCCCCAGCCTCTGTCGGCTTCTCCCCATTTGCCAACTGAGTATTAGAGACAGCATCACTCTTCTGGTGACAGTGTTCCTCCTCCTTCTTGACGAATGTGCTGCTGACAGGAGAATGAACCTTTTGAGGTGGTGAGGTGCTGCTGTTGCTGAGCCACCCCAGGATTCGTTTGGTCCCATGATAGCATCAGTTTTAAAGTCACTGTGCCAGCTCCAGGCTGGTGGAGCGATCTTTGTGCCTCAGTTACTGTGTGCAACAGAGCTGGCAGGAGGCTTCAGATTCAGCTCTAATTGTATTTTCTATCAAAATATGAATTTCTGATGCATTTCCCCCTCAAAATACGATTCTAGAATGCATTTTGATAGAACGTTTGAGCTGAAAACTGGACCTGAACATTCTGCAGGTGTGAGATCAAAGTTCCAATACAGTGGTACCTCTAGTTGAGGACACAATCCATTCTGGGGTGCCATTCGCACCCCAAAAAGTCTGCAACTAGAGCGGTGCTTCTGTGCAAGCACGGAGAGTGATAGAGTGTTTCTGCGCATGTGCAAAGCACGCATAATGTTTCTGAGCATGCACAAAGTGCGCAGAATGCTACTGCGCATGCACACATGGTGAAACTCAAAAGTATACACTTCTGGGTTTGCCGCATTCAGAAGCTGAAAAGATGCAACCTGAACCTAACGCAACACGAGGTATGACTGTACACACGTTTGTTCATGGAGTGAAAGTTCTGCTAGAAAGTATCAGAATTCTCAAAGACCAAATTCCCTGAGTATCTCCTGTGACAGTTCCACCCTCAGGCCTAATGTGGACTGTCAGGAATTCTGTAATCTGTTCTGTTCATGGCATGCCTCAAGTTGCAATGTGACTCCCTGTTGTACAACTTTGCTCAGGGAAAGGCCTACTGACAAACCTGGGTCTAGCCTTTACTATTTCAAAAGACAAGTCTATGGCCATGTGAAGGGTTGGTAGGGAAATGGGATCTTAAGTACTTAAATGTGAATTTCCATATGGGTTTTTAAAACTTAAAGATTAATTTTTTAAAAAAATGAGACACGATGGATCTATGAGTGCGCACAAGTAAAAGTGACACATACAGGAAGTGGATTAGTTTGCCCATCCCTAATTAGCTCCTCAGTACAAAAAAAAAAGCTACCATGTCAGTGAGAAGGCTATGCTGGACTGGAACTTTCAAATAAAATCTTGCATTTTATGTAGAGGAAATTGTATTCAGAGGCATGCATTCACACGCTGTCACTCCTGCATTTTGTCATCATGCCAGCCTGCTATAGTTTCATGGCTATAGAGGTATTATATGGGAATTACATGTGTTTCATGTTCATTGTCTTAATTGGTGCATGCTAATGGAAGTGAGAGCTGGACCATAAAGAAGGCTGATCGCCAAAGAATTGATGCTTTTGAATTATGGTGCTGGAGGAGACTCTTGAGAGTCCCATGGACTGCAAGAAGATCAAACCTATCAATTCTGAAGGAAATCAGCCCTGAGTGCTCACTGGAAGGACAGATCCTGAAGCTGAGACTCCAATACTTTGGCCACCTCATGAGAAGAGAAGACTCCCTGGAAAAGACCCTGATGTTGGGAAAGATGGAGGGCACAAGGAGAAGGGGACAACAGAGGACGAGATGGTTGGATAGTGTTCTCAAAGCTACCAGCATGAGTTTGACTAAACTGCAGGAGGCAGTGGAAGACAGAAGTGCCTGGCGTGCTCTAGTCCATGGGGTCATTAAGAGTCGGACACGACTAAACAACAACAAAAGCTGTAAAAGCTCCCCTATCCCTACCTACTACAACTGGAAAGTGCTAAATTCTTGGGAGGAAATCAGGGATCGTTCCATATTTTCTGTCCTGAATTTCAAGACATTTTTACCATGCATTCTTTTGAATCTTAAAGACATTTTGCACACTAATCCTTTGAATTATGCCTTCCATTAATAAGAGACACTTTGAAAGTAGCTGCCTTGCCAATTGCTAATAGCTGACACATTTCTGTTCAATGTATGGATACATTTGATGTTCCTAAGCAATTACCTGAGAGGCAGTTACACTGAGTCTTATATCTCTTAGCTCAGTAAAAGGACTGGGTGACAGAAAGTCGTAGACAGTAATTCACAGAATATTGTTGCCGCTGTTAAGAGAAAGGCAAATGGAACACAAGTTACTTACACTGAAGTAGGTCATTATGGTGAAAGGGGCTAGATCCCTATATGATGTACCTTCACTCAAAATAAGCAGGGCAACTTAGATGCTGTCAATAAATTTATAAAAGAGACATTGCCTTGAGTTCTGCTACGGCAAGGTTTTATCCATACATTATCGTTTATGCGAAGGAGTAACTAGCAAGAGACAATGAGCAAGAGATACTGCAAAAAGTTAATGCTCTGGGAGAACAATAAGTTTAATTAAGCACTGCCTTATTTGACAGTTTTATCTGAAGTAAGGATTTCACATATCTGAAAACAGTGTGATAAAGGCCATATGTCAGAAGTTAAAAGCCATTTTGCTTGGGCCCTCAATAAAACTGTGGCCAATTTTAAAATGTCAGAATGTTGTCTTATGCTGTACATTGCGGCTATTTGTCTAAGTCTTTACTTACTGGGGGGCAGATGGGCCACTATGAGTGGCTCCACAATAAAAGTATGGGAAGGTGATGGTCTGGAGAAGGCAGTATAGATTTGAAATACAGGGATCCGACAGGGGTAAGGATGCTGAAGGCAAACTGAAAAGTGGACATTGGATTGAGAAAGAAGAATCTGAAAGATGGGGAGGGATGGACTGAGTTATCTCCCGTTTCTGTTTTACAGGCAATGAATCACAGGTCTGTCCCATCCTATTTTGTAAAGACTCTTTAAAAGAAAAGAGAAAAAAAGAATTCACACAAAGTCCACATTTAAGTAGGAAGCATTTGTACACATATTTTATACACATTTGTATACACGTCTTACATCAAATGCACATTTTAATGCTTCTCAATACATTCCCCCATAAAATGTGAATTTAAAAATTAAGAACATGCATTTATCTGTATACATTTTATACATGGGAGTAGCACTAAGAATTTGGATAGGTGTACAATGCAAATGGAGGTTGCATTGCTATCTGCAAGCAAGTTCAGGAACATCAGATCAGGTTGGTCTTTTGCAAAAACAACAACAACAACAACAACAACAACAACAAAAAACAACGTACTGTACAAACTCATCCTTCAACCCTAAATATGGGCAGGTGGAAAATGAGGCTTGTGAGTGGGGACAGAAGACATATGAAATTGATACAAAGAACCAGCTCCTGGGAAAGAAATTACCAGAACTCATGTTCAGGAGGGTCTGTATACCCTAGTATATGCATTTTTGTACATATGGCTGGAGAACTGCGTTGCAAAATTCAGATAATTTTATTGTTTTGAAGGATATTGTTTTGAGACATGTGAATTAATAGGTTTGCCTTTAAATGCAAACTGAATAGAATTTCTCTCCCCCCCCATTGCTAATGATAGCTCAGCTTTGAAAACAACAACAACAACAACAACAACAAACCATTAACCAAAAGAACAATTTCTCAGTCAATCCGAATGGCAATTCTCCTGGGTCTGTGACGCACCTGAAGCTAGAACTGCGTGGTTACTAGATGCATTTGGGACTTTGTGCATTTGTGCTCCCAATTCAAGATGCAAAAGGCACCTCATGAAGCTGTTAGAAAGCAAACATCCTGGTGCAACAGCAGGAGTCCCACTGGAACCCTCATAAGCTTTGCAAGGTGAGTGCTTTTCATAAACGTAGTTATCTCTTCCTGGTATATCTCATATTTGAGTCATAGGGAACCTCTGAAGCTGAGCATGTATTGTACTATCCTTGACTGCAGAGACAGACTGTCCAAGCCTGCTTTGACTTCTGGGGATGGAATCCTTGGAATGATAGTAAATATTATAATTATAAGCATTTATTTACATTCCGTTCTTACACATTTGCATACAAAACAGCCTACAAGATCATTATTACCCATAAAAATGCAGCAAAAAACACAGTAAAACAATCCCATTAAAACTGCAAGCATCAATTCAAAGACGAAGCACACATTAAGACTAAAAATAAAACAAGAGACATTTCTGCTGGAATCCAGGCGCAGAAACAGGAGGTTCTGTTCAAACTGAACATAAAAGAGATGCTTAAAATCTCTTTCCTGGTATATCACATTGACCAAGTAAAATATTATCAGGCAATTTATCTGATACTGGTGTATAAACTGTTTTTGATCAATATGTTAAGGGACAACCCCCCCCCCTTTAACTGTATGTGAACAACATATATATATATATATGCCCCATCTGACTGGATTTCCCCAACTACTTTGGGTGGCTTCCAACAAATTAAAACATTAAGCACAGTAAAACATCAAACATCAAAAACTTCCCTATACAGGGCTGCCTTCAGAAGTCTTGTAATAATAATAAAAAAGAAGTCTTGTAATGGGAGGGTGTGCTACAGGGCGGGCACCACTACCGAGAAGGCCCTCTGCCTGGTTCCCTGTAACCTCAATTCTCGCAGTGAGGGAACTGCCAGAAGGCCCTCAGCGCTGGACCTCAGTGTCAGGGCTGAAAGATGGGAGTGGAGATGCTCCTTCAGGTGTACTGGGCCAAGGCCATTTAGGGCTTTAAAGGTCAGCACCAACACTTTGAATTGCGCTCAGAAACATACTGAGAGAATTGCCATGTTCTGAAGTGCTTTTAGATAGTTACAGGATCAGTATTGGGATCATGGCATGACAGGGAGTACTCACAGTTACTATTTGGCTTTTTAATTATCATTACTTTACCCATGTTAATTAAAAAAATTACAAGGCGCATCTTTACCAATTACTGAATAATTTACAATTAGTGGTAAAATGTTCTATTATACTCTAATGAGACACAATTTCATTTAGCTGCTATCGTTAAAAGTATAGTTATTAGATACATGATTTTATATACATGCTTTCCTACCCATTTATTTCTTCCAGTATTTTAGCCAACCTTTCTAAATAGAACATTATCAAGGAAGATTGTAAAATAGAACAGCCAATAATGAATAACAGAAAAAAATATTATATAGAAATAGATATAGATATAAAAAACAGCTTTTAAAAGCAGACATTATCATTAAAAACTAGTTATGGAGAAGAATATCCTCAGAACGAGTTCAATGCAGTTTTCAATTACCAGGGATAGAGCAAGGTGTGTCTCTCTAGAGAGACAGTTCTAGTTTTGGGGAGCCACCGCTGAAAATTTCCTCTTTCTTATACCTACTGGTCACACATATTCTGACATCAGGACATGGGCAAGGTCCTTAGAAACCAAACAAAATTACCAAGCAGGCTCATGTGAATGAAAATGATTATTGCAATGCTCTCTTCCTAATTCATTTAGGGATTTAACAGTTTTTTAAAAATCACTCACACAAAAGGAAAAGGAAAACTACTACAGGTCATGTTATATTGCAAAAATTGCTAGCTTGCTTTATCAGGGCAACTTCATGCAAAATGTCACAAAATAGTGTGAAAACTTTTGTATTATCCAAAGTTCTTCATCAGCCTAGACCAGTGATTCCAAACCATTTTGCCCTATGGACCACCTGGAAACTCCTGAGACTTGGCACACCCCTTAATGTTTATTATGCCTGTTGTAGCCATTGTAATGCACTGTCCTAAATGACATACTGCTTTTAATTATATTTATATTGCTTCTTTTGTCTCATATACATTGCACTTCAGTTCATAAAATCCGAACTGCAGTACAGTTAAATGTAACAGGTAAGAAATAAAAAGAAGCAATGAAACACAGTTAAAATGCTGTGGACCACCTGAATGAAGCTCCCTGACCACTAATGGTCTGTGGACCAACAGCTGGGGACACTTAGATCATCTTGACTTGAAAGCTCTCATACTATTTTGTAAACAGTTTGGTTAGCCTAAGAAAGGTATTGCCCTAATTTAGATTTTGGATTTTTATTTTATTTTACTATGGTCTAAATCAAATTACCTTTGTAATTTATGTAGTAGACTTCATAATACATTACATGACTCACAATGTTGGACATGCTGCTGAACAGTTGCAGCTGCTAGAATTCTTTCTACATCCTTTCAATTTAAATCTTAAAGGGTAATACCATTTTTAGTAAACTTTCCATATGTCTTTCACATCGAGGATAATAGATGAATGCATATGCTTGCTATAGCTGAACAACCACTAGTCTGTGCTGTTGTATAAGCAATATATACATATAGATATATCAATAAAAATGATGTATAAATACTGCAGAATTCAGGATTGTAGCTACAGATTGTAATGTAGATTGTACAATGTTTCGGTGATACTTTTTACTTTGTGTTCCTTATCAACATCAAATTTTGTATCAAATTGAAGCAATGAAATTGCAAGACCTCTGTCTTGTACAAACATTATTCTTCGTGAAAAGCAAACTTTTTTTTTACAAGGTGGGGGAAGGAAGCGAGGGAGCAAAGGAGAGTTGACTTAAACAGCTTTGTATGGTTAACATAACAACTTATTTGTGGCAGATTACATTTATCTGTTTTTTGAGTCTGAATCTTAATGTTTCATGTACACCATGGATTAGGACAGTGTGGTGTATTATTTTTTGCTGCAATACAATTATGTGTGGGATATGTTCCGTTTTTCAGATATGTGCAAAGTTTCCAGTCTATTACTACTTTTACTATTATTTAATGAATAATGAGCTTCATCTGATGCTAGCACCCATAAGGATTTCTTGGTGGTCTTTATGTTAGTGCTGTTAATGTTATTTGCCAATGAGTATTAAAATCTTCATATATAGACCTGGTGATCTTTTTCGCAGTTGCAGCTCACTTCAAAATTGAACAATATTGGAAAGCCTCTTTAGAGAGAGATGATATACTTGTGGGATAGAGCGTTATTGCTAGACGATTGATGAATTACTTCTAATTCACGGTGTCTCCCACCTGAAGGGTGACCCCTGTGTTCCTAGATCACATCAACCTCAGATGTCATTTTGGAGAGGACAAAAAGTACTTAGACACTGTAACTACAATTAGTCTACACGTGATGTATTGTTTTCATTAGGTTGTCTTTCTTTTTGCTTATCAGTCTTTAAAAATTTCATAACACAGAATTTATATATATATTACAAAAATACTTCTTTTGGTTTAAGTCTCCTCTTTTTTCCCTTAGGAGCTGACTAGTTTCAGTGGGTGAAATTCAGTTATAGTCAAATTCAAAGTAGCCCCATTTAAGTTCATTGATTTCTGTTGGTCTACCCTGTGTAGAACTTAGTTGGATATCACCCAGTGACACTGCTTCAAATTTCTTAAAGATGAAAGTAAAAATAAGACTTCTAACATCAACTAATGCAGCATAAGAATTAGCAATTTTACTTCTTTTCATGAAACATGGCAATATACTGTGCATTTAGATAGGTTACACTCAACTTTGTTTTTAACTCTTTTAGCTCTAACAGACAAAAATTGAAGAGTTAAAAGTAGAAACTGAAGCTGCTACTCATAATTTGGGGATGTGCCTACTAAGTTCAAAGAATAATTGTTCAAACCTTTGAGGAAACACAATAAAGAAAATCACTTAAAGGTAGAATGAAACATCACCACAAAATGATTGTACAGTATTTATCTCACTTGGTTATAAAAAGATGATCATATGCAAAGGTGGTACTGGTTCTATGAATCAATATTGCAGCGCACCAAAGCTACATATCTAGTGTGCTCCCAGTGCTGTTTTGAGAAGTGGTGTACACACAAAGGTAGTCACAGGTTTTTTTCTATTCTGTAGTTTAGGAAATACAGAGTTTTCATGTGGTTTTTCTCCAAACCAGCTTCAATCTGAATTGAGAAAAAACAGCAACCTAGCTGTGTTTTAAGTCAGTAATGTGTACACAGCCTAAACATCAGGAAGCTGTGGTGTGAACAAACCTTTGACAATTACATGAAATATCTGAGTCTTTTAAATATTGCTTTTGCAAAATCCCATCCTTGGGCAGTGAACTTGAATGGACATTATACAACTTTTTGGGTGTGGTGTGTAGAGAAGGAGAAGAAATAATGTCTGCCTGACTCCAAAAGAAAAATATTCTTTTTTGGAAACTTTGAATGAACCGTTAGACATATTGCAGTAGATTAGTTTGTTCTGTGACAGATTCATAGAAAGGTAGGGCATGAAGTGAGCTAAGCCTAGGTAGGGACCCAATAGGAAAGAGTGATAAAGTGTATTTAAAACGCACTGAGATAAAAGAGATCAACTGCAGCAGTGAGGTCAAGAATATTGAGGACAAAGTAGAAACATTTGGCAGTGAAGGGATTGTCAGCTCTTTTGAAGAAGGAAGTTTCAATACAGTGAGGAATATGGAAGCCAGATTCTGTGGGAGAGTCTGAGCCAGAGGTAGGCAACCTATGGTCTGTGGGTCGGATGCGGCCCAATCACCTTCTCAATCCGGCCCACAGACAGTCCGAGAATCAGTGTGTTTTTACATGAGTAGAATGTGTCCTTTTATTTAAAATGCATCTCTGGGTTATTTGTGGGGCCTGTCTGGTGTTTTCACATGAGTAGAATGTGTGCTTTTATTTACAATAAATCTCTGGGTTATTTGTGGGGCATAGGAATTTGTTCATTTTTTTCTTCAAAATATAGTCTGGTTTCCCCCCCCCACACACACACACATGGTCTGAGGGATGGTGGACAAGCACACGGCTGGAAAAAAAAAGCTTGCTGATCCCTGTTGAGGAATTCAGAGCAAAAGGGGAAAAGGGAAATTGGGTGGCTTTTGAAAAGCAGTATTAATTCTAGTGATTTTTTTAAAAGTAAAAGAATGGGGAAACTATGGTATGCTTAAAATTTTGAATATAATAGTGAAGGGTTCCGCAGAGAATGATTAGTTGCTGGGGTGGTGAAGGAAATAATGGGGGAGATGATAAGGAGATAAGATGGGAAAGCAGAGAATTAGATAACAGCCTCCTTATCAAAAAAAATTTTTCCAAAACTTTTCACATATGCATACCAAATCTGCTTACAAACGCAAAATCACAATTAAATAATGGAAAAGTACATAAACAATATTAAAATGGCAGGATACAAAACAAAACAAAAAAGCAACTAAAAACAGCAAAGTTAGTGAATGTTAAATATTTAAAAACACATGCATAAATATTTATACCTGGCATCTAAAAATGTATGATTTAGTGCTAGGCATTTCTCTCTTGGGAAAGCATTCTGTAATAATGATATGGGGGGAAAAGGGCTGAGAGTTATAGAAGGAAAAAGACCTAGAAGAGGAAGGAAAGGGCCATAGCACTAATGTGGACAATGTTAGTCTTTAAAGTGAAGGAGGAAGCGTGAAAAGGAGGAAGAGTTAGGGCTTAGCAGGGCAGTAGAGAAAGAGAAGAAGCCCTGAGGATTCCCAATTCTTGTATCTGGTTTGAACAGGGGGGAGGTGCTAGGTCAGAGGTCAGCAAACTATGGCCTGGGGGCCAGATGCGGCTCAAAAGGGTTGCAAATCCAGCCCGCACAGCCATTTGAAACCCCCCGCCAAGTGTCCGAGGCCGAAAGGCCACATCAGTGTTTACCTCAACACAGCGCGGGGCAGCAAGCATCTCCGATGTGGCTTTTCAGTGGTGTGGGGACTGGTTGGTGAGTCCGCACACCGTGCTGAGGTAAACTCTGACGCAGCCTTTCAGTCACTGAGCTGACGCCAACACACAGCTGCCCATGGTTCCCACAGAAGTGGCGGGCTGAGCAGAGAGCGATGCGGGAGGGGGCAGCGAGGGGGACGGTGGCTTTGGCCACGGAGACTTCGGCGAGCTTGTGGGGCTGGCGCTGAGGATGCAGCCGAAGCTGGGCTTCCTCTTGTGTGCAGTGCTGCTGCTCTGGTCATCGCTCTCACCCCGCGCTGAAGTCCCCAGCCTGGGGGACAGGATCTGGGTGAGTAGCTGCTTCCCGGCCAAGGGAAAGCAGAGGAGAAGGTGGGGTCTCTGTGCCCGGATGGACGGTAGACCTCCCCCCCGCCCCCAGTGTTGGCCCTTCTCCCTTCACTGCCTGCTGCCCACCCCCTTCAGAGGCGCCGGGCCAAAGCCCTCTTTCTCTCTGCCTGGGTGCCTTCTTCTTCAGCCTGGGCTGGGGGGGGGCGGGAGGGGGCGGCTTCATTGGGAGCGGCAGCTGCTATCCCTGCCCGGCTGAGGCCTGTGGCGTTGGCGAGGCCTAAGGAAGGGGGAGGGAGCAGCAAGGGAGCCGGCGAGGAGTCATAACCAGAGGAGGAGGCGGCGCTTGGGTCCTCCTCCCGCAGCGGGTGTCATGGGCGATCAAAGTCCCGGCAAGGGATGTCAGGACCAGGGGCAAGATGGCAGGGTGGGAGCAGGAACGGGGGTCCGGAAGCCAGGAAGCCAAGAGTCTGAGTGTCAGAGAGCTGGGAGTCAAGACGCCAAGGGTCCAGGGGTCAGGAAGCAGGGAGTCACAAAGTCAGGGTCCGAGGATCAAAAAGCAAGGAGTCACGGAACCAAACGCAGCAAGGCAGGGAACGTGATGCAAGACAAAGAGCCAAAGGGAAATTCTGACCTTATATCCCTTCCCAGCTCTTGCCACCAGGTGCTGTGAGTTACCTCACCTGTGCAGCCGCGCCTTGTCTCTTCAGAACAAATTTAGGAAGGCCCCAGTCCTGTAAAGTTCTACTGGTCACAGGGTCTGGCTCCTGCACACGCTCCTGAAAGCGAGGACTGTGGCTGTGGGGGCTCCCGACTCAAGCTCTTTCTTTTTCCTCCCCCCCCCCCCCGTGGCAGTTCTCCCCCCCCAAAAAAATAGTCTGGCCCCCACAAGGTCTGAGGGACAGTGAACCACCCCCCTGCTGAAAAAGTTTGAGGACCCCTGTGCCAAGTATACTAGATTGCTTAACCAGGCAGAAGAGGAGGAAGAGACACGTTTATAATGGACAAAATCTGCCTGCCCTTTTGTTCTCCAGAGACATTCCTCTTGTGGAAAGCATGAATGGAGATGTGGAATGGAAGTAGTGAGTCAGGGCCGGGTCTGAAGAGTTGAATAGTTTGTTGAGAGATTATGACAAATGAGGAACTGAAGACAGAGAGATTAGTGGAAGCCTGAAGATGGCAGGGAGGAGGCAGAAGTGGCAGAATAGTGAGAAGAGGGAATACTTCTGAAAAAGGTTATTGAATATAATTTAGGAAAGAATCATAGACTGCAAGTCATGAACTAATCAAGAGGCAGCATACAGTCAAGGTGGACCGTGTCTGAAATATTGAAGAAGATAAAGCTGAGCAGATAAAGCTGGCAAATTATAGACAGATAGGTTCAGTTCAGGGCAGCGGGAGGTTGTGTTGGGCACCTTTAAAAGGTTATATAGAAGAAACTGGCATAATTGGATGAAAATTTCAGAATTCTTAGGCCCTTCTGATGTGACAAATTCTGTCATGTTTTAGAAGGGTACTGCTGCTGTGTGCTTTTCATTATGATATTGGAATGGTTTAAAATATTCACTTTTGTTTATGTTTATTAATAATGTTGCATACTCTCCGATAAACTGGACCTGGAAACACACTGATAATAAGAGCTAGTAGAGAGTTGTTTCCAACTTCTTTAGTGTTATTGGGAAGCTAAGGCTGGTGCGAACCTGCAAAGATTCTAAAATGTACAAGCCAGAATACATATTATTAGCACGCATGTTAAATGTTTTTTGGTAGAAAGAGAAAGAGACCACCCTCTCCCCAGGAACAAGAAACAAAACCCTGGGATGGAAAGCTGCAAAGTTTTAAGAAAATGTTCAAGGAATAATTCATACCCACCAGTTAGCCGTGTATTAATAATTTTAAGGTAAGGAAAATAAGAGAGAAATCAGCAGCAGCAACCCTGCCATTCAAGGAAGAGCCAAGTCATTGCTCCTTCCTTATAAGAGGAAAGTGAATCTCTTTTACTTACCCCCACAAACAGCCCCTGGACCTATTTGCCTGAAATTTACCTGCGCTGTCAGAATAGCTGAAAATTCTATCCACTTTGGCCAAAAGGGGAAAACGTTAGAGCCATTTTTTGAATTCCTCTTTATAATGAATAGGAAGAACACAGAGCTTTTATATAATAATAATAATAATAAATTTTATTTATATCCCGCCCTCCCCAGCCGAAGCAGGGCTCAGGGCGGCTAACAACAATAAAACAGTACAAAAGTACAACATAAACAACATTCTAAAATCATTCATTATAAAAATTAATTAATTCAAGCCACTAGCAACCATTGGGCCAGAGCTCTGCGAAGATTGCCGAGGGAGGGGGTCAGGCTGTGCCCTGGCCAAAGGCCTGGTGGAACAGCTCTGTCTTGCAGGCCCTGCGGAAAGATGTCAAGTCCCGCAAGGCCCTGGTCTCTTGTGACAGAGCGTTCCACCAGATCGGAGCCACAGCCGAAAAAGCCCTGGCTCTAGTTGAGGCCAGCCTAACTTCTCTGTGGCCTGGGACCTTCAAGATGTTTTTATTTGAAGACCGTAGGTTTCTCTGTGGGGCATACCAGGAGAGGCGGTCCCGCAGGTACGAGGGTCCTAGGCCATATAGGGCTTTAAAGGTTAAAACCAGCACCTTAAACCTGATCCTGTACTCCACCGGGAGCCAGTGCAGCTGGTATAGCACCGGGTGAATGTGATCTCGCAGCGAAGACCTCGTAAGGAGTCTCGCTGCAGCATTCTGCACCCGCTGGAGTTTCTGGGTCAGTCTCAAGGGCAGCCCCACGTAGAGCGAGTTAGGTTTCTAAAAAGGATACCTTTTTCTCTAATAGTTATATCCAATAACAGCATTTTAAAGCTTTGATGTATTTATAGTGATACTGATATATATATGGGCGCCTCATAACAGAGGGTCCTAGTCGCGCTCAGGACCCAAGAGCTCACCTGACAGGGTTAAAATGGGGGGGGGGGAGAGAAAGGAGCAGGAAGTCCTGGCCATTCCCCTGGGATCATGCCAGGCGGTTTTAGCCAATAGCCAGTAGGTGGCATGATCCCAGGGGCTTTAAAAACAGTGCCGTGATGCAAGTGGGGCACTTGCTTTGCACTGCTGAACACCCGCCCACCCTCCCTAGTTTAGGTAGAGTTGCTTGGCCTTGCTTTGGTTTGGGTCGCCTGTTTTGGAACAGGGGCTGGGTAGGATTTTTTTTCCATTTGGCAGATTGGCTTTAGCCATTTGGTTTTCACCTACCCCTTAGCAAATCGTCACAACTTGTAAGGTGGTGGTTAGGCATTGGCTCAGTTGGATTGTGGGGAGGGGAGGTGCAGCTATCACCTGCCCCTCCAGGAACTGGGTATTCCGTTAAAGGAATCTGGGGGTCCTGGATCTCGTCCGAAGTCCACTTGAGGGGCTAGGGCCATGCCAGGACCACCGGAACCCTGGGGTGAGCTTAGGTTGGTCCTCATCGACCTTGCTCCTTCGTTTGGTTTACCCCATTCGACGATCACCCTGAGAGGTGGAGTCAGTTATAGTGGGGAGTCAATGCCTAAGCCAATACCGCTCACATGATTGTATTTCAATAAAGTTGTGGCCAAAATTTGCCCAAAACTTAAACTAATATAAGTGTCCATGTATTTATTTTGGGGGTGGGTCTTGGGGCCTCGAGACACAAACTGTAGGAGCCAAATTGCAGATTGAGGTAGAGAGGACACACAGTGATTTGGAAACAGATCAGAATTTTTTAAAAAAACATACAGATACAGAGCAAATCGTGGAGCCCATGTGTGCCCTTAGTAACTGCAAAATAATTCTGAAAAAAAATTGAGATACTTCCTCAGTCTAAGATTATAAATGAGAGGAAACAGGGAAATTAGCTAGCTGGAGAGAATATAGCCGTTGTTTTTCAGTTTAGCATATATGGAAGTGGATGAGCACAATTAATTTCTATTGCACTGCTCAGTGACCAACGTGCTTTTCGGTTCTCACGCCATTTATCATCACCAGCAGCTCCTCCTTCTCATAGATACTGATGAGTAAAATAAAATTGAAATCCAGAGGAAAAAAACCTTCTAGGAATCAGCTTCATTTTTGCCCCCAAATCCTCTTATTAAGTGCTTATTAAGGTAGAAGTTGGGGTCTTGTAAGACACAGTTTGAAGAATATTTGTTTAGAAATAAGCCATGCATGATTTTGTCTCCTTTTTTTCTGTTGGAGTTAATAAAACCCAAATGACTAAAATGAAGGATTTAAAGTACAACACACACACACATGGCTGCATTCCTGGGAATAAGCCCAATTGAACCCAGTGGGAAACACTTCAGATTAAATATTAGAATCATAGAATTGTAAAGTTGGAAGGGATCCTAAGGATCATTTAGTCCAACCCCCTGCTATGCAGGAATATGCAGCTGTCGGATCGAACCTGCAATGTAGTGCATTATCAGCGCTACACTCTAACCAACTGAGCTATCCAGGTAGACTTAGCTATAAAACGATTTTTCCAAATTAATTTAAATTTATTTCATTTATGTTGGGAAGTGATTTCTTTCCCAACAGACCTATACAATCTGTTTGCTAGTTCTAAGTTTATGAACAGAAAGCTCCTCATATTTCTGTCTTTCTACTAAGATTGTAGAATATATGTCCCTCATTTAAGTGTGTGGGAAGGCTTCAGTAATTGACTACAAATATATATATATATATCCATCGTTGTGCCTGAAAATTCATAGCTGACTTTGGGTCTAACCCTTACAGCATACGCACACTGAAAAATGGTAAATCAGAAATTATGTATTTCTGGTACATTAATGAAAATATTAATGTTCTAATAATACACCATAAGAGTCTATATCCTCATACTATCTGCCTACTCAGTTAAATTTAATATACTGCACAATTCCTCTTTCACAGAACTGCAGCCTACCTGTCACACAAAACCTTGCCTCAAGCACTTTAATAAACTCAAATTATGGGCATCCAATCTGGAATATTTTGCAGGTAATAAGCAGATCAAATATTCATGAAAATGGGTAATTCAATTTTTAGATATCCATGGACAGTTTGTTCCCATGGATGTTTTTTACTACTCATACTTTGCCAGATGTGTTTCGAGGCAGAAAAGTGTGTAATCATAGTATTCTAGGGATATCTTTCAGAAAGGAGCAGAATGAAATCTTAGGCTTATGCTTTACATTACCTCACTACCTATTTCATCTCCCTGCTTAAAATACTTACCCCAAGGTGAGAAAAACTAAAACAGAAAAGATCCAAGAGCTCTATAACATAGAATTTTCTACAGGTTTCTAAAAAGGATACCTTTTTCTCTAATAGTTATATCCAATAACAGCATTTTAAAGCTTTGATGTATTTATAGTGATACTGAAATAGGATTATATCCTAAATACTCAACACATGCAGGATATCTACCTATGTGCCAGCGTTACTGCAATCTTGCCTTGCGACATGCCTATGATTTATTTGATGGTGTACTGTCATCTCAATTGTTTGTTGATGAAACCATTGTTTGGAAGGATCTGAAACACAGTTTTGTGCAGGTAAAGCAATTCCTATAATCACTGTTTCTTTCTATCTCAAATGAAGACATTAATGGAGTATTTTTCTTGTACAGTGGTACCTCAAGTTAAGAACTTAATTCGTTCTGGAGGTCCATTCTTAACCTGAAACTGTTCTTAACCTGAGTTTCCACTTTAGCTAATGGGGCCTCCTGCTGCTGCCATGCGATTTCTGTTCTCATCCTGAAGCAAAGTTCTTAACCCAAGGTACTATTTCTGGGTTAGCGGAGTCTGTAACCTGAAGCGTCTGTAACCTAAGGTACCACAGTATGGGCCTTTTATTTTGGAACATGCGAAGCTGGAGATATCGCTTCATCCACAATGAATTCAAATGATCATTCTCTAGTCACACTCATATACAAGTTTTAATTTTTGAATTTTCAAAACAATATGCACAATTTTTTTTTGTAATTGCTAATGGTGTCCTTTGGATCTGGAAAGCTGGACCCTAAACACCGATCTAAAATAGAAAGAATATTTCTTTCTCTGAAGTGAATTATAAATGGGTGCTATTTATCACTGGTTTCATTAGTTCAAAGGAGATACAGTGGTACCTCGAGTTACAAACGCCTCAGGTTACAAACTCCGCTAACCTGGAAGAGTTACCGCAAGTTGTCCCAGGATGAGAACGGAAATTGTGTGCCGGTGGCGCAACAGCAGCAAAGGCCCCATTAGCAAAAGCACACCTCTAGTTAAGAACAGTTTCAGGTTAAGAACAGACCTCCAAAATGAATTAAGTTCATAACTAGAGGTAAAGGTAAAGGTACCCCTGACCATTAGGTCCTGTCGTGACCGACTCTGGGGTTGCGGCACTCATCTCACTTTATTGGCCGAGGGAGCCTGCGTACAGCTTCCGGGTCATGTGGCCAGCATGACTAAGCCGCTTCTGGTGAACCAGAGCAGCGCATGGAAATGCCGTTTACCTTCCCGCTTGCACTTTGACGTAGTGCACTATTTATCTACTTGCACTTTGACGTACTTTTGAACTGCTAGGTTGGCAGGAGCAGGGACCGAGCAATGGGAGCTCACCCCATTGCGGGGATTCAAACTGCTAACCTTCTGATCGGCAAGTCCTAGGCTCTGTGGTTTAACCCATCCCTAACTAGAGGTACCACTATATATGTAATAAGTGGTGTGGGGAATGCTGCATTATTAATAGCTGCATTATTTTGAGCAACCTAATGGTTTTACCAAAGTGTAGATTTGTTAGCCACAGCAGAAAACAGCTGGGAGAAACTTAACTGCAAATTGAGTTCTCCAATTAGGTTTCATTCAGAACTGAAAAGAAGCCCAGGAATATTTCCATTAAAGCAAGATGCTTTGAACCCAGCTTTCTTTCCTACCAGGTTATCACTTACATCAACATGTGGTGCAATGTAGTTCAAATGGAATTACCAAAGTAGACATTTTAAAATCAAATCTATTCAGTTACCTCTATTCAGATAAAATGAATCAATGTGGGAAAGGTCAAGGTACTAAATTCTCATCGCTTGTAGTTTCCCAGAAAACACTGGAGAAAATGTGACATGGTGTGAGGAAGCCTCAGTTGCGTGTTCAGGCACACTAAACATATCACTGATGTAGGCTGCAGGGTGGAGAAAGAAGTAAAAGCTACAGGACAGCATCTTGAGATCAAAACAGGCCATCACTTTATTGATTACAGATGTCAGTAGGCTTTGGCGCAGGAACTGGGTGAGTATCCTGAATCACTCAACCTGCCTACTGGTTGATCATTTGTTGGGGTTGATGCCATGTCAAGGATCGCCCTATGATGTACATCAAATAAGTGTGGCCCACTCAGATCACCACCTTGGTGAGCAGGATGAACAATTCTTCACTTGCTTCATTGTCAGAATCTTCTTGCTAAATTAAGCTATCACAAATCGTGAACTGCAACCAATGTCTGCCATAGCATGGGAGATGTGGGGAATAGAGTGCCTCGAACTATTTCTTATTACATTCTTCTTAACTGCATATACACTGATGTCAAAAGGAAAAGCTTAAAAAAATACATGGGTGGCTAATAAGTTGTAATGAGTCAAGAAAATACATCTACAAGATGGTAAGTCTCAAACACTTCTCCGAAGTAGGAGGCTGCTGAATACTGTTCATTTATATATGCAAAAGCTCAGCATATGCTGCTTCTGCTATTTGTAAGAAGCTTGGCAAAGTTACTCTGAGCACTCCAACTGTTAAGCTTCTTCCAATTTGGAAATTACGTGTCATTTTATAAGGATCATAGCTTCCTTTATGTTCACTTGATGGTCATCTCCACCCACAAATAAAAGGAACAGATCATGACAAGCATTTAAACATCATCACAACACCACTTCAGGGACATGGCAAGGCGCTCAGATAATGTGCAGCCTTCTGTTTATTCTCAAATAGATAGTCTGAGCTCCTGTTATAGTGCTCATTCCGGAGTAATGCTAGCCTGGTCCATACCTTGCCAGAACTACACACACACACACACACACACACACACACACACACACAAATAGGACCTACAAAAATAAATAAATAAATCAAATTTTGCATCTCTGTTTCAATCACAAGGTTCCTTAATAGTGCCAAGCACATTAAGCAAACCCACTGTAGAGAGGGCTAGGACTCCTGAAAGGTGTACAAGGCTCCTTATAGGAAAAGGCAATTTACTTATTTTTTACTAAAGCTTAATACATACTGTGCATCTTAATGCGCACATTAAGATGAAAACCGGGGAGATATTAACAATGCAGTCAAACCAACAATTCCTGTTTTGCTAGATAGGCACATGACGGGAGCTGAAGCTCACAGGGTTTTCATATACCTTAAGTTTGCTAGATAGGACTCTGTGAGAGGCACTGTCACTGTGCCCTGACAGTGGGAGGATGTAGCTATTTATATTCTCCCACTGTCAGGGCACTTCCTCCTTTTTTTGTCACTTCCCATCAAGCCAGTGATGTGAGAACATTTGCTGTGTCTGAGCTACAATGCCAAGACACCATTTTAAATTAGACTAGAGCAGGCATCCCCAAACTCTTCCCTCCAGATGTTTTGGGACTACAACTTCCATCATCCCTAGCTAACAGGACCAGTGGTCAGGGATGATGTGACTTGTAGTCCCAAAACATCTGGAGGGCCAAGTTTGGGGATGCCTGGACTGGAGTATGCCTTTGTAACTGAATTACCATTTAAGCCTGCCTGAACAAAGCTGCTGTATCTGTTACTCTTCAACAAGTCTTCCAAGTGAGTAAACATTATTTTTACCTTTTTACAAGACTGCTGGTGGTGGCAATTGTTTTAAAATAGAGCTTCTACTTCCAGGAGAAGGGCAAATATGAAAGAACAGCCATTACCTTGACCTGATTCACCGCTATCATATCATAATAGGCAAAATGTTGTGTTAATCATTCCTTTCCACTCCGATCACTCATCTAAATAGGTGAGCCCCAGTCCTCGTTCCACAGCATTTAAACATTTTAATCTTCCATGTCAGTGACACTGCCACAATTTCTCTCTCCCTACATCAGGGGACACTGTGTCACTTCTGTCATGTACCCTGCAGTCCTTCTGTACATGACAAATCATCATTCTCTTCTCTCTCTTATGTCAGCTGCAATATTTCTCCTCCCTCCACACACACACATTCCTGCACTGTGTGTTGTATGTCATTCATCCTTACAACACAAGCAGGTCAAAACAAAATGCTTTGGTGACCTCCTCCCTCCCACAGTTTCTGAGGACATTCCCGTACTAATCACTTAACTTCTTAATAATTAATGATTCCACTAATAATTATTTAAGTAACAGTTAAGCCTCATGTGGATGATGTCATATACTGCTTAAAGTGGTGTTTAGAATAATACCTTGTGGTTAGATTCAGGGAAAAAGTGGAATGAATACTGATGCATTAAAATGTATCACTGTTCAAAACTCAACTTTAAGTAAGAAGAAGACTGCATCGGATTCCTGTATTTTGCTGTAGATTCTGAAAAGGTCAAAACCAAGGATATGCATTTGTGCATTAGATCCTTCATATCATTACACCTCCAGGAGAAGAGTAGATATCTATCTTTTAAAATAACCGTGTGGGGTTTTTTATTCCAGTAAGATGACTACAGTCTTAGCATTTACAGTTTCTACATTTAGTTGGAGGCTAAATCTGAAATACTCAGCTTCAGAAGGTGATCAGTGGTCTCACACGGACCTCATGGGTTCCTCTGAAGCTAAAAGCACATTGCTCTCACCTGCGGATGGGTGGACCCAATGACCTCAGAGCACATGATTCTGATACATTGTTGAATTTACTGTAAGTAGGTCTCATTCTGGTCAGTGACTGCTTGAGAGATGTAGATGACATGAGCCCTGGGCACTCTTGGAATCAAGCTTGAGTTGGCAGGCTCAGACAGAGAAGGTGGAGGAGGAAGAAATGGGAGGAACTGAGAAAACCTGGATTGGAGCAAGGAGGACCTCCCCTTTCCAACCCAACTTCAGTGGTATTGGAAGAGGGAGCAGAGATGCTGGCTGTGCCCTCTGTTCTTCCTGCAAAGTAGGAAGCTTCAGTAGAAGCTGGAAAAGGAAGCAACAGCAATTGAACAGGAGCCTGGACAGGAGGGTACATTCTTGTTACCTAGGACCAGGTGCCACCTTTAGATGAGAGCAGACCTACCTACCCCAACAAAGTGTGTGCTTGCAATCCAAATATTCCCACAAAGCAAAAGAGTATTGCAAGTGAGTACACCATGTCCCATCTTTAAAAGCTTGGCAGGAGAGATGGGGAAACTTGTTGGGACATTTTCATCACTTCCATCCAGTTCTGAACATCTTGCCATGCACCTGAACTCCTGAATTGTGACTCCTGACCACTGTGCCTGTTGTTGAGCCTGTACCATTACTTGCCTCAATTCCAAATAAGACTATGTTTCTGCATGTATTCAGCAGGAGGCAGGACAGTAGTATCTCCCTAAACTTGCCTCTTGCGGGCAGAGCTTAAACCATCAGCGAACTAAACTATGGTTTGACTGCATGTGTGTCATCTTAACTATGGCTGTATTATGTCTTCAAGGACATTCCAGGAGACACATCTAAGCCACTCTCAGCTTACCAAAAGAAAAGGCTGATACAGGTGATACAGGTGCAACAACTAAATAAATCAATATTAATATATTTTCCAGCTATAAAGTTTGTTTTTGACAAGACATCATAACATGTAATTTTGCCAAGTATATCTTTTGAGTTTGAGTCTAAAAAGTATGAGTCTAAAACTTGATCTTTGAATGGAAATGTATCATGTTCATACCAATTATACTAATTGTGTGTTTTGCAAAAATGCATTCAGGGGGAAAACCCCCACAATTTCTCTCTAGCAGCTGTTGATCAAACCTACCTTAAATCTCTATACACATTTTAATTTCTGTTATAAACTTTGGATACAGATCTTATGCTATAGTGGGTTCCTTCATCACTGCCACTTAAAAGGCAGTCAGTGTTCAGGGGTGTTCTAAGACATACTCTCAAACCTCCTTTGCTTGCATTCTGGATAAATGACTTGTCCTATTAAGCTAGTTTCTGTTGCATACCAATGCTGTCAGATTATAATACCTGTCATTAACACATCACCAAACAGTCCAACCGAATCACTAAAGGATAGGAATTAGACTGGTGATAATTTCCTAACAATACTCTTAAGTATATATTAAGAAAGGGATAAGTGCTACAGATCCCATAATGCATTACTTTTATTATCCCTTAGGCATCAGTTTGTTTTATAAGTGTTCACTTAGAACTGCCAGATCTTACAGTGAAACACTTTTTTTTTTTGCAATGGAAATTGAGCTCTGAGGGTGTGTACAAATGCCACCCCTCTCTCTATGAACCCTAAATGACAAATGCTGTCTGTCCTGGAACACCCATTTAGTCTCTCCTTCCCTTACAGCAAAGGTAGGAAACCTGTGGTCCTCCAGATGTTGCTGCACTCGAGTTTCAAGACAGATTTTCTAATGGTCAAGGGTGATGGCAGAGATTACCCATCTCCACCATTAGGAGGAATGGCCTTGGCTCAGTGGTACAACTGCATGCAGAAAGTCACAGGCAGCGCTGGGCAACCCACTGTCTGAAGCCTACAGGTAATATGGAGTTTGATGGTCAGGTTCCTTTGGCAGAGTACAGGGCAGAGTACATCCCGGGTGGTTCTGTTTTACAAGGTGGCCTTCCTTGGAGTGGTGCCTTAGTTTTCTCATACTCCCCCCGCCCCAAACCATAATGTTGGTGTATTGCCAAAATAAACTTGCAATGAGCCTTGAAACACGACCTTGAGGCACACCTAAAACACCTGCTTAGCAATGGGAATTCTCCCCAGCAACAGGTGTCTTTATCAGGACATGTCTGGAGAAGGAGAGATGTGGTGGAGTGTCAGGCAGTCAGAGTTGGTCATTGTGTCTGCCAAAATATGTGAAAGTCTGTGAACCTGTCTCTCTGGCCGGATGGCTGAAGGGAGCAGAGATCTGTATGTAGTTCTGTTTCTTATTTTATATGTAGACCAGCTAGTGTTGTTACACAGTGCTGTAACTTCAGCGCATGTACATCCCGAAGATTTATACCTTCTTCAGGAAGGGCTTTTACACCTACCAGCTTAGGGCAAAAAATGTTGAGATGAACTACTTCTACACAAGCTCTGCCTTCCACTTATGTGTCCAACAGGGCCCTAGCTCACAGTCAGAGCCTCAGAGCCTTCCCGTTTACTAAGAATTGTTCATTGCTTTGCCGATCCTCCCTGAACAGAATGCTAACCATCCAAGAAGGGTGCACACTTTTATGGTGAAACAAGGCATCTATTTAAAAAAGAAATGTCAAAAATAGCTTGTATTTAGGGCCAATGTGGATGAGACAGTATTCGTGCAGTTAGCAACTGACTGTTTTTTTTGTTTTGTTTTTAAAAAAGTAAGCAGCAGGTATGAGGAGTCCAATGGCAAAGATGGGTAGGGGGGTTAACTCTTTGTTCCCACTGTAATCCTGATCAAGATTTCAGTCCCCTTTGCATGTAATGTGCATCGGTAGAAAAAGCTTCCATTGGTGTAAATGGGTACTTTTCTTCAAATGCAAATAGGGTATGGGGATCCCAATATGGAATGAGATCTCAACGGGAGGCAAAGACCCATACCCTCTCATCATCTTCCCAATCCATATTGCCTGTACTTCCCCATTGTCCTTGCTATTTACTTTTAAATCCATTCACACAACTGCTAATTTTTAGGCATGGCATATTGTCTAGTAGCTTATCCCATAGTAGCAGTATGTTTCTAGTATTGCTCTATTGAAATCAGTAATTAAATTTACCTTCCTTGAACCCTCTCTTCAGGTTTTGCGTTGGTGATGGAATCCTGGCTTAATTACATATTAACTCTCAGTGTCAGAGGCTTGGACTCTGTTTTATAATTATACAATTTTACTATCTGTTTGGATTGTAGGGTGTTAGAGGAGGGATTGTACCTCTGGTGGGGGACATGCCATGCTCCTTCTGGGGTAGTTTGTCTGCCTCCACCCTGCACTCAGCTCTCACCTGTGGCTCCTATAAGCTATCAACATGCAACAGCAGCCACACCCCAGGAAACGGCTTTGACTGGTTGGCTAAACCAGGTGATAGCTCTTTCATTTGCCCCTTTCTGCTTCATTGTTTAGCATAAAATACCTTTTACTTCTTACTTACACAGGATCATGTAAAATATGGCACCAGTTGTCTTTATTTCAAGATCCAAGACTCAGCATTTTCTTACCTGCTTGAAGAGTCAATGCGTACAATCTGTGCTTCTTATTTATATTCATCTGGTACTTAATTAAGCCCTATTAAGCTGTACACCTGCAGTGCTTTCATCCTCAGACTGCTACACTGTAGCTTTTAACAATGCATTACCACATTTTTCAAATTATGATGCAGGCCTTCTTAAGGAGGCATGAAGCACAGCACCCTGGGGAACTCTCTCTTCATTGCAAGCCCCGTTCATTTATGTGTGCAAAATAAAGTCTCAGTGGATTGTGCCCAAAGGCAGTTTCTGGAGAAAACTCCACCCTGTTTTCAAAACAGCTAGTTCATAATTGGGATTTCTTTTTTTAACTCTAAAATGTGAAATAAAAAAGAAAGCAACACACATACAGTAGAAGAAATTTCAGTCTAATACACAGTAGTAAACATACATACAGGAATTGCCTTAATCATCATTCTTCGACTTGCTGCACATTGTGTGTGTTTGCATCCAAATACTGAACAAATAAAAATAATACCCAACAAATTCAACCCTCCCCCCACCTTTCCCAATCAGACAAAATCCTAAGAGGAGAAAGGGGCTTTAAAAGTAATTCTGAGATAGACTTTGCCTCTGGCAGAACAAAAAGAAAGTCAAGTCTGTAGTCAAGAACCCTGTCAGATTCTCATTGGCAGCATAGGTAAAAAAAAGAGTCTGTCTCTCAGGCATTCAAGACGGTGACTGTTAATGGATTTACAGATTAAAATTAACCCCAGAATAACAAGGTTATCAATGGCTAACACTATAAAGCAGACAAGTAAGATGCACATCAGTTGTTGCATATAAGCAAGCAGCCTTGCTTATGGTAAGTCTCATTTATAGTTCAGTTATAGCTATAATGCAGGGATGGGCAACTCTTAAGAGATTGCAATCTACTCACAGAATTAAAAAAGAACACTGGGAGTGATCTATCCCTTTGGGGTGGGGGTTCAGGTCAAAGTTGATGAGCTTTTTTAGGGGAAAGGGGGAGAAGTCGCCCACCAAAAGATTGCTAAGGAAACCACCAGCCTCACGGCAAAAGCACCTTCTTCTGCGTGCAACAATAGAGGGCGGGGTGAGGCCCAATTCTATTTTTAGCTGAGGAAGGGAAACCATAGATTGACAACGATCTACCAAAACCTCTCCCGGGGATCTACCAGTAGATCGTGATTGACCTGTTGAACATCCCTGCTGTAATGTAATTCACAGGGTTCAGAGAACATGAAAACCACACCAGAAAGAAAGAAAAGAAGACTCTGTTTTGTGATGTCACTCATCCAGGAACTATTGTAACAAATACACCAAATTCCTATTAGCAGGTGCCATGATGGAGAAGCAGGATACCTGATGTTTGGTTGGTTGTGTTGCCGCTGCTTTATGGGAGGTAGAGGGACCAGGTGGCAGCAAGGTTGCTGTGGTTCAAGCACAAATGCTGAGTTTGACTTCACCAATGCATTTGCACCACTCCAGCTACATCACTGCCTCGCCCCTGCCTTACACTTTCCGGTAAGCAACAGTGATGTGATCAATGGGAGGTCAGGTGTGTGCTGCTGCTCCATCATGCTCTCTGCTCCTGCACATTCCACATCCCATGTTCTTTTGGTGAATGAGCCAATGTTTCACCGTTCCAACACCAATCTCAGAAATGGAGTTCCAAGTGAGGTTTCCATTTCCTTTCCTGAGGGATGCCTTTTATGTTGCAAAGTCTATGGGACTCTGGGCTCAGCAATTTGCAGTCTTTTGCGGGAAAAATTAAACAAATGCATTTTCAGAGCGTGCATTCTGAAAGGCATCTAAAGCTAGCCGAAAATCAAGGCAGATATAAAAATTCAAGTTGTGGGTATTCTGTGCACACCAAAAACCACTACTCAACATAGTTCAGAAGGAAAGGTTTATTATAATTATTATTAGCTTAGAAACACTTTCTTCTTGTACAGAAACTCCTGTCGTCTTTATGTACAGAACCAGCTAGCTTTTTCACACAGTAGTTCTCAGACCTCTTTCTTTTGATTGCCCTCCCCCTCCCCATTCCTATCACAATAATAGAACTGCTCTACAGAAGTCACTTCAGGGAAGAAGAACTCATGTTATTGTTAGACTTGACCTTGTCTGTAAAATGAGATGCTTTGGGCATTTGTACTTCATAGAAATGGGATGGTGAATTTAACTTTTATTCAGTAAATGTTTTCAGTTTAATACAATTTTCAGGACCATTTCACCCATGTTAACCTTAAGGTTGCCATGTGGGTCACTGGAATGACTTTTAAACTTCTTTGCACTCTTCAAGCTTGCAGAATGCTTAATTTGAACAGGAGGCAATATGCATGAGTATTCACCTTCTGGTAAACGTCTGCCCTTTCATCATGACAGATAGCTCACATATGTAGGGTCTATTGACTTAGACATTTTCACATATAGGTTCTAGTTCTATTTCTGGTGTGGAATGGCATTGGACATACTAGTTCATGATATGCTAGCACTAAAATAAAGGTGTTAATCAGTAAACTACAAAAGATTTAGAACAATTTCTAGTATTCATACGGACAGATTTTCATTGGTCCCAGTTCAAATATTGAGAAATGAGAAAGAGAAAGAGAAAGAGAGAGAGAGAGAGAGAGAGAGAGAGAAAAGAAGAAGAAGAAGAAGAAGAAGAAGAAGAAGAAGAAGAAGAAGAAGAAGAAATATGCCTAGTTTTTGGTGAATTGACTCTTTCGTGAAGTTGCATAGCTCAGGTTTTTCACATTTCATTATGCCTCAAATTTTACACCAGCTAACAGTCATTTTGGGGGACTGTCTGGAAAGATTTGTTGTATTGCAGAAAACAACAGAACAGACCTCAAACAAACCTAAGTATGCTTTGTGGGCATGTTTCTTAAAAGGAAAGAATACAAACAGTATCATGCAATATATATTTGCTACAGATTAACATAGAAAAAAATAACTTTTTGGAAAATATTTCATGCTATGACAGATTTCCATGTTGGAAAAAGAGAGCTTTGGATGATGCAATATTTAGTTCATAGAACCCCTTTTAAACTGAGCTGCAATCCTGTTCAGTCAAGCATACATATCGGGAATGATCTAGAAAAGAGAATCTTCAGTACTGTGGTACATAGGCAGAAAATATTTTTAGATTTCAAGCATTTTATATTCTGGTATAATTATGCACTCTGTTGAGGCTACAGCAAATAAGGGAAATGGTTGTGTTACAAAAAATGACTCAATTAATATATCAAACGGCAGCAAATACCTACTGTTTGATGTTTCCCTTTCATTACTGCAAGTTATTCTTTTTAACAAGGTCAACAATTATTCATCTAAGCCAAGTCACAAAAGTTAACAAGTCAGCAAAAGGAAATCTCTAATTATCTGTAGCAACATCATCCTAACGGACAGGTCTTACGACCTTGAACTTCTTTACGGTCCATTTGCAGGAACTTACTGCAGAAAAACAGAAGGCACCCATCACCTTTATGCCCTGCCTGTGGCGTCTGGCTGACTGCCACTAGAAACAGAATGCTAGAGTATATAAACTTCAGTCTCTTATTCCAGTATATGTGGATCAACATCACCATATTTGTGTATTCATGTGCTTATGGAACTGGAATCAAATATGCACCACCTGCACACAAGACAGGGGTATCAGTACACATGGGATAACCCGAAGGCTTGGAATTGAAAGAAAAACATTTTGGCAAAAATCCATAAGCAGATAAACAACAACCCACACTCTGTCCCATATTAACTCAGTGGCATAGAATCTTGACTGACTGGGGCAGGGGGCAAGGCAGCTGGGTGTGCGTGGTATAGTGGTTGGAGCAGGAAGAGTCAGATACATGAGTTCTAGAGAGGTCACTCATTCTGGAGAGGTCGTTTCCTGGTTCACACTGATAAACTATTTTTAAACATTGCCAGGAATGGGAGAGAGTTGCTGAAAGACAGAGAATCCACTGACTTGCATGCATACTGGTTGCACTTTTTAAAATAAAAATATGTTCAAAAACTAATAAACCTATGAATTTCGCACATGAAACATAGAGCAGTTAACTTAGAGTCTATTTTGATGTTAACTGCTGTCAACCATAGGCATAGATAATTCCTGCACTCCACCCACCCATTTTGTACCAGACCCCTTTGCCGTCTCCAAATCACAGCATCTGAGTGAAAAGTGTTCTGCAGTCCTGGCTGAGGAACTGAAGCCACTACAATAATTACCATGCTTCTGTAGCATTTGGAAGTATTCCGGTCTGGTTCTGTTCTACGTTCCAATCTGATTTTGTAATTCGCGTCCAGATCTGAAGCTCTGTTTAGCCTAATTGACTATAATAGAGAATTTTCAAATGCCTATTAAATTTTTCCTTGTTACATAAGTGGAAGAAATTTGCAGGCAAGGGAGCCCTCCCTAGCCTACCAAATTCTAAGCAGATCCCTTCAAGCAAGGGTGGTGGTGGTGGTGTTCTGCGCAGAGAATCTTGTTTTGTTTTGTTTTCTTTAAAAGATTAGCTTTTAATTTTCTGCTACAATTGGATGCTAACTGCAAGCATGATTGAAGCCTGCCAAATTTCAGAAAGACGGGTATACAGTGGCTCCCTGCGAAGGTAGACCAATTTTAAGGTGGTTAAACAGAAATCACATTGCCTTCCCTAGGGTTTTTTTTTTTGGGGGGGGGGGAGGCAATCACTGAAAGCTGGAGACATGAGGGAGGTATCCAGAGATAGATGAGTAAAAGCAGGAAAGATTGGTGGGTGGGTAATATATTCTCCTTTTTTCCATCCTCAGCATCATTGTCTCCCATCTTCTGTTCCTATGTTTAACACACCAAGCACACTAAAACCCACCATTATAATTTTTAATGTGAATGTGTTATTACATCTTTGAAATTAAATTACCTACAACTTTCAGGCATGTGGAATCTTTTGTTGGATCACATTAAAAGCCTTATCTGAAAGCAGCGTGATTTTCCAATTTATAGAACTACTTAAAGGTGATGCCTTACAAATTAGTCCTATACTCTATCCTAGCCACTTTTTCTTTCTTCCACGAAGGGGCCAAAGCTCATTGGCAGAGAAAATTCTTTGCATGCAGAAAGGTCCATGCTGAAAACCGAGACATCTCCAGGACAAAGGCTCTCGGGTAGTAGGACTAGGAATGAAGTTTCGTGTGTTCATACTCAATTTTGCAGAAGATCTGGGAACCAATGAAACTATGCATAGTTTTTCCATAGTTTACCCCTGCTTTCTGCAAGGATGATAGGAGCTCATCAGTTACTCTTGTCACATTAAAATACATGCTATAGCTATAACCACATTTGGTCTACGTAAATCAAAAGGCTACATAGCCTTATTTCTCAACAGGAACAACAGTAAGAAATTAAAATAATGGTTCTTATGGCAGAAGACTGCTGTGATAACAGCAAGCTAATTTTCAAGGCCCTAGAGTTTCAAAAATGTTTTGACAACCAACAGTAAAAACTGTTCCTGTCTTTCGTTATTGTATAAAAATGCTAGTACTCTCTCTTCCTTTATTCCACTCCCTCTGTGTAGCCATGGACTTTTCCAGATGAAGGAGAATTAGCGTTACAGATTTGTTTCCCCCATTACAAAGAATGATCACACATTTTCAAATCCTGCTCATTAGCTTTACATTTGCTGCTACAGCAACCAACTCTTAAATGTGCCTTGACTTAAACAGTAAGAAGGGTTCTAATGCAATTCCTGGGAAAATCTATGGACAGGCATAACAAGCACATCACATGCGGCAATTTGACTTCTTAAATGCATTTCTGGTGCTTTTTCAGGCAATGGTTTTATTTATAAGATTCCATTGGCACTCCTGCCGAAAGGCCTCTCCCCTTCATGATTTAATCTGTGTGGTTTTCTTTTTAGGGTGCAATCCTAACCCTTGCCACTGCTCAGAATGACTTAATAGAGTGATGGGACTCCTGTTGCATCCACAGCCCTGCTGACCTTGCTGGGTGGGTGGAAGGTAAGGAGCAAGCAGATAAACAAATCAGCCTGGAGTGGGCACAATGCTTGGGTCTTGCCTGGTGCCATCTTGTGCCAGGACCGGACATAGATCAGGATCCAACTTCCCTGGCCATCTCAGTACCTCCTGGCAGCTAACAGATTGAGGTTGAATCCTGTCAAGACAGAAGTACTGTTTTGGGGGGACAGGAAGTGGGACAGGAAGCTTGTGTCTTAACTTTCTAAAAAACAATTAAAAACAGGTTGCCTTGCTAACTGTGGTGCCTTTAACATGCTATGAACAGGAAAGCTCGGTGTTTTTGTTTTGTTTTGTTTTAATGTTATTTAAGAATGCTGGCAGAGCTGGCAGATTAAAGAAAACTTTAATCACAACTGTATAAAAATCAGCTAAACCATATTTGCAGTAAGATTCTCTCAGGACTTTTGAGTTTGTGAGATGGCAAAAAAACACAGAAAGCCAGTACAAGAGGCTATGATTGATCTCAGAAATACTTTGCATTAATACAGGAGTGACACTGAAATCTATCGAGTTTGATGAATCTGGTTAATTTTAAATTTAATTGCTACAGTAAGTATATGTATGGTACAACCCTATGCATATTTACCCAGAACTAATAACCACTGTGTGTTTAATGGGGCTTATTCTCAGGTAGAGCAATTATAGACTAATTGCTATTAAGCTTATTTTGTAACAAATAATGAAAAAATGATCATAAGGAACATATTTAGGTTGTGTAACGTTTGTTTGTTTTTTATTAAAAAAATCCTACATATCTAACCTTTTATCTCTTCACATATCCAGACCATTTCTCCTCTCTAGTGACAAATGATAACAGTAATCAAAAGGCCAATGGTAATATAGCAGCAGTAAAAATACGTGAATATTTGTGAAAGAGTTTCCAGTTTTCAAAGTATGTGAGGATGTTTTTCTTGTTCATTTGGATATTCTGCCTTGCTAGATGAAGAGGTAATTGGGCTTCCATCCCTACCATCAGCAACCTAGGAAGAATAATCCCCAATAACTGCAGCAGACTAGAGGCAACTAATACGTCCCACTGGTGGAAGTATGGGAAACACCCCCAGATGGTGGTGAACTACAACCCCCATCAACCCAGCGAGATTGGCCAGTGCTGGGAATTGTAGTTCAATAACATCAGGGGAGCCAAAGGTTCCCAGTACCTGCCCTAGTGGAAGCTAGTAGAACAACTTTTGATACTCTAATGGAGCTTCTCTCTTGCCCCATACATCCCACCAACCAAATTGGCTCAGGTGGTGGGGAAGCCCCAGAACAGTGGATGGGGAAAGGAGATGGGAGATCATTCCATCTGGCAAGCTGAAATGTTTGTGATGGCAGAACAATTTCCTTAGCAGCACATAGCACTCCTCCCAGTATGGCTTAGTTGAGCAAGGCGAGACTTACTTCCTGATAAAGCATACAGCAGGGGTGGGAAAATTCAAATGTGCACTTCTAAACCTCTCTGTATGGAGCTTGGGACTCTTCCCACATCACAGGTCCTCCCTAAACACGCCCCTCTTTCCAGGCTGTGCATTGCATCCTCCTTGAGGGTTTTGCCTGGCTGGAATGTGACCACTCACATTGTTTCCTAAAACACTCACATTGTTTCCTAAAACAATGGCTGGCTGCTGAAGCATTACAATTAAAGAATTTAAAGTGGATTGGTGGCATTTTCCTTCAAAGGTATAGGAGAGGCTTTGTATGCCAGCTTCACCTTTGGTACAGGACTTTTATTTTCAGTATAAACAGGACTCTGCTTTTGCACCTACACAGACACACACACACCATTTTTAATTGTTCTCTGAGATGTGGAGGATAAAGGAAAACAGGGACATTCCAGGATCAAACCAGAAACCAGGATGGCTTCTGTAATTCTGGGACTGTCCCTGGAAAACAGGGACACTGGGAGGGTATACAGTCGGTGTAGAAAATGCTAAGCTAGATGCTCTGACTCAGTAAAAGGCAGTGTCCTATTTTCCTAAGGTCTTTACTGACTATGCCTCTTGAATTACCCGAGAAAGCTATTCCGTAGGGTAGGCTGTACTGTGACCAAGAAAGCCCTACTTCCATGTTGTAACCAAATGGAAATCTGCTGATGGTGGAATGACCAGCAGGGTCTCGGGAGATCTTAAAAATTGTCTTGATTTGTGCAAGGGGAGACAGTCTGCTATCTATCCTGGTTCCAAGCTTTTTAGGGCTTTAAATGTCAAAAATAAAACCTTGGATTTTGCTCAAATAGGCAGTCATTAAAAAAAAAATTTTAAGTGAAGTGTGTTCGTGTTTTTGTGTGGAAAAGATGATGGAATTTTATAAATGAGTAAGACACAATTTAAAGCAAGCTAGGAAGTAGACTGACAGATCCTCACTGAAAAGGGAATTCATAAAACCATTCTGATCCAGAAATACCTGGTGCAACCTTAACCACAAAGAGCTACATGTTCTTCCTCTCATTTTTTTGCAACCTGCCCACTGATGAATGTGAGAAACTAGGTCAGTGCTCCCTAGAACAGAGATTAAGGGAAGAGCTCATGGAAGTATACAATTCAGAAAGGAAAGGAGAAAAACAGATATTTCAAGGAGCCAGTGTCAAGTACAAAGTATGAATTGGGGTTGTGGAATAAATTACCAAGGGCATACAGATGTGCTCGTTGGTCTTTGTCTAATATAAGAAGGCTAAAGCATCAGAAAAATGTTAACTATTAAAAAAACTAGAAGATTAAATGAATAATTCAGTGGCCTTTATTGCTACCTCTGAACTATCTCTATGGCACAAACCAGACCTGTGAGCCTCATGATATTCATCTGTTAGTATCATTAAGTTCCATGAGCACAGTGGTATGTCAGAAAATCGACTTGACATCCAATCAACTGATTAAAAAAAAAAGATAGCTGCATGGAACATTATATGGTAGCTCTTGAAGATGGCAACAACTAACAAGAATACGGTGCGGTCCCCCTCTTCTGAAGGAAGGCAGCAGAAGTGGTAATGGTTAGGAGACCAAAGATTAATTAAGGATAAGCAAACTGGATCAAATGTGAATATACTGGCAATGAAACAGCACCAGGAATGATTTGGTTTGAAAAGCCAGGCAGCTGCAAAACTTCCTGGTGACTTTACTTGGTAGCCAGTCACTAATATCTCAGCCTCACAGCAGCTTTGAGAATAAAATGGGTCAGTGGGAGAAAAATGAGCATATTTAGGAAAGGTGGCATTAAAATGTAATAAATAAAATAACACAGTTTACAGTAAAATAGCAACTACTTGCCTAACACTGAATGACAGCCTGGTTTGTCAATCCACGCCCTGCCCACCCCCGCAAAGACATGATTCTCAGGTCTCAGAACTGAAAATGGCGTCGGATACCAATGTCAATTTTCCCCCTTATTTTATTTTTGTTTCGGGGGGGGGGGGGATGAACCACTTAATATAAAAAATATATATTCTGAGCGGTGTACATAAAATAATATGTACCTTATCATACATCTGAAAGGTGATGCTGAAGAGGTCTACACAGTCCCAGAATGGGACTTAATTACTAGTTCCCTCTCTTTGGATATTGCACACAAGCTGTTATGAATGTGTTGAAAAGTATGTCAGTTATAACTAGAATTTTCTAAGTTGACAAATTATGTTAATTACAAAACAGGGAAATTGTAACCCTCAGATACAAGGGGTGATTGAGATCTCAATTAAGTTACTACACTACTCCAAATAGCCTGTGAGCAGCCAATTGTTTAAGATGTTGCAGGTATTTGTAAGTATGTTCTGTAACAAATCTGCAAGCTGTTCTCTAGCAGTGATGGAATATGGGCTGTTGTAAAATAAACCATATTATTTATAAAACATGCATATTACACAGGTGGCCCTTGGACTCCTAATATCATTCATGGCATTTATCTTGACCAAAGAAATATAATGCCAGCATTTATAAACTGAACACATTATATGTAACCCTCAGATTCACAACATACCTCTATCATTGCTAGTTTTATAATCAAAATGTTAACACAGCCTTATAAAATTAACAGAGCGTGCTATCACCAAATTGTTGGAGAGGCTGCGAACATGATTCATCCATTGTGGGAATGCCTTCATGTAACCAGTTTTTATTGGGGGTGGCATTGGAGCATACAGCAAAAACAATGCAGCAAGTTATTCCAAAAAGCCCTTTATTAGCTTTGTTTTTGTTGCTGCTATCGGGTCACCACAGGTTATTCTGCAGAGAACTGGTGTTGTTTCTCCAGGCAGTAGCTGGCTGCTTTTTCTCAGTCTAACCTGCCTCATAAGGCTGTTGTGTGGAGAAAATGGGGAGAGTAAAACCATGTACACCACCTTGAACTCCTTTGGAGCAAAAGGTAGGATATAAATTAAATGAATGAATGAATAAGGATAGAGATCTCCAAGCTTTCTGTCACTACTGATACTCCCTTTTACTGCCCCTGACTTCTGTACATATTCTTTCATCTCTACTCTGGCTTCTGTCCTGGATGTCGATATATGTACTATCAACTTACACTAAGCTAAGGCTTTGACAACTGCAAATCTACAAAGTATGCATCCACACTACCGTTTCCAATATGGTAGAGGGAAAAGTGGCAGACCAGTTGTGGCCCAGGTGGATCCAAATTCTGAAACCCCATGCAGAGTCAAAGTGCGAACACTACTTCTGTTCCCTGTAGTCAGTATTTCAGCATTTTCCGTGGCATCGCCTCTTTCCCAGATCTCTTTAGAAAAGAAATGGCATGAATGGATGCAATATATTTCGCTAAGGATTTATTCAGATGTGTGTGCATCCCTCTACGACTCACAGCAGACTGTTGACTGTACAGTATGTATTACCACAGTTGAAAAGCATTGCAGTCAATATGAAAAGAGATGTGTAACTTCTGTTTGAGGTATTATATGCCACCTCTCCTAAACCTCCGCTGATCCAAACCCCTGCTGCCTTGCTTGATATTGTCAGGAGAAGAAAAGGCAAAGGGGTAAACCCTAAACAAATCCAGAGAAATCCTAAGAAAGTTGGGTGGTGACTTGTACACCTCCTTCTGGCAACTCCTGCAGCCAAACTGGTGACAAACATATTGCTCTGCTTTCCTTTGGACCACATCAGCAAGGCCAAGAGGGAGTCCAGGACTTCCATATATTTTAGGAAGGTCACTTCACTGCTGCTAACACAGTGGTTGGACTCTGGAGGTGCACTGCATTGTCTCTCGGGACAGATAGACACCAACAACTAAATGCCACTTTTCCTTCCAAGGAGCTCAAGCTGGTGTACATGGCTCTCCTTGTCCCCATTTTTTCTCACAACAACCATGTGAGGTAGGCTGAGAGATGGTGACTGGCCCAAGGTTACCCAATGAGCTTCAACACTGAGTGAGGGTTTGAACCATGGTATCCCAGGTCATGGGACGCGGGTGGCGCTGTGGGTTAAACCACAGAGCCAAGGATTTGCCAATCAGAAGGTCAGCGGTTCGAATCCCCGTGACGGGATGAGCGCCCGTTGCTCAGTCCCAGCTCTTGCTAACCTAGCAGTTAAAAAGTGCAAGTAGATAAGTAGGTACCACTCCAGCGGGAAGATAAACGGCGTTTCTGTGCGCTGCTCTGGTTGGCCAGAAGCGGCTTAGTCATGCTGGCCACATGACCCGGAAGCTGTACATCGGCTCCCTCAGCCAATAAAGCATGATGAGCGCCGCAACCCCAGAGTCGGCCACGACTGGACCTAATGGTCAGGGGTCCCTTTACCTTTATCCCAGGTCTCAGTCCAATGCTCTAACCATTACACCGCTAGCTTTGAATTACCTAATATTGTGATAATCAAGCAATGAACATCCATTTTTGACTGTTAACTGCTCCCTAGTTGGTCAGTTAGCTGCATCTGATTTAGTCAAAGTTAAATGTTTCATTTAATATACTCTGTTTTTTTTGTTCTCTCCTCTCCTGTACCACCCAAATCACAAGGTGACTTACAGATACCCTCTGGTGCATGGTGCCCATTGATTTACTAATAAAACTTTTCAATAAGACAAATACCTATTTTGAAAAGGTGACACTACTGTATTACCACAGAGACAAAAATCAAGGAGACAACATAACCAACTTAATTAGGAATACTTCAATGGAAACAAATAGAGCACCAGAATAATCACTCAGAATCATCAGACATCCCTGAGAACACACTAATCTAAGAGATATGTAAAAATATGAAGCAAATCATTTGTAACCTTTTAAAAATGTGCTGAATAATCTCTGCCTTATTTGTCAAGCATGGCGAAGAGAAACAGCCAAAAAACAAACAAACAAAAAACAACCTCCATCAAACTAGGTTCTATGTGAAATTTATGCTACCACTAACAATTTGCCTCTGCCATCTAGGTATGTGACTTAGCAATTGAATTATTGTTGATTGCTCCAATGCCCAGTCACTGAAATGTGTGGCCGTTAAGTCTGTGCTTTGACAATAATCTCTGCTAAGCAAATATGTCAATTCCAGCAATTAGATACTTTTTATTGTTGCTGCACAATGCCCCAGGCCACGGAGGCTGAAACTTTGTATTAGATAAGCATCTTCAGCTTTTTACTCTATCCTTCAGAATAGTGTGTGTTTCTTATACATATAGTCACACTCAGAGTAGACTCATGAAAATAAATGGACTTACATAGCAAGTACATTTATTTCAATGGGTCTTCTTTAAGTAGGACTACCATGTATAATGGGATATAACCCATTATACATATGCATCTCTTACTGTATAACATATCAAACTAACATATGGATGTGATTCAATTTGCACATGCCATAGGAAAATTCTTAACAAGTGGTATCCTTTTAAAAATGCATATTTTTTTTTAAAGGGATACTTTTCCACATTCTTGTGCCTTCCAACAATAAAGAATGCACACAGGATATATAAGCCATACTTCAGCATGTTATGAAAGTGGAACATGGTGGCATACAATATATACAGCCTACATCAGGCCCATCCAACTCCCAAGAGACTGTGATCTACTCCCAGTGTAAAATAAATTACAGTGATCTACCCATTGTCATTGAGGATTGACAAGAGTTGTTGAGCTTTTTGGGGGGAGAACACAGCTGTTAGCTTCTTTTAAGGGACAATGACATACTTTTATTTTTGACTGCATGCACAGGCTGAAGGAAACAGAAAAGCGCACTGTGATTCATTATGATTCCCCATGGCATGTACACCAGCTTATGGCTTGGAGCTAATGATCTGAGCATGTGAGCAGGACGCACCCTTGTTCACAGAGGGTAATCACACAGATTTCCCTTCTGACGGCAGCTCATTTTGCCCTCTGAAAAGGAAGACGGGGAGGTTCCCTGGAGGCAATTTGCAGGAGCCATGAAAGAGGGAGATCGTGGGGGCTAGTCACTTCCATTTGCACATCAGGGCCTTTGGAAACAAGCAATTGTGTGTCATGTTGCAGGGATCTAGAGTTAATCACAGTGGGTTGTACACATCCAAGCTTTTATGAAGTCATTAAGTTGTGAGTGGTTCTCACCAGAGGCAGTTCTTCATGATACAGAGTCATGAAGGTTCAAAGATATTTGCTCCTATCAGATATACACCTTTTAGTATTTTTCAACACAGCGTAAATCATCTCAACCGTCTATTATATAGTGCATAGATATGCTGATAATAATTTTGTAAGCGTTATTTTTAATGTGTTCCATCTGAGGTGGGGAACTAAAACAAAAACATAAACCCACAGTCTGTTTGCTCTAGGGTACATAGACATCAAACCAGAAAACTCTGGATTAGTCTTACAGAAAATTATGAAGTAACCCAGTAGGACCTCTCCATCACTCACAACATTAACAGGACTGGGGTACCGCTGTTTGACTTGGACCTATGAGAGAAAAAGGATCAAATCACAGCTTAACTTTGGATTCAATTAATGACCTAAGAGAAGTGAACGCTTCTTAGTTCCAGTTTCAAATCTATGCAATATGAACATGAATTAATTGGCAATAAAAATAAGGAAATGAAGTATTTGGCATGTTAAAATGGTTATATAAATGAATATGTTGGACACATTGGTAATGCACAGTTATGCAGTTTTAATTAATAGAACAGGAAAACAGTTGCTTTGCTTTTCTGCTGGGGATGTTGGAGTTTCTGGAAGAGCACCCCGGAATCTAGAAAACTTAGCTATTTCACTAAACTAAAGGCATTTCAAACATTTACTGATACTGGCCCAACCAAACTCTAATAAATGTCTGGTTAATGCAGCTGTGCATTGCTCCAGAAATATCCCACAGCTTATTGACATTGACATATAACTTTCATAAAAGTAATTCTAAGAGAACACAATGGTGCCACAATTTCGCACCATGAATTTCGAGCTATTTATTTGTTTGTTTGTTTGTTTGTTTGTTTGTTTTCTATACCGCCCTATACCCAAAGGTCTCATGCGAGCCACTTGTAAGAAGTTTCCCAAACAAGATGTTTCACTTAACTTTCACAAGGGAATCTGGAGGATACATCACGCTATGCTGAAATACTAATAATAAATCTTAGGCATGGCAGAGCCTTTCTTCTATTTAATGTGCAAATGACTTTAAATTAAATGTCGGGGGGGGGGAGCTTAGGACGTAAGTTAATAGGAAGGGAAGGCTTGTATCCAAAAAGTGAGCTGCAATATAACTTTGCCAAAAGATTAAAACTAAAACTGAATATACAAATGCTCTTGTTTTTCAATTATATTTTGTATTTTTTTTATTAGCAATTACTAAATAATCAGCAACTACCAGCATTTATAAATTCATTAAACAAGCAGACAACAGATGGCAAGCTTGTTGTAGGGATGCATTTTTCTCTTGGGTTCACCAAGCTGCTCTGATTCTTTTTATATAGTTATTTTAATCTCATGCTGAGCATTCTCTTCTCCACATCCTAGAAAAATGTTATTTTTTTTAGAGAAAGAAATAGCATTCGTTTCATAAACCAAAGGTACAAAAGGTAAGAAAATGCTCACATCGTTGTGCAGGTTTGCTCAATATTATTGAAACAATCAAATTCAGCTGCACTGCTATTCAATTTTTATGCTTTTTAATTAAGGCAATAATTTACTGGACACCAGACGCTAATATCTCCTTTGTGCTTATTGGCAAAAAAGTATCCTAAATTTATAATACCGGGATTGTATCCAGTGATCTGTCTTTTAGTTATTTAGAACATTTTCCTGTTAGGTCATTATTTATTGATGTATCACTGTATCCTCTTCATTATCTCCTCTTTTAGATCAATAAATTTAATATTAATTCCTTCAGTTTAATGATGTGCCAGATTTGTGGTATGTAAGAAATCCTCAGTAAATCAATGCTGATGGACCTTTTTTTTTAGACCCTCTTCATTCTGAGGTCAAGGCAAACCTTTCTAATAGCAACCGTGGGAATTGGCCACTTATTCAGCTGAGTTAGCCTACATCTAAAACCCAGTCCACCTTGAAAACTACACTGCATTCCAGCAATAAAAAGCATGCAACCTTATTTAACTTTTGTCTGAAAAGCAAGTTGTCCATTACCCTTATATTGCAAAGAATGCCACTCCTGCTCTTTAGCATGGGTGAATTTGCCATCTTCTTGAAATAAGATGTGCATTGGTCTCTTCACTGGAGATGGGGTCTTGTGGATCACAGGGCAGGAGTCCCCAATAGGAGGGGGTGATAAAGCTGCTATTTAAGTCTGCTTCCACTCCTCCATCACTTTATCATTTGCAGGCAGGGAAGAGAGAGCTGTGTGTATTTGCTCTGTTAAGATAAGAAGACTTTGAGCATGTGTCATGGCCTGCCTTGCTGATCTTGGTTTCTCTAGAGGCTTCAGCTGGGCACAGCCTTGCTACAAAAAATGCCCACTGCCTGCCTGCTCTAAGGGACCTTGTCTTTCCAGGAGTCCATGCATAAATACCTATTTCCCAAGACTGAGGCTTTCTCTTATGTATCTTTTTCTAGGATAGGAAAGAGCTCGTTCCTTCCTTGCATCTTTCTCCCTTCCTCCATTGTAGTGCAAGCATGTTGTTGTTGTTGTTTAGTCGTGTCCAACTCTTCGTGACCCCATGGACCAAAGCACGCCAGGCACTCCTGTCTTCCATTGCCTCCCACAGTTTGGTCAAACTCATGTTTATAGCTTCGAGAACACTGTCCAACCATCTCGTCCTCTGTCGTCCCCTTCTTCTTTTGCCCTCAATCTTTCCCAACATCAGGGTCTTTTCCAGGTAGTCTTCTCTTCTCATGAGGTGGCCAAAGTATTGGAGCCTCAGCTTCAGGATCTGTCCTTCCAGTGAGCACTCAGGGCTGATTTCCTTCAGAATGGATAGGTTTGATCTTCTTGCAGTCCATGGGACTCTCAAGTGTCTCCTCCAGCACCATAATTCAAAAGCATCAGTTCTTTGGCGATCCGCCTTCTTTATGGTCCAGCTCTCACTTCCATACATCACTACTGGGGAAACCATAGCTTTAACTATACGGACCTTTGTCGGCAAGCATACATTAAGTATTAAAAGGAGGATTTTTAGCCCAATCCCACCACCATTCCCATAGGGGATGTTTCTGGCTGGGGAGGTAAGGAGTCAACCCAGGTTGCATGCTATCATTGAAAGTTAACTTACTACTCAATACTGCTATGTGTTTTGTTTCTTTGAAACTTGGATTTTCTGCATTGGGTGGTTATAGCTGATCCAAATGTGCTCACTGGCCTGTTGGCATCCTGTTACTCTTTCTGTTTACAATACACTTGTCTCTTTTTTTTTTTGCATTCCAATAGCTTTATCCTGAACAGCTTTCTTGTTGAAGTCCACTCACAATGTGCCCACCCATGGAAGCAAAGGCCCACCATACAAAGTTGAAGAAACTGGTCATGACAACATAAACTGACCACAACCTTATTGATTTCAGATGTAGGTAAACTTTGGCATAGTCACTGGGTGTGTATCCCTCTTGGCCCCGTGTTGGAGGACTGAGGCATTACAGGGTCAATTCTGGGATGCTAGGTCCACCACAAGATGCAGTTCTACATGGGTGGCCCTCCCATGCCACTGGAGGAAGCTCTATGGCTCTATGACCCATCTGCTGATCACTCTGGCTTTCTGGACAGAGACTTCCTACTAGGCACCTCTAACAGGGTACCTGTGATCCCACCACTGCAAGATAGAAAGTAGAATAAAGGATTCCGCCCAATGCCTAATCCTCGAAAGTTGTGACTATTGCTATGAGGAAGGCAGAACTTGCATAAAGGGAAAATTCAGAACTTCTTGCATCTGTTTTGGCCCACATTAGAGAAAACTCTTGGAAAGTGGTTCATGACTGATGACATTAAGTCAGTGGGGTTGTTCTTATGTACATAATTTTTGCAAAGTGATTATAAGAGATATAGGCCTGATGTTAGGCTGCGAGGTGTCAATAGATCAAAAGTTATGCTTATTGTCAGTGTTTGTAAACAACTCACTGTTTACCTCTTGATAGCTGCCTGTTTGGTTATATCTCAAAGCTGGAAAGGTACTTCTAACTTTCCTTTGGACAATTGGTTCAAAAAGGCTTTATTCATCACCATTTCTGATAAATTAACCCATCATTTGTGAATTACTGGGGTTGATGCTAAGACATTGCTGCCATTTGATAGCACTTCATGGCTTATATGACCAGAAAACTGCATGGCTGGCACATTCTGTTAAAATATGATTTTATTTAGAGAGGTTTATGACTAAAATGCAATGCGCCTTCTTGTCTTTGGTTTAATAGTTCTACCTGAACTATTTTTTGTACAAGATAACCTAGTCCCGTCCCCCCCCCCATACCTGGATGCCCTTTTATCAAATGAAATGTTAGTCTATTCTACCTGGTCTCATGATGAAACACTTTGTATTGATCCTTCTGTTTTGCTTTTGCTCCTTTACTTGAACTATTTTCTTTTTGAACACTCTTTGTATTTGGGTTCATTTTAATACAATAAAAAAGTTAAAAAGAAAAGCTTAATTGACGCCCCCCCCCCCGAGGCATTATAAGGTTAATGTCACTATTTTTTCTCTTTCCCTTTTAAAGGACACTCTTAAGTCACCTTCCACAACCTTTGGCTTGGGAGATCATGGGAGATGTTTGTTATGTCTGGTGTGCACACCAGTGAATGCTTGGCCTGGATGCCCATGCCTGGTTCATATACCCAAGGCTTCCTTCATATACATTAATTCAAACCCATCTGCCCACACTTACAGAATTGTTTGACCGATCTTCTAATGTTGGAACGAATATGACATTTTTACCATTTGTTTGTTTGATGAGTCTTCTTCCAGGGTGAACTGGCAATGAGTCTTTGTTTCCCAATATGATGTCCAGTGTTATTCATACAGAGTACACTCATTGGAAGCAAAGTACAAGTACATTAATTTCAATGGGTTTGCTCTGAGTATGACTAATGTTGGATATCAGTCAGTGTGTTCGCAAGTGGCTGCCCAGTGTCCTGCTGTCTTTTGTGGTGAATGACCCTGTTTCCATGAGCTGTGTTTTCCACCCCTGCTCCCCCCACCTTCATAAGAATAATGTAAAAGGAAAAGGAAGCGCTTGTAACAGCATCAAAATTCATTAATTATTCTATTAATTTAGCAAGTCATCCAGCACAAGTCATCAAATGTGCATACCTTTGTGTTCTATTTTTCGCCACATACATCTTTTTCATAATATAAATTATGAGGAAAAAGTGGCTGACTAATCTGAATTTCTCAATTTATTCATGTTCAATAAAAAGCTATTCATCAGCTTAAACTCTGCTGCGAGTTCAAATCAAATCTAAATCACTTGGGAGAAAACAAAATTGCTCTTCTTCCCTAGCACATCAGCTGTGGGAAAAGATAAACAGATTTCCAAGGAGATCCAAATTCTGAAATATCGGTGTATTCTCCAGCAGGTTTTAATTTGCAATCCTAAACACCCTTACTTAGAAGTAAGCCGCACTGAACACAGTGGGATTTACTTCCAAGACAACATGCATAGATTGTGCAGTTGCTATTAAAAAACAAAAGTATTTTTAAGTCTGTTATACTATATATAAACTACTACTCACAAGTTAACAGAAATTATACACACACACACACACACACACACACACACACATATATATATGGTCTTAATATGGAGATCGTAAATTTCATTTCTATTTGATAAATAGCTTCACTTTGATCAAGCATCAGTTGCCTAGGCAGTAATATTGTTATGTCTGCTTAATGTTATTCAGACTCCTTCCTACCCTGCTTCCTCTGTAATTTTATAAAGCAGCAGATGATATAATATATACAATTAATATTTAAAAGGTGCATCCAATGGAGAGTGCCACCTGGTTGCACTGAAGGAACATGGAGGCAAATAAAGAACTTTTCCATACAAAAAGTCTACATTACAAGAAACATCTAAAAATGGCAGATACTACCCTCAGTTAGAAACATACCCTTGGACTATGATATCGTACTTACAAGGGTTTTTGACTGATTAGGAACAGTTAACTTGTTTATTTTTTAATTAGAAAAGGGCTACATCGGGCTACTCACATTTGTTTTCCAAACTGTTTTATAGCACACAAGATAAAGTGAAACACATCCCCAGAAACATTTGAAATACTGCTGCATAATTCAGTTTGCGTCCCTTTATGGAGAAAGCACACAACACTTGCATTTGAAAAATTTTGGCTTTCTCTTATTAGGTAAAGGCAAAGGGACCCCTGACCATTAGGTCCAGTCGTGACCAACTCTGGGGTTGCGGAGCTCATCTCACTTTAGTGACCGAGGTAGCTGGCGTACAGCTTCTGGGTCATGTGGCCAGCATGACTAAGCTGCTTCTGGCGAACCAGAGCAGTGCACGGAAACACCGTTTACCTTCCCACCTATTTATCTACTTGCACTTTGATGTGCTTTCAAACTGCTAGGTTGGCAGGGGCAGGGACCGAGCAATGGGAGCTCACTCCGTCGTGGGGATTTGAACCGCCAACCTTCTGACCGGCAAGTCCTAGGCTCTGGGGTTTAACCCACAGCGCCACCCGTGTCTCCTTTTCTCTTATTAGCCACTAGCTAATAAGGAGTACCCACTGCTGCCCAGGATTTTTTAGAAACCAAGAAATATTGTGATCTTTAACTGGATAGTGTAATTTCTGAGTTTGGACCCATTCTGCCAAAAATCAGGTGATGTCACGACAAAGTCACATTTTGGTCCACCATATTTATTGAAATTGACACCAAATACCAATGAAGTCTATTTCCCCACCTTTGGGACGCTCATGTCAAATTTCCTGACAATATCTCAAGAGCCAGCCAAACCTATGCCAAAAAAACAGGTACAGTGACACCACAGTCACATTTTGGTCCTCCATCTTGCATCAATATGGCACCTGGAACCAAAATTTTGATGTAGCCCCCCCCCACCTCGGGAACCCTCACACTGAGTTTGTAATATATTGAGAGGTGGCTGAAACTATGTCAAAAATGGGCAAAAGTGAAGTTTAAAGGCACTAGGATAACAAGTGTTATTTAAATATAAATTTTTACCTTAAACTGTGAGGCTTCTTTTTGTTGTTGTTATTTTGTTAACCATATGGATGGAGAGCAAGTAAGTATATTTAGTGAAGAAAATTTTGTAATGTATTAGTAAAAAGTTAGTATCCAGAATACAGCTCTTTGTTTTATGCCACCCTATAGGATTTCATCATATAGAACAATATACAGCGGTACCTCGGGTTAAGAACTTAATTCCTTCCGGAGGTCTGTTCTTAACCTGAAACTGTTCTTAACCTGAGGCACCACTTTAGCTAATGGGGCCTCCCGCTGCCGCTGTACCGCCGGAGCACAATTACTGTTCTCATCCTGAAGCAAAGTTCTTAACCCGAGGTACTAGTTCTGGGTTAGCGGAGTCTGTAACCTGAAGCATATGTAACCCGAGGTACCACTGTAGTTTCATTAAGCAAGGTATAAAGCTTGTTTATCGTTAAAGTGCAATTAAAAATCAGTGTTCACCAAGGGTTCCTTATACTGTGATTGGCTGGGAAATTAGTAATCCTACCATTTGGGTATCATACAAGGGAACAAATTTTGTAACAGCTCAATTAGATTGTGAGGATCACACTGCAAGGTAGCTTAAATATCTATATCACTCTACAAGATATCCTAGGTAGGGTATTTTCTGAAAACAACTTGTATATAAACTGGTCTGAGCTTCCATTTAGCAGAGTTTCAAGGTTTCAACTCAATCTAAACCTGCACCGTTTTTTTATAAGCTACTTGATAAGAAAAGCATGATTCACACTGTTTGTAGAGTAGCAGGAGTTTAACAGAAAAGACTTTGTGCAACATGAGTATGGAATATCTAACCTGGATATATCAACTCAAAGTGTTTTGTTGCAAAGCTTACAATTGTAACGCCACAAAGCCCTCATTTTCTGCCCAAACCTTTTTCTTCTTTAGAATGAATTTGTAAAACCTATTGTGAAGATATACTGAGGACAGATAGGGGATGCTTTTGTTGTTACTATAAGAGATATGACAAGTTACCCTCACAAGCAATATCCCTAAATAGAATGTATATAAATCCACCATTATTTATAATAACAAATATTTTCTTTCTGCTCTTGGGCTACATCCCTTTGTTTTCTTTGGCATTGCTTTAATAAAGAAGTTAAATAAGCAAGAGATCTCTAAGGGGAGATACTGCCCAGGTAACAAGCTACAGTATTGACAGCCTTGTAAGACTCTTTGATTACCTTTTGTCTTCAACTATTGATCTGTTGTCTTCTAAATGCTTCCTCCCTGTGCGCCATCCTCGCATGTCACCTCACTATAAAAACTGACAGCAAGGGATACAGCACTTCAAAAAGAAGATAGCTGCAAGTGATTGCAGTGTTTCATTAAGTAAGATTTTGTTCTCTTAATTTAGGCATGGGAACTGATGCTATTCACTATTAGCGGGCACCTAATTTATCAGGAGAGGGATTAAATCCTAATACCATTCATTGTGCTAACTTCAGATGGTAAAACACTTGAGAAAACACTGGGTTTGAAAACTCTTAGGTCAAACAAACTCTGATGGGGTCTGAGCCAGCAGTTACTGGTAGTACCTTGGGTGTGCCATGAATACTCAGAGAAAAATGCTCAAGGCTCGTAGAATTGTAGTGTTGGAAGGGACGCCAAGATTCATCTAGTCCAAACCCCTGTAATGCAGGAATCTTTTGCCCACAGTGCCACCAAGTGTATGGTAACAATGTGAAATGCAAATCACACAATGGAGATTATTAGGAAATGGTTTTTTAAATGCCCAGAATTTAGAAAAAGTGCCTTTAATATATTCTCTGAGTGACATGGGTTCCTTACTGAGAAAGCAGTAACCCAACTATTTTCTAAAACACTCAGGGCTATAAGAAATGGACCCATCATGTGAGAGGATATGAGCAGGATTTTAGACTTTCTGTGACTTTCCTTCAAGCAAAGCATAAAGCTACAGAATACAATGCAATGTTTTACTCCATTTTTCTAAAAATCTTCAGATAACCTTGCAAAATACAACTCTCCTCACCCTCCACAACAAATGACCATGATAGCAAGCTGATTATCTCCCTTCCTTGAGATAGTCTTTATTTTTGTTATTTAAACGAGTAATATTTGGGAATAAGAGCACTTGAAGTTAGGAAGATGACTACAGTATTTTTGGCTGCTCGGGTTGGTGACTCAGAACAGGGTTGTTCTTTAGCCATTTATTTCGGGTCTGACTCTAAAAGCTCAAATTGAGACAAGGCCTAATATCAAGTTAAAATTAAAGTGATGGTGGTGGGGTTCTCTGAAGAGCATGATTATTAAAGTTGCTTGTTTTGACTGCAGGCAGACCACAAATCTCTTCCATGCACTTCTCAACAACTTACTCCCCACCCCCACCCTCATGCATGAATGAATGAAGGGAATATTTTAAAAACGAGATAACCTTGCCACAATCTGAAACAGAAAAGCTGTAGTTCACACCATGCGACTCTCTTCATTGTGAAGCTCACAACCAAGAACAAAGCACATTGTCTTCTGAGCATCAGGAATCAAAACAGTCCCAATGACAACTGATTTTCTAGCAAATTGCTGGATCCAGATTAACAGGACCCAGGACACGGTTATTTAAATTAGAAATGATTATTCAGAAGCAGGAGCAATTCATGCACCTACAGAACCATTTTTAAATGAAACAAAACAGAAAGGCAGGGTTCTCAAATATACATGAAAGAAATTGAAGAACGGTGTTTACCGTTATGAGACCCGTTTGTTTGCTTTTTATGATGCCCCTACTCATCATTCCCCATTTTCTAACCCTGAGTAGACGGGCACTTCAGCTGGACTTATGGATTTTATCCTGAATTGAAAGGAAGGAGGACAACGTGATTCCAGAATTTTAATCATTATGTCAATGGCAACTTTTACTCTTCTATAAAGTCGAACAAATGTGGGTTGGTTTTCTTTCTTTTTTTCTGGTAGGTAATTTTTATTTATGCATTTATGGATGCATTATTTTAAAGTGAAGTCACAGCCATCTGTCATTCTCTAATTATGAAACTGGGTAACAATATATTTTGAAATGGATTTGAAGACTGCTAAATACTGTTATGTGTTGGGGTGCCAGAGTTTTGTGGATGCAGGGCACCCATAATTCTTATAATTAGTAAAAGTTGGAATTGATCTTTTGGTTAAACTGTGCCATCCACAAAAATTCATTGATTTAGTTTATGCTAACGGACCAGGCTAGCCTGTCAGGGCTAGCCAAGTGCAGGCCATTAGGCAGTGGTCAAAATCTGACAGGCGCCAGGCACATTTTGCACCTAGCTATTGGCCTGCTTCTTGGGAGAAAAGCAATGACAAACCTAGACAGCATCTTAAAAAGCAGAGACATCACCTTGTTAACAAAGGTCTGTATAGTTAAAGCTATGATTTTCCCAGTAGTGATGTATGGAAGTGAGAGCTGCACCATAAAGAAGGCTGATTGCCGAAGAATTGATGCTTTTGAATTATGGTGCTGGATGAGACATGTACTGCAAGAAGATCAAACCTACCCGTTGTGAAGGAAACCAGCCCTGAGAGCTCACTGGAAGGGCAGATCCTGAAGCTGAGACTCCAATACTTTGGCCACCTCATGAGAAGAGAAGACTCCCTGGAAAAGACCCTGATGTTGGGAAAGATGGAGGGCACAAGAAGAAGGGGACGACAGAGGACGAGATGGTTGGACAGTGTTCTTGAAGCTACCAGCATGAGTTTGACTAAACTGCGGGAGGCAGTGGAAGACAGAAGTGCCTGGCGTGCTCTGGTCCATGGGGTCACAAAGAGTCGGACACGACTAAACAACAACAATAATTGGCCACTTGTGACCAAGTGAAGATGCCTGGGTGCCAGAATGGCATCTCACATTGCCACCATCTGGAGGTGCAAGCCTGGGGATTCTTGGATCTTGACTGTTTTCACACACTAGCAACACCCTGTTGTGTTCTTTCCATTATACAGTGGTACCAAGGTTTTTGAAGGTCTCCACTGATGAACATTTTGGTTTTCGAACACCGTAAACCTGGAAGCAAATGCTTCGGTTTTTGAACACGCCTTGGAAGTCGAACATGCCATGCAGATTCTGCTGAGTGCAAAATCCTGAGGCCTAGCTGTCGGCTGCTGAGTTTTCAGTTTTCAAACGTTTCAGAACTCAAATGGTCTTCCGGAACGGATTACGTTCAAAAACCGAGATACCACCGTATTTTATCTGAAAAATCAGAATGAATTTCAGGAACCAAAAAGTCACATTGAAAAAAATATGACTTTCAAGCCATCTGGCCCCAAAATGGCAACTAGGCATTCCATTTTGGTGACTGTTACTGTGGCCCTGGTTGAAGGAGCCATTTGGTGCCCGGAATATATACAAAAATTTCTAACACTGCCATTAAGGGACAAAGACCTGTGATGGCCCATCATGAGAGAGTGAAGACTGCCATACAAAGAGAGGAGAGGCCCCGCCTCCAGCTGTGTGTTGGTGGGCAGAGACTAAAAGGGTTAGGATTTCAGGGTGGATGATGTAAGCAAACAGGAAGAAAGTGTCAGTTCTGCAAGTGGTTTGGCAAGCAGAGAAAGAGAGGCCAGTACACCATGTGAGCTGGCTGGGACAAGCTGTAATAAACAGGCCAGACGCTCCTGGAATGTGTATGCTCAGAACTCTCTCCATCTAGGTTCAGGTGAATATATGTGCAAATAAAACCATATATCATAAAGACACCACAGTTTCCACTGTACCTTATTCCCAAAAGAAAACACGAACCCTGGGTAAGCATCTGCAACCCTGGAGATTCGCAGTGCTGTGGAGATTGGGCTGGCATTTAACCAGGGCTTTTTATCAGCTGGAACTCATCGGAACTCAGTTCCAGCACCTCTCAAGTGGGCACTACTGCCATTATAAGAGATTGAGGGAGGCATTCATTGTGAGTTCTGACACCTCTTTTTCTAGAAAAATAGCACCGCGTGTAACAATATGTTTTCTGCTGAATCTCTATGCAGGTGTTCAATGTAGTAGCACTTGTGATGCTCTTCATCCATATAAAGCGAGTTGTATTGCTTAGTCTTTATTTAAATCAATGCCAATTTGCACTGCACGGGCATTATAAATATACATTGCATTGGTTATGAAGCCCCCTTTATGCTTCCAGGGCTTTGTGAAAGAGTGTTAATGCATGAGAGGATTAGGTCTTAATTATTTATGAGATGTTGATTTTCCTGAAATGTTAAATCATGCCTCATGACAATAGTAATGATCTGGCCAGACCCAGAGAGAAAACACTAATAATGTTCATGCAGATATTTTTATAAGGCAAAATCAGTGTATGCAGTAAAGATATTAGCTTTTTCTTTCAGGAAAGCATTACGGTCAGCTGCACAATTTTATTTTATTTTATTTTTTTGCTGGCAATAGCAAAGTATTATATATAGGTGTTCATTTCATTAGCCACTTTGCGCTTCAGTAAGTGGAGCCAGTACCGTAGACTTTTATTCTAAATAACAACAGAGAATGTTATTTATGTTGCCAATACTCTCTAGGATAGGAAGTTTGATGGTCATCAAATCCTGTACCAACATATCGGATGCAATATATCCTTTAGAATACTAAGCAATCAGAGAGAGCCTGAAATTCAGGAGCACAGAACTCAAAATTATTCAACTCATTTGGTCTGCCCATTCAAAACACTTTATAAATAAAAATAGTTTACAATGGCCTGGATCCTAAGGTAAGCAACTGAGATGAAACTGCCTCTACCCCCTTGCAGCTCCCTGGCCACCCCCTGCCCCAGATGGCTGAGTAAGGGTCTCCTGGACAATATGGGATGAGGTACAGGAAGGACATTCCAATGTGTGATACCCCACCTGCATTTGAAGTAGGTCAAAAATAGGTATTGATAAAAATCAGGTGGCCATCTCTGCACCCCGTTCCACATTGTTCAGGAGAACCCGAAGTTGGCATCTGTCTGTCTCAAGAGACCACAGAGTGCACCTCTGGGAGTGAAGTCAAACTGTTGCATTAGCAGCACCAAAGTAACTTCCCCTGGACACAAGCCTGGGCAGTGTATATGGAGGTCCTGGGCTGCTCAGTCCAAAAGAAAGCAGAATAATACATTTGGCACCAGCTTGGCTGCATGAGTTGCCAGACTCCTTGTCAGATTTGTGTAGGGTTTACTCCTTAGCCTTTCCTGTTCCTTAAGAACTTCTTCTTCTTCTTCTTCATAGCCGAGTAAGATTGTCTTCCATAAACATGGTTTTAAGTTCGTAAGTGAGTCCGTAAGTGACTGTGGAGGCCAATTCTGGATCCACACATCCTTCCACAGTGGGGTTTCTGGGTGGGAGTTGATCAAGGTGATGATTTGCCTAACATGCCTTCCTCTTAAGCATGTTTCTCCCTTTCGTCCTGAGTTCAAGTGTCTTCAAAGCCCATGACACATTTGGTAAAGGCTGTTCTCCAATTGGAACGCTTGCAGGCCAGTGTTTCCCAGTTGTCGGTGTTTATACTACATTTTTTTAGATCTGCCTTGAGAGAGTCTTTATACCTCTTTTGCTGACCACCAGCATTACACTTTCCATTTTTAAGTTCAGAATAGAGTAGTTGTTTTGGAAGACGATAATCAGGCATATGCACAACATGACCAGTTCAACGAAGTTGATGCTGAAGAATCAAAAGTCGAAGTTCCTTAACATATCCCACAAGGCACCTGGCCCCTTTCTTCCAAAGATATCACCTTCCCTGGCACCTTCTGCTAGATGGGCTACTTTCCTCTACAGCTTGTGCAGTAACAGTCTTCTTGACTGTTGGACCCATTATTGGTCTTATCTGCTTAGTCCTCCAGAGCCTGTCTTTCTGGTAGTTTAAGACCCATCGGCTACCCTCACCTGGTTTAGCTGGCCAGTTGAAGCGATTTCCAGGGTGTAACCACTGGCATATGCTGACAGCTTCTAGGAGCCACAGGTGAGAGCTGAGTGCGGGGTGCAAACCAAAGGTGGACAAACTAACCCAGAAGGAGCATGATGTGTCCCCCACCAGGGGTACTCAGTGGCGTAGCGTGGGGGGTGCCAGGGGTGCCGGCCGCACCGGGCGCAACATTTTTGGGGGCGCGTTTGGCCGGCCCCCCTCGAGGAAGTGGGAACCTCTCCAAGGCACAGCGTGCCGTCGGTAGAGGAAAAAAGCCGCGCAGCAGCAGCAGCAAAGTCGTGAGGAGGAGGAGGTGGAGCGAGCCTGCTAATTCCTTGCTGGGAATTAAGCGGCTCAAAGAGGCAAATAATACACAGGACAACCCCTAAGCCCTCTAAGAAAGGGTGGGGGCATAGATAACTGATGGGGAGAGGAAGCTTTGGGTAACTTTGCTTCCATCAAATTATACTCATTTATTTTAGGATGAAAGTCAAGTGTCTAAACTTGGATATTTTTATTATGGAAGTAAGAGTGTTTCAGAGAAAAGAGGCCTGTATTGTAGAAAGCAAGGTTATCAGCCTTGCCATGAATATCTGAGAGTGGTGAGGAAAACAAACATACAAATCCTCCAGAAATCCAGTGATGGGTTTTTCACATTCATAATTATATCCATTCCACATCACCAAAATTCTATTTTTTCTTCTTTTCTTGAGAGTCACTGGTACATGTAATCCTCCTACTTCAGTTGCATTAGGTTTAGAAGTGAAGTACTTATCTTCCACAAAATATTAATTTATAATCCTAGCAAATGTATTCTAATTTTCAAATCTTATTAGCCTTATCACTTACTAGATTTAGATAATATGTTCACATAACATCTGATAATATATGTAATTGTATTAACTTCTGTATGTGTTCAGTAATTATACTGTACAGTATAATTACTGAAAGACTGGAAAGAGAAGCTGCTGAATTGCAATTCATTACCAAACTTAAAACCATGGAGAGACCTGGTCTGAACAGAGACATTGGATTCTTATCTCATTATACACGACTAAGCCATTTCTCACCTTCTCACCCCTTGCCTTTTCCTGTAAGACCTATTACAGTCGTTAAGAGTCGTCAACAGGCTCATCTCAGCTATCTGCCAATCTCCCATTCCCACCACCCTTCTGAGTAATACCCCTCCCCACCTTCTCACTATATAGAAGGATCTGGCAACTTCTGTTTCAGTGTATCTGAAGAAGTGTGCATGCACACGAAAGCTCATACCAAGAACTAACTTAGTTGGTCTTTAAGGTGCTACTGGAAAGAATTTTTTTATTTATACTGTACAGTAAACAGCAAATAGCAACTAACATATAGAAGCAGAGTGTGGGGGCGTGTTTGCCACTGACTGAACACTTGACTAGGAATCCTCCAGCCACAGGAGGTGAGTATAACACAGCCTGGGATGTCCAAGGCTGTTCTGTTTCCACCTCAAATGTATTTCCAGAAATGGCCTGGAATCTGACACAAACCAGTGGGTCTTGAGCCTTCTCCAGATATGCTTCCACTCCACAGAAACCATGCTTCTCACCCAGATTCTGATTCAGACAGAACTCATCCCTAGAGTAAGATTATAATGGCCCAGAAATAACACTTAAAGGCTTTTTCACACAGGTCCACACTAGATGAACTGCAGGGGATCTGTGATTATGAATGCCCATGTTTGTTATTCTTTCATTTTACTTCTAGGAGCCATCGGAGGCTCTCAGCTTGAGAAACAAAGCAGTACTGTGGGAGGCATTTAACCGTTACATCCTGCTCTGTTTGTCCAGTCTCCACTGCGTTCCTGAAGTGGTATTAGTCCCAGGGGAGTGGGGGAACAGGGATAGAATGCTTAACACAATTTGGAGAGGATATTAGGGTGGTGAACAATCCCATATGGCAGAGAGGGAAAAGAAGAAGATCACTGACACCATGGATCACCGACATAACTAACTGAGCCTTCAAGTATACCTGGAAATTGGGTTTAATGTTGTTACCCCTGGGAAGAAATTTCTCTAGAACATCTCTAGAACATCAACTGCAGATAGATCCACATGAGCTGCTAATTTCACCAGTTGCAGCAGCTAACCAAGCATGTCCTAACTTGGCTGAAACATAAGCCAGCTATAGCATATATCAACATCAGTCCAGAAAGAAAATTGCAGGGGTAGCCATATTGTGAGATGGTTGAACCTGCTGCTATGGCCAAGTGAGGAGCTCATCTTTTTCTGGGATCTTGTGGGGCTGCTTCTTCTTCTCATGTGGCCCTGCAAGAGTTCAGGGAGGATGAGACAGTAGGCCATTTAAAATGGCTGTTTGGCCCAAACCTGGCCTCACCTCATGGCCAGATCCCCCCCCAGCCCACAGTTTTAGACTCTATCACTGAGGCTTTGAGTAGTCACTGTTTACAGGGTTAACCCGTAACCACAACTGGCCTTCAGTTGAGAGGCTTTTGCCCTTCCCTTAGTGGACAGCAGATGATTGTTAAGTGTCTTCAACACAGGTCTGTCATCTTCAACTTAGGCAGAAATAACATTGGGTAGGATTTAATCCTAAAAAAAAATTAATTTTATAAAATTAAAATTTTATAATGAAATGATTTTAGAATGTTTTATCGTTTTTCTGTTGTTAGCTGCTCTGAGCCCGGCTTCGGCTGGGGAGGGCAGGATATAAATAAAATTTATTATTATATTATTATTATTAAAGCGGACCCTTCTAAGAGTGCTGAGGAGATGCATCGGCTCAATCTCTGATGGGCTGGTCCTGGCACCACTAGAGAGATTCCAGATACTTGTATGAGGCCAGGTCCCAGGGCAATCCCACTGGGCATGCTGGAAAGATCTATTGGATTTCAGAGCAGAGGTCTTAGGAATAACAGCTGCTGACTCAATGTTGTGCCTACCACACTGTAATCAATAAAATCTGTGGCCTGCTTTCACATTCTGGCAGCCTCTCTGCCATCCCAAATGAAAAGCAGGACCCAAAGTATTTTTAACAGTCTGCTTATTCCACTCGTCTAACAGGTTAGTATTTGCAAAGCAGCAATGCATAATTACTAACTTCAACACTTAATTGATTGTAACTGTTGACTGTCTCATTTAATACGATTATTGTTTCAATAAATAATAGGACATTTGGTAGACAAGTACTTCATTTGTAATTAGACAAGAGTCCGTTTTATAATGGTGCTGTAATTTTTTTTAGATAAATGAATGAAGCTCGCAACAATACAACCCATAAATGTTGCACAAAAATTCTGAATGCTTAGATTGGGTATTCTATAAGAAAACATCGTTTATATAAAAAAGACTGGAGTTCATAAATGCTGTATAGGATCTCCAGGGACTTCATCTTAAAGAAGTCCACTAAGACCTGTCACCACATGGAGATAATTATTTGTATGATTTATGTTTCTACACAAGACTTTGTTCACACTGAACTTCTCTAATCACTTTTGCTATGTAACTCATACATTTCTTCAAAGGATTTGATCCTGTCCCTTATTAGTAACAACTGCAAATAACTTAATTAACAATTAATTTGCAATAGGCTGTTTAGCCTCTTCCTCTTCTATCTTTCTATATATATAGTAGCTTCCTATTGTGTGCAGAAGTTGTTTTATTTTACTGGAATCTTATTTGAGCCCATTTGTAATTATATATTAAGTAAAATTTGCAGAGTGGATTTTCTGGGGGGAAGGTCCTGAATTTTTACATTTTGCCTTAAAAGGGCAGGTTACAAGAGAGGTGAACATAGATATAATGTTGTTTATAAGAATATTTGTAAACCACCAGCACATTAAAAAAAATAATTAGAGTGGTGTACAATAAAATGATTAGAACATCATAAATGTGTAAAATAACAAACGGCAGAACAAATGACCAGCACTGAATCAACAAACACTTGACAAGACAAACAAGTTTTAAGCAGATGACAAATATAAGCATTGTAGATGCATGCCTAATTTCCATAGGAACAATGTTGTAAATTACTAGTACCACTGCATTGAAATCCTCAGCAAGAAATTAGCTGAATATGAGATAACCCTGCGATAGTCAGGATGGCTCCTCCAATCTATCAATGTGCAAGGTAACCTTAGGGTTGCAATATGTCCGGAATTTCCTGGACATATGGCATGCAATTGCAAGCAGTGGAAATCGCAAAAAAAAAAAGGCCAGGAAAATGCGGACGTATGGCAACCGATGTCGGAAGTCTAGATTTTGGCAAGTCAAGATTTGCCAAAGCTCAACAACTTTTGTGTCCGGATCTTCATTTTTTTGAAACATGGCAACCTAAGGTAACCTGGTCCCAAGTTGTTCAGGGCATTGTACAATAACAGTAACACCTTGAACCTAGCTCGGTAATATGTTAGCAATCAGTGCATGCCTTTCAGTACAGGTGTAAAATACTGAGATGGAACTTTTCCAGCCAAAAACCCTTGTGCACCAGCTGCAGTTTCTGTACCAACCTCAAGGGTAGTCCTACACAGGGCACATTTGTGATAGTTCAATGTAGAGGTCACCAAGACCTTCATTACTTTGGCCAAACTTTCCCGGTCTAGGAACAACTGTACCTGGCATACCAGGCAAAGCTAGAAGAAAACAACTCGTAGCCATTAGGGCCCTTGTGCCTTCAGTGAGAGTGATGGGCCTAAAGGTACTCCCTAGCTACGCACCTGCTTCTTGAAGTTTTACTGTGAGTTCGTTCCTTTCTTTCAACTATTTTCTGACTTTGTGTTCCCTCCAACATCATATGCACCTAAGCCCAGGTGCAGAAGAATACAAGGCCCCACAAAACAAGACATGCAAATTTGAGCTGCTTTAATATGAAAGATAACCAAGACTCTAATTTTGATTTAGGATTATACATGTACACCATTGATAGCCTAACGTTCAATGTCTTGCAACTGAATGTGTGAATGGTTTCTGTTGAAAAGTCATGTGTTCAAGGTGATATGAGGTGGAATGAAGGCTTTTCTTGTGGTCTCGCATCTGTGATTTCACACTTGCAGATTTATCAAAATGGGCCTTTAAACTTATTTGACACATCTGAATTATTTGCCACCTATAAACATTTTTTAAAACACACACACACACACACACACACACACACACACACACAATTTATGGAAAGGTTTGTGGAAGAACCACCTTAAATTGAGATTTCAAACAATGTGGTAGGTTGTCTTCTTGAAAGCAATAATCTGTGTACTTGTAAGACTATTTTCCAAGAAATAAAGGAAAATGGTTCTTACAAATACCACTGGCAACAAATTTCATTTCAGCAAATAGTTAGAACAATAACAAGCAGTTTGCAGTTTAGTTTATAGGCAATGTTGACAGATTTTGCAGCTAGCAACAAAACAGGCATTGTAAAGGACTATTAAAAATAACATACTCTTTATGCTTTACATTATCATACTAGAAATGTTTTCTGTCTTTTTTATTTGTTCATCCATTTTACTTCTGCTTCTGAATGAAATTGTTTAGAGTGGATCATTGAAATTGTGGCTGTCTGTAGCTGTCTTTCATCTTACCTTCCCTATGCCTAACAAGTGCTGATGCAGAATCCTTCCATTTAAAAATATTCCTTCCATTTAAAAAATAATAATAATCCAGCAAAAAAAGATGACAAACTCAAATTATATGCCAACAGAAGACTTGGAGAACCAGGTGGAGAATCTTTTTGGCTCGGTGGCCCAATTCCTTATGGGATCTTTGCCTCAAGGGCCAACCACCTGAAGTATCATTGGCATCATTCTCAGGGACTTCAAACATCACGCAGGGCTGTAGCCAACTTTCCTGTGCCAATGCACAACTGAGATCACACTTTATGATGGGGGGCCACTGGGGCGCATTGGAAGATGGCCAACAATACCATCTCTCCGGACCACACGGGGTAATTAAGAGGCTGTTATGGGAGTAGGCAGCCTTCCTTGTTGCCCCAAGGGAATGGGGAACACTGCCTTGCCTGCTGTGCCCATAAATCACCCCCAAATTCGAAAGAAGGGGGTGAGGGCACTAGGCAGAAACAGTTTTCTTTTTAATATATCAAGAGTAACATTTTAATAATGGCATTATGGTATTAAGGTGTCGAGAGATACTAAGGGGGCTTCCAGATCATTGCTGTTTTCCGGATTCAATTACATACCAGAAAATTCAGCTTGTACAATCAGGGTTGATTTATAGCTCTCGGAGAACAAACCTGCTTCCCATCAAAAATCGGACTTTTTGCAATAAGCAAAGTGATGAGAAAATCCACTGGGCAGTGCAGGATAACACTTGTATGATGAATCATCTAACCCCTCTGCAAACAAATCAGGATGAATGGCCAATAAACAGGTGGGCTAGAAATGGAAACAGATATATAAGAGGTGTGTATTAATCTGCACGCGAGTGGCACTGTGGTCTAAACCACTGAACCACTTGGACTTGCTGATCAGAAGGTTGGCAGTTCGAATCCCCGCAATGGAATGAGAGCCCTTTGTTTTGTCCCAGCTCCTGCCAACCTAGCAGTTCAAAAGCACACCAGTGCAAGTAGATAAATAGGTACCACTGTGACAGGAAGGTAAACGGCATTTCCGTGCACTCTGGCTTCTGTCACGGTGTTCCGTTGCACCAGAAGTGGTTTAGTCATGCTGGCCACATGACCCGGAAAGCTTTCTGTGGATAAATGCCGGCTCCCTTGGCCTGAAAACAAGATGAGCGCCGCAACCCCATAGTCGCCTTTGACTGGACTTAAGTGTCCAGGGGTCCTATACCTTTACCTTTTACCTAAATAAATATTTTGAGAACGTATCACAATATTTATGATAGAAGCATTTCCCAAGTGAAAAGAAAATCCAGCTTTTTAAAACTGACCTGCCAGTAACCTATCCAAAGAAGAAAACTGTTGTAAGATGAAAGCATCCAGTTATTATATAACGCTAGACAGTTTGAGGTTTCTTTGTTTTTGAATGAAGGTGGGGGGGGGGTTGGTCTTCAACCTATCTTGGAATTGATATTTGGGATGGAGAATGAAGCGTCTTGCCAGAAATGTGGAACAATGGAACAGAGCAATTTTACCGCGTACCTTTTGTAAGTACAAGACAAGGGGGGGGGGAAGGGAGGGAAAGGAACAGATGCTTATTAACTAAGTGTAGGCAGGTGATGACAGGCACAACAGCACCATAGCACCAGCTGTGAATGCAGCAGACAGCTTCTCCCCCTTCCTTTTCCAAGTCCATTTTCATATTATTCATCAGATGCCGAATGTGATGGAAAAGGTGTCAAAACAAAATGCTAGTGAGAAGTATGAATTCATTGCTGCTAAAACTTTGGAAAGCTGTAAAGTTTTACCAGGCCTGTACTAAAGAACAATCAGACTTTCATGTGACAGGGAGTTAAGAAGTTTTATAGCTGCTTCAGTTAAGCTTATATCAGTCCTAGTTTTTACAGACACTCAATGACTAAAATATTATTTATGAACTGTTGTTGCAAACAATATGCCAACATGACAGACAGCCCTGTTTTCAGCTTGGAGGTCACATTCCATATACACCCACGCCAAAAAAAGAGAAAAGACCATGCATTTGAAATAATGCCTCTTGGTGGGGAAATTGCATTTCAAGTGGAAGGCCAATGCCCAGATGTGGCTTTTTGTGTATCAGTACTCATCAGGAATTGCATGAGGAATGAGGTTAGAAAAGTATAATTATACTTTTATGGCTATGTGGGTGGAACCCCCAGATCCCTAGGTGAGAGATTTGCCCCTCTAGATTCTAGAGCCTGAGGTTTTGTTTCTGCAGGAAAGAGGGGCAGAGGGTAACGATGGCCTTGCCATTAGCCTATCGCAAAAGCTATCTACAAGACCAAATAACATACTGGTTACCGAGGTGGAGGTTGCCAGCACAAGATGTTGTCCTTTTAAGCCTGGTTAGTTTCATTTACGTACAGTTTCTGTTGGTGACACATGCGTCTTGTAATCATTGTGAGCTACTTTGGGACATGGCATTTATCTGGACAGTGGGATTGAAATATAAGAAACATGGTTCCAGTATTATAATTATTTTCTCCCTGAACCATTGATTAGCCTCTGGCAGTGGTCTAAACCTGGCGCAGGGCATGGAATCGCCCCTCCACATAAGTGCACTTGCAGAACCATTTCCCCCCTGCAGCTTCAGTTGTTTTTGTCTCTCAGATAATTACCCCCCTCCCCAAGCTGCTATTTCCCCTGGGGCTAGCAGCACCTTTGAGCAGCCATTTTCGTCGGAAGCATAGGAGGGAGACAGCAGGGTCCAGTGGCGTAGCGTGGGGGGTGCAGGGGGGGTCGGCCGCACCGGGCACAACACCTGGGGGTTAGGGTTAGGGGGCGCAAATCCACGGGTTAGGGGGCGCAAATTACTTGCCTTGTCCCGGGTGCTGACAACCCACACTACGCCACTGGCAGGGTCTGAGCAACCATGGCTGCTAATTAGAAGATAAAAACCAGGCATGCTAAATGTAACTATTCATTTATTTGGTTCTTAGTGATGTGTACCTCTCTTAGTGATTCGGCCTCAGCTCTGTCAGCTTACATCAGGCATAGGCAAACTCGACCCTCCAGATGTTTTGGGACTACAATTCCCATCATCCCTGACCACTGGTTCTGTTAGTCCGGTCCTCATGGGAGTTGTAGTCCCAAAACATCTGGAGGGCCGAGTTTGCTTATGCCTGTTTTACACAGAGGTTTTGGGCAGGGTGTTCTGGGAACAAGGAGGAGGAAATTAGGCAGAACTCCATGCGGGGCTGGCAGGAGGAGGCTGCATCAAGAAGAAGGGGGTCATGGACTCAAGCTTCCTGAAGCTATGAGAGGGCCATCCTCTTTCGCTCCATAGTATTACCTTCCATGCTGTGTTATTGTTGGTTTCCAAGCCTCCTGATGTTTGGGGGGTGGGGGTGGGCACAGGGAGGCTCAATGAAACACAACTGTTTTCCTTCCTGGACCTTGCCACCAAAAGCAACTGAATTGAAGACCAGATTACTCAAGTCAACAGCACAGCAGACCATCTACTGTCCATACTCAGCTATTCAGTATGGAATAGGTGAAAGAAAATCAACCTGCAAACAAGGTGGGTTGGCCAAAAATTCCCACCTAGGTCCCAAAGCGACCAACAACAGCGAGGGAGGGAGCTATTGCAAGGAGAAAAGAGAGTGGGTAGTAGCCAACCAACCCTAAAATAGGGTGGCTCACCTCCAAGCATGCATAGTGATGCAATGTGTCACATGGTCTGCCTCAATCCAGCTGAACAGGCCACAAGTACGCTTCATTGGCCAGTACTGAGGTCAGCACTGAGGGTGGTAGACCAGACCTTCTTATACCAAAATACATGGTTCAGATCTCTTTATCTCAGCAGACCTTTTTCAATCTTTGGATTGAGGAAGTACTGATCCTTTGAAGATCTGCTAATTGCTTCATTGAACGACATAGGTAAAGGTAAATGTAAAGGTACCCCTGCCCGTACGGGCCAGTTTTGACAGACTCTAGGGTTGTGCGCTCATCTCACTCTAGAGGCCGGGAGCCAGCGCTGTCTGCAGACACTTCTGGGTCACGTGGCCAGCGTGACGAAGCTGCTCCGGTGAACCAGCACCAGAGCAGCACACGGAAACGCCATTTACCTTCCCTCTATAAAGCGGTACCTATTTATCTACTTGCACTTAAGGGTGCTTTCGAACTGCTAGGTGGGCAGGAGCTGGGACTGAACGATGGGAGCTCACCCCGCCGCGGGGATTCGAACTGCTGACCATGTGATCGGCAAGTCCTAGGCGCTGAGGTTTTACCCACAGCGCCACCCGCGTCCTTATTGAACGACATATGGTTTTGTTTATTCTGGCCTTGGATACTTCATATTTTATAATTTGTAAACCGTTTGGTTCCCATTATTTTAAGCAAGTAATGGTTAAGATTGTACCCCCCAAAAGTCTCCTTGTACAATAAATAAATAACATTCTTCTATTATTTTATGGTGTTACATGATTTAACATTTAGCTCAGTTGCTAAACCAATTTTCCCCAGGCATTTTAAATGACTCATTAATCTAGTATTGCATGATTTTATTCGGTTTGGGCATCTCACCAATTCAACTTTAATTCCATTTCATATGCACAATGGCATTTTCTTAATTGTCACTACACACTGAAAATAAAGATCTAATTAAATGATGATCCCAATTAAAGATGACTCATTTTAGGCTGAGTTACCAGCTATAATGATAAGTAACGGTGCTCAATATATGATCCACTGATGTTGCTTAAAAATTGCCAGAAGTGAATGCTTTTCTTTCTACCCTGCAGCTGCTTAAAATAGTGAATTTTATCAGGACGTTACAATACTTAACTGGTGTGAATTAAAGAATGTAATTATGGATAATGCATTGTATATTCCATTTATTGGAAATGGGTAGTGAGTCTGTAAAAAGTTCCTTTCGCTCCTCCATTTTCAGAGCAAGAAATTAAAATTTAATAGGGGTGGTTGAACTAGTCTCTTTTCAGTTTATTTCATTTTTACATTCCTTTACCCAGAAGTCCATTCTGCCCCATTTCTGATTAAACTGTGACTTGGGAGGGGGGAAAACATCCTTGCCAGGAAACATGCAATTACTTGTTATTTGTTAATATATTTCATATAAAATGTGCATTCCTAAATATGATTTTCTTTTGAGCTGAGAACGGCATATGAACCTCCAAACAATGCAAAAGTTCTCCTATGCAATTTAGTCTGGTAGGAACAGATCACGTCAGAATCTTCTAAGACTGAATTCCTCAAGCATCCCTAAAATTCTGAAGTGCACCCCTCTGTGTACACTCATGTCATCTTCTGAAATTGGTCATCAGACCACGCTCAGTAAATATTTTTAGAGCTTGACAACAAAATTGTTGGAACATTAAAACAAGAGGTGTTAAAGAAGGCACATGATTTTTTATTATTATTGCAATTTCCATTCTTTGGTAAGCCTTAGCAATAACTGCATCTGGCAGCTAAATATGGAAAATAAAGAGAACAAACTGTGACTCAAATAAATAGGCCGGACATTGGAGACAAAAAAACAAATGCGTCAGAAGGTAGCAGAGTAGATGGATTGCACAAATAAGTGCCCCTATTCAATTCTAAATGCCTGATAGTTTGATCCTGCTGTCTCATTGATTACCCACTTCCTAAGTAAGTAAATCATTGGTGGTGCTTCTAGTAGAAACATATATTCAGACTGACCAGTCTCACTTGCCTGAATACCAATAATTGCCTTCTAGCACAATGAATTCATGAATCTACAGATAGGTAGACCATGAAACAAACTGTTTCATTACACACACACACACACACACACACACACACACACACACACACAGCTTCTGTTAGACCTTATTTTTATGTTTAAACCAGCACTGTAGTCCAATGAAACTGATGTCAATTTCTAGCATGTGCCATGTCTTGATAAAACTACATGACAGCTTCCCAGTCTTAGGACAGAATCCAGATCTAGGGTGTAATCTAAACTCTCTTTGTTGGGAAGGGTGGCTTGGAGCATGGGGAGGTGTTGCTCCAATCAGCCCTTTCAACCTCTGCTGGCCTCATCATGTCCTCATTCTGCACACCCTCCAACATTCCTCAGATGAAAAAAGACACATTTCTCTCTCCCCTGCAATTGACCTTCCTCGACATCCCCATTTCTTTGTCTGTTCCTCTGCAGAGCATTTCCACCACTACCACACCACAAGATGCAACAGACACACCTTCTGCCATCCTGAGAAACCTCCTTAACCCCGATTTTATTTTATTCTATTCTTTGGTAGATTTACTAAAAGAAAAACACATGCCAATAAATTAATTTTATAATGGGGCAAGATTAGACACGGATGCACAAAACATTTATGGTCTGTGCAGATAATATTAGGAATCCAAATGATTGACTATTATGTGGTTTGGATAACTTTTGGCCTGCCAAGTGTTGCTGAACTACAACTCCCATCATCCCTGGCCAATGATCATGCTTACTAGCACTGATGGGAATTGTAGTTCAGCATCATCGGGATAGGAAAATGTTTCCTACCTATCTCCATTAATTTACCTTAAAATACACAGAACCTGTGTTCCAGTACAAATGCCCTTGTTGTAATTATGTGTCAGGTGGCCAATCATCACTGTCATTTATGTGACTTGCTTGCAGCTGACTAGGATTAAACAAGAAAAAAACCCAAAAAAAACCAACCACCCTCAAGGCCAGCATAGTGCTTATTCTGTTACAGAGAGAAAGCAAACAGAGCAACTACTTATTTATCAGGTGTAGAGAAACTGTTCCCTACATCTCTATCTGCTGCTAAGCCACCCAATGTCAAAAGCAACTTTATCAAAAATTAGCTTCATTTTCGCAGTTTATGTTACTTAAATACCCTGGCCTAGAATTCTCCTTTGTAGTTTCGGGAAGAAAGTGTCTTATCAGCTCTATATGCAAGGCTCTTTAGCTTTACCCAAAGGATCACCAAGGTGCTTCTGGAAACATCCTTTTTCTTCCTCACCAAGTTTGAATGATGGCACGTCTGAGATTATTAAGGTACACTAGCAGATGTGTATGACAAAGCTATTTATCTCACACTGCTCTCTGAGGAGCACAATAGAGTTATCTCTGAAATTTCAAAGAAAGTGTAAGTTTCCCAAGCTATTCTATAACAATATTATGAAAGATCCAGATAAAATAAAAATGTTTAGCCAAGAAAGGAACATTTGCTGAGTGTTCAGTGTCAGAAAGGGTATCTAGTTAGTATGTTTGAAAATACCACGTCCTTGTCATTCAGATGCATGGAATTAAGATAGAGAATGTATTGTTTTCTCTCTCTCTTTGTCTTGTCTTTGATTTTGTATGCATGTACACTAGATGGCACTAATCAAATATTGCCAAATTTAGTCGTGAAATAACATTACAAAATTTGCTGTACTTTTCTTTTTAAAGGAACACTTGCACACTTTAAAATCCACCCTCAAGCTGTAAACAGGGAGCAGAGAAAGATATGACAAGGGAAGGAACTGTTTTATTTTTATTTTTTCCATCCTAAAGTACCATCTGATGTTACCAGATTTTTGCAGCCAATTGTTCTGTTTTTGGGTGGTGGTGGGTTTTCTCACCCTTGGTAGCAGTTGTAAATATTTCCATTACTGACAAGATACTTTATTCACAAAAGATGCCACCAGATACACTGAGGCTAGCAGTGATACATAAACTGCTGTGCTTGCACCAGTAATGCCAGCTGCATTTCTAGGTCGCACGTTAAGGTGAAGTATTCTCTATTCTCCCACGGATGCTTTTGTTTTTGAGGTCTTCTCTCATCACATCAATTAATTTTCCCCAAGCTTATTTCTACAAACTATTTCTTAAAGCAAACAAATACGTAAATGAAAACAGTCAATAGCTGAGTTGCTTCTGAAACTAAAAGACCACTGACATAATTTGGGCTGCAGTGGGGACTCAATTTCTCCCTTCCAGTCCCAGGATGATCTACTTTTATTTCTTACATTTTATATATAGGTAAAGGTACCCCTGCCCGTACGGGCCAGTCTTGACAGACTCTAGGGTTGTGCACCAATCTCACTTAAGAGGCTGGGGGGCAGCGCTGTCCGGAGACACTTCCGGGTCACGTGGCCAGCGTGACAAAGCCGCATCTGGCGAGCCAACGCAGCACACGGAAACGCCGTTTACCTTCCCACCAGTAAGCGGTCCCTATTTATCTACTTGCACCCAGAGGTGCTTTCGAACTGCTAGGTTGGCAGGCGCTGGGACCGAGCAACGGGAGCACACCCCGCTGCGGAGATTCGAACCGCCAACCTTTCGATCGGCAAGCCCTAGGCACTGAGGCTTTTACCCACAGCACCACCCGCGTCCCTATTATATATATATATGAAGGTAAAGGACCCCTGGACAGTTAAGTCCAGTCAAAGGCAACTACAGTCATACCTTGGGTTACAGACGCTTCAGGTTGAGTTTTTTCAGGTTATGGATGCTCCAAAACCCGGAAGTACGGGAACGGGTTACTTCTGGGTTTCAGAGGTCACGCATGTGCAGAAGCGCTAAATCACACTTTGTGCATATACAGAAGTGCTGAATCGCAACCCACGTGTGCACAGATGTGGCTCTGCGGGTTGCGAACACTGCGGGTTGCGAACGTGCATCCTGCACGAATCACGTTCGCAACCTGAGCATCCACTATATGGGGTTGTGGCACTCATGTCGCTTTCAGATCAAGGGAGCCAACATTTGTCCACAGACAGCTTTCTGGGTCATGTGGCCAGCATGACTAAGCCGCTTCTGGCGCAACAGAACACCGTGAGGGAAACCAGGGCACACGGAAACGCCGTTTACCTTCCTGCTGCAGCGATACCTATTTATCTACGTGTACTGCCGTGCTTTCGAACTGCTGGGTTGGCAGGAGCTGGGACAGAGCAATGGGAGCTCACCCCGTCATGGGGATTTGAACCGCTGAGTTTCTGATTGGCAAGCTCAAGAGGCTCAGTGGCTTAGACCACAGTGCCACCCGGATCCCCTTTATATGCCACCTTTTCTTCCAAGGTGGTGTACATGGTTGTCCTCCTCTCTATATTTATCCTCACAAGAACCCTATGAGGTAGGTTAGGCTGGGAAACAGTGACTGGCCCAAGGTCACCCATTGAGTTTCATGGCTGAGTGGGGAGATGAACCCTGGTCTCTCAGGTTCAAGTCCAATACTGGTTCTAGGAGCGGTCACAATTTCTCTGTTCAATTTTACATTTCACAGGGGGTTTTTTAAGTTAAATTTCATTCCATCTCTATAACGAAGGTTATTACAAGTGTAATGGGATGATTAGCTGCTTGTGCATAAAATCGTGCTCCCTCAGAGTTTGTGCGACTCCACAAACCTCTGTGTGTGACAGAGCTCCACAAACATGTCTGCTCTTAGTCACTCGTAGAGTCTGACAGTGGCTGTCTGCGGAAGCGTTTCCAGCAAAGAAGCTCCTTAACGGAAACGCGTGACTCACGGCGTGACAGTTTCCGGCGAGGTGTGGGTCTCCCTATGGGAGACTCAGATACCTCCCCACTGTTCTCGCTGGAAGCGTCTCTGAGCCCTCCCTCCTGCTCGCATTCCCTCAGAGATCCACTCCTCCCCCTGCTGGTTCCTGCCTCAGCTGTTGAGTCTCTTTCTTCCTCCCTGAGACCCTCCACCGCCTGATGCTCCGATGGCAGTTCCCTGACATCCACCTCCCCTCCAGGGCCCCCCTCACCCCCTCCCATTTCCTCTTCCCTGGGAGGTGAAGGGTTAAAACCCCGAAAAGAATCTTCTTCATCTTCAGACGTCTCGAACAACTCCCTCCATCGATCGCCGTCCTGGCTCGCTGAATCCTCCTCCTCTTCGGAATCTGTGAACCCCTCCAACTCCTCTTCCTCGTCGGTGGTGGCAAAGTATTTCCTTCGGAACCTCGCTACAGGCTGAGGTTTGCGTGGGAACCTCTGATGAAAAGTTTCTATTAAAAATTCGTCATTGACATCCTCTGCCCTAACCCAGGTGTTTTCCGACTCCGGTTCCCCTTCCCACATTACCAAATACTCAACTTGATCTCCCTTCCACCTGGAATCGAGGATCTCCGCTACATGGTAGCTGTGTTCCTTCTCCTCCATTGCTGGTCCCCTAGTGACCCTCCCTTCACTGTCCCCTTTATACGGTGACAGCAATGACCTGTGGAAAACTGGGTGCAGCTTCATGTGGTTCGGTAACCGGAGTCTGAAAGCCACTGGGTTGACCTGCTGCATGACTTCAAATGGCCCCAGCCTTTTGGGTCTTAACTTCTTACAACCCCCTTTGAATGGCAACCCTTGGGTTGACAGCCACACCTGGTCCCCCACCCTGATGCTTTCACCTTCCCTTCTGTTTTTGTCTGCCTGCCTCTTATATTCCTCCTTAGCCCTGTTTAAGTTGAGTTGGAGCTGGCGATGGATCGCTTCCATTTCTTCAACGAACTGTTCTGGAGCTGGAACGCTCCAGTTCTCCCCTTCCCCCCCTGGGAAGGCTCTGGGATGGCACCCGTGATTAGCCAAAAAGGGGCTCATCCCCGTGGACACGTTCTCTGCATTGTTGTAGGCAAATTCTGCCAACGCCAGCTTCTCCACCCAATCATTCTCTCTGTCATTCACATAACACCTCAAATATTGCTGGAGAACACCATTAGCTCTTTCCGCCTGCCCGTTGGTTTCTGGATGACGGGCCGTTGAGAAATTAACCTCAACATGCAGTAAGCTCATGAGCTTCCTCCAGAACCTGGAAGTAAATTGTTTCCCTCGGTCTGAAACCACCCTCAAGGGGGCGCCATGCAACCTAAACACATTTTCTACAAACAATTTGGCTGTTTCTTCTGCTGTGACCGCATGTGAGCAGGCTATAAAGTGGGCCATTTTAGTTAACAGGTCTACCACAACCATGATGGCTGTTTTCCCTCTAGACCTTGGCAGATCAGTCATAAAATCTATGGCCACTGCTTCCCACGGTCTTTCAGGTGTGGGTAGTGGTTCTAATAAACCTGCCGGTGCCCGCCTCTCCCCCTTGGCTCGTTGGCATTGTTCACACCCTCTCACATACTCCCGCACATCTTCCCTGACCTTGGGCCACCAAAATTCCCTGGTAACCAGCCACATGGTTTTGTGTTGCCCAAAATGCCCTGCTGTGGGGCTATCGTGCAGTTGCTTGAGTACCTTCTCCCTCAATTCCCCTTCGGGTATATATAACGCTCCCTTGTAGTACAATGCCCCGTTTCTCTCCTCAAAACCCCTGGGTTTGTCTCCCTCCCTCCTGAGACCCCTGAGTTTGTCCTGGGCGTATTCATCATGCACCGTACCCTCTACCAACTCCCTTTGCCCCACCAATGCCGCCCCACACACCCAGCGGTCCTCTGGAATGACATGGGTCTCTTCGGGTGCTCCCTCCCCCTCCAAATATTCAGGTTTGCGTGAGAGAGCGTCCGCCCTAACGTTCTCTGGGCCTGGCACGTAACAAATCTAAAAGTTAAATTTGGAGAACTCCTGGGCCCATCTCAACTGCCGTTGGTTGAGCACTCGCGCAGTTCTCCAATACTCTAGATTCTTATGGTCCGTGCACACTTGCACCTTATGTTGTGCACCAATTAGCAGGTGCCTCCATTTCCGGAAAGCCTCATGAATAGCAAGAAGTTCCCGGTCGTACACTGTGTAGTTCCTCTCGGATTTGTTCAGCTTTCGCGAAAAGAAGGCACACGGTCGCCACTCTGGCTCCTCCTTCCCCGACTGCAGAAGAAGCACCGCCCCTATGGCTCTGTCAGATGCGTCTGTTTCGACCCTCAGTTTCTTTTGTAAGTCCACATGCAAAAGTTGTTCTTCCGAGGCGAAGGCCCTCTTCAGTTCCTCAAACGCTCGCTCCGCCTCCGCCGTCCATACAAACTTCTTTTTACTGCTGAGACAGTCCGTAATGGGCACCGTCAGGTGGGCGAAGTTTCGGATGAACTTACGATAAAAGTTTCCAAACCCTAGGAACCTCTGCACATCCTTCTTGGTTTTGGGTGTTTTCCAGTCCAGCACTGCCTGCACCTTACCGGGATCCATGGCCAATCCCTTGTCTGACAGGCGGTACCCCAGGAATTCCACCTCCTTGGTATGAAACTGACACTTCTCCAGTTTCACCCACAGCCTGTTGGCTTGCAGCCTGCTCAACACTTCTCTGACGTCTCTCACATGTTGCTCCTCATTCTCCGAATACACCAACACATCATCTAGGAAGGCAACGCAATTCTTGTAGAGCAAAGGACCCAGTACGTGGTTCATAAAAGATTGAAAGCACGCTGAGCCTGCTTGTAATCCAAAAGGCATAACGAGATATTCAAATGCCCCCAAAGGGGTAAACATGGTGGTTTTCCATTCATCCCCTTTCCTTATACGTATCAGGTTGTACGCCCCCCTTAGATCCAGCTTTGTAAAAATCTTTCCCTTCCTCACCCTGGTCAAAATATCATCAATCCTGGGCATAGGGAAAGTCACTGGTTCAGTCACTGCATTTAACCTCCTAAAATCACATACAAGTCTCGGCTTGTCCGTGTGCTTTTTATCCACAAAAAACACTGGGCTACCCCCCGCTGCTTTGGACTCTCTGATGAAGCCCCTCTTCAGGTTCTTGTCAATAAATTCTCGCAACTCCTGCATTTCTCTGTCTGACATGGCATACAACTTGCCCACAGGAAGCTGTGCTCCAGGGAGTAAATTGATCTGGCAATCAAAGGGCCTATGAGGGGGTAGTTGGTCAGCTTCCTTCTCGCTGAACACGTCGCTGAGATCTGCATACTGTGGTGGTACCTTCACCTTCTCCATTACTTCCGTCCCTGCTAGGGTGGCTTGGGCCCCTGCTGACCCCTTTTCCCCTTTGCAGTGTTCTAAGCAATGTGCTGAACCAAAGGAAACCACTCTTTGATGCCAGCCCACCAGCGGATCATGTAGCGCTAGCCAGCTCATTCCCAAAATAATGGGAGCGCCTCCCAAGGTGGCCACATTAAACGCTATCAGTTCTGTGTGCCTTGCCACCCTCATTATCATTGGGACGGTCTGCAAGCTGACTCCTCCTCCCAACAACTCCCTGCCATCGATCGTGGTCACCTGCAGGGGGTTGCTTAAAGGGATCGTCTGTATCTGGTGTTCAGCAGCAAACTCCTTGCTCATAAAATTGCAGGAGCTGCCTGAGTCCAACAGCGCCTTTATTTTTAGGGGGTGTCCATTTTGCAGCTCTAGCGACACATCAATAACTAGAGCAGGTTGAGGAGCTTCTGGCACGGGCACTTTCACTGCTCTTTGGCCTGGCTGCAGTGCCCCGACTGTGGCAACCAGGCGTTGGCTTTTACCTGCTCCGTTTCTCCCTGCTCTCCTCCCTCAACAGCTCCCACCATCCCTTGCCATTCCTTCCTCTGGGGGCAGACTCTGGCAAAGTGGCCTGGCTGTTGGCAGAGATAGCATTTCCGGGCGCCTTTTCCCTCCTTCTTAACCCCCTCACTGGGTTTTGAAAATGCGCGCGCGCGCGCTGTTCCGATTTCCATCGGCTCTGCCGGCGGGAAAGCTGGCTCAGGAATGTCTGGAATGCGGAACTCCTTCCAACGTTCCCCTCTCCCTTCCCGCCTCTCCAAGGCTCTTGCCTCCTGACGCGCTCCTATGGTCAGCGCAGATTTGGTCAGCTGATCCATAGACACCGCCCTGGGGCTCCGGGACAGCTCGTCTTTCACAGCCGAAGAAAGACCTTCTTCAAATAGCATCTGAATAGGTGCCGCCGATAAATCCCAACCCAGTCTGTGAATCAGCATGGTAAACTCAGTCCAGTACTCACGGACAGATCGGCTTCCCTGCTTGCAAGCCATTAGCTGTCTGCGCACCACCCCTTCCTCAATATCGCTGGAAAACATGATATCCATTGCTCTAAAGAACTTCATCGTGTCCTTTAGGACGTCATTGTGCGTTGCCATTAGGGGTCGAACCCAGTCCCGCGCCCCTTTCTCAAGATGCCCAATTACGAAAGCAACTCGCGATTCCTCATCAGGGAACTCATCGAACTGCACATTAATGGCATATTGCATCTCTGTCCTAAAGGCATGGTAATCCTTGGGGTCCCCCCCAAACTTCTGCACCAATCCTGGTACCTTTCTGGGGAACTGAGTGGCTCTCCCCTTCTTGTCTGCATCCTGAGCCCTTCTCTCCTCAAGCCTCGCCGTCTGCAGCGCAAGTTGGACTTCCAACGCTCGGTACCTTTCTTCCAAGCTTGGACCAGCGCCAACTCCTGCTCCTCCGGTTCCGGCTGGTTCGCTCATGATGCTTTCTCCTGCACAGGCAGCGTACAGAGACTGTCAGACTGCTGTAATGGGATGATTAGCTGCTTGTGCGTAAAATCGTGCTCCCTCAGAGTTTGTGCGACTCCACAAACCTCTGTGTGTGACAGAGCTCCACAAACATGTCTGCTCTTAGTCACTCGTAGAGTCTGACAGTGGCTGTCTGCGGAAGCGTTTCCAGCAAAGAAGCTCCTTAACGGAAACGCGTCTCCTGGACTCACGGCGTGACAGTTTCCGGCGAGGTGTGGGTCTCCCTATGGGAGACTCAGATACCTCCCCACTGTTCTCGCTGGAAGCGTCTCTGAGCCCTCCCTCCTGCTTGCATTCCCTCAGAGATCCACTCCTCCCCCTGCTGGTTCCTGCCTCAGCTGTTGAGTCTCTTTCTTCCTCCCTGAGACCCTCCACCGCCTGATGCTCCGATGGCAGTTCCCTGACAACAAGTAACTATGCATATGGAATGCTTATCAGCCTTTGTAACCAACACATATTTATATGTAAAGGTTTCCATCTCTCTTTCTTTGCATCTCTTAGAATTGTAGAGTTAGAAGGGACCCCAAGGGCCATCTAGTCCAACCCCCTACAATGCAGGAATCTCAACTAAAGCATCCATGACAGATGTCTCTCCAACCTCCGCTTAAAAACCTCCAAGGAAGGAGAGTCCACAGCATTCTGAAGGAGTCCATTCCACAGCTGTTTCCATCAGAAAGTTCTCCCTGATGTTTAGTTGGAACTTGATGTTTCATGTAACTTGAAGCCATTGGTTTGGGCCCTATCCCCCAGAGCATGAAAGAACTTGCTCCTGTTCCATGTGAAGATGGCTATTATATCTCCTCTCACTCTTCTCTTTTCCAGGTTAAACGTACCCAACTCCTTCAACTATTCCTAATAAGACTTGGTTTCCAGACACTTCTACTTTTAACTTTGGATAGCTATGACGACTCTCATTTTACATACCCATGAAAAAGAGGAAGTGTCCTGGAGAAACAGGATATATGGCAATCCTTAAATTGTGGTACCCAGAATTGGACAAAGTATTCCAGGTGTGGTCTGACCAAGGCAGAAAAGAGTGGTACTATTATTTCCCTTGGTCCACACACTATGCGTCTGTTGATGCAGCCTAGAAGAGCATTAGCTTTTTTTGCTGGTGCATCACACTGTTGACTCATGTTAAGCTTGTGGTCCACTAAGACCCCTAGATCCTTTAAATTTGTACTGCTGGTAAGCCAGGTATCCCCCCCATCTTGCATCTGTGCATCTGGTTCTTCTTGCCTAAGTGCAGAACCTTACATTTGTCCCTACTGAAATTCATTTTGTTAGCTTGGACCCAGTTTTCCAATCTGTAAAGGTCATTTTGAATCCTGATTCTGTATTCTGCAGCATTAGCTACCCCTCCCAGTTTGGTGTCATCTGCAAATTTGATGAGCATCCTCTCAATTCCTTCATCCAAGATGTTTATACTTTGACCCAGTTTGCTTTCCCTATTTGCTTTCCAACTTACTGCAGTAATTACCAATATGTTTAATCTGAAGTGGATCAAACAAAAATATTAATCTTAATTCCCATGCTTCTTACCATGTTTGTACCATATAAATAGAAATATAATAAATGCAAAGGTCCAAGCATGAATGCTCTGTGTCCAGGCATCTCCCCCCCCCCCCGGGTTTTCCTCATGAAAATTGTTCTGAGCTGAGGAAAGGTAAGTACAGTGGTACCTTGGTTTAAGAACAGTCTGGTTTAAGAACAATTTGGTTTACAAACTCCGCAAAACTGGAAATAGTGTCATGGTTTGAGAACTTTACCTCGGTCTAAGAACGGAATCCGAATGGTGGAAGGGCACCAGCGGTGGGAGGCCTCATTATGGAAAGTGTGCCTCAGTTTAAGAATGGTTTTGGTTTAAGAACAGACTTCCGGAACAGATTAAGTTCATAAACCAAGGTACCACTATATGGCTAAGCCCTAAGATAAAATAAAAATGCACGGGTGAGTTCTACCTTGTTGATAGCATTTTCATGCCACCCATTCTTTAAGTTTAAAAAAGGTAAAGGACCCCTGGACAGTTAAGTCCAGTCAAAGGCGACTATGGGGTACAACACCCATCTTGCTTTTCAAGTCAAGGGAGCCGGCGTTTGTCCGCAGACAGCTTTCCGGGTCATGTGGCCAGCAGGACTAAACCGCTTGTGGCGCAATGGAACACCGGGACAGAAGCCAGAGTGCACAGAAATGCTGTTTACCTTCAGGCCACAGCGGTACCTATTTATCTACTTGCACTGGTGTGCTTTTGAACTGCTAGGTTGGCAGAAGCTGGGACAGAGCAAAGGGAGCTCGCCGCCACCATGCATATGCCTATATTTTAGCATAGGCTGGAGGAACCTTCTGTCCATATGCCTCTTTAACCATAAATGATATGAAATCAGACCATTCTGCAAAATAGTCCCCCTAGAAACCTTCTGTTTGTGGGGATTTTTTTTTTCTAGCAAGGCTATCTGCCAGACCCTTGAGTACCAGTAGTGCAAATTAACCATCTCAAACATTTCTCCAAACCTTGCTATAGGCATCCTCGCTGCCATCAAAAAGTGAGAGATGATGTTCCTTATTTTGAAGGTCTTTATTGGCTTCAGAGTATAAATTTAAAAGTGCAGTGGTTTTTTTTTTTACTGCTAACCCTTCATTTTTAAAAACCATTCACTCTTGTACCCCCCCCCCCGGAACCTCTAAGTTTGCCTCCACTGCTGCCAGATACTAGAGGAAGAGATAAATCTTCTCCACTTCCCAGTGGGGAGAAGTTGCAGTGGACCGCATGGCCACCCACTCCCCACCGGGGGGCAGAGGACTTTGTCCCCCATTGCCTGGAGGATCCCGGCCACGTCAGAGCCCAGCCAGCCAATCCACTGGCCAGGGGGGCGTGGCCGGGACAGTTAAATCAAGGAGCGAGCCAGAGGACTCCCTCTTTGGCTCGCTTCCTCAATCACCCTCCCTCCCTCCCTATTTCCAGGTTAGGCAATGGCCTTGCTATGGACTTCGGTTGGCCGCCTTGGTTGTCCAAGTGGCCTGGTAGGAATTTTTCCACTTGGCAAATTGGCACTGGCCACTTGGCTTTCGCCTACCTCATAGCAATTGTCACAACTTTGTTAGGGTTGCGGTTAGGCATTGTTCGACCTTGTGTGGCGCAGGTGACATGTGGCCATCACCTGCCCCTCCATGCTTAAGGGTATTCCGTTAAAGGAATCCGGGGGTATTGATCTTGTCCAAAGCCCGGCTGGGGGCTAGGGCCTTGACACAACCCCAATGGGAACACCAGGGGGAGCTTGAGTTGGTTCGCATCGACAGGGTTCCCCCTACCGGTGGCTTACCCTTACTGGACTTCCTGCACTTCCAGCCAATACCGCTCACATTCTGTAATGCAATAAAGTTGTGGCCAAAATTTGCCCAATAACATGAACCTAATATCTGTGCCCTGGTGTGAGTTATTTCCCAACGAGGGGGTGGCTGTGGGGTCTTGACACTCAACAACCTTCCTTTCTCCAGATTACATACATGGATGGGTGGGAGGTGGTTTTGAGTGGATTTAGAGATGGGCAGCTTAAGGCAAGAAAGGGCAATAAAGAGCTTTGCATGTGAGGTGAGCATTAACAATCTCACAAAATTTGTGTTTTGACATCAGGGGGGGAAAGAAATTGACTGATACGAACTGTACTATTCTGTAGCTTAGATCAATATTTGTTAAAAGAAGCCCCGTGGAGGCATAAAAGTCAAGGGATAAATGCATAGGAAAAAACAGAATATTAATAAGAAATACAGTTCAAGATGAACAGAGCAGAAATAAATTGGTGTTATGATTTTAAAATTGCATTTCACAATTTAGATTAAAAACAATTCTGCAGGCCTCCCTGGGAATATTCGCTAAGGAGAGTAATCTTCTCTCTTATTTTATAAATATGGTACCTAGTAAGTCACAATAACTGATACCTCTAATGATATCTTTTTAAATTTTACCTTCAAGCTATACAACGGGGAGGAATGAACATAAGGGGCCTTAAAAATTTGTTCCAACAATTCTTTTTATGAAGCTTTGTTCCCGCACATGTCATTCTTTGCCATCAGTGAGTCTTGTCAGCATATCTATTTATACAGTTCAAGTAGCAAATAAATAGAATACTTGTTAAACATCACTCCCTGTAGAGTATGACTGCAAAGGTTTTAAAAAAACAAAAGACACAGACAGTAGTCTCTCATATCTAAAGGGCTCATATTATGTTAGGTTTAATGGGGGAAAATGACTTCTTGAAGTATAACAACTGTCATTGTTCAAGTAAGATTGGGACCAATACAAACTTAACATTATTTGCAGAAATATCCATAGAGAAATTCAGTGATAGGCATATTATGTTGCTTGTAGCTGAAAATATACAGGAAATGAAAGGATCAAAAATAAATGTCACGCTGTCATGTTCATATAAGAGATACAAATCAAAACCTGTAATACCTTGGTAAAATTATTTCAGCTTTTAAAAAGAATGATATGTCAAAATTAGAGATATAGATATGCTGCTGACACTTTTTACTTATTGAGTCATATTTTCAGCCCCCTCTATCCGATACGTTCAGCATACATAAACAAAATAAATTAGAATTCCAGTTGGCTGATTAAAACTAACGTCAATTCTGCCTGAACCTAAAAGGAAGCTGCTTACCAGTATCGCCCACACCCTGCAGGATTGAGCCCTCCCCATAACTGTTGTTGAACAGAGGGTTCAATCTTGCAGGGAGGAGGCACTCCTAATCTCTGTCATACTATATGATTACTAAGGAATTCAAAACCATAACTGAACATCAACACCACCCTTGAATGTTTTTGGGACAGGATCCAGGGTAGAGTGGGGAATGGTCCCCAGGTTGACCCTAGGCAGGTAAACTTAACCCCCTCCACTGGACTGCAGCCATGGTGTATGTGTGCAGATCCCTAGAGGATATATTGCAGGGCCACATAAGATTAGACGGTGGGCCAGAAACAGCCTGGGTGGGGCAGAGTGCATATTTCTGACCTAAAGATGGAGAACAAGGACATGTGCCCTATAAACCATGCATATTGACTAGACAATGTACAAAATAGAGTCAAATAAGCACATTCCTCATGTCTAGTTAGAGATTAGGCACTCTGGCCAGCAAATGTGCAAAATTCCCTCTTCATAGACATACTGCATGCACGTTCTCCAAGAAGTCTGGGTATGTGCACAATTGCCAGTTGGTATGCACATTAACCACTCAGTATATGTTATGTCTAACACACACACACACACACACACACACATATGTGAATGGGTACGTATAGACAATTCTAAAGAACTGAAGATCGGTATGTATCTGCCACAGATGGTCTGAAAAAGTTTATTGAATGAAAAAGTTCCCTGAATGAAAGTAAACCTATCAAAATGTATTCATGTGAAGTCAGCCTTTGTAGTGTAGTTTAATTTAAACCCCCAGAGAAGATTTGAAGTGAAAGTATGTTGATTCCTCAAGAATTGTAGGGGCAGCTGTTATGTTAGGAAGTTTAAGGAAACAATAGGAATTTGAAATGCTTTCTCTGGAAAATTCAGTAAACGTGGACATTTTCCAATAGCATACTATTCCAATAAGTAGTGCAGGTAGTGAAGTCTAGTGGCATGCAAATTACGAGATACTCGTTTTACAGATGAGAAAAGCTGCATTAGTATTTCATGTGCATTCTATTTTTAAGGAATGAATACTCAACCATTTCTTGAGGCAAACCTATATAAATTATTTAAACTTACACAAAAATTAGTTAATGTCAGTCACTCAAATCTTGAGAGACTCAACCTCATAACCATCTACAGATAGAATTGTTCTTCCCCTCAGGCAAAAGTCTGGGCAAACAGAAAAGCCTTACATTTTAACAATAAAGACCAGCAAACTTTAAGACTCTCAGAACAGCTAGCGGGGATATTGATCCCAGGACATCTTGGCTGTCCTGATGGATGGCCTAGATGGAGAGCAGGGCAACGGAACTGTGACTCCACTTCTGCTTCTTCATTGCTCAGTAGCTTTCGATACCACTGACCATGAAATTCCCATGCACTGACTCTATAGGATGGCTATTGAGGACCCTAATAGGGCCGTATTCCGAGAACAGAATTGAGAGACTGTGTGTCAGCTTCATCTTTGCACTGTGGGGTATAACATTGACCCCAATATTATTCAATGTCTATAATGATGCCATTTAACATCTACACGACACACAGCTCTACTTCTGCATAACATGAGTCAGAAGAGGCTGTGCATGATTTGGACTGTTGTCTGGGTGCCATGGTGGATTGCATGAGGGTCAATAAGCTGATCTTGAACAATGGGAAGACTAGAGGCACTGTGAGTTGATGGCTTCCATCTCCGGGAGATTGGCCAGTTGCCTGTGGATGGGGTTGCACTCCCTCTGAAAGAACAAGTTTGGGGGTGCTCCTGCACCCATGCTTGTTGCAGTAGGCTCAGGTGTGCTGGTGTGCCAACTACAAGCTGTTCTTGGACAAGGATAGTTTGGCCACAGCGATTCATGCACTAGTAGTCTCAAGATTTGATCACTGCAATGCAATCTATGTAGGTTTACTCTTTTGCCTGGTTTGGAAGACTACAGCAGGATGGTTGATGGGGAAACACTATCACCAGCTGTTCTTCATTCAGCTGTCCAGGATCTTTTCACACCAAGTGAAGATGCAGTGGGAAGCTCTACTGACTGAGTGAGTGAGTGAGTGAGTGAGCGAGCGAGCCATCCATCCATCCATCCATCCATCCATATTTGTGCTCCCTTCCTCATGGCCCTGATGGAACAATGCTACATTGGGGGCATGCAGTCTTATCAATGACAAGAGAGAGAGAGGAACCCATCAATTTACATTTTGGAGACTTCCTCCTTGTGTTTTCATGTCAGCTCCCCCCTTTCTCCTATTCTAATTAGGTTGGGCAGATCAAATGAACTCAGTTCCACCTTTTTGCATATATAGTATATATACCAACATCAGCAGGTGCTTTATTAGCTACGGAAACATTTGCTCTACATTTGTGGCTAAACCTTTTCAGGCACCTGATTCCAGCAGCTCAAGGTGAAGAAATCGTTATTCACTGCCAGCCAAGAGATGCACCAAAGGCCGCTGTACTCTGGACCAAAGGGACTGAACTTCTGATCAGTAGCTGCCGCATGACTATTACTCCAGATGGTGCCTTGATCATTTAGAATATTAGCAAGTTGGATGAAGGGAAAGTAACCTGCTTTGCAGAGGATTTCATGGGCAAAGCAAACAGCACCGAAATCCTCTCACTGTGCCACTAAAACCAGCCTTTCCCCATCCAGTGCAGACACTAATGTAGGTGAGTTTACAATCCTTCAGTGTTACAACTTTCATGACCCAACTGTGGATCTTACGTTTACCTTGTGCCTGGATGTCTTTCCTATTGGCTTATTCAAGTCTGAAGGCTGCCACCACAAGCAAGGTAGAGAATATTTGAGCTCTTCTGTTCCTGAATGCTGAGCTGAAAAGTGCTGACTCAGAGAGTGGCAAACAGTGCTTTTGAGTGGACATGCTGGCCTGAATACATTTTCCAAGTCTTCATGGCATGACGGTGGCAAAAGACGTCAAAGACACCATTGTTGCAATTGAGCTGGAGTCAAGGCTCTGTTAATCACAGTCCTGTCACCAAATATATGCCATCCAGGCTTGCACTCCACTCCTCTCCAAACATGAGCAAATGTGTAGCCAACATCATACCACAAATGGGTTAGGTCAGCAGCATACTTTGAGTGGGGAAACCCAGTTTGCTATCTGCCAAGATCCACACGAAAGAAGCTGATTCTCCACCCCAACTCCCATTGGTGGAAAAAAGACCTTGGAGTCAACTTTAAATGGGGAGCGGGGAAGCAGCAGGAGGAAAAAGGATTTTGCTGTCTTGCTTCCCCACTCCTAACACCCCACAGCTGCTTTTCATAAAAAAGGGGGTGTTAAATTGTTCTGACATGTGATATCTAATTTAGCCCCACCCACCCACCCGTGGTTCAAGAAAGCCTTAGGAGACCAACATAACTGATACAATAAGTTACTCTGCCCATTTGTTAGTATTGGGCCCTGACTTTGGGCTTGATATCAAGAAACGAACCCTGGCCTCGGAAAATGGCTTGAAATCAAACCCTCTTGCCAAAAGGTTTAGGCCACTTAATATCTAGACCACAACATCTTTTTCAGAGAGCAGTGAAATTAAATGCTTCCTTTATAGCTTGAATTGCCAAGTTAACAGGAGTCACGGTTTTATCAGATCAGTGGACAGTTGTGAAGATATATAAACTAAAGATTTTATCACGTTGGGACAAATTGTCTTTTATACTGAACAGCTGGAGTACCCTTTTGAAGACAAGTATTCAATTGTCTGTTTTTCAAGGCATAGGCTTATAGAACTTGCCACACATATTTTATCATTTTAGGCTTTTTTTTTTTAAGGCCAGTCTTCCACAGGCACATCATTAAATTCTCCAACTGTGAATCTTTCCAGCTTACTCTGGACATATCAATCCATCTAAGCATTTCAGGAGGGAAACGTTGCATCACAAACCATTATGGATGTTTTAAAATGTGTGTAACTCGTTTGAGTAAATAATGTATCAAATTGTCTTTCATTCACCGCATGGAGAAAGATCAGGGCTGGCATAGGGTGGGATGAATACTAATTGTTTATCTCTCAGCAATTACTAGAGTCAAACTGATACATTTCAGCCGCCTCAGCAGATTTACTAATGCTGTTCACATGATCAAATAATTCCCATTAACAGTTTGAAAGTCTCAGTTTTACAAAGGCCTGGATGCCTTTTCCATGCTGTGAAAAAATAAACCCAAAAACTCAAAACAGTTTGTCAATGTTTCTATGTAGCTTGTAAGAGGAAAAAAAGATTTACCATAACAGGAATAGAATAATTTTGTGTCACACTCTTCATTCATTAAAGCTTGTGTGGATATCTATTCAGATCTTGAGATACCAATTCAGTTACTGAGACTTAAATATGGCTGTTGCTACGGGAAAATCTGGCCACAGATGCTGACTTTGCCATGTGGGGTCCCTGAGATTAGAATTCAATCCCCTGACTCTGGCATTTGCCTAAGAAAATACATGTTCCCAATGCAGGGCAATGAATATATCTACCACCCTAGTACCCAACACAGATCTAGCACTTGCTCCTGATCTACCGTAGCTAGTTTAACAGATCTATTAATCCAGTTCTAGCTAGTTACGGATAAGGATGCAGTTTATATACCAGTGTAATACTTGCCACTTGACAATTTTCAAATGGAAACGGGCATGTGATGAGCTCTTCAGTGGAATTTCATCACCAGCAGCAACACAAAACACATAGTGCCTCACTACTGCAATCCACTGTGGTCAAGAAAATTGTTGTTGTTGTTAATTTATTTAATATATTTATATACCTGCCCTGTGCCCACAGGTCTCAGGGTGGTTCACAAGATAAAAATTGCATTACCTGGGCTTGCGCATGGCGTTTAGGACTATTATCGTTACTCGTAACTTACAAAAGATCGATCTATGAGCTCCTTTTCTCATCGTCCCACTGGCCGTGCTGCCCACAGACAATACTAGTGGGTGAGAGAAAGACTTTTAATAATGATGTATCTTTCCCGTTCAGTTGGACCATATAATTTGTGATAATTATGTTTGTCTAGTTTGGGGAAAAGAAGATTGGAAGATTATACCCTATGTTAGACAAACAGAGCTTATCTTACCAAGGAGGAAAGTACACCCACAACAGATTCAGAAACAGTGAAACAGCTAAATGACATCTCATTTTCTTCTTTAGCCTGCAGGAATATATTTCCCCCCTTTTTAACGATGATTGAACATATTCTGTGAGCTTGTTTTTCCTCCCTCCTCCTTCTGCTCCCCCTTTTAAAGAATAAAACAGAATTTAAAAGAATAGAAGATATGATGTGTACGTATAAGTTGAAACATTTCATTGAAGTAATTTATATTAAGGCTTTGTAAAAAATAAAATTTAAAAGGTGATTTTTAGAACACTGTTGTCATTCCTCTTTTCTCCCAGGTTCAGAGACAATATAAATCAATGCAGCTACATTGTGCTATCTTTATATTCGCCACTCATAGAGCTGCCATTACACCCAGTTCAGGCTACATGCTGTAGGAACAGCTGGTGTAGCCTAGCGGGGCTAAGTGAGTTTCATCTGAGCCATGAACTTATCAGGTGGCATCTCAGAAGGTACCCAACTTGAGCCCAATAGGAAAGAAAAGATTCAGTGTACTTCAAGATATGACAATTCCCACCCCCACCCCCTGTAGCAACCAACCTGGAGAAAGACTGAAGAAAGACACAAGAAGATGGAAAGCTTCACAGATGTGTCTCTCTTCCACCTCACCCCTCCCTTGCCCTATTCACGGCGTCCCTTCCCATCTGTCTCTTAAAATCTCTACTCCATCTTAACTCACAAAGCCCCACAACTGTTAAATCGGGTTTGCCACTTCACAACTGGTACATAATGCACCTTTCTTAACATTTCACAGATGATTTCAAATACAAGAGACTGTGAGGCTTGACTGTTCCTTCCTCAGGACTGTCAGCTGCCTCCTCCGATACCTGCTGCAGGGAACACCTGGATTCCAGATCATGACAGCAGTTGAGGCAGCAGGGGTAGTCAAAATGACCGAGTAGAGAATAGGCAGTAATAGCCATCACTGTCTTCTTTCCCACTGTGTCTGGAGATATAAAGGAATGAACATGTCCAGTATCCACCTTGCAAGTACTGCTTGCAATAAATTGAATAGTGAAAGGAGTTTGTATTCCAGGAACAAACCACGGTAGGTGCCGCTGTTCTAAAGGCTTTTCCTGTGCTGTGCTTGTCACATAGCCCCAGATCTGTGTTCTTGTCAATGTTGAAATCTACAGCACTCTAATTTTCAGAGAAATATCCAGGGATTAAATATCAGGAGAAGACCATGAAAAATTGTCAAAATGGAGTTGCCACCTCAGGCCACTTGTTATGTTTATTTGTTTTACTTACTAGTTGCTTCTAAACAGTACCATATTGTTGTTTTTTGTTTCTCTAACATTTTATGATATCAGCGCAGTCCAACCAATGTTGGCTGGGGTGGGGCTGCACAGTCTGGCAGATCCCCCGCTATCTTCAACTATCCCTATAGCCCCCTTTATGCTGTTTGCCCTGGTTAACACCTCCACCAGTACTTTTAACTCCTTCCCTCATCCTTTCTTCATTCCTTGTTTCCATAAAATGAAAGCGAAGAAAGAAAAGAAACAATGGCTAAGCAGAACTCAAGGACTTTCGGAGAAGAGCAGTGTCGCCATCTTGTCTGGTCCACATGGGACTGTTATAGCCAGTTTAATTTAGAACAGCCCTAGGCCTGCTCTGAGGTATGCCAGGGGCCACGTCAGGAGAGAGGATGTTGGTTCACGATTGTGCCTGGCAAAGCTGAAGATGTGTCAGATGACATACAGCAAAAATAACCACCTGAGACATTGTTTCAGTGTTTGCAGTTCTTCAGTGACACAATGTGAATAAGGTTGCTATCTGGCAGCCCGTGCAGGTGAATCTCAGGTGTAACACTTAAAGATTAGATGTGAAAATTCATTCCTTTTTGTACCAAGTGCTACTGATGACATCAGTTGGAATTCTCAGATCAGGAGATATATTATTCAAACTAGCACAGATATATGTTGGAGAATAAATCCCTTCTAATTACATCAGGAGTCTCTAATTGTAGGCTGTGAATTGCAGATCACCTGCTTGTGCAATTTATTTCACCATGGATCAGTTTTACTTGCAAAATTCTCCCTGTCTCAGTTTCCCAATTTTGGGTTCCCAAATTACGTGAAATTGTCTGAGGAGTGAAATTTGATTTCTGGATGATGTGGAGATTCCTTTAAGTATACATATTGCTTTAATTCCTTCAAATCATTCTTGTTTTTTCCCCCCTCCCACTACCTTAGCAATGAACAGAAGCACAGAAAGGAAGCCTAACACACTTGTGTGCTCATCTCATTTTGTACTTTGGTTTTCATCAGCGATCCCTTGAGGAACCATGCACTGCCCATCACTTACTGCAGATCAGTAAGTCAGGAGGGGGATTGGGTCCAATGGTAGTAAATGACTATTGGAGCAAACTGTGCATATATCAGTTCCAGGATTAATTTTTCCATGTTAAATTGGAAAGATTGCATAGTAGGTTGCTAGGGCAAGAAAAGTTATGAACATCAGGGCAGCAGAGCTTGCAGGGCAGCAGCTGAAGGAGGAGCAAAAGAGTTTTCTTGTGTGTGTGTTTCTTGTGGCTTTTTTGCAGGGCAGCAATTTATGCCTTAGCAGGAACACCCTGTAATTTCACCCCTTATACTTAAACTGCCTTTCTCTCCCCATTTTCCTCCGATGTACATAGCAATGCCTCCAGCCACATCTAGTCAAAACTATAGGGAAAGCCGGAGCTGAATCATAACTTTACACAGGAAGAACTAGGGTGGCCAGGTTCAAAGGAGATCCAAGATAGCCTAACAACTACCATGTAACATTAATTAATTTCTATACTTGCTTATATGCATATACAGGCCATTGAGGGGATATCCAATTTATTTTCTGTGTTAATTAGAGCTCCTATTAAAAAGGACACATAAAACATTTTCCTAGAGTCAGTCTGGGGATATTTTTTTTATGGTAATACGTTGGAATGATGATAGCTTCCAGGTTCACTCTTTACTTCTAATGAAAATATTGTGGATACCAGTGGAGTTGTTATTTGAGATCACATCGGAGCAATTCCACACGCGTGCATCCCAATATTGATTTAGAACTGGTAAGTTCTATGGAAGCAACATTAGGGATTATTTATTAGTTGACATTCTTTTTCGTAAGATGAGTGTGCACTTGTTAACAATGATATGGAGATTTCAGACATACTCCTTAGAATTTTAAAATAGCTTATTCCCTTCCCTCCTTAGCACAATTTAAACACATAATTGCAAAGCATATGCATCTAAGATGTCCCTTGTGCACAAGTGTTGTAGATTTTCTCAAGTAGGCCAGGCTGAAATACTTTTTTAAGGTATTTACGATCAAATGATCCTGGAATCCTGGGGAACGCAGTGAGGCTCACTAGCTTCTTATAAGATTCATTCATTTAGGGGTCAACACTGAAAGGCACAGTAGCTGTGAACTTTACAAGCTCCACAAACCCCAACTTCTACTCTAAAAATCAAGATATTATGAATTGCAAACAGTATTCAAAAGTGCCTTCCTTTGAATGTGTCAGCACATATGAACCGGGTATTTCTTGGAAAAAACATGCCTTGGAAAAACAGGAAAGGATGTGTGAAATCAGATATCTTTCTCATTCCAGTGTTAAAATGGTAACTCCTTAGCAGCCAGCATGATTATTTGACATAATATCCTGAATCACACAATATGCTAAAAGTCAAGTGCTACCTTAATTTTCATAACATGCATAAATTAGGTCAGTGGTAGGAAGAATACGTAATAGGGCTAAAATTTCATGGGCCCATGCATGAGCTGCAAAACTGGCTGCCTTTTGCTTGGGGTGCATTAACTTCAGAAGTTTTATTATTGTAGCAGTCAAGAGAACAAGCTCCCCTTCTTAGTTGGCCCAGGCACTATATTCTAGACCACAGCACAGCATTATTCTAGGGAAATGTGGCCAGGATAAAGACTTGGTAGTCCCTATTATTTCTGCTTTTCCAAAAAGATGGCCATTGTCTATTCCCTTCTGGTACATTATTCTGTGTCTAGACCAGGCATAGGCAAACTCAGCCCTCTAGATGTTTTGGGATTGCAACTCCTATGATCCTTAGCTAACAAGACCAGTGGTCAGGGATGATGGGAGTTGTAGTCCCAAAACATCTGGAGAGCTGAGTTTGGCTATGCCTGGTCTAGACCCAACACACTAGCAGCTGAGTAGCTGAAGAAGAGCTCTCTGCCGTTGTTGCACTGCTAACGAGGGAAGAAAATGAACACAGAAATAGCCATAAACACAATGCAGTTAAATATTCCTCATTTCTCACTCAGTGATATTTTTGCAAAGAGATGGATAGTCTTTGATACAAAGTGGTCTGATTTTTCTAATGTCTAAAACGTTGTTCCTCTATAAAAGTGACAGTCCAGCCTTCTGTTACTGCTGCCAAAGCATAAAACACAAAATAGCATAAAACATAAAAATCAGTGCAAATTAATGAATAAATGAATAACAAATAAATAAAACATGTATCCCACTTTTTAAGGAGGATTTATATCCCACTTTTCAGGAGGAACTTTCCATTAAACAGCACACAAAGTGCACATACCAAACAAGCACAAAGGACAATAGAAAACATAATTTCTTTTTTTTTTAAGTGTTCAAAATACTTTAACATCCTTGAGACTTCAAAATTCCATAACTCAGGTCTGTATGCTGTTTCTAAAAAGTGGAAGTATCTGCATAGCCAGGTGTAAATTCACATATTTACAGCTCTTGCATAATACATTTTCTTCTTGTTTCATACAAAGTAGTGTACACATGTACATATGCTAGATAAATCAGTAAATCAATCCTCCTTCTCTTGATTTTTATGTGACTAAAATAAATTCTAGAAAATGATATTCAAGAATATGAAGTAGGTACTCCAGGCACCAAATATTCAATAGGCATGAATTATTATTTTTTAAATATTAAAATTTGTTTGCAACTCTAAAATAAAAATCTTCTCTGTGGGATTCGACGCCCCCCCCCATATGCTTTCATACGTAATCTATAATGTTTAAGGAAATAACCTCAAGAAAAAACACTTATTTATTTTGCATGCAAAAGAATAGTATACACATTATACCATACAAAGTTCAAGCAACCCAAAGAAAATAATTTATGTATTCATGGAACTGGGAAACTCTTTCATTCCATTCCATTCAGTCAAAGTTTATCTGTTTTCCACTGTGAGTTACTCCTATAATTCATACAGTTGCTGAGAATCTTCTTTGAAGTCATTTGCTTGAGAATGTTTTCGAGGTGACATGCTACTACTACACGATCAGCTAGTTCTTATGTGTCTGCCTCAGGGAGAAATTTCTTAAATATGTGACAGAAAGGGTTGCCACATTTTGAAGAGCAAAGAAGAGGATGATATGATGACTCTCATTTTAAATACGCCTACTATATGTAGGCTATAGAAGCTGTGATACAATGCTGAGGAGGACAGGAGAGGAGGAAAGCAAGTCTTCAACCACCAGTTATGTCTATGTCACATCCAGAAAGTATAGCCAGAGACATTTTGGCAAATTTAAAAAATCCACCTGGACAAAAATGTTACCCCTGAAAAAGAGGACATACCCTGGAAAAAGAGGACACATGGCAAACCTAATTATACTAGCCTAAATAAATGTACATTGGAAGAAACATATGTGTAACTTGAAAATTATAATGAACTATTTAAACTTATATTTCAAAATGAATGGTATGATATTGTTCTGATTCACAGGCCCAAAGGAGGGCCTGTGCAAGTAAGTTTGATGCAGGGACACCAAATCAGTATCCCAAAAATGCAAGAGTTATTTGTTCCAGTGCTTTAATATAAGTGAAAATTTACAAAAGCCTGCAAAGCCTTTCTGCCTTGACTCAGGGCGAACACTGAAACAGCAAGCGTTCGTAATGACTGTCCGCATCGTGGCAAGCGTTTTATGTGTTAATTGTACAGATAACATCATAGTCAGCTGTATATGTATTAAGGTTAAAAATGGAAAGTAGCTAACTATGTACAGTGGTACCTTGGGTTAAGAACGTAATTCGTTCTGGAGGTCCGTTCTTAACCTGAAACTGTTTTTAACCTGAGGTACCACTTTAGCTGTTTTTAACCTGAAACTGTTTTTAACCTGAGGACCCATCACCTCCTGGCAAATAGAAGGGGAAGAAATGGAGGCAGTGAGAGATTTTACTTTCTTGGGCTCCATGATCAGTGCAGATGGTGACAGCAGTCACGAAATTAAAAGACGCCTGCTCCTTGGGAGAAAGGCGATGGCAAACCTAGACAACATCTTAAAAAGCAGAGACATCACCTTGCCAACAAAGGTCCGTATAGTAAAAGCCATGGTTTTCCCAGTAGTGATGTATGGAAGTGAGAGCTGGACCATAAAGAAGGCTGATCGCCGAAGAATTGATGCTTTTAAATTATGGTGCTGGAGGAGACTCTTGAGAGTCCCATGGACTACAAGAAGATCAAACCTCTCCATTCTGAAGGAAATCAGCCCTGAGCGCTCACTGGAAGGACAGATCGTGAAGCTGAGGCTCCAATACTTTGGCCACCTCATGAGAAGAGAAGACTCCCTGGAAAAGACCCTGATGTTGGGGAAGATGGAGGGCACAAGGAGAAGGGGACGACAGAGAATGAGATGGTTGGATGGTGTTCTTGAAGCTACCAGCATGAGTTTGATCAAACTGCGGGAGGCAGTGGAGGACAGAAGTGCCTGGCGTGCTCTGGTCCATGGGGTCACGAAGAGTCGGACACGACTAAACGACTAAACAACAAACAACCACTTTAGCTAATGGGGCCTCCCGCTGCTGCCGTGCCGCCGGATGATTTTTGTTCTCATCCTGAAGCAAAGTTCTTAACCCGAGGTACTATTTCTGGGTTAGCGGAGTATGTAACCTGAAGTGTCAGTAACCTGAAGCATCTGTAACCTGAGGTACCACTGTATTGCTAACAGTGGCGGGTTTCCACAGTAGTTTTTCGATGGGATTGTACGCTCCTAAATGGGTTAATGATTACCTGTGGATTGTTTTCTGTTTGTAACCTTAGATCGGGTGACAAAGGTATTGAGTTGCCAATTTGCTATCTTGAAAAAGTGGTGGCAGCCAGTCTTTCTCTGAACAGCGACGCAGAACAGAAGATGTAAATGAAGCTCTTAAGCAAAACAACTGCAGGGAAGTGGATGCTGTTAACTAAAGAGAAACATTTGTTTATAGGTCTGCTTGGAGTTACCTTTTATTTCTAAGATGCTGAGCATGTAAACACTGTATGGATGTTTTGGATGTATCATTTACTGTATTCTGGTGTTGTTGTTTTTTGAAGAGCTCTGCTAGCAAAATTTGAATAATATTTTTATGGGCCTGGACAATGATTTTTGTTCTTATGTATCAAGTCATTTCAAACTGCACAATATTAATATCTGCAACACAGCTGGTCAATTAAGCCCACCTGTCTAGGCTTCCAAGCTGCACTGATAACTCCCCTCCCTAGGCCAATAGCCAAACATCCAAGCCAACTGATAAGCACAGCATAAAAGCAAACTAATAAGCATATATAAAAGCAAACAGATACAGTGGTACCTCGGTTTTCAAACATAATCCATCCCAGAAGACAGCTCGAGTTACGAAGCGTTGGAAAACCAAACTCTCAATATGGGAGCCTCAATATGGACAACTCAATCCGGAAAACTCAACATGGAAGTTGCATGGCATGTTTGACTTCCAAAACACGTTCAAAAACCGAAGCACTTACTTCCGGGTTTACAGTGTTTGAAAGCTGAAACATTTATCAACGGAGACATTTGAAGACCGAGGTACCACTGTAAACATTCTCGCAGCAAATAACAATTGGTACCAGGATTATGACTACCAAGATGGCATTTACAGGCCTTACAGAATATTTTCACCATTTGGTTCTACACAGTTATGCATATGCACAACTGCCAGCGAGCTGGCTCATAAAGCCAAACCATAGCAAAGTGCAAATACAGTGGTACCTCGGTTTGTATACGTCTTGGTTTGCATAAGTTTTGGATTACAAACACGTCAAACCCGGAAGTGCGTGTCACAGTTTGCAACCTTTTTTTGGATTACAACCCATTGGGGGGGGATTAGGAACAACTATTTTTTGGGAGGCCCCATTGGCAAAAGCGCACCTTGGGTTACAACCTGTTTTGGTTTACAAAAGGACCTCCAGACCGGATTATGACTGTAAACCAAGGTACCACTGTATGTGAGTGTGACAGATCCCAGAGAGATTGGGTCACAGTGCCCTTTCCCTGAGCCTCCTGCTTCTGTGCTGCTGAGCTAAGACATGGCTTGGCTTACCATATCATTCTAACCCAGGCTGGGTTTGGGTTGAGATGACCTGCTGAGCCAAGCTATGACTTCATTTACAGCCACACAGCAAGGAGAAGAACAAAACGGTGACTGTCAGAGCTGTTAGAAACCGGCCCCCTCGGGAAAGGCAGACTCCTCTTCCCAGGCACTGGGGCTTGTTGCCGGTGATCTGCCCTGGCTGGTCTTCAGTCAGACCAGGGAGATCTTCAATAAGCGACACCTCCCTCTTGAGAGATGCACACTCCCTTCCCCCTTACATCTCAGTAGGAGAAAGAAAACAGTCCGAAAGTAGTCTTATTTCATTCTACTTTATTCCAGGACTGTACACTGTACAAGAGCTTGCACAAAAGCATGTCTGCTCTCTCAGAAAGCTCCGAACATCTCACTGACTCCCCCTTTGCAACAACAACAGGAAGGTCTCAAGTTACACTGAGAACACATCCCTGAGAAGAGCGTTGAACATCCGGTCTCAAACTCAGTCCCATCATAAGAATCACACAATATAAACAATGAGCTGCTATTTCGCAGCTGCTGAGCACTCATATTACAACAAGAGCCTACACATTCAAACCAAGTCGTAGTTTGGTTTAGCATTGTGTGAGGACCACAACAGAACATAAAGATAAAGGGTAATGTTAGAGTAGATATGGCTAAAGATATTTGCTTCAATGTTTTATGAGGGATATTGCCACCTCCACCTGCCATGGGCATTCGGGGATCAAGTGGTCAACTGGAAAAAACCAAAAACCTGTTATTTCCCAGCCTATGACTCCTATAATTCCTAACCCGTGGTCCTACTGGCTGCAGCTCTAGGAACTTAAGTCCTTGAACATCTGGAAGGCCCACAAGTCTCCCACCTCTGTTTTATTCCAAAGCTTTCCTAAATTAAAAGGCAAGCCAGTTAATAACATGGATTCCGCCCCCTCGCCGCAAGCATTCACAGCCTTAATCTCAGCTCAGTGTCTTTTTCTGCTGTATCTGCAAATAATACAACAACAATACAACACGGTAATTTCCTGTAGACCACACTATACCTAATAGTAATCTAGAGTGGCAGTAGCACAATCTCAGCACATCTTCAATTTATATTGTAGACGTTGCCGAATAGCGTTAAAGTTAAATTAACATAACACTGACAAACTTCTCCAACACTGCAAAATATGCAGGACAAGCGATTAACAGCTTTGCTTTTAAAAATAGACAATGACTTTGTAAAACATTGCATTAGTAAATGAATAGATATAAGGGTAACTTAATTGCACATGCTAACATTCAGTTTTTGCTATGGAAATTGCTTTGATTGATTTATTTTTTGTAACAAAAAAAAACCAGTCTGATGAAGAAAATGCCACACAAGGCATCTGCTGAGAGGAAAAGGTGTCAAGCAGTATAAATACAAAGAGGATATGATTAGGCAGGGATGCATCCAATGCAGTCAAGCAATTTGCTCCTTGCTTGCTCTACTGCGCCAAGGCAATGATCCAAGTGGCAAACCACACAGCAATAAGGTAAGTTTGCACACACTCTTGTGTGTGATTTGAAGTTCCTCTAGTTAGATGGCAGAAAGCAGATGCATTTGTTTTGTGCTTTCCTTCCATGGTACCATGCTGCAGTGGTGACATACATTAGCTGGAGTAGTCAGCCCTCTGGGGGCCAGTTTTTTAAAAAAATAAAAATCAAGGGCAAAAACGGTTCACATCTACAGTGAATAAGCAAATTCTGTGCTACCAATGAAACCAGTGACTGCATATTTGAGCTGCACAAAACTCGTCATACCTTGGATCTCAAATGCCTTGGCTCCCAAACAAATTGGCCCCCGAACGATTGAAACCTGGAAGTGAGTGTTCTGGTTTTTGAATGTTCTTTTGGAAGCCGAACGTCCGACTTGGCTTCCATGGCTTCTGATTGGCTGCAGGAACTTCCTGTAGCCAATCGGAAGCTATGCTTTGGTTTCCCAACGTTTCGGAAGTCAAACAGACTTCTGGAACAGATTCCGTTCGCTTCCAAGGTGCACTGGGCTTTGCCCTTTGGACCCATCAAAGTTCAGCCTTTGATTCTGGTGAAATCTAGACACACATAAAAACTGCTGTGAAAATATATTTTTTTTAAGCGTTTTGAAAAATATATTGAATTTGCTATTAAGATCACTATCACTATCTAGTGTCACATTTGTATAATGCACTTAAAACATTACATTTGCAGTTATATAGCTAAGTCCTCTACCCCTGAGAACACCTCAGTGTTTCATTCAGTTGTAATATTTTAATTGATTTGAATTATTTGCAAATGTAATCTTGGCTCTCAGCTCAGATTTTAGCTAAGTACTCAGAAAGAGAAGTGTGAACGCAGCTGCATCAGTGAAGCACCCTTTTTCAGTATGCTGGTGTAGAAAGAATATTACTGATCACTCCTTCAAAATCATTAGCACTGATTATTTAAGGATCTTACTGGGAAGTATAAGCAATGCCCAACAGAGACAAATTTCAGGAGGATTTGTGGAAGAACATGAATACATTTTTTTTTAATAGAACAAAAGGCATACCAGCATAAGACATTTGAAATTTTGTTTTACAAATCTATTTTTTCTTCCCATTTGAACTATAGCTGTGGGATGCATAGTCCTTTCCAGAGTTTTAACACCACTGGGTGAACAGAATGTACCCTACTTCTTTGGTTTAAAAAGAGAAAGCGAGGGGGGGGGAGAAAGAGAAAGAACAAGGAAAAGTTGTGAATGTCTCTGCTGCCCTTTGTGTTGAGCACCAAGTCAGCTCTCATGGGATCATAGCTCAATTCTTAAAAACAAAACATTTTTACAACTGCAATTTCACATCTTTATATATGTCAACAGATGTGACAAGCATCAAAGCAACGTGTCTTTTTTGCATTATGTTTTTTGTCTAGCGTAATTCAGGCTATCTAAATATATTTCAGGGCTTCTGGAAGACGATGTTTTGTGTATGATACACACACACACACATACACACACACACACACACACACACACACACACACACACGCAAAAGGCCCTCTCTATCAGACAATTCAATGAGGGCAAACTTAAAGCTGGAGCTGGAAACGGCATGACATAAGCCATTTTAAACAATAGCAATAAATCTTTTTCTTACATACGATAACAAGATACACTAATTATTTCAGTTTGATAAAAGCTCTTGTTGAGAAGTAGGTCATTGTTCAACATTTTGGGGCCAAACTAAATGTTGCACTAAATATATGGCTCTTGCTGAGAACAGCAGAACTGCATTTCATTTCCCCCTCCCTCTTTTAACACTAGGTAAGACTTTCCACATTCTATGACATTCTGTGATTCCTTACCACCTCCAACCAGTGGCAGTGAATGCAGACACAACATGAAATCTACTTGATAGTGGAAAAGTAAACTCGTACTTGACATTTTAGGCAGCAGTTGTGTACTTAATGTAATGTCTAGTTTTACCCTGCAAGTCATAGTGGCATAACAACATATCTCCACCAGCCCCATCATGCCAATCTTTGTTTTACTGAATTTTGTTTAAGCATGTTCTCCTTCATGGAGAGCACATGTTGCGGTGGGGGCAAACAAGACATCCCTCTGTTGCTGGGAGGGTTAGCTTGGATGGCCACAAATCTTATTGGGCACCTTTTGGTCGGGGAGAATTTGATGTTGCAATTTATGATTGACATCCAAGAGGCTATTTACTCCCTGTGTGCAGTGTTGAACTGCCTCTTTTTGCTGCACGCATTGGATTACCCGCCCACCCGCCCACCCGCCCTATAGTTAGGGCTGTTCGCGTTGACCTTGTTATGTCTGTTATGGGGTCATCTGCTTTGGGGCAGGGACCTGGTAGGAATTTTTCCATTTGGCTGATTGGCCAGTGCCATTTGGTTTTTTTGCCTACTGCATAGCAAATTGTCACAACTTATAAGGTTGTGGTTAGGCATTGGTTAAATTTGGTTGGTGGAGGGCGTATGGTTGACTGTGCCTGCCCATCCAATGCTGCTGCTGCAAGGGTATTCTGTTATAGGAATCCAGGGGTTTGCCATGCTTTTGTCTGCACCCCTGTCAAGGGGCTAGGGCCATGCAAGAACCCCTGGGAGCATTTGGGGAAAGGTGAGGGTCTGGTACCCAGCTCCATTTACTCCCCAAAAATGTTTTCCCTTATTGACTTTTGCAGGCTTGCGGATGTCAGTTCTGTTCCTACCTCTAGGTGGGAAGAGATAGTCGCGAAGCAATGCCTAAGCAACCACTCATTTTCTGTAATCAATAAAGTTGTGGTCAAAACATTATGCCAAAAACCTGAAACAAAAATTCTGTATGCGTCATTTTAATTATCTCAGCATCACCCCTGATGTGATAGCTATCTTTACTGAAGATTAAAACTGAGGATTAAGACAGAACTAACATTTTTAGAATCTACTCAGAGGTAACTTCTTAGCTTTTGTGTAAACTAGAAAAGGATTCCATCTTCGAAGAAAATCAGAATAATATATTTAAAACAAGGAAACACATTTTTGGTACAATTCTCTTTCTTGAACTGTTGGCCCCAAACAATGATGTTTTGAAGAAAAGGAGAAGAAGGCATAATACCTCATTACGTGTGTCTGTTTCATACAGATAAAATAATACCATTTAAAAAACGAAACTGCCATCTGCTTCACTGCTGAGATTCTATAGAGCGGATTTTACTGCTTAAAACATTATGAGTATTTCCCCACACAGTCAGTCCTACTGAATAACTTAATCAGCTTAGCAGTTCTCTTTGCTCCTCTAACTCTGGGATTTTATAATGTGGTATCTATGCAATTTAATGAATAACACTTTCATCATACCACATTCTCAGCACATCTTTTGTAACAAGATTAGATTACCTGACTTTTTACACATGTAAATTGCAGTGGCTTAGGCTGCTGAAATTTCTTCACACGTTTTTCCTTCCACTGCTCATGCTAACACGTACAGCCCAGGTTCTCTTGTCTCGAGAGCGTACAGCACTCCGAAAGGAATCTCCCTTTAGATTCCATGATTTCCCTGTGAGGGGGGCAACTTGGATCTGTCTCAGAGAAGAAATGTGTTTAAAAAAAAAAAACCCTCCAAAATAATCAACCAAGTCTTATAATTGTCAGAGGTAGTCATACCAAGAAAACTTAAAGCTAGAATGCTAAGAACACAAAAAGAGCTCACTGGATCAAGCCAATGGCCCAACTAGTTATTCTTTACCCAGTAGCCAATCAGATGCCTGTAGGAAAACCACAAGGAGGATTTGAGCACAAGACCATGCTCTTTCCCGTAGTTTCCAGCAACTGTGCAGGCAGAACATAGCCACCGTAAAAGTAAAAGGTAAAAGGTAAAGGACCCCAGGAAAGCTGAGTCCAGTCAAAGGTGACTATGGGGTTGTGGTGCTCATCTTGCTTTCAGGCCGTGGGAGTAAGGTTATGACTGAACCACTTCTGGTGCACGGAGTGGCAGAGCACACAGAGGTGCTGTTTACCTTCCTGCCACAATGGTACCTATTTATCTACTTGCACTGGCATGCTTTCGAACTGCTAGATTGGCAGGAGCTGGGACAGAGCAACAGGAGCTCACTCCGTCGCAGGGATTTGAACCGCCGACCAGAAAGCCCAAGAAGCTCAGCGGTTTAGACCATAGCGCCAGCCACATCCCTATAGCCACCATGACTAATAGCAATCCATTGCGGACCCAGTTGCCGTGCCACCCACTGCCAACTGTGCTGGAGCCAGACAACACTGCTGGCTTTTATGCCTCGCCGGCTGTAAGAGCATGCATGCGGCGAATGCCCTTTCAAGCTGGCGAGGCACCCCCTATCAGGAGTTCAGCCTACACTCGAGTAGGGCCCTGGCAGAGACACATGCCCAACTGGCATGTTCCCTCCCTCATGGTCAATCGTTCAGGAGCTTCAAAAGCTTTCTTCAGCCCAAACATCACAGTGACTAATGCCAACCGACACCGGCACACTTAGCGATCCACAGAGTTTGCACAGTTGCGTAACAGACCTCAGCAACTCAGCATTTTGGCTAATCTACTTTATTTACATATAAACACACACGGAGCACTGCAACATGGCTCCCTCTCTCTCTAGCATCAGACAGCAAAGAGAAAGAGACAAAGGACAGTAGTCCCACTTTACAGAACACGGTAACACAAACATCCTGTCTATTTGAGATGCAGCAGCCAGTGGGAACATGAGACAGATGCTCAGGACGCCAGGGGGAATTTCCCCAATGACCATCCGGCCATGTGTGCTCTGTTCCCACTGTGCAGGAATGGTGGCTGAGCATGAGAGGCCACAACAGGAACCCACCCAAGAAGGGGTAAGTGTCCATAGTCCTCTCCTCCATTAATTTGTCAAATCCTCTTTTAAAGCCATCTAGATTTGTGGCCATCACTAATGCCTGTGGGAGCGAGTTGCATAGCTGGGAAAAGTGGCCCCAGCTGCTATGAAACATGTCTCTTCCATATTGGTCTCCACAGCAGGCACTGTAACCTTCCAGCAGTTTGACTTCACTCCCAAAGGCACACTCCTCCACTGTCTCACAAGGCAGATGAATGCCAACTTAGTGAGCCCTTACCAGGCTTGGCTGGCTATTCAATAAATTGGATTCATGCTGGATCCAGGAATTAGAAGTGGGGGCTCAGGCATACAGCCTCCCCACAAACTAGTAACACTACGTATCTTAGATTTGGCTGAATCCAAAGAGTATCCCTTGGGTTAGATTTGCCTTTACTATGAAGCTGAGTATAAAATCTCTAATCTGCAATTCTTCATTGTATCCATTAAAATTATGGAATGAAATAGATTAAAAGAAATGTCCAAATAATTATCAGTGAGGCTGTTTTGTAAAGGAAATACTGTATGTAGATGCTTCCGTACACACAAAAGACGATGCCGAGGCTATAAAAATGCAATATATTCATAGATAATGATCCTTTGCCTTGTGGATTTCTCCAGAGTGCTGTATCTTTTCCTGTGTCAGAGAAAACCTGTATTGTTGGCTGGATGTAAAAAGTGCATAACAGCACATTAAGCACTTCACTGATGTAAGGTTTCAATGCAGAACATAAATGTGGACAAGGTACTCTATACAACCTTGAGTAAAATGCTCTAGATAAGAAAACATTTCAACTTACATATGCTGACAGGTTCAACAGAGCTAGAAGATATATTATATTTTAATGATTTGGTCCTAGAAACCAAAAAGGCTGTGCAAGAGAAGTGGAGTGGGGGGGGGAGTCTGTTTTTGCTCAAAATTGTCCATTCCTTCATGTCCTTCTCCTTTCTGGGTTTTATAAAACGATTCTCTCTCAAAAGAGTGGGAATCATGGTGCTCTACACCATTTTGGGGGGAAATGGTATCATTTAAAGGGTATTAAACAAGGAGGTGAAAATATTCCAACACTGATAGGACTTATTAGGGCTCATCCACACATTAATTTCTGCTGTAGGTCTGTGATTTGTAGGCACGGGTCTGAGTGAGCTTTTATTTTCTCCGGTCAATTCCCCTGGGAAACCCCTCTGTTTAACTGCAGACTCAGAACAAATGACAATCTGCAGGTTTCAGTGGTAAACAGTGAGTTTTCCTGGGTAAAGCAGGGGGACAAAAGCAAAAACCGCTTGCAACCATGGCTACGAATCACAAATCTGTGCCTAGAAAGCATGGTACAAATGGAAGGGTGGGCGAGCCCTTGCAGGTAGTGTAATTATGAAAAATGTGTACATGTTGAAAATTCTAAAATCATCATCATCATCATCAATATCTTAGGGGGTGGGTAGGTTGTAGTTTTCACATTTCCATTATATGAGACCCTAATGATGCATTCAGATGACACTTTATTCAATTTTCCTGCTTTTCATGTACCTGATAATATGTGCATTTTATGTGGTCTGTTATACAACCTGAAAGCTACTTCTGGATATCTAGTGAAATCCAGCAAATGTTCAGCACTCCTTTCTGTGTTGACTGCTTCCAGGAAAAACAAAAACAAAACATGTTTGCAACCCCATTAATCCTAAAAAAATCAGAGGATAAACTTTGGGTTGATGTTCTAGCAAATAGTTATTTCCCACTGTTTTCATGGATGAATTATGGGAGAGCAGAAGTGCCCATTTGCTTAAAGGGGTGGGGGTGGAAACATGCCCAGGGATGTCTGCTGCTGTGTAAAACATTGCCGACTGGTGTGAATGAAATTTAGCATGATGTGGTGGTACAGTTCCACAATGCAATGGCTAACGCAGTGTAAAAGGAAGTTAGAAGCCAGGACAGAAGCGCTAGCGTTATAATCCATGAAACTAACACACTAATCCCCATGTCAGAGTGCACAAAATAATGGATGTAACAGTCCTCAGATCTCCTCTGCACAAGTCCTTTGTTCAATCCAGGTTTACTCCAGTGGAAACCTTTTCTCATTCAAATAACTATTGACTCATCAGTGCTGCTGTTGCTGTTGCTGCTGTTGCTGCTGCAAAATCTTGAAAATCTTGAAGTTTTTGAGCATAGGTTGCCATACGTATGGATTTTCCAGGACTTTAAAGCATTTTCTGCTGTTTCTGATGGCTGGTTATATCTGGGAAATTTCCTATACAGTGTATTGCAAAAAATGAAATGGTATATTTTCCTGTTAAATGTAATATTTTCCTATTTTTTATTATTATTCCCAATGTATTCAGCATTAAAGGTTTTGAGGTTTAGTTTTTTTAAAAAAAGGAAAAACACCCCCATTTGGGGAGAAGGATTGAATTTGACAAGTTGACATAGCATTTTATTGCCTTAACATTTTTCACAAAACTTAAGATTCGGCATCGTGCCATAAAAGAGATAGGAGAATCAATGCAATACTTACACCAAATCAAATGAGATTTTCAAAGTTTATGAATTAATTTAGAATTCAATGAACTACTTTTATCATACCAATGACTTGAGCAAGATTTTAAAAATAAATAAATAAACATAAACCATTGAACAGCTTACTATTCATGTCTTATATGCCAAGGCCCTACTATTAGCACATCCAAGTTAGCAATGGTCCCCTCCATGGAAATGCTGACTTTTTGGAGTTAGGAACTATTCAATGAAAACAAGGAAGAGGAAAGGTAGATTTGATTACTGACCTTACGCAGTCAAATTCCGTATCTACAATAGAACCCTCTGAGCTTTTGCCTTTCTTAAAATAATTATTCATATCCTAATGTTATTCCATAAAGCATGACATGAAATACAATAAACACAATAAGGAATAGTGAGTGCTATTGAAAACATTATCATAAACAGCAGGCATGAATCTTTATAATACTGTATATGCAAAAGCCTAGCAAAACAAACACAGAAATCAGTACCAGAATATCACACTGAGAGACAATAGTTATACTGCAAAGGTGAATCACTGAGAAATAATTTATTAACCTGCATTCCTTTGTTGCAAATAAAATTACTTTCAAAAAAGAAAACACCATCTCGTATTCATTGCCTGTAGTTTGTGAGTGAATGCATATATCACCCAAGTGATACACTATATACTCTGCACAAAAAAGGAGTTAGACGTCTATCAATCACTCAAACATTTCCAGAGTTTAAATACAGAGGCCAAACTTATAACTCCCTGGAAGGTTGTTTCAGAACCACTATCATGGGATACCTACAAAATGCAAGGCTTGTGGAAGTGTATCTCATGCAATTTTGAAAAGTACAATCCTATTTGCAGAGCTTCCCTATGAATAATAAAAGCACCTCAAAGCAAAAGCTGACTTTCACAATGGTGCCACTTAAGCAGCAGGAAATTCTCCAGTAGTTGCACGTTTGCATGCAGAACAGAGACTAATTTCAGTGCCACCACAGTAAAATATATGTTGTTGTACCTGGTGGTATCAAGAGGTGACGTTCCAAGTCCTATTTTCCAGGTTCATAAATGTGTATATTGTAAATAAATATGCATTATGGTAGGGGAAATTAGCTCACCACCCTCAGGCCCACCCACTCTCCCTGCAAGATTAACACCGTTGTAATGGCATAATCTTTTGTTGTCTAGAATCCACTTTATCAAAGGCATAATGTATTATCATAACATCACATATCTCAAATCTACGAAAGCCACACAGAGGAGCCTTTAAAAGACAGCAATAGTGGAACTCATTTTCTAAGCAGAATTCCTCTTTTTCTACAATGACACACCATGCCGTATACACTACCTTACAAGGCTTAACTAAGATACAAAATGTGCATTGCGCAAAGAGCTTGCCCTCTGCGGCAGAAATTTCACCTTTTAAGGCTTAATTGTTTAAAAACGAAAACGAAATAAAGGACAGTAAGAACCAAGAGTCCAATTATCCATTCATTCATATAAAATAGATACACAAATATTTGCCCAGTTGTTTTGCTTATGTTGAAGAAAATGTATGACCTAATTATGAGTGCTTTAATTATTGTTATTGTGCAGTGCTATTCCCCCTAAACACTATTTATAGAGTACCATAGATAAGGGAAGGGAAAATAGCTGCATTCGCTTCTAACTATAGCACTATTCTATCTGACAATAAGAAGTGGGGGGATATTCTTGAAAAGAGCATGGGATGTTGAGAATGCTGAACACCAATTCCTACTTCACATAACTCATTTCAAAAGGTAAAATAGTGATAGGTTTTTAACAACAACAGAAGCAAAAGAGGCAAATATAATTGGCCCTCAAACCAAAGGGATGACAGGTGTAATATTGGCTGCTGAAAGCTTTATAAAAAATATGTCACTGGAGACTAAAGGGTGGACCACAAAAACTTTAGTTAATATTATGCAACACTTAGTATAAAAACACGGAAAACCTTAATAAAAACTGTTTTTTTTTTGTTGTTTTTTTAAAATCATCTCAAAATGGCTGCTTGCGCGTCGAGGTCCCCAAGACACCCCCCAAAGAAAAACACAATTGACACTTAATTTTGTTTAAGGTTTTTGGCATAATTTTGGCCACAACTTTATTCAAATTACAGCAATGTGAGTGGTTGCTTAGGCATTGGTAGCACTAACTGACCCCGCATAGGGACAGCTCTGACATTTGCACCCCCTGTGAAGTCAGCAAGGGTAAGTCACCTGGGGAGAGAGACGGGACTGGGAACCATGCCTCACCTCTCCCCAAATGCTCCCAGGGGCTCTTCCGCGGCCCTAGCCCCTTGCCAGGGGGTTTCAGACAAAAGCATGGGGAGCCCCTGGGTTCCTTTAATGGAAAACCCTTGCAGCAGCAGCAGCATTTTGGAGGGGCAGGCACAGCCAAATCCATACCCCTCCACCAACCAATTCCCAGACCAATGCCTAACCGCAACCTTACAAGTTGTGACAATTTGCTGCGCAGTAGGCAAAAACCAAGTGGCACACACTAATCAGCCAAATGGACAAAATTCCTACCAGGCCCCTGCCCCAAAGCAGACGACCCCATGACAGGCATAGCAAGGTCAAGCAAACAGCCTAAAATTAGGGAAGGGGGGGCGGGTGATCCGAAGCACGCAGCTAAAAGAGGAAGTTCATTGCTGCGTGCATTGTATTTAACAAATAGGGCTGTCAATCAATAAATGGCAACATATAAATCTCCCCAGTAACAGCCCACCCCTGCTTACAGGATGGCCAAACTCTTTTGCCCAGCAACAGTGAGGTGTCTTGTCATCCCCAACCGCAACCCGTGCTCTCCATGAGGGAGAACACGCTTTCCCAAGGTGTTCCCCAAACGAAGCTTCCTACATGCATTGAGTGCCTGCTCTCTTTCTCTCTCCCTTTCTATCCCCCCCCCTTCTCTCATAGAAGGTACTAGGATTTGCAGCTCATGCTTTATTCACTCTGCCTCTTAATGTAGTTACAAGCATCTACTTGCACAAAATCTTCTCTGAAGCTACGCTGGCACTTCATTGCTGCAAGTGTCATTTATCGTATCTTGAAGCAAGCCCTTTTCAGACATTAACGCTACGTTAAATGAGGGTGGAAGGAGCAGTACGACTCCGGCAGGTTTCCCCACTGACCTCAGCACGTTCAGAATGTAGGAAGAGTCTTGCGAGATCAGACCAAAGGCCTATCTTGTCTAAGGATAGGGAAGTTTTTCTCAACTGGCAGCGGCTAGATTTTTATCTGCTACATCCCTCACAAGTCAGGTTTGACAGGTGGGTGTAATTACCCATCTGCCAGTCATCTGAGCTACCAATGATCACAATGGGGATAGTTTTTACAGTATACGAAATGAATGACTGTTGCAGTTTGCTATACAGAGTACAAACAGTTCATACTGCCCCCTAGACAGTCTGTTTAATTGCTGTTACAAGGAAAGGAAAGCTGGAGGTAGATGATTCCCCTGGACCTAGGTGTATTGCATAACAAAATGTGCAGGCAGTAAGCTTGTTGCGTTAGCCTGAGTCATACCAACTAAGTGTCATGCCAGAGGGCATAAGGAAAAGTTGCAAATATGTATCCACCCACAAATCTTATTTCAGCAAAGTGCTCTCTCCCCACTGAATAGGTATTTCTTGGGAAATGCAGAAAGGGCACTTTGTTTAATTAAGGCAGGATATGTTTGCCTTCCAACTCCCATACATTCACAAGGGATGATTAATGGCTGAATTATAGGGATTGCTTGCATTAGATACAAAGCTGCGTTCAATGGGATCAATTTCAACCTTGTGGTTCATACTTGCTTGGATCAGTGCTGGCCTGCACCATAGGGGCTTTCCCCAGATTTATGACAACGGCACTCTCGTTGCTCAGAGGAAAGCCAAATTATTCACATGGTCCTGTGGCATACACAGGGATTCACCCGAACCAAGCTTAGAAGTAATTTCACCTTTTCTGTGCCTTTAAGGAATTTATTTTCTGCTAAACAGCCTTCTGTCTCCAATGGGAGGAAGAAACAAAACACATAATCCAATATGTGTCCTAAAGGCAGGACACATGAAGCAAATTCTCTCATCTTTCTGTCCATTTGATTGGATGCTGACACCCTTGACCATCCACACCCAGACAAAAAAGAGAAAGTTCTGGTATCTGGCTTTGTGTTCCTTTGTCTGACGATCACTGAACCCCAATGCTAATTAAACCTGCGAGTGCACGGCAATTGGAGCTTGTTTCCTTCCACTTTAAAATACCCAGGGCATGATTCACCCAACGAGTACCGTCAGTGCAACACTTGAGCAACACTTGTCCCCTCTTTTCTCCCAGTGCCCCACAAAATTGGCTTGGGGGTGTCAGAATAACCCCCAAAGCTGCACGTGGGTGGGGGGGCAGTGAGATCATTCTATCAGGCACGCTGCAATTCTTATGACGAAGGGACATCCCCCAGAGTGTGACGTTGAATTCCACCTCATAAATTTGAATTCCCAGGTGTTCAGACTATGGCATGTGGCAATGGCGGTTCTACTAGGTAAATTGCACAAAAGCACCTTGGCAGCCCTACCTCATGAGGGAGGCAGAAGCTAAATAGTCTATTCATCATAAAAGGACACAGTTTCTTCCCAGAAAATAGAAATCTGGCAAATGGGTGCGGGAAAACAGTCGTTTTGTCATCCTGCTAACTCAGGGAAACGTGACGCTGAGTGGACATGGGTTGTCAATTACCTTCTATGACATGTACACTGTCAAGGAAGCTAGCTTCACCCTGAACTGCAATGCTGTCTAAAGAATATGTAAAACAAATACCTTCCATTTGAAAATTTAATAAAGATATATTATCATTACTTATTTTTCAATTATGTGCTGTTTGCAACACACATTAGCTTCAAAATCCACACTCTAAGTAATAATGCATGAGAATGGATTCCAAATACAAATCCAGCTATTTCCTAATAACACACTTAACAGAATTAAACTGTCCCTTGACAATGTGTTTTCCAATAAAGCACAACTAAAAAGAGAGATAAAAGCAGAAATCTATTATATTGGTGTTACATCCTGAAATCATTTTTTTAAGCCTTATTTATTTTTTAAGGAAAAGTACCAATGCTTAAATAATAGGAAACACAGTAAAATCACCAAATAGAAAAAGTGTGTTTGTGTGTGATATTTTGCTGACACACACAGTATTGCCAAACTGTTTCCAACTAAATTTAAAAGAAGACAATTCAGATCTAAGCAACAGGGCAGTAACATAACAAAGAGAGTGTCAAATATACTCCTTTCCTTGACTTAAATATGACTGTTTGCAGTAGAAGAAAAACACTCAGCTGGCGAAAACTCCAAATATGCATGACAGGTTTAATTGTGTATGATTAATATAGCAATCTCAATGCCACCAGTTTCTCCTTCTCACTTCCAGTCCACATCTCACATCATAGAATATGTCAGCAGAACTGAAAGCCAGCAGAACAGAGTGACACATTTGGACATTCAAACATGCTGGCTGCATTTTACATGGTAACACTTTGCGCCGAGAGATTACTTGTTGATTTTTTTGTTTATATGGCAGCTGAAAGAAAGCTCAACTTCCAACAAAAGTTAAAAGTTTTATCTATTGTTTTAGACAACAGTAGATAGATCTTGCAGGCATAAGAGCTCCGTGTATAAATGGAACTCTTGCACAGAAGAGCACCTGGGACTCAGCTACACAGCTGAAAATAGAACATTTTAAATGTGTTGTAAAGTGCAATATGTGATGCTAGATGGCGAGACTGAGCTATGCAAAATTCAATGTCTTCTTCAAAACATTTTAAGAAAGAGCATTTTCACAGTGTTCTTTATATGTGTGTAAATTCCACCCCAGATCAAGCTATTTGATGGGGAGAGAGGAAAAGTTTTGACTGACCATTCTGTGCTCATATCATGAAAATATGAGAAGTACTCTAGTGGTCTGTACCATGCAGAATTGAGTTCTATATAATTTCTTATACAGTAATGCAAGCAACATGTCTGAAAGGCTTTAAGCCTTTGTTGTCTATGTTCCTGACAGAACATAGACAACAAACGAAACACAGCCATTCAACAAAACAGTTCACTTTCAATATAGTTATAACTTAAAAGCTCGTTAAAAACTTACCAAAATTAAAGCAGTAAAAGCACAATCCAGTTTCTTGAAAACCTGAAAGAGTAAATAATAGATATATTTAAAATATATACTTTAAAAGTATGTGTAGCTACAGTATATCTAAGAAATAGATACAGATATATAAATAACTGATAAACAACCTCAGAATACTCTTTACCTTAAATAATGCAATAACAGATTTCCTGGTACCAGGAAACATGGCAAACCTAAAGCCACCAGCCACCAGCAACGTGATCGTGATCATGGGGTGCCATCACGGCTGCCCCCCGCCCCCGCAGGGGCACACCATGCCCTCAGGGTGTGCGCCATCCCCCTGTGGGCGGCGCCCCTGCCCCGGGACCTGTGCCAGCCCCGCCCCTGCCTGCTCTCCATTCCCCGGTGCTGGAGCATGAAGCTCCGCCACTGCAGAAAAGGCTTGTTCCACATGTTTCTACCCCTATACCTAAGTAAGTGCATTGGAAGAGGAGGTGGTGACAGAGCAGGAAGAGAGTGGCTGGCCAGCTAGCTGTTGTGGTAGAGATGGATCCCAATTTAAGAGTTTGTGTTTAGAGAGAAAATGCATGTTTTACAATACATATCTCAACTTCACCTATCTATCATGTGCATTTAAATGTGATATTCCTGTTTTGTTTTTATAAATTGCAGATCAGTTTTGGAAATTGGACTCATTGATCCCCAATTTCTCCTCTTTTATTTATTGTACTACCACTAGTAGTAGTAGTAGTAGTAGTAGTAGTAGTTTAACTTGCCTTTCTTTCAAGAAGCCCAAGCTGGGTAGACTTCAGACTTGTTGGTTCTACTTTTATTTATTTACCAGAACCCCAAAATTTACCACCAGATTCATTCATTCTCTCTCTCTCTCTCTCTCTCTCTCTCTCTCACACACACACACACACACACACACACACACACACACACACACAATCACACACACATACTACACAAAGTTAGATGTAAAGAAGGGTGTCTTTGAGCACATTGTGAGCCTAGGGATTAGTTTTTGATACCAGAAATGAATGGAGTTCTTTCAGTGTGGGGAAGGTGAAGCTTAGAATTAGTGGTCAGCCCAAGGTCATCCAGTAAACTTGGTATGGATTTAATCCAGATCTTCCTGGTCTATACCCCTGAGCTCCTTTTGAAGAAATGGTGGGATATACAAGTAAGAAATAAATATTCTAGCCCCTACCTCACACTGCCTTAAACCTTGACATTTAAGTATATTTTAGTTTTTGCATAATGTATATATCACAAACATTTAAAAAACGATATAAAATATGGAATTTTTTCAAAAAGCAAAGTTGAGAGCAATGAAACTGCATGATCTCATAGAGCTTGTTAAAATGGTCAATAAACCTGTATCTATGTTCCAAAAATATGGGAGCCAAGGCTTTCATTACAAGTATTTTTCTATTATACTACCAAGGTAATCATGCTTAATATCCTAGACAAACTACTACCTACCTATGCTGCTATTTGATTCAGGCACCATAAAATCAAATAGTTTCTTTTCTCAGTATATTATCGCTTAAAAGCATTTACTTCAACAGAGAGATATGATTAAACCAGCAGCATTTCAGACTACTAAAGGGGGATTGTGTGTGAAAGATCTATTACTCAGCAAAGAAAACTATTTGCCATTTTCACAATTTAGTTCCATTGGGACGAATGGCAACACAGACACCAGTCTGTGGTGAAAATAAAGTTTTCAGTTGTCAGTAAGGAAGAAGAAACATATTAAGACACTAGATAATATATTTTGTGAATATTGAGCCGTTCCAGCCTGGGATAAACACATGCCTCATTTTCTGCCTCCACGTCAATACCAAGATCTAACTCATTGATGCATGGGAAGAGTGGTGAACGTAAGTTAGAAATGCAAAATTAGTGGAAGTGGATTAAACAAAAGCTGTGGCCAGACTTTTATTTCTTGCATAGCAATGTTGCTGTAGGTGCAGGATTCTGACATTCTCAGTGTTCACTGAACAATGTGACCCCTTGTTCTGCAAGAGCTCTGCATGCAAACCAGAGCACAATTGCATTTTTGAAAACTGGAGCCATTATCGCAGCAATTTGAACAGGGAAGGAGAGGATAGCTTTCGAACCCATTCAGTTCTGAACTTCAATGGCATTGCTGGGGAAGTATTGGGATTCCCAGCATTTCCCCAATTGCACAAAACATTATGAAATGAGGGACGCTATACTCCAATTATGCCACAGCCCTCAAACTTTTAAATATCAATGTAAGGCTTTCGTTTTCATGGAAGTAGTTATCTGGCAGGACATGGAAAGAGGATGTCGTGCACTATATTTCACAGGTCTGCTCCCTTCCGATTAATTTAGAATGCAACACAGAATAGTCAAGATGTTCTGACCCCAAATAAATCATTTTTAAAACCTCCACAATTCTGTTCCCTTTACCTTACTTGAATGATGAGGTAGAGATGCATTTCAGTACCTAAGACCAGATGTTTAACCATAGTGCTTCCTCCCATGTTTGGATCATTCAAGGTACGTAAGGGAAGGGAAACGAGTGCCAAAGATTTTTGTGCGGTGCACAATTGATGTTGAGCTGAATTTTGGTCCTGGATTGTGTTGCTCAATGTCTGGGGGCATTGCAATCCGATCCCTCCTATCATTCCCAATATGAACTAGAGTGTGTGGTGGAGGCTGTGCAAATCACTACAGGAAGGACCAGGGCAGGGCTTTTTTCACCCAGAACTGAGTTCCAGCATCTTCTTGGTATGTCCTGGCACCTCTGTAGCATAGTGGCACATTGGCATGGCGTTTGAGGCTGCACACCAGAGGCTGTTGGCACGGCGATTGGAGCAGCACGGCGGTTTTGGGTCGAGTGGGCGGGGAAGACTTGCAGCACCTCTTTTTCTAGAAAAAAGCCCTGGAGTAGGGTTTATTTCTGTCTTCCAACTCTTCACTCTGGGTTTACCGTTTAACTTATATATTGTATGTGATACTCACTATTAATAGAGTTAGACTTAGCAATCTGGTATAGGTTAGAATTTGCTTAGAATATTTCTAAGGTAGGGATGAACAAATCTACTGATTTCAGTTTCCTTCAGTTTCTCACCCGTCCAATCTTAAATTTAGTTCCCCACATTTTTACACTGGTTTGTGATTTTTTAAAAAGTGCTCATGAAAACTTGCCAGCATTTTACCCAATATTTGCATTTTTGCATTTAACTTTTCCTAACTTAATGAATGTTATTCTAAATAACATGCACATTTTTAATGCACACTTTCCCCTAATGTGCACATTTTTGTTTACTTTACTTGGGTATAGATCTACATCACAAAACCTGAAGAAGTGTGAATTTCAGAAAATAGATTAGAAGTGTTGGAAAGTTTTAAAATGTGTGAATTGGGTAGTTTCACATTTCAATCTGAACCAATTCAAACTTATCCCCCTGTTCTATTTTAAGGTAATTAGAACAATCATAGGATAAAATAACCAATGTGATCTGCCCGACTACTGAGAAAAGAAATCCCCCAATGTTTCACTCTTTTGGGAAATTTAAAATTGTACTAAAGTAATCCCTTCATTTTGAAATTAAAGGAAGCATGGGCATTCAATGCCTCTTACTTGCAAAGTCATTGCAACAGTGTAGCAAACAACAGATTCTGATTTGAATCAGTGCAGATAAATGCCATTGTTTTCCATTTTCCATCTTCAAAATTGCTACAGAGGCGGAATCCTGGATGTAGTTATAAATGTTATATATGTAGGCAGAACTGGGCAGAACTGCGGCAAAAATGTTTCTCTAAGCTCAATTGAAGGAACAAAATCTCATCAAAGTGGCTAAAATATACACTCACTCTTTCCATTTGAATTGCCTTTCGTAATACAGGGAGCACAAAATGCAATGCCAAATGCATTAGGTTTATTTTCTTTATGAGACTATAAAACAGCACCACATCTTCAGTCATAAGAAAAAAAGGTGGGCAATAAAATGCATCCTTAGGTGTAATTTATTTTTTTTCTAAAATCAAGGAAGCCGCATACAGCCAAGGCTATTAGCTATAATTCCATTTAGAAAGTGAATTTAAAGCACAACACAATTAATAGCGTTATTTACAAACTTTAAGAAAAATCCTGAGCAGTGGCATAGCATGGGTTGCCAGTGCCCAGCGCTGCACAGAGGGTGGGTGGGAGGGATGTGTAGTATGCATGCACATTCAACTGCCGGATGGTTTCAGTGTCACCCAGGAGATGGCAGCCACAGAGCTAAGGGTGGGGCTAAGCTAAAGTTGTTCCGTTGTCTAGAGAAGTCACTCCCTGGTTTGTATGGAGAAGCTGTTTTCAATGGAGCCCACCGATGGAAGTGTGCAGCTGTATTGAGGCAGCAACTGGTGTTGAAATTTTATGCCTCTAACAATTTTTTGCCCAGAGCAACAGCCTCTGTGTCTGCCCCATGCTACACCACTGATCTGAGCAACTCTGCTCAGAAATGCCCTTCTAGATATGAATGTACAAAGATTCACAAAATTGTGTTTTTTAAAGCTGCAGATTGTGTGTATGTGTTGAGCAGAGGACAGCTAACTTGAGATAAATATGCCTCAAAAATAGGGAACTTATTTCAGGCTGAATACAAACTAAAAGGATGTGATATTACATCTAGGAGGGTATTTGCCATGTTTTCAATTTATTTTTAACCTTCACTCTCCATCTCTATCCTTTTTTTGCTTTCTCTCTTTGCATCAACACTGTCATCTGGTTCAATTTACTGAGCCATTTCTCCAGGTTTCACTGATGCAATTTGATACCAACTTAGTTGCCACCTTTTGTCTGCCAGTGCTTTTCTGTGGGCATAATTTCGAGAGCTGAAGCTTTCCATTACTGTTTCACCATACTGGGAAGCACTTCTGCCGTTCAATTATTGTCAAGCGCCTGTTAAAGGCAAATCTTTCTACCTCAGCAAGATGATCCAGAAGGCATCTCATAACTGTCCTCCATTAAAAACAAAGAAGGACTTGCATTTTTAGCAACACCGCTAAAAAAGAAAATGCCCCAGCAAACATAATCCCAAATTAGAAATTTAATTAAAGATGCAATTGTACTTAATTGAAATCACTGCAAACATTTGAGTAGACTGATTAAAAAATTGAGAAATGCAGCATTAATTTCAAATGTAGACATGTTTGTTCCTGTTGGGATAGTATGAGACAATTGTTTATCACTAAGAATTGTAGTCTGGTCTTAAGGCACACCCAATGCATGAATTTCCCAGCAAGATTTCAAGCAGATCTTGGACCCACAGGAATCCACGTGTTGGGATGCCAACCAAGCTCCACCCCCCACCCCCTGGGTCTGGTAAATTCTGTGTTGCACTTGTGTGAAGGGCGAAGGTGGCGTAAGCATGTTTTCTGCTTTAGCTGCACAGATCAGGCAGCAGGCAAGGGCTGAAATCTGGTGCTGCGTACAGAATCCATTAGTCCTGGGTTAGCTCAGTCAGTAGAGCAGGAGACTCTTGATCTCAGGGTTGGGGGTTCCATCCCCATATTGTGGGAAAAATAACACCGGTCTTGAAAGACCTACATTGGATCCCAGTATGTTTCCAAGCACAATTCAAAGTGTTGCTGCTGACCTTTAAAGCCCTAAATGGCTTCAGCCTGGACACTGAGGTCCAGCTCCTAGGGCCTGCAGGCGGTTTCCTCACTGAGAGAAGCCAAGTTACAGAGAACCAGGCAGAGGGCCTTCTCGGTAGTGGCACCCGCCCTGTGGAATGCCCTCCCACCAGATGTCAAAGAGAACAACTACCAGCAGACTTTTTGAAGAAAGACATCTGAAGGCAGCCCTGTTTAGGGAAGCTTTTAATGTTTGATGGATTACTGTATTTTAATATTTTGTTGGAAGCCGCCCAGAGTGGCTGGGGAAGCCCAGCCAGATGGGTGGGGTATAAATAATAAATTATTATTATTATTATTATTATTATTATTATTATTATTATTATTATTAGAGATTGGGATAGACGACACCTTGAGGTTCCTTCCAACTGTGCAGTTCTATGATTCTATGAATGCAGTTAGCATGTACTTTTTGTTGTTGTTGCGTAAATAGCAAACAGAAGGAAGACTGGCCAGTCTCGTGACTGTGGAGATGGGAAGGGGAAGGGAAGACTTAGAAAGAAGCATGCTTTGTGGGTGTTTTCCACTTATGGAACTCCAGTTATCTCGAGCAGCAGTTCCCAAACTTATTCAGGCCTCCACCCCCTTAGTTCAATAAACACACCCCCAGTGTACCCTACCCTTCAATATATATTTATAAAAAACATTATTCAGAATAGCTGGTTGCACAACTTATTAAGGAAGATAATAACACAATAAAATCCAAAACTGCAACAATTAATCACATTTTTTTAAAAAAATCCAGTTAAAAGTATTTAGTTTAATTAATTCAGGAAAATGGATGAACTTGATCCAGTAATGCCAGCTTCTCAAAGTCTAGTTGTTATTTATACCTCCAGCATCCACTGCTGTTCCCTTGCCTCTTAGCACCCACTGTCACCTCCTTCTGTCTTAGTGCCCCCCTAGGCAATTCCACCCCCAGAGGGCAGTGCCACCCATTTGGGGAACCACTGATCTAGAAGTTTGACTAAATCTTGTCTATTGCTAAAGCGCTCTCTGTGTGTGTGTGTCTAGCTTTACGTTTATTGACAAGGGTTTAAAAGGTACAAAGTTAATAATTGAGAGCCAGTGTGGTATAGTGGTTAAGAGCGGTATACTCATAATCTGGAGAACCGGGTTTGCGTCTCCGCTCCTCCACATGCAGCTGCTGGGTGACCTTGGGCTAGTCATACTTCTTTGAAGTCTCTCAGCCCCACTCACCTCACAGAGTGTTTGTTGTGGGGGAGAAAGGGAAAGGAGAATGTTAGCCTCTTTGAGACTCCTTAGGGTAGTGATAAAGCGGGATATCAAATCCAAACTCTTCTTCTTCTTCTTCTTAGTATCTTAATTTGTGTTTGGATGTTAAGTTAAACCCTTTGATGACAAATGGGATGCTCGAGGAAGGTAAAGTAATTTTAAAATCAGTAAGTATATATCTGATAAAAATATCAGCACTTGACGCCTTCTAATATGCAGTCCCAACAGCATAAACAAAAACTTCAATTTTGCAGACTTCTTCAGGCAGCAAGAAGTCTCTTATGACCAGTTCTATCAGAAATAAAATCCGGTCTAGCTTTTGTGTCATATTACTATGGAATAGCTGGTAAATAATCTTCCTGGTACAGGTAGACAGTAAGTCACACTCTCAGTTGCTTCAGTCAGCAATACATATGACTTTGTTGGAAAAAGCTGACTCTTGTGAACCTCAAAACACCTAAGTACTGTAAACATACTTCTCTTTGCTAATATATGGATCAAGTTATCACACATTTGACAAAAGGCCTGTCCTCAAGAAAATAGAAAACATTTATCTGTAAGCACAGCTCAACAGCTGCTTTTCCAAGGCAAAAGGAATGTGGGATTTGCAATAGATAAAGTGGAGGTGGTGAGATTTTCTAACTTTTTCTCTGCTGCTAGGAATAAAGACGGAATCTAAAGTCAGATTGCAAAGCATACTCAATTTGATCTGGTCTGCTCATGAGCCAGATTGGATTATGAGTCCTCTTCAGAATCCATAGTCCTGAGGATGCCTTTGCAAGGCAGTCTGAGGCCAGCAATGTTTCATGGTTCATCTTTTAAATCCTACTGCCTGGAGTAGCCAGTCCATGGGGATTATTGCCCCCCCTCCCATTTTGTTTTTATGACCCCTTTGGAAAATTCACGTTTCTCTAGGTAAGAGAAGATAAACTAAGTTACAGGTTGTACAGCACATTTATGGGAGATGCTGTTAACAATGGCTCTCCTCCTCAAAAGCTGATATTTGGCCTAAACATTATATTCAGAAAGGTAACATTTTGAAGGGGACGCGGGTGGCGCTGTGGGTAAAACCTCACCGCCTAGGACTTGCCGATCGTATGGTCAGCGGTTCGAATCCCCGCGGCGGGGTTAGCTCCCGTCTTTTGGTCCCAGCTCCTGCCCACCTAGCAGTTCGAAAGCACTCTTAAGTGCAAGTAGATAAATAGGTACCGCTTTATAGCGGGATGGTAAACGGTGTTTCCATGTGCTGCGCTGGTGCAGGCTCGTCAGAGCAGCTTTGTCATGCTGGCCACATGACCCGGAAGTGTCTCCAGACAGCGCTGGCCCCCGGCCTCTTAAGTGAGATGGACGCGCAACCCCAGAGTCGGACACGACTTGCCCGTACGGGCAGGGGTACCTTTACCTTTACCTAACATTTTGAAATCTAATGGCGTGAGCCAATCTAGAATGATGTACTAAGATCAGCAAACTTATCAGGATTTGGAGATTCCTGGTCCAACCAACTGGAAAAAGCACATGTTTAGAGGATTTCTATGTTGTGGAGAATTCCACTGTAATTGTTTAAGTAAAAAACTGTAAAGTGGTTAACAAGTTTTCTGATTTTGCTATTTTGCTCCCACCTTCTATGAAAGATGCTAAAGTGAAATATGCAAAATATTAACACTATCCCAAAATGATAGGAGCTGCCAGAGTCAGATATTTTTATCTTCCAAAATTCTCTTTATAAGAATTTAAAATTCAGTTTCTTCTGAATTGCAAGGGGAAAGAATGCATGGTTTTTAAGAGGCACTGCAAAGTGAAACAAATAGTTGCTAAAGTCTTCAGAGATATATATTTTTTGCTGGCAGCTATTGTCATGTTTCCTGCTGACAGTGCATTTAAAATGCTTTAATGATACAATTGCTCCCGAAAACTGCACAGCAACAGAACTAATTGGTGTGTCTGGTGAAACTGGATGCTCATCGTCACATTTTGGGGTTGTTGCTTTTAAGGGAAACGTAAAGAGGAGGTATGTCAAATGGGCAATATTGAATACTTTTGTGATATTGAATTTCCCATTTCTTAATGTTTAGCCAGCCAATCTCTCTTCTGCTATCAAATACCAGAGGGTAACTTCATTGCCATTTGAAACAGAATAAACTGTTTTCAAAACCTATTTTCCTCTCTCATTTATTTTTTGGGGGAGGAGGAACCCTTCACTGCTCATTCCCTCTTCCTAAAACAGAAACATCTGATGCACTCATTCTGAACCTTCCCAAACAGGAGGGCGTCTCCAGTCACTGAAATTTTATGGAGAATCTTGCACCCATGTTCTCAAACTGATTTTAAAGTAGCTAGGATATTCAGTTAACCACACCCTGGTTTCAGGATACATTTCATTAAATTCAGTGCTCTTAATTAGCTGAAACATTGGTTTCCACTGCATATCCCTGAAGAAAGTTGTCCAAAGAAAATTCTGCAGGTGGCAATGATATTACTATGTATTCGCTGGCAACTATCCATAAAAAGTAAGCTATAAAAAATAATAATCAAACCAATGTTCTCCCAAAGTAATGCAATGGTTCAACCATACTCTGCTATCTCTACACTTCAAACTTTCACACATTTTATACCAGAAGAAGGCACCATTAGAGCAAGCAATAAAAACAACAACCCCAAATCCTCATTGTCTGATAAAGTGAATGCATGGGGTGTACTGATTTTGGAGTGGGATGGGCGGAGCTCTTGTGTGTATGTTGTGCATCTATGCCTCATGCTTGGGAATAGGGGAAGTCGTCTGTGCCTATTTAAGCCAGCCACACATTCCTGAAGGAAGCAGTGGCAGCAGTCATGCCAAAGAGAGTTGCTATTGCACATCAGGGCACTGAGCCCTTCCCCATTTGTTAATAATAAGAATAATTTATTATTTATACCCCGCCCATCTGGCTGAGTTTCCCCAGCCACTCTCGATGGCTCCCAATCAAGTGTTAAAAACAATACAGCATTAAATATTAAAAACTTCCCTAAACAGGGCTGCCTTCAGATGTCTTTTAAAAATAGGATAGCTGCATATTTCATTGACATCTGACAGGAGGGCATTCCACAGGGTGGGCACCACTATTGAGAACCCTCTGTCTGGTTCCCTGTAACCTCACTTCTCACAGGGAGGGAACCGCCAGAAGGTGCTCGGAGCTGGACCTCAGTGTCCAGGCTGAATGATGGGCTGAAGCCATTTAGGGCTTTAAAGGTCAGCACCAACAATTTGAATTGTGCTTGGAAACGTACTGGGAGCCAATGCAGATCTCAGGACTGGTGTTATATGGTCCCGGCGGCCACTCCCAGTCACCGTTGAATAAAAAAACACACGGATACCAGTATTTTAGGTTAATGGGATAATTAAGGCCACAACTTTATTGGTTACAGAATGTGAGAGGTATTGGCTTAGGCATTGGAATTGACCCAACTATATCTGACTCCTGCCTGCCATGCAGGTAGCCTGGTAAGGGTCAACCACCAGTAGGGGGAGCCCTGTTGATGTACATCAACTGAGAACTCCCCCGGGGTCCCCGATGGGGTCATGGCATGGCCCTAGCTGGGCTTCGGTTGAGATCCACACCCCCGGATCCCTTTAACGGATTACCCTTAAAGAGGAGGGGCAGGTAAAGACCACAACCTCCCCTCCCATAAACCAGATTTTACCAGTGCCTAACTGCCAAACCTTACAATGTTGTGACGATTGCTACGAGGTAGGTGAAAATCACATGGCTGGTGCCAATTTGCCAAGTGGGAAAATTCCTACAAGGCCCCTTCAACAGGCAACCAACCGTGGTCCATAGCAAGGCCAAGATGGCGAACGCATGAAAACAGGGTGGGAGGACGATAAATCCGATGAAGGAGAAGGAGGAAGGGAGAACCCCCCGGCCGTGTGGCTGCTTAAATAATGCAAGCCATGTTCCCCCCCCCCAGTCGGCCGGATTGGTCGGCTGGGGGGCGTGCTGCAGGCAGGACTCCCTCTAACTTGGGCGGCATTGCCACACACACACCCCAAGCACACAGGGAGAGTGTGTGGCCTGCCTACAACTCAGCCCCTTGGGAAGGGGAGTGGCTTTCATGACCCATCAGGCTTTTCTGCAGTTAGCAGGCTTGGCTGGCAGACATGAGATAAGAATAATTATCCCTAGAGTTAATGTCTGAAGGACAGATGAAGACAATCCCTCTCAGCTTTTACCTTGGTAGATAGGATACCTGCTACAATGAAGGGATGAGAGGCTGGGAGTTTAAGGAAGGCTGTCGGTCTAAAGGTCGATGGACGGGAGAACCAATGGTGGACAAACCGTAAGGAAAGGTGAAGGCATGGTGGCATTCTTGCCTCCTCTGAGGTGTTTCTGTTTATTTCCTAAATGGTTTGCTACCCGTTTGGAACACTGGTAAGAAAATTCACTATGACAGTGCCAGAACAGCCACAATTCTGTCCCAGATTTGAGAAGGTCTGGAAACATGGACTGTTTGGATCCATTCACGCCTGCCAATCTGTCCTGGCACAACACCAATTCATACTGATGTTGGAGCTGTGAGGCTAGGGCTGCAGAACTTCCTGCCATGGTAGGAGTGACACCTACAACGTTGGGTCTTCTCTCAGAGGACAAATCCCTCTCTATGCTGTCGTCCTGGGGACACCTTCCCAGACCACGAGATTGAAGGGCCCATTGCAAGTTAGCTATTAAATAAAAGTTTGTTCCATTTATCTGGTCTTCACTCCAGGGAAAGGTAACGAGTGTCATTATATGAAAGGGGGGAGGAATCATGCACAAGAGGAATACCTCAAAATCTCCATGAGAAAATGCAACTAAAATACAAACTGAGAGAACCCTTTGAACTATTACTGCCAAGAAAGTGCTGCGACGAACTCAGTGGTGTCTAAATAATAAATCTTTATATTCCAAACTTCTAAGAAAATTGTACTGAATCTTGTTATATAAAATACATGCCACACATGCTAGCATTCCAAAAACATATCAGTAATTCATACTACCAAAAGCATGCATGGACACAAATTAGCCACACACAAAAATTCAGGATAGCTTTCATTACTGGTTATCTGAATAATACATAATTGTGGAATGATTCATTTTTGGCTTTTCGTTCTTTTGACCTTTAACAAGGGCTAGTTTCTAAAGAAGTATGTAACCAGTTCTGTATGCCCAAGAGAGCTTTATTTGCATAGCTAGCTGATTTTGAAACTGTAAAGTCAGCTGTGTGAAGGGGGGAGAGGGAAAATCTCTTGGTGTACGGACACAATTGGATAATTCTAGCATAGCTCTATAGATCCCCAAGAATATATTTACAACCCAGTGTTATCAAGTAATATTTACTCCTGTAAAATATGCTTCTTAAAAAGCTTTGTCAGGCAGCCCAAAGTTCATCTCAATTTCTAGTTATTTAAAAACCAATGCATATTTTAAGTATTTCTCACAGGAACTTTAAGCATATTCTTACAGTTATTGATGCATTAAGTTGTTCCTTAACAGAGTTATGTGAAAAAGCACCATCTCAAAACATAATAATAATAGGCAGAATGTTATCTATTCTAGTAACTAAAGCTTTGGTTAAAATGCGCAGAAATACACCCCAGGGGGAAAGAGATGTGACAGACAATGTGAACTACTTTGAGAGCAGACTTGACCTATCTGGAAAGTGTGGTTCTCCAAGTCTTTATTTTATTACCCTTTTATGGACTTAATAAAAGAACACCTATTCGGTCCTGGGGAGATATTTATGGCTTGTCTAACTTAAAGGAAATCTACCAGATACCTCTTTGGGAGTTAAAAAAGATATAAACAGGTGATGGGAACCATTTAAAACTGAAAAAAAAAGATATTCTTAGGAGGAAAAATGGAGCAGGCTGAAGTCCACTTTAAAAAAAGGTAAGTTGAAGAAGTGAAGAGGAAGTAGGTGGTTTCAAAGCTACAACATTTCTGGCACAAACACCCCAACAAATATTTCTAGCGCTGCACCAAACTTTTGCATCCCCCCTTTTTTTGTTGTTAGCTCAAGAGGCTGAAGGGAGAGGCAAATTGAAGAATCTTGCAAAGAAAATAGGGAAGAGGTGATTTCAAAGAGGATTAATAGATGCGGGGTTCCGTGTTCAGGTTAAGCAGGACCTCCAGAAATGCACACAAGTGTTTTAGGAAGTGCTGCAAAACTACAAGCCTATGTGCTTGCAGAGTCCTCCACCGCTGTGAGCAGTAATGGGCCTTTTTGTCCTTAAAGCTTTATTTTAATCTGGGCAATAGAATGTGTATATAATTACTGTATTTTTCCATGTATAAGATACCCCCATGTATAAGAAGACCCCTGTTTTTTTGAACCCCAAATTAAGAAATCATTTTTTTAAAAAACCAAAGAGAACAACTTTGAGCTTTTTGCAGGGAGGTTGCCCAAAGTTGTTGAGGTTTTTTTGTGTGTGGAGGTCAACCAAAGTTTGGGTTGCCATATTTCAAGAACCCGAACCCGAGTACAGACCGCCTGTGCCAGAGCCAGAGCCTGAACCCCTGTGTATAAGACGGCCCCCAATATTTGACTAATTTTTTAAAGCAAGGAACATAGTCTGATATATGAAAAAATACTGTAATATTTGATAATAATAGACAGGTGCAACCAAAATACGTTGCAGTTATTATTATTATTTTGCACAGACAGCTATTTATCTCATTTATTAGCATTCCAGTGTGCCATGGAAATGATACCATTGCTTCACATTAAGAAGCCACACAGAAGGAGTTTTAAATATGACTCCCATTTTTCAGTGTATGCTTAACCATGGAGAACTGATGACTACTCCACTTACTTAGTTCTTGCTACTTTGTGGTGCAGTATTTTACTTCGTGTTTTGTGCATAAAGATGTTTAAAATATAAAACATTATAGGTGTAAAGGGAAGATTAAATACAGAAGAGAAAAGAAGGCTTTCAGTGAAAATTACATAGTAATTAATGCACAGATGCATGGCTCGAATATGTTAGTAGAGCCACTTCCAGAAACCAGCACAGCTATACTGGAAAATTCTTCTAAATACAGATGAATTATTACGTGAGCTACACCTTACCTTTATACATATGCATGATAATTTTAATATAGTGACTAAGAAAAGACCAAACATATTTCAGACCTTATCTGAAACAGTAATGGATAAAATGACATATAGTATATAATTCTACAATAAAAGAATTCATTCTAAAGCTTTCCATCAACATAAAGATACCTAATTAAGTTAGCTATGTTCTTCAGCATTAAAATATTAAGTAGCTGGGGGGTATAATTAAGCAAGCCTCCCAACAGGAATTGATGATCTCTCCCCCTGGATTCGACTTAGTGGTATTATATGAAGCTTTTTTTGTGTGAAATTGCCTTTTTTTATTTAAAAAATGTACTTGGAAAAAAATGAAGTCAAGCATTTTATACTGCTGAACAGATGTTCTACATGAATGGTGTGGTATTATTTTCAAAGCTTGCTAGTAAAACACATTAATTTCTCTGCGGGCAAATTTGTGATTTAGCTGTTTGAAGTGATGGTCTACATTTATAATTTCTAAGCAAGAAGTTGTTGCACACAAGATAGAGCAAATCTAACAGCATACGTTTGGAAGGGTAGGTTCAATATCATCCTCCTTAAAAGCTCATAAACATTAGCCCTGGCAACCTGTACTGTCACACCCTGATTTATTAAATGTGCATCAAGCTATACAGTAGATTAAGCACACTGAACTCAACAATTCCTGGATTGCTTGCCCAGTGCTTAGTTTTGAACTTTCTTACAGATACAAAGTGAGCGTATGTTCTACCACTGTGACCACTGAAGATAAGACATTTGAATTAAACTTCACTTGTGCTTTCTATATTAATTCTTTGGTAATAAGATCTTAAGTTCCTGCAGACATAGTTCAGTCAGCTCTATTTGGCTTGCTTTCTTGCCCCAAAGTTATATTCTAAATGCCCAACTGACCTCTGGAACACCATTATTTCAGTAATATCTCTCACATTTAAAACTGCTTCTAGCAGGAACCTAGTGCCTTTGAGCAAACCCCATCCTATATTAGAAGCCTCTAATCATATAGATTCTATTATCTCCCTAAAAGTGGGGATTATATATTTTACATCTCTTTTCCCTGCTGAGGTTGACCTTATCTGTTTCCCCTCCCCACCCCCTGTAAGTATTGTCCTTGAAGAGTGTCAGTGTGTGTGCTCTGGAGGGAAATATTATAGGGTTGCTCTCTTGTCACCATGTATTAACTAGTTTTTTCTATACTAATGTGGAAGTTTCATTAGCTTTTAACACTGTCATTGATGAGTACTGAACATGGTTGCCATGGTTCCTGTGTTCAGTGTCCTCTACAATAATATCTTTGTTTAAACCAGTGCTGAGCTTAAAAGTTCTCTGCCAAGGGCTTTCAACTTGAATGGAGGAGAAATTGGCATTTGGAAATGAGGGGAGTAACTTCTAGTGAATGAAATTTATTCAAAAAGTTTAGAGGGCTTAGGTACTCCCCACTCCCCCACTGGAAAGATGACACGAGAAATTAATTTCATCAAAGAGCTGCAATTTCATTAATCGGTACTAAATTGATGCAATGAGCATAAAATACCAACAGTCTTAACTCATTTGTGGACACTATAACAAGAAGAGACCATGGACAGTGGTGACTGCTGCCTATTGGACCTGATGAGGCTGCTAGGAAGTACAGTGGTAAAGGTAAAGGTAAAGGTACCCCTGCCCATTCGGGCCAGTCTTGCCAGACTCTAGGGTTTTGCGCTCATCTCACTCTATAGGCCAGGAGCCAGCGCTGTCCACAGACACTTCCGGGTCACGTGGCCAGCGTGACAAGCTGCATCTGGAGAGCCAGCGCAGCACACGGAATGCTGTTTACCTTCCCGCTGGTAAGCGGTCCCTATTTATCGACTTGCACCCGGGGATGCTTTCAAACTGCTAGGTTGGCAGGCGCTGGGACAGAACGACGGGAGCGCACCCCGCCACGGGGATTCGAACCGCCGACCATGCGATCGGCAAGTCCTAGGCGCTGAGGCTTTTACCCACAGCGCCACCCGCGTCCCCTAAGTACAGTGGTACCTTGGGTTAAGTACTTAATTCGTTCTGGAGGTCCGTACTTAACCTGAAACTGTTCTTAACCTGAAGCACCACTTTAGCTAATGGGGCCTCCAGCTGCTGCCATGCCACCGGAGCATGATTTCTGTTCTCACCCTGAAGCAAAGTTCTTAACCTGAAGCACTATTTCTGGGTTAGTGGAGTCTGTAACCTGAAGCGTATGTAACCTGAAGCGTATGTAACCTGAGGTACCATTGTAATGGGGATGTAGCTAATGAGAAGTTGCTGGTGTGTGGCTAAACAAATAAACAAAGTGCATTTTTGTGACAGCTAATAAAGTAAAAAAAAGTTACCCCTGACCATTAGGTCCAGTTGCGGCTAATAGAAGCTTATTAAAATGGAAATAAGTTACAAAAGTGCAGGTGCTAAAGGTGTATGCATATAATAAACCATGATATTATGGGACCTGTCCTGAACCCCTGGACTACCTGGCAGCAAGTCAGTATGTTGAGTCCAAAGTTCAAAGTCCAGTGATCAATCCACAAACGCAAAGTCCAAAAATGCAGCCCGTGGTCAATCCAAGTAGCCAAGTCTGAAGTCCAGTAGTCAGGATGCAGTGCAGAGTCAAACCCAAAGCACAGTCCTGTAGAGGTCCAGGACCATCCATCAATGTGGGCAGTTGAGCAAACACAGTGCATCAACTCTCTTTCCCTTTTGTACTTTGCATGCTGATTGTAGCATCTGGACTTGATGAGGCCTGTGGCCCTCACCTGCTCCAACTCAGGAGTCTCAAACCTCCCAGAGCGAGCGAAACCCCACTGGCCTGCTAGGGAGCTGGGCTGTGGGCCTTTGTTTGCCTCAGTCTCCCAGAGCGCCACTTCTGCTGCTCCCTATGTCTCGGAGCCCATGGCAAGAGGGGCAGCTCAGGTGATGGGTCTTGCTGCTCTGCTTCCTGTGCACTGACCCTCATCCCCTCACCAACCTCTATCATCCTGTGAGTGCTTCCTTCCCCATCCCCTGCTTGCCCCGATGTCTCCCAGTCTCGGCTGCATCCCTTTTGGGGATCCTCCTCTTCCTCCTCCTCCTGCCAATTCATGACAGGCCACAAAATCACTGAAGAACTTTGGCCTGACCTTGTTTTTAATAGTACAAAATGGAGGTAAGGAGTAAAAGCAGAGCATTTCAGATGGCAAAATCACAGCAGGCAGACATTACAAAAACTCAAGTTCTGAGATGTAAGTGGGTCAGGAGTTGTCAAATGTCTCATTGTACCTTGATGACTAAAGATCTGGAAAGGAAGAGCCTGACACAACAACGGCTTGTAAATCAGATAAGTGAGGGTATTTATCAGGTGACAGGTAGGAAGAAGCAAGTTCTTTTAGGATAAACCTACACATTAAAAAATAAATAAGAACTTAACAGATAAAAGATTATTTTTAATTGCATTCTGTTTTCAGAAGTCCACAACAGCAATCTTTTTATGGAATCTTCCACTACCTGATACTGCTGACAGAACATAATTTATTTTATGTTATTCTCCCATGTGGGTCAGAACAATTCAGTTGGTAGGACTTTGTATTTCTTTATTTTTTGTTTTCAGATAATGTTTTATTTATTCTAGGTTTCCTTGCAGAATTTACCTTTCACATTACAGTGTCAAATGAGCACATACTATTTTAAATGACCTCTAGCAACTGTACCAGTATTTCAGGCTGTAAAACTAAATATATCAATGTGGGCATTTATTTTTATTTTTTGCCCTAATGCTTGAAAGTCAGAAGCGATAGCAACAGTTGTTGATGTAGAAATAACATTTTAAAAAGAAGCAAGAGTCATATTTGAGGGTCACTTGCTGAAGAAAAATAATATGGTGTGTTGTTTTAAAAACAAACACACCCACTATGTTAACTTCTGAATAATCTGCCCCCAAAAATAATTTGCTTAAAAACCTCTAAGGAAGGAGAGTTCACAGCCTCGCAAGGGAGACTGTGTTGGGATATTCCATTCCACCTTAAGAACAGACGGGTGGAATTGTTGTATGTCACATGTCTGTCTACATTCCAGCACAGCTTGCTGAGAACTTCCATTTTTGTATAGCTTTTGCTTTAGCTGTCTTGCTTTGGACACGAAGGAGATCAGACATGTTTCCTTTTGTCCTGATGTATCCTTAATAAACTGCTTGTAAATAGGCTCACACAACTTCTCCTGCCACTTCTGTTGTGTGGCTTTTACTCTGCTGAGTAGTGTGCCCTAGCTTCTGAAGCTTGGGTTGCAGATGCTGCACCAAGGACTGGAGATCACCCGGCACACCAGCCGGTGGGCTGGAGCCAGCTGAGGGCCTGCCAATTGCCCTCTTTTCTTTGGTTGCATGCCAATAGACTGTTACACTGTTGGAAAGTTCTTCCTGATGTTTGGTCAGAATCTCCTTTCTTGTGACATGAAGCCACTGGTTCGAGTCCTAGCCTACAGAGCAGGAGAAAACAAGCTTGCTCCATCTTCCATGCAACAGCCCTTGAGATCCTTGAAGATGACCATCATATCTGCTCCCACTCTCCTCTTTTCCAGGATAAACATACCCAGCCCATTCAACCTTTCCTCATAAGTTTGGATTTCCAGACCCTTCATCATCTTGGTCTCCATCCTCTGTACACGTTCTAGCTGGTCAATATCCTTCCTAAAATTTTGGTGTCCCCCATCTTATATTTGTGCATCTGGTTCTTCCTGCCTAAGTGCAGAAGCTTACAATTGCTCCTACAGAAATTCATTTTATTAGTTTGGGCCCGGGTACCCAGCATGTTACGGTCATTTTGAATCCCGATGTACCAAAATCACTTTAAGATTATGAATTTTCCTATTTGAAGCATAGAGGTAGCCACTCATTGGAGTAGCAATGAGATGAATTTGGTCTCTTTGAGTAGCCCAATCACACACCAAAAGCTATCAGTGTGAAGGAGGAGTTGCTGGGGGCGGTGGCAATATTGCCTCCTAGCCAGGCTGTCTTTGTTGGTGGAATAGACAGCATTGGACGGCTCCACTGGTGGTTCATTAGTTGATAGGAGAAGCACAGTCCTTGGGGATCTGCACAGTCTGGCAGGTGGGGTATGTAAGAGGCAGAGGAATTGAGGCAGGTAGCCTCCCTAAGGTGTGTTCCCTGCTCCAGTTCTGCTTCTGGGAATCAGGAGAGACTGGTCATCTATGTGACCACCTCTACTTGATCTCTCCTGGCATTTCTACACAGAAGTAGACTAAAATTGCAACTGTTCTTTGAAAAAGAATACTAGTTGTGTGCAAACCAAATAACTACAAACATAATTTTCTCTTACAAATCAAGAATTTCAACCATTTCTTATGCATCACCTTTTTCAATTTGAGCTTTGTTTTAATAATTTTATTTCTTTTGTTTTAATGTTTAATTTAATTTAATGTAAACTACACTAAGTGGAACAACATCCTAATATCTATTTCCCCCAATGTTATCCTCCTGTTTTCATGCTTATGTAGCTCATCTATTGATTTGGCATGGCATTAAAATAATTTTCCTGATTGGTAATAAGACCCTCAGCAACTTTCAACGGTGTGTTGTTTATTGTAACTGTGAAGAAAATTTGATTGCAAATATCCTAAGACATTTACAGGTATAGTATAAAGATGAACCAATAATTCACACAGAACAGTCACTTGTTAGAAGTTAATCACTTCTTTAAAGAGATTTTATGACACTTTGATGTCACTTGAACTGAACTACTTGAGCACTGTGTGTGTTTAAACTCTAATAAAAAGGAGTGTGCAAGCTGGTGGGAAAGGGAAATATTGAATGTTTGTATACAGCAACATTGCACAGTAGGTTATAGTTGCTTGGAAGAATCAATATGGTTTGGCACTGATGCATCAAATAACATGGTTATGTAAAACACGTGAGTACACACAGATGACTTCAAAAAAGCTGAAAAACCACATGAATGCAGATATAATGGTAATTATTATTAGAACTACTCACCAGCGTATTTACTGAATGCATGGCAAACCATGGATTTTTTGAGGTCTTGAAGTGAGAGAATTCAACACTGAATCTAAAATGCATTCTTGCTGAATGTCAATGGAAAGTCTAGTTTTATTTTCAAATTCTCTCTTCAGAAGACATCCCTACAAAGTCACAAGGGAAGACCATAGCTCTATAGGAAAATGTTAAGCAAAATTTGCACAAAGAATCTTAGCAACCATTAGGTCCAGTCGCGGACGACTCTGGGGTTGCGGCGCTCATCTCACTTTATTGGTTGAGGGAGCCGGGTACAGCTTCTGGGTCATGTGGCCAGCAAGACTAAGCCGCTTCTGGCGAACCAGAGTAGCAAATGGAAACGCCGTTTACCTTCTAGCCAGGGCAGTACCTATTTATCTACTTGCACTTCATGCTTTCGAACTGCTAGGTTGGAAGAGAAAGGGACAGAACAACGGGAGCTCACTCCGTCGTGGGGATTCAAACCACCAACTTTCTGATTGGCAAGCCCAAGGCTCAGTGGTTTACCCCACAGTGCCAGCCGTGTCCCTCTAATAGGTGCATTGCCCATTACAAATTGCCATTACCATTTGCTGTTATGTGATTTGCAGGGGAATTACAACTTGAGCAGTTGTTGCAATGTAAGGTTCCTTTGTAGGATAAAACATTGGAGATGTGTGAAGTACAAAAAAAATTTATATTTACCAAACAGGCTGAGCAGCTATTTTGGTGGGGCTGCAGTTTCAGTTCAGCTTTCCCAAGCCAGCTCCCCCCCCCCCTTTTTTTAAAGCAAAATGTGAGTGGCTACTTCTTGGATTCCATCATCCATTATTTCTCCTTAGCTGTATCTTTCATTATCCAAAGTAAGTTAACAGCAAACCTCCCCCTGCACCAATATGCACATTTAAACCAGAGCAGTGGTGGTAGTTACTGAGTGATTTATTTTGTAGAGATGTTCTTTTACTTTAAAAAAAGGGGGTTGTGCTGATTTCTTTAAATGTAAAACAAAAACAAACCAACAGCCAGGAACATGATAGATATCACCCCTGCCTTCTGCACCTACAGCTGAGAATATCACTGTATTTTCAGGGAGAGCTGCAGCCCAAGAAGGCTTCAGAGCAAACCACTGGTGAGATGATTTCACTTAATTGTAGAACCACGGAATTGTAGAGCTGGAATGGACCCAAGAGTCATCTAGCCCCCTGCATTCTATTTTGTGGAACAAAAGTGCAGTTAAAAAAATTCCTACGACACCTCAGAATTAAGTTAAGCGCAAAGCTCGGTATCTCAACCCACATGCATTGCCCTTTTATAATACTCAAATACAATTTCCTTTCCAGTAATTGATGGAGAATGACTATGCTGGAGAGATTTTCAGTGTAGCTCTAATTAGTATTCATTGCCCTGCATCAACGATCAGGCCATAGTGAAGCCACAGCAAAATACATTTTCTCTACTTTACATGGCAGGACAACATGGGCTCTGTGCACACTATTTATAATAGCAAAGGAAGCTGTCTTATATGAGTCAGATCACTGGTCCATCTAGCTCAATATTTCCCACACTGACTGGTAGCAATTTCTCTGGGGTTTCAAGCAGAATACATTCCCAGCCACACCTGTAGACAAGGATTAAACCTGAGACCTTCTGCATTCAAAGCAGATGCTCTACCACAACCCTTCTTACTGCACTGTGGCCCTTCTTATTCTACGTGATTCACTATCAGAAACGTTTAAGGAATTCAGAACCAATTGCCTGTCTTAGCACCTTATTTTTGTATCTCTCTGTTTCATTTAGTTGCAGACAGACATGCTGGGTAACCAGAAAAGTGAAAATAACTTACAGTAAAATCTTTCATAAATACATTTTGAGCTGTCAAAGCAGATACCTGGGTGTGAAAAGCTCTGTTCTGCACCCAGTAAGCATGGGGTGCCTTTGCTCGGTGGCTGGCGCTGTGGCCCATAGATTGCAGCAAAATACTGGACAAGGTTTTGCTCAGTAGCACCTGTGTGTGATGGGCTCATGGGGAAAAGCTGTCCCGTGAGCCCTTGCTGAAGAGGGGAGGGGGAAAGCCTATATAAGGCTGCTTCCCGTGGAGCTCACAGCCAGTTTGCTTTGAGGGCTTCCTGCCCACCCACGCTCAGATTAGAGCCTTCACTGAACAATTTTGAGCTGCTGGTTGACAGGGCCAGAAAGGATTTTCCCCCTCTCAACCTGATTGGCACTTGGTTGGGGTCTCTCCCCCCCCCTTTCCCTCAGTGAAATTATGCCTTCCCTTTGTTAGGTGGAAGAACACTGTATGAGGGCAGAAATGGCATTGGGCAGGATCAACATAGTGTAGGGTGGCCCTGATAAGGTGCCTGAGGGGAGGATTGACCACAGCCAAGGGCGTCTTACTCATAGAGACTAGTGGCGTGGGCCGCCAGGGCACCAGGGAAGAGGCGGAGGCTGGACGCGGTGCCTACCAGCATCAGCTCGCCGCCCTTGCACGCCTCCGCCATGCCACCAGCGCTAAAGCACCACCACGCCCGGAGCCTCTGTCTGCCGTGGCCACTGCGGCACAAAGCGGCCAGCTGAGCTGGGAGGCACTGTGTCCAGCCTCTGCCTCTTCCCCGTCCTCCCTAAAAAAAGTCAACAACTCTGGGAAATGGGGGGGGGGCGCCGGAGGGAGCTTTGCACCATGGCCCCGGATATGCTTAAGATGGCCCTGACCACTGCAAACCCAAGCATGGGTTCTGGATCCGCCTGGTTGTAATCTGCACCCTGGTCGCCCATGCTTGGCTTGCAGCATGGTAAGGTTCAACACTGGCCGACTCCCGTCATACAGGTTTGGAGCAATCCAAACCCAGCGGATCCATTTCATCAACATAGGGCTTGTGGAAGGATGAGCTGATGCTGGGACCCAATGCCAGCCCAGCCCTTGCCCTGCCTGCTGCTGTCAATAAAGATTTGGTCTGATTTTATCCCATCACCGTTGTGCAGTCTGGTTATTTTGCTGCTCTCATAGGTCACATAATACGCTTGCCTGGGCAAATAGCTTCATGCCTATTCAACTTTGTTTAAACATACAGTCTCGCTTTAGAAATCGGGCAGCTTTATTCAGTGCAGATAAAAAGAGCATGAAACCTCAAGTGTGCTTGAACATCATATTGGCACATTAAGAGCACATCACTTTTTCAAATACCAGAGAAAGGGAGAATATCCATAAACATCCAATGTAGATAAATACTTATGAAGTTGATTACTGGTACTTCAAAGGCCAGGTTGGGTGGGATGCTTCAGAGACCAAATATGGTGTCGGTGCTGGGAGAGGGGGGCAGAGAACTGCCAGTCCAACACATCAAATAGTTTGATAAACACAGAACTAGATGACCCCATTCTATTTAATTTTTTCCACTAGGGGAGACTTGAAGGCAGGGGAGACAAGGCAAATAATGGCAGTGAGATGAGTGTTCCTCTTTTTACTAGGTGCTTCCTTCTGTTGCTCACATTTCAATTTCTCTTGACGTTCTTCAAGATGCAAGGATGAAAGTAATATAAAGAGAGATGTGCCTGGCAGCTGGGAGATTGATGTCACCTTTCAGGTATCTGGAATAAGCCTGAGGGCTTCAGTTCCCAGATCCTTGCTCAGGTGGAAAGAGCAACAGTTTCAAGAGGGGAGAAGTGTTACACACAGTCAGAATTATGACAAGAGTGTCCAAACTGTTTAATGGGATCCCAAGGAGTGTGGATGCACCATAAAGTGTAATCATTGTGCAAGTTATTGTCTCAAAGACAGGTGCTATGTTAAAGTATTTTTAAATGTAGCACCTGACATGATTGCCAATCAATCTAGCTGTTGAGATGTGAAGCAGGTATCCAACTGAAACATTTCCCTTATAAATGCACTTTAATGGCTAAAAGCAGGGACTTGCTAAAAGCAGGCACTTGGCTAATTCTGGTAGAATTATCTTTTGTGCTGTGCTGTGCTGTGCTGTGCTGTGCTTTTCACTAGTACAAACATCAAAAAGGAATTTTGCCATTATCATTATCATAATTATTATTTTCCCTTGACATATCTTTTGTCTGTTCACAATGGATTGGAATACAGGAATGTGGGGGATTCCACACACCCTGGAAGCCCCACATTCCTGCAAATACTCACTCCCAGCAACAGAGCTGTAACATGCATGATAATGCAAAGCCTCAACTGCTAATAAATAATGCAGCAGCAGTGGCAGCTAACAGACACAGATACACACTTAAAATCATGATAAAGTCAAGGTCTTGGTGTTACTAACTTGACTTCAAACAGGTACTCATACAATGGACAGAGGCCTAAATTCAGGTTAAATTTGGGTTCAAATTTGGAATTAGGGCACTCAACAAATATTGTGCATATATATTTCAGTCCAATGGAAATTCTGCCAGTTTATCTACACAGCAATATATGCTTCACGCTTCATATAATATCATGGTTAGTTTTGTAACATATTGCTGAGGCTCCTATATCCCCTGTTCATAGAATTTTGCAGCAAGCTAAAAGAAGAGATTGTTCTATCTCTGCTCACAATTCTTTTGAAAACAGCAACAACATTGTAGTATCTTCATGACAGTGGCATAAGTTAGCAAATCATATCATCTGCTATCCTATATCTCATGGTGATGTGTGCAACTCATTGCCTCTACTCTCTTTACAACATGGTAACATTCCGTGTCCATATTGGTTACTCTATAGCAGTAATGAATGAGAAGAAGTCAAACAGCTAAACTAAACAGTGCAATCCTATGCATGCTTACTCAGAAGCAGGATTTACTCCCAGTGTCCCATTTGCCTTCTAATTCATTAACAACAAGCGGAACATCTCACTGGGACTTAATTGAGCTCTGGGGAACTGCAGGAAAAGCATGCAAGTTCAGACCAATTGAGACAACCAAGTAAAATTCTTTCCCTGTTCCTGTAAAGGGAGGTAAACACTATTAATAGTATCCCAGTTTGAGGGCAACACTATCCAACATTCAGTGTGTCAATCTGTGTTACGTTTTTATAGCCAATACAAAATATCCTTTCATGAATCTTTTTGAAATCCTGGACTAGGGTTTGTGAAAGTTGGTAGGCACGAATCATGTGTGGACTTTGTTCAAGAACCTAATCTGTTGCTGCCCCCCTCCACGGGCACAGAAATCTTACCCTTTCTATCAAGCTATTGCTGCGACATTAGTACTGAAAGGGACACTTCATTGCTACTTCTTGAGCTAACACGGCTTAGATGCTTTGCCCTGGTTTGTTTTGGTCACATAATGTTCCTTTGTGAAAATTAAGGCTTGAACTATACTGGGGAAAATCCTCAATTAGTTTTAAATGAAGAAATAGAAAGCACAATTTGTTTCGACACTAGTGTTTTGATGCTCAAATTCAGTCCATCTTCAGGGAACATTAGTGAATATTGCCTGAAGCTAGAACTAATTTATCAGGATCCTAGGAGGAGGCTAACAGGAGGAGGAGAAATTAATTTTGAGATGTAACAATTAAAGATCTATTGTGACATATCATTCTAGAGCTCTGGAGATGTCTTCACTTCCTGGTAATAATTAACTGGAAATACTTTATTATTGTCTTATCTGTAGAAGTTTCTCATCTGTAGTATCAGCAGCACAAAAACCAGTAGTGTTTAACCAATACAGCTCTCAATAACTAATGTTTTTATATCTGTATTAATTTTTGCCCTTTCAATGTGTGTTATAGATACTACATGTGACTTATGCAGTATTTTTTAAGATGTAGGTATTATACATGATTCCAGGTAGTAATGAGATTTTGTGCAGTATTTTATACAACTGGTTTTTGTAATGTATCCATCTACCTACTTTACATGTGAATGGCCTATGGCACACACATTAATAAAGTACTACTACCATATAGAGTCTGTGTATTAAGAAAGACATGGGCAACAATGTGTATAATATATACCTGTTGTGGTATGTTAAAAATTTAAAATACAAGCTTTTGTTATATAATGATATGACGCAAAGAGTGCTTTACATATTAATATAAACAAACGAAAAGACAAGCTCCTTCCTGATATGCCTTCTATAGTATTTAAATTTCTTCATTGAGAGACAGCCAAAAGGCAGAAGGGGTTGTAGGGGGAGAAGAGAGACCAGGAATCAAAAGTTAGATTATATTTAAAGGTGGGTGGACTTTTATTTCTCATTAAAAAAAATACAATGATATAAAATAGGTTTTTTTTTGTGGGCTCCTGATATGGCAACAAAGCTTTTGATGGGTTGCAGGGTTCCTGTGTGTGGCATAGCTAATCTCCTGGGAAGCAAATTAATTGTAGGCAATGGGAAGCAATTGTGTCAATGGTTCCTTGCATGTGACCTCTTTACCCTTGATAACTGAGATTGCGATTCTATGGGGTTTTCTTAGACACCCACCCTATTCTTTTCATTGTAAATTGCTTTAACGGATTTTAATATTTCATTTTTACCTTGTTTTAACCTGCCCTGGGACCATATGAAGATGAGTGAGTAAAGAAATCCTGATCAGCACTATCACCATCATAAATCTAGCAACATGGGATGAAAGCTTTCCTGTAAGAATTGCAGTACAAGTAAGATAATGTCATGAAAAACAAACCTTACTGTTCTAGATCAAATACACATTTCAGTGGCTTATGCAGCAGGGACTATGTCACACTGCAACTTGTGTATCAAAAAAAGAATCATTCTTAGTCACATTCCATTGAGACTAGCAGGCAATTGCAGCAGTTAATTTCTAAAAACAGAAGTACTGAGGCTCATGCTTTCTTAAAATTAATGTTCAGGAATAGAAAACAATGCCTCTTAAATGCATTGGAAATAGGCAATGATATCTTATAATTTGAAATATTTGGGATCAAAAAATGTTCAGTTTAAGAATTGTTTTTTATGAGTGGCAAAGATTTTATTGTCTTTGCTGTAAGAACCATGTTTCTTTTACAACAACAACAAACTTTTATTTGTATCCCACCCTCCCTGGCCGAAACCGGGCTCAGGGCGGCTAACATCAAATGCATAACATTGGTATAAAATCAAACAATAATTAAATTATGTATATGTTTCAATTATTTTAGTTTTTGTTACTGTCCACACTGATGCTGTCTTATGTTTGATTTTTTTAACAGATTTTCTTATTATTAAAAAAGTGTAAAAAGAAAGAAAGAAAAAATTCATGCCCCAGAACATACACAAATTATAAGTTAGGATTCTTGTTTTTAAATTAACAGTTTTTCCTTTGTTTTGTTTAGCACAGGAGAAAACAATTCCCACCCCAACTAGCTACTTGGGCCCATGTAATAATAACACAAAACCACAAAGTGATGTTATGTTGCAATGTACATTTCTCTGGCGTGCTCTGGTCCATGGGGTCACGAAAAATCGGACACGACTAAATGACTAAACAACAACAACATTTCTCTACCTAATGTTTTCCTTCCCATGGCATGCTCCAGCAGCCTATGATCTTCAGTGGGAACACTTGGCCCTCTCTAAAAGCTTTCAGAATACAGAGGGAAGAGGAGGAGAAGGAAGATTTGTTCCACAGACAATCTATTAATCCTATCTGTTCAGTTCATACAGAGTCAATTCAATTTGTGCAAATAGATTTAAACTTAGATATATATTAACTGATTTCTAAGCTTCTCTAGTTGCCAATAGATAAAGAGGGAGGGGAGTTAAGAATGGGAAATGGACATGAAGAGACTCTTTAGCACTCCAGCCCTTTGAGGTAATTACATGTCTTTATCTCCTTCTTAGACCACAATGTCTGCATTCAAGATCCAATACCACTTTCCTGACCAAACAAAAGTATTATGACTCTGATGTAGGCTAGGGAGGTTGAAACACCCAAGAAGAATTGGCAGCTGCACCTTTAAAAGAAAAGTAATAAATTAATTAGACACTGGGTGACGGATTTCCTTTCATCATTTGGAATCTATTGCCAAACAACTTCATTTGCTGACCCCAAGGTCTAGAATTATATGAGAAAGGGAGAATAAATTCTCTTTTGGCTTCTTCTTACACTATTCATAATTTCATAAATCTCTATATTCTCCTTCAGCTGCCCTTTTCCCCCAAAATAAAAAAGCCAAAATGATTTAGCCTCAAGAAGAAGTGCTCCAATAATTTTGTTGCCCCATTTTTATACCTTTTCAAGAGCTATCACACCTTTCTGAGAAGGGATGTCCAGAATTGTATACAGTACTCTAAATGTGGCCCACATCACATGTTCTCTTTCCAAATTTCATGGTGTAGGAATTAATTTTAGCAATTTTGATATGCAACAGCTAGAGGTGCTCAGACATACCCCGGACCTGCCACTGATGAGTTCGACAAAAACACTGCCCATAGGGTAGCAGGAAGACTGACATGCAAACTGCATTCTCAGAATGAAAGCATGTGTATTTTATTAGTATCATAAAGATAAAAAGGTAAAGGTAAAGGACCCCTGGATGGTTAAGTCCAATCAAAGGCGACTATGGGGCTGTGGCGCTTATCTTGTTTTCAGGCCAAGCAAGCTGGTATTTGTCCACAGACAGCTTTCCAAGTCGTGTGGCCAGCATGATTAAACCACTTTTGGCATAATGGGATACCATGACGGAAACCAGAGCACACAGAAATGCCGTTTACCTTCCCACCACAGTGGTACCTATTTATCTACTTGCACTGGCGTGCTTTCGAACTGCTAGGTTGGCAGGAGCTGGGATAGAGCAACAGGAGCTCACCCTGTCATGGGCATTCGAACCGCCGACCTTCTGATCGGCAAGACCAAGTGCTCAGTAGTTTAGACCACAGTGCCGCCCACATCCATACTCACACATCATACTCACATGGGAACACTAGTAGATGAGGTGGGATGACAGCACTCACCTGATCTCATTGCTATGACTTACTGAGATATGGAGGGAGAAGAGCAAGGCAGCAGTGAGGTTGGTGCAGTGCAAACACACTAGCTGAGCCAATCTGATGTTCACCAGAGCATTTGCACCCCTTTCTGCCACACTCCCAATCATTCCCTTTGTTCAGGTGCAGCAAATAGCCACACACCAGAAAACCTCACCTAGCAGCTGTGTCAGAGATGAATTCCCCTGCCCGATAGTTTCAGAAAGGAAATGGAAGAAGCAAGAGGAAAACATGGGAAGAAAGTGGAGACAATTGTGCCAAGTGGATTTTCAGTGAGGAAATATTACAGAAACAGAAGGGAAGCATGGTGCCATTTCTCTGTTGCCTTTTCACTGAACTTGCCTTTTCACTGTTGCAGTACAAAGTTGAGGGCTTCCCCGATTCTCCTACTATGGCTCCAATATAAAGTCATACATTGGAAGTTGAACAGAATCTGTTCTGGAAGTCTATTCGTCTTTCAAAATGTTCAGAAACCAAAGCATGGCTTCTGACTGGCTGCAGGAAGCTCCTGCAGCCAATCAGAAGCTGCAGAACCCACGCTGGATGTTCGGGTTCCAAAGAATGTTCACAAACTAGGACACTCCTGGGTTTGTGGTGTTTGGGAGCCAAAACGTCCGAGTACCAAGGCGTTTGGGATCCAAGGTACAACTGTATTTGTTTTCACTATAGCTTCAGCCAATTTAGATGTACTGATATGAAGCTACAAATTTTATTTTTCTTCAGTAGAATAGAGCCAACACCTATTTTGTGCGCTCCTTCTGCTGATATGCAAAACATAATGGTGACTGAAGTTCTCCCTGCACCGCTTGTCGCTTGCTGAAATTCAGCCAAAGCTAATTTGCATATTAGTTAACTGATGATCAGGCATCTGTCTGAAGATGTTATGTCTGGAGATAAGTACTAATTATTATTTTCCATTTCTGGGTGTTGTGTAGGCTTCCATTATTGGTGGCTGGCTGAAAGCCTTGGAAGCTAAGTAAGCCCGCTATTGTGCATTTCACACATTCCCTTCCCCTTTTTATACTGCCTTGTAAAAAGCCTTCTGAAATGGATAATGCAGAGTGCTCTGATTTGTCTTATAATTTTAGTAGCAAACAACCCCAATCATCTCCCTTGGCTTTAGGAGATGTCATTAACTAATCTCTTAAACTACATGAATAAGTAAAATGATTTATTTGCAGTGTAAATGTTTTAAAACTTGTAAAAAAAAATGTATCCAGAACCATTTAATTGAGTCCTGAAGTTATGTGGGAAATGAAAAGTGCTTCTGGCAAAGTAATAGTAGTTCTGAATATTCAAACAGCAAAGAGAGGAGAGTGCAGCTATAATTAGGATTAAATATATGTAGGCTGCACTCATCGTTGTTATTCTTAGCTTTGGGTAATCTTCATGTATCTTTTCAGAATCGTAGTGTAAGGCTCCATGCTTATGTACTCTTTTAGTCACTAAGTGTTTGGAGTGTGTTGTACAGTGGTACCTCAGGTTAAGTACTTAATTCGTTCCGGAGGCCCGTACTTAACCTGAAACTGTTCTTAACCTGAAGCACCACTTTAGCTAATGGGGCCTCCTGCTGCCGCCGTGCCGCCGGAGCACAATTTCTGTTCTCATCCTGAAGCAAAGTTCTTAACCTGAAGCACTACTTCTGGGTTAGCGGAGTCTGTAACCTGAAGATTATGTAACCTGAAGCATATGTAACCTGAGGTAACACTGTATTAGTATGATGGATTAGCGTTTCTTCTTCTTCGGGGGGGGGCACTCAAGGGTACGCAGTACCGGCACTGTTCCTCCCTCAAATGTTAAAAGTATGGCGCTTACTGTAACAAATTCATGGCACCTCCCCCCACTTCTTAAAAAAGAGCGCTGAATGTTTTAAAAAAGAGCACTGAGCACTGAGCTCTAGCTCAGGGGTCGGCAAGGCTTACCTTGCCTGGGCTGGTTCACTGCCACAGATCCCCCTCTGTGAGCTGGATCGGGGGCGCACATGAATGTGCGGGCCTGCGATTTCTGGCGTCTGCGCAGACACGATTTCCGGTGCCACAAAAGTGAGTCCTTGCGCTGCGCTGGTTTAGCGCAGTGCGTGGGGACTCGCTGAGCAGGCGGCTCAGTTCGGGGGTGGCAAAACACCCCCCATGGACCGCTTGTGGCCCATGGGCCTTAGGTTGCCAATCCCTGCTCTACCTTAAAACTGAGAATTACTGTGTCCGCAATATTACATATTTTTATTTCGAAATTATTTTAGTCTTTCTCTTTTTACTTGGTTTTGCCATTTATGCACAACCACATTTTCCAGGAAGTCTGGGTTTTGGCAAGATTCAAGTGGTACCCATTTAGCCTCGAATCCCAGCTTTCATCTTGGGGGAAATAACACACGTAGCATTGTGTGGAACACTGCTGTTGTTTTTATCCCTCAGGAAAACCTTCGCTCCCTGCAAATAAGGTGTTCTTTTTTCTCCCTTTGTCACACGGAATAGAAGATCTTCGCAACAAAATTGGGGAGAAGGGCCGTAGAGCTCTGCTTTCCATAGGAACTGAATGAGATTGCCTAGGGCTACCGTATTTTTCGCTCTATAAGACGCACCTTTTCCCCTACAAAAATTAAGGGGAAATGTGTGTGCGTCTTACAGAGCAAATGCCGGCTCCATGGCTTCAGTGAAAGCAACACAAAGCCTCTGGAGTGCAGAGGGAGCACTCCCGCTGCACTCCGGAGGCTTCGCATTGCTTTCGCTGAAGCCTGGAGTGTGAGAGGGGTTGGTGCGCACCAATCCCTCTTGCTCTCCTGGCTTCACTTCGCTGGAGAGGCGCTGCGCAGCTTTCTGTCTCCGTGCAGCGCCCCTTCAGCGAAGTGGGAGGAGAAATGGAAGGGGCTCCATTTCTCCTGCCACTTTGCTGAAGGGGTGCTGTGCAGAGAGGGAGAGAAATTTTTTTCTTGTTCTCCCCCTCTAAAACTTGATGCGTCTAATGCTCGGGTGCATCCTATAGAGCGAAAAATACGGTAGTTCTGATTGTAATAAAGCACTACATTTTCAGCTGCATGTGGCTCTTTGCTGAAAATATTCCAGCCCACCGAGGCTTCCTGATGTGGCCATGTGACCATTGGTCACATGATCATCCCCCCCCCCCCGAAGGACCTGCCATGTGAGAGTGTTGGGGCTTCTATGACTATTCATGGGAATTTATTTTTAAAACGCTCTTTGAACTAAATGGGGGGGGGGATTTGTCGAACCGTGAAACTTCTTTCTTTTTTTAACATTGATGTTCTACTCACCTTTCCTTTTTTAATAGCACCTCTGTGCCTTCTTATCAGCAAAACTAAGTGGTAGAGTTGCCACCATTTTTTTTAATAGTACATAACTTCCAAGAAATTAGAAAGGATACATTTCTGTAGCTCTTGTAAGGGAAGTTATAAGAATCACAATAATGTTTACCGTGATATGCAGAGTTCAATATGTTAGAAGAAACAGCTTTTTTTCAGCCAGGACTCACCAGAACTCAGTTCTGGCACCACTCAGGTGTGTGCCATTGCCATTCTAAGAGAACGAGGGAGGAATGTTCATAGTGAATTCTGGCACCTCTTTTTCTAGAAAAATAGCATTGGTAAGGAACTAGAAAGTCATTCACTTTTCCAAGGAGATTGCTACATTGGGTGTAGAAAAAAAAATTCAATGGATTAAAATAACTAAATAGATGCTTATCTTTCCAGAGCACTTAAAAAAATATAACAGACCATTGTATGGTCACTGTCTTTGCTCTTACATCATTTAACCTTTCTGTACTTCTGCCCTAAAACAATGAGCAAAATAAGGAAGGGGTATGCGGGAAAAGGTTCACCAATAATTAATGCTGGCTTTGAAAAATCTGGGGTCATTCTGAGGGTATGGAATATGAATGCTTGATTGATAACAAAGTTGATGTGTAAGAGGAAAACATGAGCAGTGCTCCCTTGCAATATGTTTACCACTCTGTTTCCAGAGCGCTTGATAGAAATATGCCTCCTGCACACCTCAAGAGTTGCGTCTCAAACCTTGCTTTCCTTTACATGGCTAAAAACTACCTCTTGACTGTACAAAGCCACTTGCTAAGGGCATGAAGGCAGATGTTCTTTGTAGCAAAGGAACTGTTTTGAAGTGTTTAGGATGCCCCTCAGTCTTTGGGCAGTTGGGTCAAAGCTACTTTGTCACTTAAAAACAACAACACTTTTCTTTTTATACTGTGTAGTGCCCCTAAAAGGAGGTTTCCCAATGAATACTGAGCACAATGTTCATTCTAAAGTTTCTGAAGCAAAATGCTGAAACCAATTACAATAGGTTTGGCACTATTGTTATGAAAAGACATAAAATGCTATTAAAATATACTTTCTTCCTCAATCAAGCTCTGGCTGTATCCAAGAGAGGGTGTTTGGATGTTGTTGAACATCCTGCAGCTTCCCTACCTTTCTACTCTCTTCATTTGAAGCTAAAGGGCCTACATATGAGAAAACTATTGATTTCATTTGAAACTTCCGAGAATTCCTTCTGTGCAAAATAAATAAATATGGAAGCTCTTCAGCATATGTCTGGTATCTTTAATCCTGTGCTCTTGACTAAGTGTACTGGAGGCCTTTAGAAAGCAGGAAGAACAAAAGTTCAAATATTCTTTTGATTTGTAAAATATTTGCCAATATTAAGAAGAAAAAGCATGCCACCAGAGAGGTCTCCTGAGGTTTATGTATGACTGCAGACTTCTCTGCTCTTTGCAGCCTTCCATGTTAGAAATGTGATTGTGTTCACCATGCCGTGAATTCATCAGTCAATGCACATTATACACTGTCGGATGACTACACCTGGCTATGACAGACAGATGCACAGTTATTCAGCGGTGTTTCATGTTACAGAATGACAAGTGAAAATGCAACCAATTGCTGTTAGTAATTGTACCTTCTTTTAATATCCAGATTTATCTTTTCACTTTGCTCAGGAAATTCTCAATACAACCCTACACCATTATAGGAATACTTTAGTCTCAAGCAGCAATCTAAACCCCACTTGCCTGGGGTTAAACCAGGAAGTAAATTTGTTGGATTACCTCTATTGTTTTGCATGCAATACTAGCATACCCGCCAACATTTCCCTGATGAAAATAGGGATGCTATATTCCATAATAATAAATAAATATTTTATTATTTATACCCCACCCATCTGACTGGGTTGCCTCAGCCAACAATTTGAATGTTTTCCCCACAACAGTACCGTACTTTTCCGTCTATAAGGCGCCCCCATGTATAGGACACCTCCTATTTTGGGGGACTCAATTTTTTTAAAAAAAATTGAGGAGATGGCACAGAGTTGTTGAGCTATTTTTGCAGAGGATTGCCAAGAGTTGTTGAGCTTTTTTTAGGGGGTGGGTTGCCAAAAATCGCTCAACCACACACATCACAAAGTCCACCTCCCATCTGTCCCATTGCCGGCAGAAGCTGCCAATCGCCCACCCAACTACCAGACCGTCAGCCAATCAACACCACCAGTTGACACAGCAACCAATAACACGCACAATAGCTACTGACAGCTGTGGCAGCAACCAATCAAACATCCACCCTATGCACTACCCATGTATAAGACGACTATTTAGCATGCTTTTTCAAGATAAAAACATAGTCTTATACATGGAGAAGTACGGTAATTGCTATGCCATGGACTTTTCAGCAGGATCACAGCTGCAAGGGGAAAGGTTGACACTTATCCTCCATGAACACTGGAGTCCCTATGAAAATCTGCTTTCCCATTCTTAGTTTTATTATTTTATTTTTATTTTAACAAATATATAAAAACCCTCTGGTGCTACAGCACACTATGCATTTAATGTAGGCTGCAATGCATATTCAACCAGTTTTGGCTTTTTGTTTTAAGAAAACAGGAAAATATATTGGACTTTTTTGTCTTCATGAAAATTTGGTAGCTTTAACTTGTTGGTTTGCTATTTCAAATCTGATAATAAGTGCCATGAGACTAAGCTATTCCTCTTTCCCTTCCTGTGTCAGTAGTTTTTCAAAAGAGATCTTCAGTATTCCAGCCTAGCCTTCACTCTGCTTCTGAGAAGAGTCTGTGTTTCAAGGAATTTTGGGAAAGCTGTTTTTTAAAAGAAAAAAGCCAAATGCATTGGCAGCCTTCAATGTTAGCAAGAGTTACGCAGGCTAACAAAATGTGCATTTTAAATAACAATGGATTTTGTACCAAAAAGTCATTGTTGGCGGGGGGGGGGAGGGGGAATAATCACCTATTGAAAGATAATCTCAGATTTTATACTTGGAAAGATTTTTCCATATTAAAATCCTAAAAATTATGTAATGTCATTTGTTGAACATCAGCATTTTTTTTTGAAGTAGAACCAATTTGTATACTGCATTAGAGTTAATTCTTTTTGCTAATTATAATTGTGCTCATTTAAATCATGTTGCAAATACAATACTGTGAGTGCTAAAATCTACTTGTGGTTATTTTTCCTGGCTAAATATGGGAGCATATATTCTGTAAAGAAAGCATTTAATTTAATACTTCTGCATGCATTTTCATTGCTTTCCAATTTCCATAAACTTATAAATGTGAATTGGTGGGTGGGTATAGATGGAAATTAGATAATTGTTCGAGGGACTTCATTTTTGTCAGACTATTTAAGATGACGCAATGCAGTTTTTGCTTGTTAAACTGGAAATGTCTTCCGTATGATATTCCTAAGTAAAAACTGCTGCAAAACAATAAAAATTGTTCAGGGCTGGATTACCAAACCGAGTATGCCCGACCCTTTCTAGGGGTCCCACAACAACGGACCAAAATAATATTGATTTGATCTTGAAAGAAAATCACAGTTATCTCATATTAGGAGATAATTTGCAAGGGGTCCCCAAGATTTCGACAGCCTAGGGGCCTCCAGGGGTTTAATCCTACACTGGAATTGTTCAGTATAGTCAGATGTTGTTGCAAGGAAAATTTGCATAAGATGCTTTAGGTGCTTCTATGAATAGAAATCATGTCCATTTATTTTGGGAATTTTCTTCCTAGTAATTATATGGTGCCCATGTCTGCAGCTATCCCCATAAGATTAAACACAGCCTTGTCTTTCTCTTTCCTCCTTGACAAGGGCAGTACACAAGGCATTACTGAAAATTGTTAGCAATGAGGCTGATTTATTGAAAATGAACGCAATGGCAGTTTGTGTAATCTGTCAAGAGTGGCCTAGAACTTCATAGCAACTTCATTAGAGATGGGCATACCTGTCAGTTTCGGTTCTCATTTCTTCAAACATTTGTTCTGTTATCCACCTTTTTCATCTGTCAGTTTGCAGTGTTTCGAAAGTCCTCATGAAAATTCACCAATATCTTAGCATGAATTTTTCATAATACACATAATGGTGTATACAATTCTGCCTAATGGATACATGTTTGCAGAGTGTGTTTCCTAAATATAATGCATTGTATATGTTATTTTCACTAATATATGCATCATATTGTGCAGACTTAACCCTGGTATATGTGTACATTTTGTACACATAACTGTGCACTTCGAAGAATGACTGTTTCAATTCATGCATTGTTTCCCAAAGTGCAAATAATTCAGTAGGTTCACCTTTAAATGCAAACTGAATTGAATTTATTCCCCATCTACAGCAACCATAGTGATATCCCTTGTGATATCAAATCCCAGTCACAGTATTTCAAACCTTAAAATGCCATCAAAACTGTGTGGCAGGTTGGTGTTCTCACAGTAAAGGAAGAGATCACACCACCTGGTTGAGTTGGGACTAACAAGGGCTGGGATCCTATTAGAAAAAGCTGCTCTTGCAGAATGATGGAGCTGAACAGCTTCCTGGAGAAGCTTCTTGCTACCTCAGCAGGTAATTCTGTTGAAGCCCCTCACTGACCTGCAGGACAAGGAAATTCCTGGGATAGGGAAATAACCCAAGCAGTTAACACTATTGATGCTGAGAGTCCTTATCTTACTTTTGGAAGCCAAGAGGTTCTTTGGTTGTCGTCCTTGATAATGTGGCAAGAATGAGTGACAATGAAGAAAGTCTTTGGGTAAATCCTAGTATTTATTCCATAAAAATTATACACCACTTTATTGTAAGAAAAATCCTTGATTGTTAAAATAAAAAAGCTCAAAGTTGCTTACAAAAGATGAAACAGTAAAATCAGAGGAAAAAATACAGGAAATCAAAATCAGGAAGAGCCATACTGAGGTGGTGAGGATGGTGGCAGATATGAGCCATGCCATATTTAGGTTGCTGGTCATTACTGCAGCTTATGATGGCGAATTCCATAAATTGTCTATGCACTATCTCAGTAGCTTTCTTTTGCACCTTCAGCTTTGTTCAAAGGCCCCGGGTTCCAGGATCATACCATTCAAGTGTCCTGATTTTCCAGAGACAGTCACAATCTCTGATTTGATCCTGGAATGTCCCTCTTTTCCTTTCTCCTCCGCATCTCAGAACAATTAAAAGTGGTGGGTGAGTGGGTGTGTAGGCACAAAAATGGAGTCCTGTTTATCCTGAAAATAAAATCCCTGCACCAAATGAAGGAAATGGTGAAGCTGGCATATGAAGCGCTCCCTACAATTTTGAAGGAAAAGGTCACCAATCCACTTTAAATTCTTTAATTGCAATGCTTCAGCAGTCAGCCATTTTTAAGGAAATACAGGGTTGATGATTACTTTATTGTAAATGGAACATTACACTGTCTACTCAGAAGGAAGTCCCATGGTATTCAATGGAGCTTACTCCCAGGTAACTGGATAAAGATCTGTCAGCCTTACACTGCATTCCTAAGGATTATTACTCAGAAATAAGTCCTACTACGTTCAATAAGATTTACTCTCTGGCATGTCCTGAGTATTCTCACAGTTTCTATTACTACTATTACATACCTTTTTCCCCCTGACAGGTACTCAAGGCAGCTTACAGCTAAAATTTTATTTCATTCCGTTTATCTGCGGAATATGTTATACACAATCCCTTCCCTCACACATTTTTTCTCTATGACAATTCTGTGAGGTAGGTTCGGTGGAGAGGTTGTAATTGGCTCAAGGAACTTGCCCCATGCTTTACTAAAAACTCAACAAGTGAAAAGGTGAAGAGCCCCTGGCCAGTTAAGTCCAGTCAAAGGCGACTATGGGGTTGCGGCTCTCATCTCACTTTTTAGGCCGAGGGAGCCAGCATTCGTCACAGGCAATTTCTGGGTCATGTGGCTAGCATGACTAAACCGCTTCTAGCAACAGGGAGGACTGTGACAGAAGCCAGAACACACGGAAATTCCATTTACCTTCCCTCCGCAGCGGTACCTATTTATCTAACTGCACTGGCGTGCTTTCAAATTGCTAAGTTGGCAGGAGCTGGGACAAAGCAAAGGGAGCTCACTCTGTTGTGCAGATTTGAACAGCCAGCCTTCCACATCTGGAGGGACACAGATTAGTCACCTTTGTCCTAAAGCATCCTAGAACACAACGTGGCTGAGGGAATCTGCTTTGCTAGATGGCATCATTTTCAAACTTGTAACTTGAAAACTTTCATCTTTTAAGCTAAATACGACTTTTCCTGTTATGTCACCTTGCAGATATTAAGCACATTCACACATACAATGATAAATATAAAATTTATAAATCCAGATAAATGCATCAGCAGACTCAGAAGTCATCTCGAAAGCAGCTCATGATTCACACAGTGAGAAAATGGCACATTGCTGCAACATCTCCTTTGCAACTGTTCGTTAACTTGCCACATAAATCAGAGTGTGTGTTCACAGGAAAGAAAAAGCATGCTAATTTCAGGTCTGCTTTGGCTACAATCAAACTGCCTAGCTTTGCTCCTTTGCACAGCCTTACTCCTCTTCTTGAAAACAAATTTAAAAATCATGGCAGGGAGAGGCAAAATCTTGACGGACAGGAAGACAGGCTATATGTTTCAGGGGACCACATTCAGACTGTGATGCCAGGAGGGGAATCTTGGTGTTTTTAAGTAATATACTGCGATCTCCATGTGTTGTTTCATTTCATATGGCAGACCACAATACAGTTACAATTGCAAATGCTGACTGCTGCTTATAAATATGTGACTTTGAAACTTTCCATAAATGTGTAAAAGGTGGAGTGTTTTTAAAAGTAAATATGTTGAAGGCAACATTTTTATATATATAAAATTTGTGCTAAGAATAAGCACAGGAACAGAACTGAGATAGCCTTTAGTTTCTCTGCTGGGCTTGTTTTTGCCCTTACAACAAACAGTAACATTAGAAGTTACAGTTGGGTTGCCATATTTTTAAGAGCAAAAAAGAGGACACTATAATGACCCTCATTTTAAATACCCCTAGTATACGTAGACTACAGAAGCTGTGATATATTGCTGAGGGCAGCAGAAGAAGAGAAGAGCAAAGCAAGTCTTCAACCACCAGTTATGTCTCATTTACAACGTATAGCTAGAAACATTTTGGCAAATTTAAAAAATCCACCAGGACAGAAATTTTATCCCTGAAAAAGAGGACGTGTCCTGGAAAAAGAAGACACTTGGCAACCCTAAGTTTCTCCCTTTTGTAACATTATACCATTCTAGAGGGTGCCAAGGGCTGCAGGAAGGAAAACTGTCAAAAAGTACCTCCCCTTTTCTTTTGTTAGTTAACGTGTCTACTGCATTAAAAGCCATTCCATGAATGCAAAGGTGACAGTTTGATTCCACCCAAGATTCTTCCACGTTAAGTGATGTTCAGTTTAAGATTGACTAGCTACTGATGATGCTACTTTGTCATTTGAGGTGAAACAAAAGACTCAAGACTTTAGCGTAACCAAAAGAACATCAGCAGGCAAAAGAGCACAAGCTTTCAAGCCAAACAATATGTGAAATAAATAAAAAAAACCCATCTCCTATAGGACATCAAAGCTGACACTAACTTTCAGAAACACAGTTTGGTTCAAAAGAAAGGTAGCAGTTTAACATTTTTGATACTGCAACCAACAATGCTAGTACTAGACTGGAGGGTGAAAGAGAAATGTAACGATAGAATGAAATGCTGACCAAAGTGCTCAGTTATCCCCAAGGACACATAAAACAGGTAAATCGTTAATATTGGAACAAACAATATTGCTCAGCTAAATTATGACTGCAATAGGCTGTAGCAGCCTTCTCAGCTGTTCTAACGCCTTCACTACATCCACAGTGTGACTTGCACTGGTATACTTCATGTACTATCTGCTAATCTCATTGTCATTGTTTGCCACTCCATTGTGCCCACGGCAACATGAATCTAGATTTATTCTAACAATGTAAGATGATGATGACTTGCAACTTGCCCCATGCTTTACTAAACTATGGGACCTACTGCCTGCTTTGATATTGCATGAGAATATTTTCTTCTTCTTTAAGCTTTTTCATTGTCCAACCATTCTCCATAGCTACAAACAAGGCTCTTGGATACCTTTTGCAGCAATGGGGATTTCCTTCCCATAGAAAATGCATGTGACACTCTTTCTGGCATTGTACCTGGTGGTAGCTTTCAAAGTTATGTATTCGATTACTAATCATAGAAAGTGTGATGGAACAGCAAGGGAACGGGAAAGGTGACTCGGTATTTAGCATAGACCAATCTTAATTATTAACTGCGGACAACTTTGAATCAAGGAACTTTGGTACATAGCCCTAGCTAGGCTGGAAACAGATTTTTTCCCCCCAGAGACCTGAAGACAGTATGAGACAGGCATTGTTGCTCACAATGTGTACATTCATCACAATGTTATCTTGGAGAAACAGGCTTTACGGACATTTGTAGTGCTTCAAAAATCTGTAAACCTGTTCCACCAAATGGGACAGTGAGATTAGAAAGAAAGAGACTCTCTCTCTCTCTCTCTCTCTCTCTCTCTCTCTCTCTCTCTCTCTGTGTGTGTGTGAGAGAGAGAGAGAGAGAGAGAGAGAGAGAACACAATAAAGTATCCATCATGGCATCTACAACTTTAAAAAATGCTCTTGCCTGTTTTCATCCCAAGCATGCTCCTGTCAATTGATGTATAAAATCAGAAGAATTTCCTTTACTCAAGAAAGCAGATATACCTATGATACAAAATGAATATGATTGCACATAATACTTCCTGTGTACTAAATAATGTAGTGCAGGTGTCCAGAATCATTTTGATTTTGAGTCATCTGTACTACAACCAGAGACTGGAAACTGACATACCATTACCTAAATTTAAAGGTTTAGGAAGGCATTATTAGCAAAGCAGCAAGCCAATTAAAGTTATTCCATTCCCTAATTGGCGAACATTGTTTGGGGTCTAACAAAACCACAACAATAGATTCAGTATGATTGTATGTTGGATACAAATATCACCACAGGAGGTAAAGTAGGTATCTCATTTAAGAGAGCAGGGAAGAAAAAGGGTAATTGTGACGAAGGAGAAAGGAAATATTGAGTAAAATTAGACATAATGGTGACAGGGAAGGGTTAAAAATTTCTTAAACCATATAGTTTTATATATAGTTGCCAGATATAAATTTGCAAAAATTGATAGATGCACTAATTATCTTGGCTGTACTTGAGGTATATACCGTGTGGACATTAAATTAATAAGTCTTATGAACATTTGTGCAGCAGCTCTTTTTAAAAAAAAGTAATAAGCAATATGCAAAATAATAATATGCAAAATCCAGATATATCAATTCATGCTTGCAGGGCTTCACAAGGTAGGCATCCAAGAACATTGTACTTTGCATTTTCATAGAATCTAAAATGTGTCTTAGAAAAAGAACCAGAAAGGTGGGGGGGGGGGGGAGTCTACAAGCTGCAATCTGAAAGCTCACACTTGCTGACAGCAACGCAGATTAGTTAAAAGTCGTTCAGAATTACATTAGCATATGACACCAGCCTAACCTATTTGTAACGAAGATTGCATTACTGCCTTTTCACTACTGCAGTTGTCCAGCATGACATTCTTTCAGAATACTTTCCAGGGGGCAGCCATATTAGTCTGTTGCAGCAGAAACAAGAAAAGGTCTTAAGGCACCTTACATTAAAGACACTCAAATTCTTTATGGCAGAGGTTTTCATGGACTGCCTCTAGTCCATGAGAAATCATGCCGTAATAAATGTGCTGGCCTTTAAGGTGCTGCAATATTTTGTTATTCAGAAAATTGTAAATATGTTTTGATTGATAAATATTACCAAATGAAGATTATAAAATGCATATGGCACACTGTCATCTTCTAGCACAGGGGTAGGCAACCTAAGGCCCATGGGCCACAAGCGGCCCACGGGGTTTGTTTAACCGGCCCATGAACTGCCCCCAAACTGAGCTGCCCTCTAGGAGAGTCCCTACACACTTTGCTAAACCAGCACGGTGCAGGAACTCAGTTACGCGGCACTGGAAATTGTGTCCACATCTGCGCAGATGCCGGAAATTGCGTCTAGGCAGATGCAGGAAATCGCAGTTGTGTGAACCGGCCAAGGCGAGGTAAACCTTGCTGACCCCTGCTCCAGCACCATCTAAAGCCCATCGACTGCACAATGGAAGTTGTGTGAAGAAGGCTAATGTTTTCTCCCCCGCCCTCCCTGTTTCACAATTTTTAATGAGTTTACCTTTGTTCTAATCACTCAGCTTAGTGTGTGTGATAGCCACTATTACTTCATTCTTGGATACTTTAGAAGCACTATCATGTTGCGTATCTGTGAAAATTACAACACCACACACACTTTTTGCCTTTTTAAAACAACCTCACGGTGTTGTAGCTTTACACATTTCTTTAATGAAGCACTAAAACCGGTCATTCTGGAGTTTTTGATAGCGGTGCATCAAACCACTGACACAGGGCCCATAGATCAGGACATTTATAGCATAAACATGTGAACATAGATAGCATAAATATGTGAACACCGACAGGCCAATTGGAAGAGGATGAATTTGTGCCACTACTGCGCATTTTTGTGTACATTTAAAAAGTCCCTTATTAATAGTTCCCTGATCTTGGGCAGGAGAAATTATATTAAGGACATCTTTGTACACTGACAAAAGACATTTGAAAATACAGTGGTACCTTGGTTCTTGAACTTAGGTAATCTGTTCCGGGAGTCCGTTCGACTCCCGTTCGAAAACCAAGGCACAACTTCCAATTGGCTGCAGGAGCTTCCTGCAATCAAGTGGAAGCTGTGTTGGCCGTTCAGCTTCCAAAAAACATTCACAAACCAGAACACTTACTTCTAGGTTTGCGGCATTCGGAAGCCAATTTGTTCAACAACTAAGCCATTCAAGAAACAGGGTACCACTGTATTCTTACTTCTCTACCATTTTAAGACAAATGAACCATATATTTAGCACTATATGCAGAACTTTTAACTGCTAAGCAGGCAACTGATAAATACATTTATTTTCAGCAAAGCCAACTCACTATTACTGGTTTATTGCATAGGATCATCTAAACTTTGCCTAGCTTTCTCCTTTCCCTTTTGAAATTGGCGATCATATTGTCTTATAGATTTCCCAGTGTGGCAGAAGCCCTGTGGATTTGTACTACAAAAGCCTGTGCTAAACACACCACAGTAAACCACAAAAACTAAAACCCACACAGTGCAAACACATATTTAACTTAGCTATTTAAGTACTATTCAATATACACATAATTCAGTAAGTGTAAATGTTTTAAATATACAAATTGTTCAGAGGGAAATGCTTTTTCCCATTAGTTGTGGGACTAATGTTTTGAAATTTGTTTTTACTTTGGATAACATATGTGTGTGTATACACACACACATACACACACATATATATATTTAAGATGATGTCATGCTTTTTAAAAAGGAAATAGCACTGAAAAGATTTTCTGCCTGAGTAGGTGGAAGAGTGATTAGGGCAGCAGGTTTTCTTGAAAGTAAATGAAGCATCAAATGCAGTGGCTCCATGCCAGGCTCACAAAATATAACTAATAACTTCCCTTAGATGCACTAGTCATATTTTATTTAGTGATGCCTTACTTGAGTTCTGGAAAATTCAGTTTTCCAAGCAAATATAGGGCTGTGCATACCAATGAAATGAGACTTTGTGATATGCTAACAAATAGTACATTGGATACAAGCGGGATGGAAGAATCTCTCTCGTTTTAGTCCATGCTTTTATTTGCATGCATTTGCTTATAAATCTGTTCCATCCCATTTCTGTGTATATCCATTTATTATTATTATTTTTTGAGGGGGGATGTTAAAGTGCATGTTAAATAAATATTTTAATCAGTGCTATTTTTCTCAACCAGGAATACTTCCCTTGTTTTCTTATAATGGCAATGGCACGTGCTGAAATTGAGTCCTGGAGAGTTCCAGCTAGGGGAAAAAACATTAATTTCTCTCAAAATGCACATGGCTAACTCTGCAGTTCTGTGCATTTTACTCAGAACTGAGTAACAATGAGTTCAATGGCATTTCTTCCCAGCTTAATAAATGCAGAAGTACAAACCAAGATGGCAATCTTACACCCATTTTCCTGGGATTAAGCCTTACTTAACTTATACAAGGTGAGTCCTTTAAAAGAGGCCCCATTGATACATGTTCCACGGGGCCTCTTTTAAAAGACTCACCCTGTACAAACTCTGACTTTTTTCTAAGAAAAAAGGGGGCCGGTATTCACCATGAAGTACCCTTCTTGGCTGACTGGCTGCAGCTGCTGCTGCATGGGCCGTGCTGTGGACTGGGCTGAGGGCAGGATGAATGCCCATCGAGTGCCCCGAGCGTGGCTCACAGCTGTCAGGCAGCGTGGCCTTCTGCCTCTGCGCCAACCACAGAGGCAAGGAAGCCAGAGTCCTGATTCACCGGCTGACCACCTTCCACCAGTCTCGGAGCTGGTTAAGTAGCGATGGAAGGTTCAGCGGCAGTCTGGCAGCTTCCTGCAGCTGTGCCACCACAGGACGAGGGCGAGGAGGAAGTGCCTCTACCAGGACTGGCAGGGCTGAAGCACCCGCCACCATGGGTGTGGAAGAAAAAGTGCACACTCCTAACACGCTCACTTTAGAAGCCAAGATGGGGAGGGGAAGGGCGCATACCTGTGAGTACCTCCAGAAAAATAAGTGTCACGGTCTGGTTCATGGGCGATCAAAGTCCCGGCTGGGGACATTGGGACCCGGGGCAAGATGGCAGGGTGGGAGCGGGAACGGGAGTCCAAAAGCCAGGAGTCAGGAAGCCAAGGGTCCGAGGGCCAGGAAGCAAGGAGTCACGAAATCAAGGGTCCGAGGATCAAGAAGCAAGGAGTAACAAAGTCAGGGGTCCGAGGATCGAGGATCAAGAAGCCAGGGGTCAAGGAGCCAAATGCAGCAAGGCAGAGAACGTGTTGCTGTGGCAAAGAGCCTAAGGGAAATGCTGACCTTATATCCCTCCCTGGCTCTTGCCACCAGGTGCTGTGAGTTACCAATCAGCCACACCTGTGTGGCCGCACCTTGCCTCTTCAGAACAAACTTAGGAAGGCCCCAGTCCTGCAAAGTCCTACTGGTCACAGGGCCTGGCTCCTGCATGCACTCCTGACAATAAGCAATGGTAAGACTTACTGCTAAGTAGATATAGGATTGTGCTGGAAGTGTATTTTTTAATCAGAATACATGGTGTCTATTTATTTTTGGGTGGACTACAGCCAGGACCAGACAGACAAAAAGAACCACACACACCTTTTCCCCCACGCACCTACTACAGATGTAGATGCATTTAACGCATGTGTGCACACACACATCTGACACTAACACAGCCCTGGCTCTCTTCCCCTCCAACCTCTCTTAGAGGAGGCACACGAAGAAGGGCCTCAAGTGATGATTGCAGTGTCCAGGTCAGTTCATAAGGGGAGAGGTGGTCCTTGAGGTATAATTACATTATTTCAGTCCTTAAGTCACACGTGTTGTGAGTTATATGCAATCAACACCCCTTTAAAACGCAGCAAGTTTTCACAAAGGCATTACTCTGGCAGGATGAATTTCATATATACCACACTGAGTTTGTCTTGCATGCTGGAAGAAGTTAGCTTGGGAGATTTACAGCCAAAGACTGGGCCTAGCAGTTCACCATAAACTCAATTTATCTTCTGATATTACTTTAGCAGATAGTTCTACAAGGTAGGGGGAAAATATGCAGTAGGATTCATTAATTCTTTGGCATATGTGGCTGGGTACAAAGGATATATAGCTTTGACATGCACATTTCATTGTGAACTGACTTTATTTCAGGATTGACATGAACATATATCTCTATATATGCTATTGTCATTCGTGGTGTGTGGATCCCTCTCTTTCCTTTTACCTTTTAGACTTGTATACCTAAACAGCAACTATTATTTCCTTGTCCCATAAAAGCTGCTTTGGAACACAACTGAATCACATCCTTATGAGTAATAGTGTTGAAGTGGTATTTTCCAGCATCCATTCTGTGTGGTGCAGTGGCTAAAAAACTAGGCTGTAAACCAGGAAGACCCCAGGCCAATTTTGATTCTGTCATTAATTCACCAGGCTTCTTCAGGCTATACAAAAAAAAGACTAAACCTCATTTAACAAAATAGAAATTCAGTTCTGTCTACACATGCACATGGATGGGCTGGCTAACCTCTTCTTGGATATTCAAAAGAAGCACAAATGCATGTACTTGACTTTCAGGCTGAATAGAATTCTAGTACATGCAAGTGCATGTGCAACACGAGGAATCCTAACTGTGTACAAGCGCCCTCAGCACATGCACTTGTAGAGGCAGAAGCCCAATTCAGATTCTTAGATGAATACAGTGGTACTTCTGGTTACATAAGGGATCCGTTCCGGAGCTCCGGTCGGATCCCAAGGCTTCTGCAACCAGAGAGACCGCTTCTGCGCACACGTGCGCAGCAAAAGTCCGGAAATATACTTCCGGATTTTCCGCTTACGTATCCCGAAGTTTACGTAACCGGAAGGATACGTTTGCAGAGGTACGACTGTATGTGTAGGTCAGTGGTGGATCCTACCACCATAGTTTGTGCACGCCCATTTGAAATGTGCTTTACTGTCAGTCTGAACCAGGGTGGATTTGATTTAAATCACTAGTCAGTAAGACTTGATTTAAATCTCTCTTTTTAACAGAAAGACTCATTCTTGCTGGTATAATCTTAATATTTACAACCAGATGAAGGTTTCATTTTTGGAATAATAAATTTTCAGAGTAGTTTTTACAGTTATATAAAAAATCACTGATTTGGCTATACGAATTGAAATACATTATTGTGATGTTTAATAAGTTAACTGTTTATATTTGTACTTTATTGGAAGGAGAAAAACAATCATTTCCTTCATAACAATTTAAACAATTTATTTAACTAAAACAATAACATTATAGCATATGTATCCATGTTTCTTAACTGATGTGGTTAAACGATTTAAACAAACAAACACTGTAGACTGAGTTTTAGCACACATGAATTTTTTTAAACAAATCCTTATTTCCTGATGGACTACTGTATAATGTAACTTAAATCTTTAGAAAGATCCCCCCCCAAGCATTTTATTTTAAAAATCCATTTTTTTAAGGACTTCCGGGTTGGCGCCATCGCCGAATGGCGGACTACCGCGCCGGCGACGCGGGGACCCTTAAAAACCACGGGCACGGAGCCCGTGGACATGGGGACTCGGCTGGTACCGTTAGCGCCCTCCCGACTCATGAAGGAGCCTTTTTAAAGGCTACGGATTGGGTGCCGGGGAGCGGCGTGGTGCTGTGAGTCTATCGCTTCCCCTGCCGAGTGCAGCCGCATGCCATTCGTCGGAGAGCGCTGGCTTCTTCCATTGAAAATTCGGCTATTTAACAACAACCCGTGAGTAATTGGGTAACCGGGTATAAAAGGAGAAAAAAAGGAATTTTTTCGGATTCGGCACGAGCGGGGGGGATCTAAAAAGGAAGTCAGTCCCCTCCCTGATTGTAAACATGCTAAAACAAGGACTGAGAAACCAAGATCGATTCAGAAGCTTATTGCTGACAAAAAATATCAATTCCACGATGGGATATTACAAGAATTGTGCTGGAGGAGAAAAGTCGAGGGTGAGAGGGAAAAGGCAACCCCCCTCTGGGAACCGGGGCGATTCGGAGAATCTGGCGGAGAGAGATGGAGAATTTGACAGCTGTCAAAGTAGCTGTCAAATCTTGAGAACATAAAGAGGACTTTGTTATAAGTATTTTGCTGGTAAATTTTGCTACAATTGGACATAAATATGGATACAAAATGTCGGGGGGGGGGAGAAACAACAACTTGACTTTTGGATTAGAGGATACAAAGTTACTGCAACCCCCCTAGAGGGGCTTTGGGACATTACAAGTGGCGTATGTGGAAAACTACTCTGGGATGGGTACAGGACTTATCTCCTGGGAAAGCAGCTAAACTGAAATATTGTTTTGTCTACAGAGGTGACAACACAATAGAATTTTTCTATTGAAGCAAGGTAGGAACTGGACGTAAGTTTTTGTTCCTGAATAACAAACCTCTGTAGAGATACTAGATTTCGGAATAAGAATGGTTTTGCAGCTGAACAAGATAGAAACCTGAGAAAGTAAGAAATAAAAGAGCAAAGGACCAACTACGCCACGGAAAGAACAATGGGAGGAGCAACTATGACCAAAGGAAATTAAAGGCCTCTATTAGACTGGATTTTTGAAGTTAAACAGCATCAAAACAAGCAAATTTAAAGAAAACCGGCAAGATGGATTGAGGAAAATTTGGCTGTGGACTTGAGACCTCCAGGCCGACAACATACAGACTGATGGACATGGGGAATCTAAACCGGGGAAGGGAGGGGGAATTCTAGAATCCAAAGGCTATGTAACCAACTTTTTGAATCTTCTTCTATCTTTTATCTTTTATCTTTCTATATAACTTTGGTATTTTGATTTAATATGTTTTGGAAAAAAAGGGGGAATTCGTGGAAGGAAACGGGGTAGATCTTGGGGGGAAAAACTTTTTTTTTCTATTTTGTTAAAGATGAGGAGTGATGTTAAGATTGTAATTTAAATTGGCTAATAGGCACTACATATTAGGTTTAAATTGGGAATGAGAACTTGTGGAACCAACTTAGGGAAAGGGGAATACAGTCGGGAGGGGAAGGAGGGAGTCCCAGAAAGAAGGTTATGAAAATAAGGGTTTAAAATTGGTCTTTGTGTTTCTTTCTTTTCTTTATCTTTTCTATTTTTTCTATTCTGTCATTATTGGAAATTTTAATAAATATGATTAAAAAAAATCCATTTTTTTAAAAAAACCAATTTAAATAAAAAATCCGAGTTTTATTTTTTTTAAAAAAAAAAAAAATCATTTATTTTTATCCACCCTAGTCTGAACCATGTGTCTGCAGCAGGATATTAAACCAGGTTCACATTACAGAGATATTGCAAGTATTCCTGAGAAAATATACCTGCTGTAAAATTCTTTATCTATTGTTATCAGAAGTCATTTAGCATTTAAAACCTACTGATAATAATAAGGTTACATCTGTTCACTATTTTAAAATATTGAGGCACATGTTTTTTCCTCAATAGTCCTGGATTTGAGAAAACAGCCAGATTTGACAGCATTTGGCTGTTCTGTACAACCAGCACTGTCACAGCCAGAATACATCTTGAGACCTTCTGCAAGATCCTGCACAAGCTTCTGAGACCTTGTACAACTTTTGGGACATGGTACTAAACACTTCAACACCTTTTGCAAACTGAAGCACGCTTCTTTTCTCATGCAAGAAATTTTGTGCTATGTCAGGAAAAAATGTTCTGCAAATGGAAGGTGCCATTCACTTTCAGAAGAAAATTGGACCCAACACATGGTCTTTCCTCTGAAATCTTAACCAGAGTACAACCAAGTCCACTGAGTTTAGTCGAACCTTTCCCGATTTAAACATGTAAATGGGTCTGCATGGTTAGACATCCATTCAATATTCTAAACTTTGCCAACTTTTCTGTTCTTGCCTGGAGATTCTTGATTATCTGGCACCCATCGTCCTGGATGGTTGTGAACTACCCTAAGTCCTGCAGGTATAGGGCGGTATATAAATTTAATAAATAATAATACTAATCCTTCCTCTTACTATCCTACAAAATCCCTTTTCTTTTTCTTTTACACATGCTGTATCACACCCAAAGTTTTAACTGGTACACTAGCTTTCCAAAAGGGATCTAAAGAGAAAATATGGAAACATATGGAAAAGCAAATTCAGAATTATTTCTCTGACATTTATTAAATTAGTAATAGTCATCAATGATAATGATGATGATGATGACCTGTGTGTAGAGGAAGCCAGACAGCTGAATGGGCCCCTAAAGAGCTAGGGTACTCTATATGTCTTTAGGGGGCTATCAAACCACTGACAATACTTTGCAGAACACTTGATTATAAGGTGGGGGGGATGGTAGCTGTTTTGATTTATCTGCCTGGCTTCCAGGCTAAAACTTGACTAATGTTTGCATTGCTAGTGGTATGCAGTATTTAATTTTCATATACCGTACATAGTTTCAGACTGCATTAATTCTAGAATTCTAGCAACTTTTAGAAATATTCTCCCCCCCCTGTTGGCTGCAAATATAAGTGATTCAAATCCAACAGCAATTTTGCTGTCGCATTTATTTAGGAACCTGGGTAATTACATACAGGTAAGAAGAGCATGACACATTGACGTGGCTGTGTCTCACAGTTGTGGCAACTGGTGTCAGTTGCAGATCTGAAGCCCTCCTAAATCACACAGATGTTTTAAATCTCCCTTACTATGTTATTATTACTTACACAAAACCACCTCTGTTCTTTACACCTCAGAGCAGGACTGTCCCTTATGATGATCTCCACTACTGTTTTCATATTGGTCACAAAACGAGCATCTTGACAGCATAAAGCTATTTGTTGTGTTGGTCCATGCCGCCTTGTGTTCTTTGGGTTCGTTAATGAGGATGCTTGAGGAATTAATTCAGTCTCTTCAATTTCTTACATAGGTTAGCACATCTCAGGCCAGGTGGGCGTTTACGCTGTGGACCTCTGCCAATGATTTGAGATCTCCACTACCCTGCTTCCCATATTATTTCACCAAATATTGTTCAGCAGAGCATATAAAACTTCAAAAAGGGCAGGAGGAACTCTATTTTAGGAAAGTTTTTAATATTTAATGCTGTATTGTTTTTAACAGTCAATTGGGAGCCGTCCAAAGTGGCTGGGGAAACTCAGCCAGATGGGCAGGGTAAAAATTATTATTATTATTATTATTATTATTATTGTAAAAAAATGATTCAGCTATAATGTAAATGTAAGGAAATATGCATTTGTCAGCTAAATACATAGTCAGCTATGTATGTAAATAGCTAAATATTTTGAGACAAATTTATATATATTTATGGATAAACCATGTGAACATGACAAACTCTCATAGTAGGTATCAGTTTGCTGCTATCCACACTGAGTTTTGGGGATAACTATACTTCCAAGCAACTTAGAAGAACAGATTGTGTATTTTATTTTATTGTTTCAATTATATAGATTTATATGCAACCCCTTCAGCTACTGAGCTCTCAGGGCAGCTTACATAGTCATAAAGCAAAATCCAAGAAGTATAAAAATATGAATACTAATCAGATAAAATGACACAGCAGAAAAGAGATGACACAGCTGAGCAATAAATGAAACCGCAGCAGTAGGAATAAACTCAAAATCTAATACTTGCTGGAAGGTCTACACAATTTTTCAAGGGCCCAGCCTGACACCAATGGGTCACCAGATTTGGTGCCAGATTGCTTCCCCGTCCCCCCTTTCTGGGAAGAGTGGCTCACATTTTGGTGCCACAAATGGGAAAATCCTCTGTCTGTACATCATCCACCTAATTTATTTTAAAGGTTTATTTAATCTGATCTTTGTGTTTAATGATGGCTCTATGTCCATTTGTTTTCAATCGGACTTGTGTGCCACTTGGATTTTTATTGTTATTTTTGAGTAAGCAACCTATACAATTTCAGAACAACATATATAATTACAGGAGGTGGAATGGGGAGATCTTGAGGAAGGGCCTCAAATGGTGAACGTAACAATTGGGGAGGCTCTTTTGGGATGAGGTAGTTCTTCAGATGCCATGGTCCAAAGGTGTTTAGGGCTCTAGAGGTCAGCACCAGCGCTTTTAAGTGTGATTAGAAAGAGTATAATTCATTCCAAACTAGCTAGATAGGATTCTGGTAGCCAGTCCACATTTATCTGTATGTCAGATCATAAAAAAGATAGGGAGGGGGAGAGGAAATGTATCAAACACCCCTAAAAAGGGGGCAAAAGAGAACAAATATTTGCAAAACAAATGTGTATAGTCTAATTTATTGAGAGATGCAAATTTAGAAGCAATTACTATATTTTAAAGAGATATACAAACTGACCAGTTGACCTTCAAGAATCAAAGGAGAGCCCTGCTTGAACAACCCAGTGGCTGATCTAACGCAGCATCCAGATGTTTTGTTGTTCAGCCTGCTGTTCAGGTGATGTTTATGGGCAGTTTCAAGGCTCTTCCTCTCCCTTCTTTAAACAGGCTTCAGACCGGATAGACTTTTAAACAGCAGCCTAAGTTAGCAGCCTAGAGGCAGTGGTATGAACCAATGGACATTTCTGAGCAGATTGCATTGTAACAGGTTACTTTATGCTGGTTATTCATAAAACACATTAGGAGATGATGATGATGATAGTTTCCCCAGCCACTCTGGGCAGCTCCTAACAGAATATTATTATTATTAATAACAAAAGTAATAAAACACCAAACATTAAAAACTTCCCTAAACAAAGCTGCCTTCAGATGTCTTCTAAAAGTCAGATAGCTGTTCTTTCCTCGACATCTGATGGGATGGCGTTCCACAGGGTGGGCGCCACTACCCAGAAGGCCCTCTGCCTGGTTCCCTGTAACCTCACTTCTCGTAGTGAGGGAACTGCCAGAAGGCCATCAACACTGGACCTCAGTGTGGAGATGCTCCTTCCGGTATACTGGGCTGAGGCCATTTAGAAAAACGAAACAGTATAGAGTGGTACCTTGGGTTAAGAACTTAATTCGTTCTGGAGGTCCGTTCTTAACCTGAAACTGTTCATAACCTGAGACACCACTTTAGCTAATGGGACCTCCTGCTGCTGCTGCACCAACACCACATGATTTCTGTTCTCATCCTGAAGCAAAGTTCTTAACCCGAGGTACTATTTCTGGATTAGTGGAGTCTGTAACCCGAAGTGTCTGTAACCTGAAGCATCTGTAACTCAAGGTACCACTGTAATCTCCATGTGCATGATTACTTTGAAGTATGTTTATTGGATTCATTTTAGGTCACCTAAGTTATCTGTCTAAACTTAGCAGTAGGATTGCAAGGTGTGCCCCAAGTAACCTGTCTTGCATTTGTTGTCTCTCCAAAATCAAAGCACTGCCTACAAACCTGACTAGGGAGCTAACTGATAAATATCCCACTACGCGGATATATTAAAGTAAATATCATGTCATGACTGATGGATATTCCTTTCCACTTGTCTCTAACAATTTTTCTGCATTTTTTTTTTTAAAAACCACTTTTTATTTTACTTTCAATGCTCAAAATTGGTGTAGATCTGAAGCCTCAAGACACCTTCTATCTACTCTATATGCCCTTATGGGTCATATTCCCATGCCTGTATGCTTCAGTAATTGATTGTATTGGTCTGAAGAGAAATGAGTACAGAATGTATGCTTTGTACCCATAAAATTGCCCCATACCATACTATCATTTTCCAATTGCTTTCCCCACTTGCTGAAGACCAATAAAAGAGATTTTACTCAGACATTATCAGATATCATGTAAAAGAGCCCCTATCTTCCCCCAAAAAACTTTTAGAAGAACCCTGCTGCCAACAATGGATTTTAAGTGGATTTCATCAAAGTATGGTTGAAACTGTCACTTCAACGATATGACTGATTAATGAGCATTTCTGCCATATAATATCATTTTTATTCCTGGCAAACTCATTTTAAACTACACCAAAGATTTTAGCATTTTTTGTGTCGGAAGCTGAATGTGGTTTAAATCACAAAATTTGCAAAAGCTCAACTTTCAGACTGGGCTGGAAACACGCAGCTATTGGACGGATTCCAGCTTCTAGAAGTTTTGAATTATCCATTTCTAATGTGGCTGCCTCTACTAGGAACATAGCATTTCCCCTGCTCAAGGCTCAGTCAGCTGTTCTTGAAGTAAATCATCTGTGAAGAACTGCTTCCACGAAAAGTTGATTGGTTGGATAAGATTTACATGCAATGTCTGCAGATCAGTTCTGAAGCCACAAAGCCCTACATGGATCACTGATGATGACAGAGAGCAAGCATATAGGGATGCCATCTGTAATAGAGGAAACACTTTTCTTATACCACTGTATCTATTTCAAGGCAGTGACAAGACTATTTTCTTCAGAAAGCAGGTGACTGCATGCGAAGTATGGGGCAGAATAGATACAAGCCTACATTACTATCTGTCTTAGGTCTATAGCTGCTGTGATTCTCTTCCACAAGGAGCCCGTAAATTTCCAAAAACTGGTCTGCAGTAATAGCTGTCTTGCACTTTTAAAATGCAATGGATGTCTCAATCTTTGGATGGCAGATCATTGGGGGGGGGGAATGCTTTTAAGGTGGGTTTATTTTTTTATTTTTTTAAGAACTTACCCAAAAACCTTAGATGAAAGAACATTCCTCTTGATGGATTAGACACTCACAGCAACCAGTAAAAAATAAATAAATTCAGGTTTCATTTAAGTACATAAAACAGGGTCACTGGTTTCATAGTTCAGCCTTCACATTTGGCTTGAGAAATAAAGGGTTGAGCATATTAAACTTGCTGACATGAACGTCCACAAATTTGGGAAGTCTCTTCCTGTCACTAAAATATTTATGCAGTCTTCCTGGTTTTTTGTTTCTTTAAAAGAAAACAACAACTCAAGAGTCATTTAATGCTGAGCAATGGACTGCAGAAGCCAGGATGAAACCCTATAATGGGTTAAGTAAGATTACTAATAAAATAGCTGATGTATTAAAACATCACAGTTATTAATGTCTTCTTCTTTTTTCATTACCCATAGTCTAACCCAAACCCAGAAGTAGCCCTCTATAATTGATGCAATTTATAAGCCATCATACACTCTCTCTATCTCTCTCTCTCTTCTGGTTCCACATAGCATCCTTCATTTGAACAGTATAATTTCGAGGGAGAGCAGGGAGTGTTTTGTTATTGCTATTGTTAAACAATTGGAGAGGTCAGAAATCAGTAAGCTGTGTACTTACTGCAAATCATATAGAAATCTGCCAGCAGAGCTAGAGATACTTTCTGTGCATACCTGCATTGGAAGACTACCATAGCCTGACTTTTGCAACACTGCAAAATTTTGAGGTGGGGCACAGGCACTTAATGGCAGAAGTGGTATTTTATCCACATACAATTACAATTTGTATTTTCAGTTATTGGCTTCCATTCGGGCTATTGGTGTTTTGAGGTTTGCTTACTGCCCAGAGTCTTTCTAATCGGATGAAATAAAAAGTCCACATGAATGGAAGCGCCTGCTTGACCAAGTTACCACAGAAGAAATTAATTTCCAGGCACAGTGGCATCAATTAGTAGTGCTTGGTGAAACCCAAAGGTCGACATGTCACCCTATATACATGAAGAATAATTCATTTAATGACAGTTTAAAACAATTTAGATTTAGATTGTAACCAAAGCTTACATTTAATGTTTAATTAACTGAAGAAGCAGTCAATTAAAAATATGAAATTAAAGAACTAATTATCTCCGTTGACTGTGATACCATTTTTATGAGCTGCATGTAGTTAATAGTTTTAATCTGATTCAGTATCCTTGACATTTATGAAATATACCCTACAAATACGGCATGTATTAATTAACAACATTCACCATGGTTCCTGTGTATTTAGCATTAAAAATTGTAGGAATCGTTGTCCCAAAATAGGCTAACATAACTCCCATGGTTCACTGTGCCTCCCTAAAAAATAAATTTCTGCTCCATGAAAAAAGAAGAAGAAGAAGAAGAGGAGGAGGAGGAGGAGGAGGAGTTTGGATTTGATATCCTGCTTTATCACTACCCGGAGGAGTCTCAAAGCAGCTAACATTCTCCTTTCCCTTCCTCCCCCACAACAAACACCCTGTGAGGTGAGTGGGGCTGAGAGACTTCAAAGAAGGGTGACTACCCCAAGGTCACCCAGCAGCTGCATGTGGAGGAGTGGAGACGCGAACCCGGTTCCCCAGATTACGAATCTACCGCTCTTAACCACTACACCACACTGGCTCTCTCCAAAACACATCTCCAGATCTGCAGTGTGTGTAAGGAAATCCCAATCTACTACGTCTCTGAATGGTATTATTATAAATTTGGTGGGAGGTCGTGAGGGAAACCACCCTAAACCCAAGAAATTAATGAATGTCAAAATACAGTGATATTTGGAATATGAAGGGGGAAATCAAGCTGCAGAACTGTGCCAGACAATGAATCCCAGGGCTGGCTCATGTAAACCAGCCTGGCAACTCTGCTTAAATGCAGAGCCATTAATAAACAATACTGGGCAATTGGCAATGCAAGAGAATTGTTCTTCCCTCCTGCCATGAGGTTTGGGGGACAGGAAATTTGGGAGGTTGCCAGGGTAACTGGGCATGATGCCACAGGAAGGTTTTTGGGCCTTTACCAGGAGGCTTAGACTAGCTAAAGGAAAGGAGATTGGTTGCAGAGAGGCTAGGAAAGATGCCTTGGACTCCAATTCTGCACTGCTGTGTGGTGAACAAGGGCCTCTTGAGATGGCCATGCTGTAAGATCTGGACTCCGTCCATCTAAATTCAGGTGTGAATATGTGAATAAATCCTACTTCCCAAAGCTACGGCAGACTCCAGGACATCTTGATTCTAAAAGAAACACAGACCCAGTGGCGGAGGAAGCCGCTCTGGTGCCTGGAGCGGTGTGGCCAGGGGCTGGGCGAGCTGCCCATAGGGGCAGGACACACCGTGGGGACTCCAGAGTCTACCTGCCTCCTCCCACTCAGCTGCCCTATAGCTGGGGGGAGGCAGTGGGTGGACTGTTTGGGCAGCACGCAGCCTGTGCGCGCCCAAGCCACCATGTCTCTCCCAGGAGAGACGCGTGGCTCGGGCACGCTGAAGGCCCCACAGTGAGTGCCGCCCGGCGTTTTGTCACCTCCCTCAGTGGTGACACGGGGCAGCCTGCACCCACCACACCTCCCTCTTCCTCCACCGCTGCACAGACCCTGGGTGGGTGTCAAGATACCCCTGGGATCTTCCCACAGCTTGGCAGAAATTGGGGGTGGTGCCCAACTTTTGCAAAAGTATGGTATGCATTTCTGATGCCCGAACACTGAATAACAAATATATTCAGATTTTGCATATTCAAATTTTGTTCTGTAACACAAAGGATTAAAAATATTGATTCTTATTTCACGGATTCTTACACCTCTTCAGTGACACCACAATGAAAAGCAGCAGCAGCAAAGATAATATGGGTGAAAGCATGCAGAAGAACATTACGCCTGCAAGTCAAGGTAATGATGCTTGCAGAAATCTGGTAGTAGCTCAAAGCATTATTAAGGTGCAATGAAATTCTTGTAGACAATTTCATTCTGAAATCAGAACACTGTAAACACACGTCTCATCTTAGTACAGTGGATGAAATTACTTAGATGCCAAATTAATGCACAGTAAATCTTCTGAAAAATAAGGAGTTGACAGCAAAGTGTACATCAGTTGTCTGAGTCCACCGTTTCTACAATGGCCCACTACCCGAGGACCCCAGCTTCAGCTGTTTATTATTGTTTGATTATTATTATTATTATTATTATTATTATTATTATTATTATTATTAATGCCCTGCCCATCTGGCTGTGTTTCCTCTGTCACTCTGGGCTGCTTACAGCATATATAAAAACAGAGTAAAACACCAAGCATTATGAGTCATGAGGGCCCGGACAGTGTGTGTATGAACTTAACGTTGCTTAGTTTCTTTTTTAGATGCTATTCTGTTAATGTTGTTACTATCATTTTCTACATTATAAATGCCATATTGAGTTGTTACTCATATAATATGACTGTAATTGTGGTGTCTACCTTATTTTTTAGTCACTGCGTTGTTAATACTGTTTTGTAGTTTGCTAATTTTTGTTGATTTTTAATTATCTTATTATTATTAATTTGTGATGTTCTATTACGTTTTATTGTGTCATTGTTATTTATTGTTTGTAAGCCACTTTGAGATTCATGTGAATGGAAAACGGCCCAGAAATACAGTAAATCAAATCAAGCATTAGCAACACATGGGGTTATTAGGTGTTTAGGTAGAAATTTAGCTTAAGAGTATGACTTAGGGGACTCATCAACAGCTTGTTAAGTAATTTGTTCAACATATATGGGGCTATTTAATAGCAAAAGTTCTGACAGCGGTGAGGCTCATTAGGCAAGCCTGCTGGAAGTCCCATGCCTGCATAAGCTTACACTACTTTTCTCTTCCCCACGAGTTGACATGTGTTGCAATAAGCTCATGATGATCACCGGACAGATCAAGAGCAGCCCTACAGTGAGTCACACAACATAGTGTGGTCAACGTGCAGATCTACCTCTCTTTCCAGTCCACTAATCCCAAAGAGGCAGCGGAAATCATCCATAAGTGTCTGGAACCAGTTCTGGAATAGATGAGGGATAATAAACTGAAACCTATTCCAACTAAGAAAGATACGCTGTTAGGAAGCTTGCTGCTCTTGATGAAGTTTAGTCCTGGGTAGGGTTGTATTCCTCATGAAGTGTGAGGGCTACAGCCAGTAGGTTCTCTTGCATCTGGAGCTATCTATAGTTTTATCTATGGAGAGGCAGGAAGCTTTGAAAACTGGAATGCTTTTTACTAGCTTTGGCTGGTTTGCCAGATGTGACCCTATGTACATAAAATAAGCAGGAAAAAATGTAGTATAAACACTGACAACTGGGAAACACTGGCCTGCGAGCACTCTAGTTGGAGAACAGGCTTTACCAAAGGTGTCATGGGTTTTGAAAACACTCAAACTCAGGACGAAAGGGGGAAATGTGCTAAGAGGAAGGCATGTTTGGCAAATCCACACCGTGATCAACTCCCGACTGGAAACCCATGTCTCCACTGTGGAAGGACGTGTGGATCCAGAGTTGGCCTCCACAGTCACTTATTGACTCACTTTTAAAACTGTGTTTATGGAAGACAGTCTTACTCGGCTACGAGAGAAGAAGAAGAAGAAGAAGAAGAAGAAGAAGAAGAAGAAGAAGAAGAAGAAGAAGAAGAAGATACATCTGAACTTAATTACTCTAATATTCTGTGAATGGGGCTGCATGAGAAGACTGTTCAAAGGTACAGAATGCAGCTGCCAGAATTCTTCTGAGGCCAGTTATTCAAACCAAGTCACACCATTGCTCTATCAGTTCTGAAATAGTTGCCTATACAGTATTGGGTTAAAATTGAAGTGCTAGTTTTGACTTATGAAGTGACTTGGGACCAGGTTACTTGAAGGTTTGCCTGACCCATCTGTACGTACCTTGGCCTTCTGAATAGGGTGTCATAGGTCCTGCTCTGTGGCCCATCTCCAAGAGCCATCAGGAACCTGACCTTTTCAGTGACGTCCCCACATCTATAGAATTCCCCCTTTTAAGTTCCATTTGCTTCTATTTAAATTATTTATTTAAATATGATTGTAATGTACTGCATGCAACACAGTATTTTACTGTAAAAGGTGGGATAAACAATCCATTAAAACAAAACAAGCATCCTCATCATGACCCCCCCCCACCAACTAGGCATTACAAAGAGAAAGCAGGGAGAATCACAAAATATAACGGCAGCATATCTCTCGGAATGTCTGATCAAAGAGACCCAAATCCCAAATCCTGAGCTGTGACGAGGAATCGTGGACAGATTTTGGGTTTGCCCAAGGGAAAGCATGGTGTATCAGCAATCCAGACATCAAAACAATGGCAGAAACAAGCATCTAGTAAATTAAAAATTGTGTCTCTATGTCTTTATATGCTTACTGTGCAAAAAGAAGAAGAAAAGGCCAATGTGTGGTGGGAGAGTGGAAAGGGAACAGCTTTTCAAAATTGAAACTTATGTGTCTACCTTAACAGAATAAGTGGTTGGGAGGGAGAGCATCTTCATAGCTGACAGACCTGTATTGTAATCAGAGGGAATGATTTTGCCAGTGCCCTGCAAACTCAGTGCTTTGTGGGGGCAGGGAACAGCATTGCAAGAGCAAAATGTATGCTTTTTCCCATTAAGGAAGATGTCAAAATGGGAAAGGAAGAGGGTGGAGGGAGAATGACAGGTTAAGCTTCTAATAAGAGGAAACTGTTTTAAATTTAATCCACTTTGGCCAAAAGTGGGGGGATGTTAAAGCCATTTTTAGATTTTTCCCATTATAGTGAATAGGGAACAATGAGCTTCATTTTATAGAGTGATTCAGCTTGAATTATAGTTTGAAGTGGAAGACAGGACAGTGTGTCAGAAGCAAAACAGAATTTTGGAAAATGGATAGATACAGATACATGGTGGATCTTAGGGCCCATGCATGCCTCTAATATGTAGATTATTGAATTACTGCAGCACAGTCTATGTGGTGCTCCCCTTGCATTTGGTTCAGAAGCTACAGATAATCCAAAATTAAACATAGCACTACTTTTGCTATGCCATTAGCCTGAAGTTGACCTCATGGAGTCCTTAATCACTCTATAACCCTGTGTTCCTTGTCTTTATTCATTTCTAAATTACATCCTACGAAGTACTCAAAAGCAAATAAAGATCAACATAAACAGAATGTAATTGTTTTAGAGCTTGGTGAGAAGTATTGTGTGTTTCTTGTTTATGAACCTGGATTCCCTGCATTTATGTCCGTTTAACTGATTTTTTAAAATTGTACATTTAGTAAGAAGTGGGGGGATAACAGATTAAAAAATCAAAGGGGGGGGGCACACAAAAAACTGTCAGCTAAACTGTCCTAAATTCCTAATTGTCCAAACAGATATCCAAAGAAAGTTGGTGTTTATAGAACATATGTTCGAATGTAGCAAGGGGGTCAAGTTCTTCAGAGCATTGTGTAATAGATAGTGAGCATTTATCCTCCCAGGCTTGACATCAAGGGTTTGCAAAGTCCATTTCTCTTATCTTGCCTCTAATCCCCATGGTACAAGAATATAATTTAGATGTGCATGGACACCCACAAATTTGCCAGGACAAAGTTAATCCAGGCAACATTTTTTGATAAAAGCAGTAAAGAACACTGGACAAGCCCACATCATATGTTTCAACAAGCCATTTCCACCTCCAGGATCTGAATGAGGCTTTCAATTTTTGTCGAATCAATCTCAATTTTAAATCTAAAGGAGCATTCTGTATATATTCTAAAGCAATTTTCCATTGTTTGGATATATAGTACATTTTAGCTTCCTGTTCTATTCTCCCATAAGTTCCCCAAGTTCTACTTTACAAGCTCCTGATTGATATTTGTAAACGATGGTTATGTGATTGATTCTCTGAAAAGATCCAATCATTCCTTCCTGCAATTTAGGGGGTGCTGAAGCACCAAAGCAACTGGAACATAAATAGACACCAACAGGTGTTGTAAATGAAAATACTTCCAATCAGCACCCATTGATATCTAGTCTGTAATATGGGAAACTGTAAACACACACACACACACACATTACCTGTTTCTATCAGCTGACTTGCAGAGTAAATCCCACAGTCTACACATTTCTTTTTAAAAAACACACACACCATAATTTCCTCTCTATGTTCCAATCTGGGTTACTCTATTAAGATAATTTAGCATGAGCATATAGATTTATAGCTGATGGAACCATACGCAATGTCTCTATAGTCTCTGAAATTGAAGGTGGTATAAGTCTGTGCTGCTGTTCCAAAAAGGGGTGTTAAGTAAGCCATCTGGGGTATTCATAGAAAAAGACTTGCCACTTGTTCATACATGCTGGCATAAATGGCTTATGGACTAAACTAATGGCTGAAAAATTAATTCCTTCTCTCTGTATGAACAACTGCATTCACATCAATGTGCTTCACAAATAACATTAAAGAGATATATATCCATATCTCCAATCAGATAAAATAGAAGACAAATATTTACACAGTGCAGGGGCATACACTGGCAAAAATTAGTGCCTCCATTGTAAGCATTAAATATATTGTATGGATTGTATCATAAATGTTTTATTAGACCTCAGTCTGTAGGCTAAGGACAGGTACAAATAAAATTGGCCAAAATATGGAGATATTGTCTACATCTTTTGTGCTGTTCCATATTTCCCCCCATGATTTCTTTTGCAGGTTTGAAATTAAGTGAATGGATGGGCGGCTAAACAGCACTGTAATACTTACTATACTGTATACATCTCCTTGCTAATTTTAAGCACATATGAGCTTAAGCACAGTATTCATATTTCTTTAGGATGGGTGTGTGTGAGGGGTGGCTGTAGTCGGTCATAGGAAAGATGACAAATTTGATATGTCGTGGTGCCATCTTGTGGTTCATGCATAAAAGATATACTCTATATCATGTAATCATTGTAATGAACTAAGTTTATTTTAAATTTGTGTCCTGCCCTATCCAATAAATACAAATGTGTTAAACTAAACCACTACTGGGCAGTTCCCAAGTGTGAGGGACTGGGCAGAGAAGGAATGGTGGAGACCGTCTCCCCAGCCTGACCATTCCAGACAAGAGGAAGACAGTTCAGAATTACAACAGGGTTTGAGGGAGGTCGCAGCTCAGAGGCAGATGAGGGGGAAAGTTGGGAAATAATGCGAGAGGGGGAGGAGCAGCTAGCTGACAGGCTGTCACTAGAAAGCATTCCAGACCCACCATCTTCCAGAAGCCGGCGAGCCTTAAAAGTAGGAGAGCAAAGAGCTCAAGACAGAGGGCAGGTAGCAGCACACGTAGAGATGATGTTAATAATGAATGAGGGAGTGGGAGGGATGGGGAGTGGAGATTCACTTGGGACAATGCCATTATCCAAAGCCCCTCTCTTTAAATACTGAATAAAAAGCAGGTAGGTGGCAAGAAGAAACTTCCTTGTCTTTGTACATTTCTGGCAACCAACCGTGGGAGTTGCATGTAGCCACGTGACACGAAGTGTCAATAAGATTACCTTCCAAATGCTGTTAGTGGGATATGCATGTACCAAATGTACATCTTGATCCATGTACCCTTTTTTATTCAAACACACTGAATTCAACTAAATCAAGGCTTTACCTCCTGGAAAGAGAATGGCTCCTTCAATCTACAGAGCACCCACACTTGTGGGGTGTGGAATGGGAGCTATTCCATTCTTTCACAAACAGACTCTAGTGCCCCCAAATCTGCTGTGAAGGATTGTGGAACTTCCAAAACAGTGATCCTGGTGGCACCAGAAGCAGCAGGGAAAAGCAGAAGCAGCCAAAATCATCTCCTTTCTCCAGCATCCAGATGAGCATATAAATGTGTAGCTTAGCCTTTAGTGTCATTTGTTAGCATGTTTATAGTCATATGAAGGCAGATTGAGCGGAAAATAGTGGGGCCACTGGTCAAGAAGGTGGTTTCTGCACATGCTGTAGAGGGAAGTGAGGTACAGATGGGGCTCATCAACCTGGGAAGGTAGCCCATCTAGGGGATGGAAAACTTTGATCCTAAACCTCCGCTGCTTTGTTGAGCCTCTAGTCTAGCAGAACTCAAACAGCCATCAATAATGCGCTTAAATAGCCTATTTGTGTTTAAACCAAATATTTAGGTGTGCACTGACCATGGTGGAAACAGATGAAGAAACATGTTACAGATGCAAATCTGTATGTTTCTCAGTCAGTATGCTGGGCTATATCCCAATGGTAACCCCGCTATTAAATGATTCTTCACCTGTCTTGTGAAAATTCACAGTGGCATAGATACTTAATGCTTTAGCAATCGATACCTCCACATCATCAGGATATGGAGCATGCTCATGAGGTATTTAGTGACTTAAACCATTGGTTCACCTAGGTTGGTACAGTCTAATCAGACTGTTACAGCTTCCAAAATCAAATGTACACTTCTTGCTCAACCCTGTTACCTGAGGGTTTCCTTTAACTGCAGATACCAAATAATGAAAATCTTCTACATGCAAAGTGTACAATTTTCCACTGAGTTATGGCCCCTACACATACATATAGCCTTTTCAGGATGTTGCTTATCATACCTGGAAAACTGGAGCAAGCAGAAACTTACATATGGGATGTCTGGTAATGCACCGAACCAAGTAAAAAACAAACATACAGACCCAAACCATCGTTGTCCTTTGTTTGGCTGATCTCTGTGGGTGAGAAAGAAAGCTCTGCCCAGTCTCCCAACTTTGCTTAGCACCAACGTTCCGTGCAATTTCAAGACTACTTCAAACAGTGCCAGAGAACAATGTGGAGTCAGTTACGTGTGCAACACTCTACAAGATAAGAACTATATTGCAATGGAGCCCACCCGTCTAACCCTAGGCATTGTGATGATAGAGCACTACCTTAGTAAATAAAAAGGCATCTTGTAAGAAATTAGAAAATTGTTATCGCATGTACAGCGTGCACTTTAATGTATTTTGGAATAATTATGTCAGCCTGCCATTAGTTTAATTAAATTTTTTACACCTTCTTGATTAGACAGCCAGTTTAATGACATCTTCCACACTTTGAGCTGTGAAGTGTGGCTCATTTTAAAATTCTGTAATAAGAAAATGTAAATCTGATGAACATCTTCCAGACAGATGTAAGAAACACACACACTCAAATACCAACCATTTATAGTTTTCCCTACTAAGGGGAAAAAGCAAAGAATAAGCAGATAATTAGTGATTTCCCATGAATTACAATTATATAAACACGATGATTTTAAGAAATACGACTTCTTGGTAAGTAAAGGTGGGTGGTATTAACTCAGGGCCAGATGTAGCCTTCAAAATCAACATTTGAGAGGCATTCTATTTTGTAAGCTAAATAACTATTAGTGTATATACCGAGGAAGTGAATGCTTATAATGCATTTAACACAGCAACACCTTTAGCAAGATCCATAAACCACAAATGCCTGCATTTAACCTGGCTTAGTTCCCATTAAAGTATAGTAGATAAAGTGGTTTGTGGCTTTAATGTGACTGCTGATGGAACAATACATAAAAACCTTCAGGGAGGGAATGTAAGTGCTACAGCATGCATTCATTAAATACAGAAAAGCATAAAATTACATATTTTGAGATCTTGAAAGATTATGGCAGCATACCCAAACACAGTCTGGTAGAATGTGCACTCCAAGCATAAATGAGAAAAATGCAGGCAAAGTATAGCCAGGGCAAAGTAATATATCCATGTAGTTTGCATCTTTTGAACAGCTCCTTACCTTTGGCAACACTTTCCAAGCATGCTACTATCACCAAGTGCATCTGTCTCAAGCATCCTTTTGCAAAAGGTCGCAAACATGTGTGTCCCAAATGAAATATGAAAAGCTTCAAATTTTTTCCAATCATTTGTCTCTTGCTCAAATTGTAATGCATTCGGGGGGGGGGGACTCTTGCTGTCTACTCTCAATCACCTACTCATATTGCTTCAGTGGTGGCCCCTGTGAAGGAAATCTCACTGTGCTTCTCCTTCTGTGCTACTATATGGCAGCATTCCAAGTGCCATGGGGGGAAACATGTTCTCCCAATACTGTCATCAGGGCCCAAACTAGATTATTGAATTTACTGGCCCACTTTGACCATCACTTTAAGCTTCAATGTGTGTTTTATATATATGTATGTCATTTTATTTCTATGCTGTCTTTCCATAGTTAAAACCACACTCAAGGTGGTTTACAACATGGGGGATAATATATAATTACAAATATAAGCAATAAATGATACACATCAAAAAGTACACAGCCAAATCAAACAATTCACCCATAAATAAGACTGGAAATAAAGATGCAAAAATTTGATATCAGTTACAACAACAACCCTCTCGCAACAAAATCCCCTAAACAATTTTCCAGCCCAAGATTCTGTTTAGCAACCTCTGCTTTTATGGCTGGAATCAGTCAAGGCCCCACTTTTCCAGGCCTGCTGGAAAAAGGCCTACAAGGCAGGGATCGGGTCTTCCAGGACTCACAACCAAGATGGTGTTAAAGGTGAAAGTACCGTATGCAGGTGCAAAGGGGGGGGGGAGATTGTGGTCACTTTGCTCTTTGTCTGCTCCTACACTAGTAGGAATCAAGCCATGGTTTGGATTAGCCTTTTGTCCAAACCCAGACTTGTAGTTTGTCCCAATCCAAACAAACCATGAGCTGCAATCAAGGTTTGTTCATGGCTAACCACTTTGGTTTCTTTGGAGAGAGATAAACCATAAACGCAACTTTCAATGAAATATTAAGACTTAGCACTTGGTAGCACAGCAGGAGAGGAGGCAAAGTGGTCAGGACTTTCTCCCCATACATCAGCACACTGCACGTTCATCTTTAAACCATACTTAACTGAGGTTTAAAGTGACATGCAAATGAAGCCACTGAGTGATTCTCTGGTGTGTGTGTGTGTGTGTGTGTGTGTGTGTGTGTGTGTGTGCTTTGGATAAGGAATAACTCAGTTACCAAGCCATATGCAATTCAGAAATCGTTCAGATAATGTATCTGGTAGAAGTGCATCAAGAGGTATTCCCATTCTAGCAATGCTTTCTAAAGTAGTCTTAAAGTATAATCAAGAATTCTGCTGTGAACTTGTAAAAAATATTTGCAACGCACTTTTTTTTTTTGCTCTGGGCAAAGGAAGCTTTCTGGTGCACTTCATCTGACTAAGCTATTTAAAGATTTTGTTTTAAGGTGGCATCAACACTTTACTTCCCTGGCAACTATGTCAACAATGTCTTCCTAGCCTAATAGCCTCTGCCTAACTGAATAACTAAGAGGAAAAATTGCACTCATTACTCCAACATCAAGAAAATCTGGACAAAAATAATGAAGTTAAAAATAAAAGCTCACCAGATGAAAATGAATGGCATGAACTATTTTCATTGCTATGCATATACTGGTGTATGAGAATTTTTATTTCAGTCTTATGATCTCTGTGGTTCTCTTAAAATGTGGGTCATATAATATTACTTACACTTTTACAAATAAAACTGAGCATCATTTGTTGTTGTCAAATATGATTCTAATCCTTTATAGTAGAATAACTCTATGACCAGAGTGGCTGGGGGAACCCAGCCAGTTGGGTGGGGTATAAATAATAAAATTATTATTATAATTAATGAGCAGGTAATGAGTACTGTTCTGCATTCCTCTTGTGATTAAACAATAGCTGCATTTTCTTTCCAAAATGTGTCTTGGCTTCCTTTTAAAACAGCATCTTAGCTAATATAATGTGATAGTTGTATCTAATCAGTAGAAATGTAAACAAACACTGACTGATGAGAAACCTAACAATGCTGTACCAGACAAGGGTTTCTGTATTGTCAACCGATCAGATGGTTCTGGGAAGCCCTCGAGAAAGGCTTGAAAGCAACTGGCTGTAAGTGAACAAATGTCTCTACATCAGTAGCACTCCATGAATTTGTCTTTTTATGCCATGGCCATCACCACAGATTGTTGCAATAGATTCTGTGACTTAATTATGAATAAAACTTTTTGTGTTTGTCACTTTTCCCTAACCTACCAGTTATGAGGAATACCTATTCCAAGCAGTTGGGTGTGGGGGAGGAGGAGAGAGAAATATGAATGTCCACATTCCCCAGACCACATGCACAACTCTATATAAACTACCATGTTCTGTTTCTGCTTGGTTTCCTTCCCCCACCCACCCATACTAAAAAGTCATTAGCATGGTAGCATTCCTTCATAGAGAAGGTATTCTGCTGCCTGATCATTTTGACTGCCCTGATTTACATCTCTAAAATATCCTTGTAAACCTGTTACAAGCAGAACAGTACATGGTAATCCAGACAAATACTTTCCACTGGCTTCCACATAAACTCAGCCAAGGCAACCAGTTGTAGTGTGAGGACCCGATCCCCGCTTTGTGGAATGAAGACACACGGACACAGTGTATAAGGTTAATGGGCAAGAAAAGGCGACAACTTTATTGATTACAGCAAGTGAGAAGATATTGGCTTAGGCATTGGACCACGACAGATTGACTCCACCCACTCGGAGAGGGGTGAGCCTAAAAGGGGGTTTATTCACCAGTAGGTGGAGCCTGTTGATGCTAATACAACTATAAGCTCTCCCCTGATGTTACCGAGGGTCGTGCCATGGCCCCACGCCACACAGGCATCAGACAGGATCCACAACTGCCGGATTCCTTTAACGGAATACCCAAATTTGAAGGGGTAGGCGATGGCCACACCTAGCCCTTCCACACACCAACAACACATTCCAATGCCTAACTGCCAAATACCAAAAAAGTTGTGACGATTGCTACGAGGTAGGCAAAAAAACCCAAAGGCCTAATGCCAATTGGAAAAATTCCTACCAGGCCCCCTGGGCAACCTGGGCGACCAACCAAAGGTCCATAGCAAGGTCAAGCGAAAAGCTAAGCCCTAAGCCCTAAGCGAGTAGTGGGTGGGTGACTCGCGACGAGAAGGAGAAAAGTGAGGCGGAATGGCTGGCGTAGCGGTACCTTAAACTGCAAACCATGCCCCCTCCAAGCCACCCGGTTGGGCGCTTACCTATGGACATGGTGCGCCAGCCAGGAGAGTGGGGCAGGGGGCATAATGCCCCCTGTGTGACGCAGAAATCGCGTCCCGCCCACAACACCTCCCCTCTCAGAGGAGGAGAGGCTTTATCCACTTGACTAATGCCAGTGGTGTCATGGCCACAGTCAAGATGCAAGCTCTGTTGGCTTCTTGATACACTTACTAAGCCAATGATCTGCTTCTTCCAACATACAGTGGTACCTCAGTTTTCGAGCGTAATCCGTTCTGTGAGTTTATCATACTACATAAAAACCACTAAGACTCATGATTTATATCTATGTTTTTGTGGTGCTGGCAAGCATCAGATCTGTGGTTGTTGTTTTTTTAATGTACAGTCTAAGATTTAATTTGATGGTGATGGTTTTGGTGGTGGTACTTATGGTCATGCAAATTTGGAAAGGATCATTATAATTCTACCATATCTAACTTGCACTATATCTTGACTCTTCAGAAAAGCAGTGAGTGCATATGCACTCTCTGTTTCTTTGATCACTTCCAGATGACCTTTTTATTGAGCATTCATCATGAGATTAGATGATGTGAGATTTGATGATGCCAGCTATTTACTTCTTATTTTCAGGAAGCTTAGACAATGTTGTGTCAAGCAACTGTTACACCAATGTGTTCTCCTATCGCTTTCTTTCTCACTAAGAGTTTAATATTTTGGGGACAGTGGGTTTGTGGTGCAAGACCTCTAAATCAACTCTAATTGCATAACCTGAATTTCTTGATATATGATTTAACGCCCAAAACAAAACAGTGACTGCCTTGTAGTGCCCTTTTTGTCTGCTCAAAGATGAGGAGGAATGATGGGATTGGGGAAAAAGAAGTAACAAGGGTACTGTCTCAAAATTTCACATGTGCCCGTGGACCACGAAACATTGGCAATCCTTGATTCAGTTGTTTATTTTATTTTGTTGTTAAATAGAATGTTATACGCAACCTTAGTAGGAAACAAGAGAGAAGGGTAAATATGCTCCCACTGTCTCTAATTTATGATATCACATCCTGGTGAAACTCTCACATCTATTTTTGCCTTTCTGGCATTCCTTTTAAGTGTGTATAGTTATGAACTGTTAGAGTTGTCATCCTTTAGGGTTTAAGTCCTTACCCAGGGTTTCTCAAAATAAAATGTGATCTATAAAAAACGGAAAAAAATAGGGCTTTATGAGTTTTCATCAGTGAAATGCTGGAGCGCATGGTGAAAAATGACTCTCTTCACATATTTTTTTCCTGTGATAACTATGGGGTTTCATACCTCACTGAGGGGGGATAAGTGCAATAATGCAATTTAATTCTATTTAAACCGGAATTAGAAATAGCACTTCTGATCTATATTTTCTCATTTATATCACCCCTTCCTTCTATTTTCTTTGACATTATACTGCACATAAGCACACCCACTTGCAGATATTTGGGTCACCATCACCTCACTTATCATATGACTTTTAGTTTCCCAGTGATGACACCAAACATTTAAACACATCCTATTTTAATCTGAACATTTCTTCACTTAGCATAAATTAGTATACCAGATGTCACCTTTTAATTAACACATTGGAATTTGGGAGCTGTAGCTTTCTCTGGTAACAAACTTTCCATCACACCGACATCTGTGATTTATGCTTCCAACTTTTATGCAATGTATTTACATAATCTTTTTGATTTAAGCAAAGATAACATATCCTTACAGTTCTGTAGAACTAAATCCCGAGGGGATAGTTAAAACCCAATCAATGCTTGGCTTAAAGCTTCCTCTTCTAATGCTAGTGATCATAAGTGTACACCATCAAATATTCTCATAGTGAAACTCTGTAAACTGGGTTGGGGAAGGGGGGTGGGATTGTATCAACCCCACAGTTAGCTTCTGCTGTGCAAAACAAAAAGGAAACACATTGCACATGAAACGGAAACTCTAGAAGCAACTTAATTTTAAGTCTTCAGATGCATGAAACTGATTGCATTTGTTCAGCTGCTAACCTATTCCTCAGAGATATTTGATAAGTAAGGCATTTATGCTTATGTAGTGCTCTGTAAAAGCCTGCTTTGCTTGCTTGAGCACGCTAAGCAAAAGGGAGTCTGCATAATGCAGCAATAATTTTGACCCTCAGCAGGGGTATGGCCTGGCTCTTTGCAGGTTTGACTGTAAGGAGAATGGCAGTCAATATTCCTTGCTTCTCATGCTTCCAGTGCGCATAGATATGAAGGGAATGCACTCTCACGACTTTTATCATATCCATTTTGAGCATGCACACCTCCTACTATGCACCCAATAGCTACAACACGTAAAAGAGCCTTTCTTATAAGGACATAAAAGGACACGATTAAAGCCTGCTGATTCACACCCATGGTTCATCTAGTCTAGCATTTAATTCCCTACGGAGGCCAGCAGAATTGCTCCCAGAAGCTCACAAGCAGGCACAACTATGACGCTGTTTGTCCTCAGCATATGGTATGTATTATGGAAATATATAGCATACAAGTTGGTAACATATTGAATCTGAACCTGGAGAACATATTTAGCTATCATGACTAACAATAGACTCATCCTCTATGGCAACCTTCTTCAAACCTGAGGCCCCATATATTTTGGAAAGCATGGACAATGATCAAGAATGGTGGAAGTCGTAGTTCAACAACATCTGGGGATCTGAAGTAGCAGAAGACTGCTTTAAAGTTTATTAAGGTTTCCTTAGACCAGATGGTCCAATGGTCCAAATGAGCTCCTTATATCCAACATATGAAATAAATAAAACATTAATCTTTCTTGGAATTGCCAATGAACTAGAAAGATATAAGGCCCCTTCATTCTGAGTTGAGTGTTAGACCCCAGTCTTGGTGCAGTTCCTGGCAAATTATAAAGCCATTATTTTTCAAGTTTTATTTCACATTGAAAAGACCATTAAACAGAATGTCAAAGCAGTATTACAAAGCCTAGAGTCCATAAAAATTAACAGTGTGATTATGAACAGATGCACAAACTGATTAGTAAAAATAAAGAGACCATTTGGCATGACGACAAGTCTTAATTGGGCTCTTTGAAATTACACTGAACTGCGTTTAGTTAAACCTTCCTCCTTCCCATTGTACAGTAGTACCTCGGGTTAAGTATTTAATTCGTTCCGGAGGTCCGTTCTTAACCTGAAACTGTTCTTAACCTGAAGCACCACTTTAGCTAATGGGGCCTCCTGCTGCCCCTGCGCCGCCGGAGCCCGATTTCTGTTCTTATCCTGAAGCAAAGTTCTTAACCTGAAGCACTATTTCTGGGTTAGCGGAGAGTGTAACCTGAAGCATATGTAACCCGAGGTACCACTGTATTAAATAAAAAACATGCAAACCTTATAAGAAATAATGAAAATCTATGCTGAGGTAGAGTGGAGAGGGAGAGAGAATGAATGAATGAATGAATGAATGAATAATAAAAATATACAACTCTTCATCTGATGAACACAGGTTGGTTCACAGTATAAAAATACAAAAGGATTACACAAAACACATAATAAAAACAAAAACAAATAATCCCCCTCCCACAAACACATGTAAAAGAATGCAGAATATTAATCAGCCCAAAGGCCTGTTTCAAAAGAAGTACTTTCACTTGGTGCCTAATATGTAGCAAAGGTGCCAGGCGAGCCTTCCAGAGAAGAGCATTCCACCACAGAAAAGGCCTGTTCTTATGTTGCCACCTTCCAGACATCTCATGGAGGAGGCACACAAAGAAGGGCCTCAGATAATGACTGCAGGGTCTGGGTCAGTTCATATGGGGAGAGGCAGTCCTTGAGGTATTGCAGCCCTGAGTCATTTAAGGCTTTATCGGTCAAAATCAACACTTTGAATTGGGCGAGGAAACTAACTGGCAGCTAGTGCAGTCAGGCAAGGATTGCTGTAATATGCAGCCCCCGTGGAGCAACCTGGCTACCAAATTCTGCAACAGCTGAAGTTTCCAAGCAGCCTTCAGAGATAGCGCTAGGTATAATGCATTGTAGTAATCTAACCCAGAGGTTACCGGGCAGAAATTATACTATCCCTGTGCAGATATGGGCACAGTTGGACCATCAGATGAGCTGATGGAATGTACTCCATGCCATGGAGGCCACCTGAGCCTCGAGCGGCAGCACAGGATCCAGAAGAAGCATTCATGGTCACAAGTTGCTCAGCTGAGCATTCATTTTCGCAGTTGAAGTATATCAAAAATCCCAACAGAACAACTATGTTACAAAGTAAATAGAAGCAAGTATAGAAGAAGATATGTTACATAAGATGACTTTTGAGGATCTGATCAAAGACTTTGCAATTTGAAAAAGTAGAACTTTCCCCCCAAATATAAATAAAGTGGAAGTATATAAAAACAAACATTATTTTCCATCTTGCTGTAGGTTTTGTTTCATTTCAAAAATAATATGTTATATTTCATTTACTGTTGTTTATATTTTGAGTTAGATATACATGGGGACACCAAAATATTTTAAGTGTTTAGGGCTTAATCCCACCATGTCCAAATTGCATACCTAAATTTTAGGAAAATTGCAAGCACAGCAAATACATTGTTTCAAATACATTGTTAGTGTGAGAGAAAAGGCAGTTCAGTGAGGATGAAATATATACAATCATATTTATTTCCAAAATGCAGGGTGTCTGCGGTGTGTGTGTGTGTGAAACAGCCAGTCAAGGAATACTGCTAGATACCAGATTATGAGACCAAATCATGAGATTAGTAAATGCACTGCAGATAATCAATTAGCGGTAACTATAGAAATTGCAATCCCCATAAAATTGCATGATCGGAAACCAAGAGAACTTCCTCATCAATAGTTCAGTATATGAATATAGTCAGCTTCTAATAACGGGCAAAGGTTAAGCGCACGCAAATGGTTGACCTCACCCCTCCAAGGATTCCATCCTCGTCCTCAGCTTGCACATGGGAAGAACATCTGCCAAAAGTACATCCAATTGAGCTATAATCAATGTTGAGTAAAGATTGAAAAGGCTTTCTTCGCACAGTGGCAAATTGGTCACAGTAGACCACTGAGGAAATTTCCGCCCCATCCCTGGGAGCCAAGACGTAGAATCCAGCCAGACTGATTGCTCAGAAGGTATTGTTCTACAAATTATACACTAATTTCAGTGCCCAAGTCAATTTCAGAAATTAACTGCAGATTCTCAATGAGTAAGGAGTTAAAGTCATTAGCTGCTGGATATCACCATAGTGACTGCTGGCTTGAGTACAGACTCTGATTAATGCCGACCACACAGGTGCAAAATAAGGACACAAATTCAAAATACTCTCCATTTATATTTCTAGAAAGGGGAAGGGTTTCAGGAAAGGAGAGCTCCTCTCATAATACATCAATGCATTAACAACTGGGGGAAAGTATATTTTGAGACCATTATTCAAAATTTGGTGACTTCACAGAACCAGATAATGAGAAACTAAGGTAGTAGGAAGTAGGACTAATGCAAGATTCAGCTGTAAAGTTGTGGGGAAATGAACCGCCACCTTGAATAATTGCACACACTTTCCTAAAAAAAAAGCTAGCATACAAGTATGAACCAAGCATGCTTCGTTGCTGACTTGAACATTTTTTCCATTTACTTTGCTTTTTATTTACTTCATGGAAATAACTGGATTTTATTAGAAGATGTGGTTTATATAACATTGCATGTTAATTCTATAGGATAATATCAACATGGAGATGTAAAGCAGCCTATTTCTCAATTTCTACTTGTAGGCTAATGTAATTAGCTATATTTGCAGGTCCTAAAAGTTACCATGAAGACAGAAGTTCCCCAAACTATAAAAGCAAAGATTGTGCACATGTACGATCCTCTTAACATTGTAGAGAAATACACATTATAGGTGGAAACTTGAGGAATTTAATCCTTTTGTCTCCGAACAGGTTTATTGAGAGTCAACAGAAAGAACGTTTTTTAAAGGGGGCTGGTGGTGAAAAATGCGTACTTATTTGTATGTGAGGGGAATATTTTAGATTTCCCAGCAGTAGCACTTTGATCTATCGCATGAGAACGAGAGTGCTGCCCTTGCAAGTGTCACGGTGGGGGGTGAGGATGAGAGTAACATAAACCAATTCTTCTAGGCTATTGCAGAGTTGTAGTTGAGGCAGGCCTAAAAACCCATCCTTGCAGAGCCCCAGCAATGGGGAAATTTGTTGCAAGATGCAAACTGCCATTAGAACTTATGCTAGTATATAAGATGATAAGAAGAGTCTGTTGGATCAGGCCAATGACATCTTGTTCTCACAGTGGCCAAGCAGATGCCTATGGGGAACTGACTGGCAGGATTCGAGCACTACAGCACTCTCCCCGTCTGTGGTTTCCAGCAGCTGATATTTGGGAAGATCACTACAGTGGAACCTTGGTTCCTGAACGCCTCCATTGTCGTACGTTTTGGTTCTCGAACGCCAAAAACCTGGAAGTAAATGCTTCCATTTTCAAACGTTTTTCGGAACCCGAACGTACGATGCAGCTTCTGCTGAGTGCAAGAAGCTCTTGCAACCAATGGGAAGCCGTGCCTTGGTTTTCCAACATTTTGGAAGCTGAACGGGCTTCCAGAATGGATTTTGTTCGAGAACCGAGGTACCACTGTACCTCCAACTGGGCGGGCAGGGTATAGCCATCAGGGCTAGTAGCCTTCTCTTCTATGAATTTGTCCAGTCCTCCTTTTTAAAGCCATCTAGGCTGGTGGCCTCCAGGAGCTTGTGGCAAGGTAGTTCCAGGCCCATGTCAGGAAAGAGCAATGACCTCAAATGTGAGTTCAAGCAAAGTAAAACGGCAATTGATGGAAAATAGAATACAGCTGTACTGTTAAATGTGAACGATTGAGTTCCATGTCCAAACAGATGAAAAACTATTCTTAAATTCTAAAAGAAAGAGAGAGAGATTACATTAGGTGGACAGCACCTCACCCATACTACATTAGATTCCTATTGCCTTCCCAGCATGATACAAGACACTTACATTTATTGGTAAAGCCCTAAATATCTTTGGTCCACCATCATTTCTTTTTCAAAGTGTGACCAAATTAAGACCCTGCTAATATTATCCATATGCTATTTGTGGACATGGATATCCACTTTGAGCAACACAGGTACACCAAGGAGCTAAGCAGCTGCCTCTCATTTCCAGCACAGGTTCATTTCAAACATCGTGAGTAGCCATGCATAGTACTGCACTGTAGGGGTCAGATGGGATTACCATGAGGAATTATAAAATATACATCAAGCCATCGTGTCCACGATGAAGACATTGTGTTGACTGGGTTTGTTATATTGACGATAATTTCTGATTAAATCCCATAAGATTCTACATTCATGCCCTTTTCATGCCCTTTTGACTCTACTGCCCATTTCTCTCCCCTCACATGTCACGTACACAGCAGCTCAGCAGTTGCTTCGCTAGGCAGGCATCCTGGGCCATAAAGATTGTGGGCAAGCTTATTTGAAGTAGCTGTCTAATGTATATTAATCTTAGGATGTTAATTTTAGGGGCAGGAAACAGATCTCACATGAAGGTGATACTGATTGCTATCCTCCTGGCCATCCTCCTTATCATATGTATTGCTTGTTTATTACCTCCGGGGTTGCCAGATGCTCTCCTTTGTAGTCCTGTTCTTTGTTTACCCCAGAAATATTTGTGCTTAATTAGTTTTAGTAGTTTAACTTTCTCCCCACGTGGGTTTGTGGAAATGCTCAGAAGAAATCTGATTGGTTCTTACGAACACTCTGTAAAAAGCTCTTTTGTGAATAAAAACTACCTGGGCGAGGGGGCTGCAGATTCGGACAAGCACAGAGAGACACCCTTCCCAGAGTCTTGCTGGTTCAAGCCTCTGTGTGTATTCTTATTAATCAGAGTTCAATCCTTCCTTTACTTTGCAAACGCAACACTGCACTGCTAATTAAGCAGCACAATTCTTTACAATGTAAATTTCAGGGTTTATCTGCTCAGAAACCCCCAGTTGAGTATGTATAAGATTGTATCTGAATAAGTTCTTAATTATGTGACACCCCTAATGTTTAGGTTTATATTAATAAGTAAAATGGTATTTTTCTGGCTAGATATTTCCACAGGGCATGTGATTTGGGGTCCCTTAGCAAGGAACACATGGGCTCCAATACAGAAATCTGCATAAGCTTGAATATATTATGAACCGCTTAAACACACACATTACCCTATTTATTTCAAATGACATGCATACATATTCAGTTTTGAGGGAAACTCTGGTTTGCAGCAGAACTCTGCAGGCAACCATCATTCCCGCACCTGTGCAAAATGTTGCAATAAAGTTTTATGTTCTCTGGATATCATATGCTAAATAATTCACAAGTACTCAATAAATGTGACCCAGGATGAATTACCTGAGTTACCACTTTAAATGGGTTTATAAATTCAACTGAGTGGTAGGGTTAAGATTTGGTCAGAATGTGAGTTCCAGGAGATTAGCTATTCTCAGATTTCAACATATGCTGAAGTTTCATATTTAGTAGTCTTCTGTTTTGTTAAGGTTTCTTTCCTCCCTTCCCAGTCTCCTAGTAACATTTCTTTCACAACCTTTCAAAGAAAATGATTTCAGGTGCCCCTTGTCTGTAAGGACAATTCCTCTTTGCATTACATGACAGCTCTATGGAACATGATGGAGTTCTTAATTACACCAAACTCAGTGGCCTAAACAATCCTATAGCAATAGGTCAGCACCATATTGCCCATTATATTTTGAAAGCATTGTCTAAAACCAAAAGGTAGGTTTAAAAGTGATCTAATCATAGACTTGGATGTTGCCCCCATGCCCTATCACAGGCATAGGCAAACTCTATCCTCTAGATATTTTGGGACTACAACTCCCATCATCCCTGACCACTGGTCCTGTTAGCTAGGGATGATGGGAGTTGTAGTCCCAAAACATCTGGAGGGCCAAGTTTCCTGCGCCTGCCCTATCATATGTTGTTTCAGAGTCCTTCAGTAGTTTGCGGAGTTGAAGGGGAGTGGGCAGCTAAGAAACTCTACTGTGTGGGCAGAGTTATGCTTCTCCCTCTTTGCATCCACCTGATTAACATCATGTCGCTCATAGAGTTTTTATCTTTTTATAGCTGTTAATCTACCCTTATATGTGTTTCCATGATGGCAGAACCATTCGTGAGTTTCGAAAATTGTGTCTCTATCCTAGAAATATCTGCTTAAGTCTTGTTAAATCTCTAAGTGGAGAATCTAAGTGGGTATAGGATTTCAGCCTTCACTGTAGTTAAAAGTAAAAATAAAATAAAAATGCAAGCCAGTGCATTGTGAAAACACTGGTGGAGAATGACAAGAGACATGCATTTATTTATTTTTATCACTTTTTTAAAAGTACTTGAAAGGTCATGCATGTGAAGTGGGCCTGAATGTTTAAGCGCTGTCTGTCTATTAAAGGATCAATTCCAGCATGCCCTCTAAGAGTGCAGGGTGTTTACTGAAGCCTTTGCTTGGGAACAAAGGAATCTGCCTTATACAGAGTTAGACACCTGACTCTACTTGTATTTCTTTAATTGTTGGGCCCAGCACAGGGTGGGAAAGTGCCTGGTCAGGCAAAGGGCCTCTCTTTCCCCCCTGAGCTCCACCCTGGCACAGCATCTCTCTGAGATGCTGAAATTGGGTTTTTGGTGGGGGAAGGAGACTGGCCTGGTGCTTCTCCACTCTGCGCCATGCCCAGCTTTTTAAAAAATGAAAGAAGAGGGACCAGATGCGTGAGTCCTGACTGTCCCTGCCACTTATTCCCATTGCCACCTGGTAAGCTCATGAAGGGCAGCAGGATCAAGCAGCAAGTAGGGTTGCAAGACTCCTCAGGGTTGACCTGAAGTCTCCAGGTTCACCTGTGATTCCCCCCTCTCCTGGGGACGGGACTTGAATCTCCAGGTGGGCAACAGTACCTTTCCTAACCAGGTTCCCTAACCACATGGGAATGAATGATCAGTTCACTGGGAGCACTTCTTTAGCTAAGGGTTCCATCTTAATTGCCAACCAATGACTTATTTGCTGACTTTTTTTCTGACCGGCATGCTCCCAGTGACTGTGATTAGTGCTTAATGTGTCATGCTTAACATCATCACTGGGCGCCCGCCGACATGACATCAACAGGATGCTGTCCCAGACCAGCTCTCAGGTTTGGGCTCTGTAGTCTCAGGGTCTGGAAAGCTGCTGACCTGGAAATGCTAGCAGCAAGGGAACTCATCCAGCCCAGACCCTGCAGAAGCTATTCTTTCCTTCTCCACAAAATGCTCAGTGCCACATCACAAAAGGATACAATGCAGTGATTTGACCCCAGAGGCACGGGGGTGGGCGGATGGCTGCAGCTGCTGCAGTGTTTTTCTATTCAGAACCAATTCCCTTTTTTGGGGAGGGGTATATTAGCTCAACTATGCTGCATCTGGCTCTGTTTTTATAAACACTCCACACATACATACAGATTTTGTGATATCTTAAGTAAAATGTTTTGCTATGTTTGATCCTAAATTTCCTCCAAATTATGCAAATATGTTCATTAATTTATAGCTGACTTAAATTTAGTTTATGTGGCAAATTATAAGCATCCAGCTATAGTGCCTTGGACAACAAATTACAGTTGTGAAAATGTTACTCGAATTAGCATCGCTCAGCATATCTGTCAATCCTAACCAAAAGGCACAAGGGCTGAGTAACCAAGGGCAATGAATTCTTTCACATAACTACCGCTCAAAAATGTGCAAAAACTTTAAGAAACATGCACACACTGTTGGTTTACTCTTATATATATCATCCCTTTTTTAAATAAAAAACACACATGCTAAACAGACATCTCACAGGATCTCTTTTAAGTTCTCCGTTGCCTCCCAGAACAGGTTTTCTGACAATTTTAGACCTTCCCGATTGGAGATTTACTGTCATATAGGTAACACACGAGTTATGCGAAAATAAATCACACATCAGCCTTCCTGACTTCCACTAACATATTTGACAGAAAGATTTCGGCAGATAAAGAACAAATGATCTAGAATATTGAAGGCACCCTCTGTGGAAAAGTAGGTAATTTGGAGGAAGCAACCAAGCCTACGGTTTGCTGTATGTCACATTTGGAAGAGTATCCAGTCATATGGGCAATCTCAAGCGAGAGAGAGCAGCCCAACAATCTCTACTTAAAAGCAAAAAAAAAGAGGACCAGTGTTCTAAAATGAGCACTCACACTTCACACTTTGGGTGCACTTTGCTGGATCGTGCGCGGTGCTTATGACCACAGGGAACTTACCCATTTGTATGGGCTGGCCTGTCTCTCACTGTTATTCTTTGGGGGTTCATGCCCTGCCCCAGTAGTCAAGTTTCGCTGCTGGGAGGTGGGGCAAGTTGCATAAATAGGAGGCGGAGCCAACAGCAGACAGGCAATCAGCTCAGGAGCTTCACCCACCCAACCCTCCCTTTGTTTAATGTTTCTTGTTTGCAGGTTAACTTTTTCTTCTTGTTTAGCGGGCGCTGCTACAGTCTTTGGACTGGTTGCTGTTGAAGAGCTGGGAAGAAATTTCCCTGCATTGTCAGGTTTTGTCTTCCCCGTAGCAATTCATCACAACTTTGGCAGTTTAAGGCCTTGGGCAGAATCCTTTAGTCTTTTCATCCCTAAAATGGGGGGGGGCGGGGCGGTGAAGTGGTGACTCATGTCCTCCCACTGCGGCGGCGATTCCAGGTTCCCCTCTTAAAGGGGTTGTCACCCATTTGGGTGTGACTGGCCATACACTCAAAGGTTGTCAGTGAACTACCCTGCGTGCGGGGATATGGGGTGGGCTGCCTGCTACACTTACGTCTCGCAGAGCACCCCCATACCCCATTTTACCCTGAGGAGCCCCAGTTCCCCCAGGTGGGGGGCTGGGAGGGATACACACCCAATGTCTAAGCCAAGGTCTTCCTACATTGGAGAGTTTAATAAAGTGGCCAAATTTTAATTCCGTAACACGTTGTCATGAGTCATTATTCCTTTCTGGTGGTCCCTGGAGCGGTCGCCGCCTGGTCACGCAATATATACAGCCATGTAAGTTGTAGTGCCAGAATTCCTAAGGTACTGGCACACACCTGAGGTCTTTCATGAGTGGATGAATGCTGTGAATTAAAAAATAAAGATACAACTTACGGGTGCAAACTCACTCTAAAGCAGATATGGACTCTTTGTCTGCATGAGCAGATGCAAATGAATATTGTGAATGTTACCACTACTTAAGATGGCTGTCTATCCCTTTCTGAAATGGTCATCTCATATCCATCCAGTAGCTTTCTGAGTAGACATGGGAAGGGGTAAAATTGTGATACGGAAGAAATCAGTGGGTGCAAGTGTGTGGTACAAGGTAAACTGCTACACACACAGTGACCTAGCACACAGCCATTGGATATAAAGCAAACATTACATGGCTACTTCTATGACTGAATTGGGTTTGACATCCACTGTGAGAAGAACCTGGAATCTTGCTTACTTAAATTCAGATTGTTTCAGGGACTTGTACTCTTGCAATTTGTGTTCCCGACTTCGTATATCTAGAGAGTTGCATGTGGGTGACTAAGTGTGGTGCATAAATGTATCCACAATTTCTCTCTAGACTCTCTAATTAAAGGAGAGGGGGAATACAGTGTATTAAAATGCATATGGAGCAAAACAAACAAATGATTGAATTAATTGTGTTTAAAAGTGATCAAGATGCTGAAACAATTTTTTTTATTCTTTCCTCCACCCCCCAATTTAAGTTTCAATTATGGAGGAAGGACAGGCCTACCTCTATTTACCATGCTGTTTTGTTTTAATTACTATTTTCCCCACCCCTTTTTTAAAATGCCTATGATGAATCACAGTCCCCTGTTTTCACTCCAGGTGACTGCCAGACCTGTGTCTTCCAAAGGTGTGCTGGACCCAAGACAATTAAGGCTTTAAAAAGTTATCATCGGCGCTTGAATTGTACCTGGAAACAAATTGGTGGAAACAAAACCCAGCATCCCTGTCCATACTGGTTGGTGCTGGAGTTGGGAGTCCAACAACATATGGAGGGTCACAGGTTCCTAGCCTGAAGATTGGTTCTCTACCCCCTTAGCATGTGGGATTCAAAGCCTAGAATACTGATGTCAAAAATGCTGCACAGAATTGTGTGTGTGTGTTAAAATGGTGATGATGTAAACTGATTTGTGGCTACACTAATTCTAATGCAGAAAACATTTACCACCACTTTCAGGGCAGATCAGAGCAATGCACTCTGTTTGGAACTTTCCTTGAAATTTGAAATTTGTTTGAATATCATAGTTGGTATAGTAGTAGATAGGTAGCCGTGTTGGTCTGCCATAGTCAAAATAAAAAAATTCCTTCCAGTAGCACCTTAAAGACCAACTAAGTTAGTTCTTGGTATGAGCTTTCGTGTGCATCTGAAGAAGTGTGCATGCACACGAAAGCTCATACCAAGAACTAACTTAGTTGGTCTTTAAGGTGCTACTGGAAGGAATTTTTTTATTTTGATAGTTGGTATAGAATGCCAGTTTGCTGGGTATGTTGACAACAGGGGGATTATATCAGCCAAATGCGGTGGGTTTTTTTGTCCTGGAAGCCAGCACTGCAGCACATTAAATGCAAGGTCTTACTTCTGAAGTATTAAACTCTGCACAGACAGGACCCTGATCAATGACAGATTGGATTATGTCCCAGCTCCCCTTACACAGGCAGTGCTTTGCTGGATAGATGCCCTCTCAGTGTACAGACATCAATTCATGACAGCTAGAGTGTGTGCTTTCTCAGTAGATGGATCTTACTTTTAGAATTATTTCTCATTTAAAGTTCATCTAAGGCAGAGCTGAACCACACTGTGGGCATTTTTTATGTATCAGTGCATGTAATATTTTCAGTGGGTCTTTTTGGTTTGATGCTTGAACTGTTAAGATACACTCTATATTATTTATTGTTGGCAGCTACGTAGAATAGTTTCAGAAAATTGTTTTCCTAATACTTTTGAACTGACAGTCTAAATGGGAGCCGGTGCATAGTTAAGAAGTCTGACAAATTTGCCATACTTCCTTGTACTATGAAATGGTGGCTATACTTTCTAGATATGGCATTATCTAAAGTCACCCAGTGAGCTTTTGGCTGATGGGGATTTGAACTAGGACTTCCAGCTTAAAGCTGACATACTTCATGACAATGCTAGGGGCCAGCCAAATTAGATGGAACACTTAAAGGCTCTCAGCTGAGCAGAACTTAACCATCTTCCTGAACTTGGCCTGGTAAGAAACCAGCAGCCACTGTAGATCTTTGAGTAGATGTATAATATGCTGATAGGATCTCGCGATAATTTTGCACTAACTGGATTCTCCAGACTAACCACAAGGAAAGCCCCTCATAGAGTGCATTGTAGTAATCTAATTTACCCAGTCCTGGACTACTGTTTTCAAGCTATCCTGGTCCATGACCTGTCACAGCTGTTGCAGCTGGTAAAATGCACTCCTAGGTACCAAGGCCACCTTGGCTTTCAGTGAGAAAATGGGACCAGTCTCTCATAAAATAAAATGTTAACCATGCTGCATATCCAACCAGTCAAATCTCCTCTGCTAGATTTAATAAGCCAAGGAGGACAGGAATCAATAGGTCAAATGGTCAGAGGCAGAGCTGCAAGCACCTTGTCAAAGTATTCAGGAAACATAAATGGAAAGTGATTGCACAAATGCAGCCACATGATGTGGCACTGGACACTTCAACAATTGTGAAGTCAAGGCCTCTCTGAAGTTAAGTGACTCACCCTCAGAACGTGAAGCTTGTTGGTTAAAGTGGTTCTCTGAGAGCTTCAGGGGTTGTTCCCCCACAATGAGAGTCAGCAATCTCTACACTGCCAGAAAGAGCTCAACCACCCAGCTGCCTGAGGGTGCAGTAAAGGCTAGAAAGTGCACTTCTTCACTACCCGCACTAACACATAAGAGAGGCATGCACTATCTGTGCTCTAGTTGTCATTTGGCTTGCTTTGCAACTGCTCAGAATGCCAGGGGGCCGGTCAGGCTTCATAATACCAGAAATGACACTGGCGAGTGATCATGTCAAGCACCTGTCTCATCTCATCAGTCCCTGCGATGCTGTGGACTTCCAACAGGATTGCCAGGACTTTACAGGATCACTAGCTTTATTCAAATGATTTGTCTTCATACTGAGAGCAGAGGGGCCAGCTCCTGGGGGCCAAGCCCTTTTGGGCCCCTGGATATTTTTGGGGTGGGTAATGGTTCTCCCCCCCCCCATGTCAGAGTGCAGAGGTGGAGTGCAGTGGCACAGCTCCAGTGGCCTGCTCCTCCTCCTGCCATGGAGAGGAAGGATGGTCAAAACAGCCTCCCACCAGTAACGGCGCCAGGAGGAGGAGGAGGAGCCACTGACCATTGAAGCCACATGGCCACCATGTTTGGCTCCGCTTCCAGCTTCTCCCAACGTCCTGGCATGTTGGGGGACAACGCAATGTTGTGCCCACCCACCCCCATTGCCCTTGAAAGCTGGCACTTCTGACCGAGATGTAAATTAGTTGAGTCACACATGTTGCTCATAAAATGGCTATTATGTTATACTGGATGGCAACACATCTTTTTCTTCAGATCGCCTGGTGTTACAGTGCAGAAATGAGCCAACATGCTGGCCACAGAAGTCATGGACTGCTCAATTTTGCATCTCCTGCCCCCAACCAGAAACTGTCTTAATCATATTCCATAACCTGTACACATAAGTTTCCTTTTCTTTATTATTCATTTTTATTATTATTATTCAAATGTAACATGTATTTGATCAAATGAACTCACCAGGTGCAAGGAGAGGGGGGGGGGACAGCAGAAGCAAGAAGAAACTACATTTATTTGTTTGTTTGTTTGTTTGTTTGTTTGTTTGTTTGTTTGTTTAGCCAGCTAGCTAGCCAGCCAGCTAGCTGCATACACTATCATCATTGTCAGGCTTCTAGGGTATTATCAATATCACACCATGTCAATTAGTTCCTGTGAAGTACTGATGGAAACCTAACAACATTAGCAGCATACTCTACTCATGTTGCAAGATAGGATGCTGTCAGGCATAAATTAGGGAACACTGATACAGATTTTCGAAAGAACTCTCAGACAGCTTGTTTGACTTCTGTCTGGGGAAGGATGTGAAGAGATGGGGATGAAGGGGAAAACGTACTATTTTGGGCTGATTTCAAAACTATCTTAATTATTAATCCATTACGTTCATGCGCCTTTGCACACAAGCTCCAAATACACAACATAAGCATCCAAAGCTTGTTTTCTTCTGCTCCAGGAAAGAAAGGAGCTTCTGACTAAACTCCAGGAAGAACTTTCTGATAGTAAGATCTGTTCAACAGTAAAATGAACTGCCTCGGAAGGTGGTGGACGCTCTTTCATCGCAGGTTTTTAAGCAGAAGTTGGGTGGCCATCTGTCATGGATGCTGTAGTTGAGATTCCTGCATTGGAGGGGGTTGGACTACATGACCCTCAGGGTTCATTCCAGCTCTACAACTCTATGATCTGATGACTGTATGAAACACATAATAGGAGGGGGAAAATGTGGAAGTCTTTATTTAGGTTGAATCATGGAAAAGACTATTCCATCATAATCAAAGGAAGACAAAATAATCATTTTGAGGTCTGTGTACTATTGTGTATTTGCTGCGGTGGCGAACAATACTATTTCCCTAAAATCACCAGGCGCTAATGTTGTTTATAACACTGTAAGAGGTTACCAACTGTGGTAAGTGAACTTGGAGACCTATCCATAATATTCTGAACATGAAAGCACTTTAAATTCAATTTAATTCTAAGAGAAACTTGAGTGGTAAACCTGGGGCTGTTTCTTTTCTATTGCTTTGTGCTATGCATAGTCTTTGACATGAGTGTCAGCTGAGAGTGTTCTCAGCACTAATGAATCTCTGAAGAAACATTGGCTACCTGTTTCTCTTTGGGGTACATAACCAGGCAGGTACAAGGCGTTGGAAAATCAGGGACCACAAACCATTATTATCTCTTTAAAAGGATCCTTTCTGATGATTCAAAACTGTACCAACATAGAATGCAGTGACCCAGTTAAAAAATAATAACTGCAAACGCTTAACAAAAGAATGAATTACAGAAGCCTTTCACAGCAGAAGTGCATTGACATCAAATAGATTGAAAACATATCTTCCTGCTGCGAGAAATAATGTGTGTCCAGTCTATTTTTTTATTAAAAAAAACTATTGCATACTAAGTAGTGTCCCTAATTAAACCAAATCATGAATTGGTTTAGGATCCACTTTTTGATTAAATGGCTCCTACACATGTTGAACACCTGTTCTATGGAAATAACATGAATAATTAATGAAATCTAATTAAGGCGTTCCAAGAAATGCCCTCTTCAGAGTAAAAAGGCAGAGTCTGTAATCTTTCTCACTGATTTGCACTGGATTAAATAAGAAGGAAATGCTCAGAATACGTATTATTGGTAATTTTCTCTTCCTAAGTGACATAGCCATAGCCCCTTTATAGGGACCGCAAACTAATTGCCACAATTTGTGCACTGCAAAATAGCAGAATGACTCACTTCATCAACTCCTTGACTGCCCTGCATGGATTTTCTGGAAAACATGAATATGTCCTGCTTGGAATGATTTATTGGTTATCAATGACGAATCAGTTGTTCCAAGGAGCACTTATCCTCCAAGCTCAGTAAGTCTCCCCTCTGCTCTCCAGACCTTCCTTTCTTCAGTCATGCACTGCAGTCATAATGAAGTCGTTCATCCTCTTGACAACAAGGTATACTTTAACCCTTGAATTGAAATGACATCCTTACCATCTTTGCATTACAGATAGAGAACATCTGCAGAAAGCAGGCTTAATCCTTTCAAATACAAAGCACAGCAAATACACCTCTATAAAACATATAATAATGGTAGCATATAAAAGTAGAGTGCTTGTTTCTGCATTGGGGATGGATGAATTATCCACTTGCTGTGAATTATCCAAAAGTAATCTAGTACTGAATAATTATATATCTAGTGGTATGCCCTACTTTGAATGCTCACAGGCAGTGTGAGTTATTTTGAAGGAAGTGCAGGGATAAATACTAAGATCAGTATCCCTTTCTTATAATTAATGGCTATATAATAAAGAGAAAGGCAATCTGTACCAAGCAGGGGGCGGCGGGAGAAAAGAAACTAAGCAGATATAGAAGGAGCTGAATAGTTTCTTTCTGCAATACAGAAATTTCCAGTCTGAAATTCAATAAGAAATATGTAATATGGGGTGGAGGCAAAATCACCAACTTAGTGGAAGTCTGACTTATTTATTTCAAGGCCTGTTCACTGGAATGCCCTAGATAGGCATGTACTTTAACATGGTTTCATATATGTATTTCTAAATACTGATGATGATAAATTCAAATGGCTTACTTAGATTACCTTTCAGTGGCCAGGATAAGCCTTTTTCAGATTCTCCATTACAGTGAATAGGAAAACCCAGAGCTTTGTTTTACAAGCGCCACTCAGAACTGGGAAACAAGGATCAAAGTGGAGAAAGCACAGAGCAACTTCCCAACGATGGCATTACTGTGGTGGTAAAGGTAATTTTTTACACATGTGGTGGGAATGCAATGTGATCAAACCATTATGGTTTGGGGTATCTAATGTAACAGATCTCACTTCCCAGCAGTGCTATTACTTCCTGAAAGCCCAATCAACCCATCAGTACACCATAAATACCATAAGTATTTGTTTTCCTTGCTCCTGATGGCAACTTGCCTGGAGGGCGCTCAAAGCTGGAAAACCCCTGGCAGGGGTGCCCAAACTTTTTTCAAAGAGGGCCAGATTTGATGAAGTGTACATGCATGAGGGCCGACCAAAGTTGTTGAGCTTTTCTTGGGATTGAAGTTATTGAGCTTTTATAAAGATTTTACCCCAGGACATATACTGCTACAGGGGCCAGAGTAAATCGGCCAGCGGGCCGGATTAGGCCCCTGAAATGGACTTTGGATGCCCCAGAGCATCCCTATGAGAAATACTTGCAGTCAAAACATGGCGACTTTGATCAAATTTGGTTTCCCTTTGTACGTTTTGTAAGCGGGTGGTGCTGTGGGTTAAACCACAGAGCCTAGGTTTAACTTTTAGAAGGTAGGCGGTTCGAATCCCTGCAACGGGGTGAGCTCCCATTGCTCGGTGCCTGCTCCTGCCAACCTAGCAGTTCGAAAGCACGTCAACGTGCAAGTAGATAAACAGGTACAGCTCCGGTGGAAAGGTAAACGGCATTTCCATGTGCTGCTCTGGTTCGCCAGAAGTGGCTGGCCACATGACCCAGAAGCTGTATGCTGGCTCTCTCGGCCAGTAAAGCGAGATGAGCACCACAACCCCAAAGTCGTCCACAACTAGACCTAATGGTCAGGGGTCCCTTTACCTTTACCTTGTAAGCTTTATTAATAGATTGAATGCAACTTATGCTGCCCTGGCAGCTTACACCACCCAATGGAGTGGCTATGTCATATCTCCCTGAAAAGTACTTTTTTTTTCTTTACCGTATAATGTATTGTTTCCCTTTACAGTCATCGCTTTATTTTCAGTCATGTGCCCTGTGTTGCCAGCTACATGTTGTGCTGCTTTTGTTAATATTTCTTTTAAAAGAGCATCTTATCAATTCGCTCTCTGTTACTCTCTCACATGGAAAGAGAGAGCGAGAGCAGGAAGAGAAAGCAGACAGACAGAAATAGACACACACTAACAAAGAGAGAAAGAAAGCAGAAGTAATAGATAAGACAGAAAGACATGCGAAGAGGACAAGTGGGTCCTAGAAGGACTCTTTCAAATGCAGGCAAGAGGGAACAAAGAGGGGTGAAAGACGCAGTGCATGACAATAAAACATTTCCCATTACATAGCTGTTGCTGTCATGAATAGTCATTGACTCTTCCTCCTCATTATCATTTTTGGAAACAAAAGAGGGCTGGTCATAATAGTAGATGTTAGACGTTTTTTATCAAATTATATGCCACTGTAATGTGAGCTTTTCTTTCAGGCCTAATCTATACCACATAAGGCTGTTGTGAACATAAAATCAAGTACATATCCCTAATTGCACCCTAATTTCTTAAGATATTCAGAAAAAATAACTAAGGCAGAAATCCTAAATGCACTAACTAGGGAGTAAGCAGAGCACTAATACATCACCCACAAAATAGAGAGAGGAAAAATGCTTCACCCAAAAAGAGGATACTGATGTGCATAAAATTTGCATATGATGAATTATACGTATAGGCACAAGTTTCTGGGGGGGGGGGTTATGCTGTGATTTAAATAGAAATGCAACACATCTCATCAGAGTGTAGATGACATGATCAGGTGATCTGTGTGTCTGCTCAGTACACTGCAAAAACAGCCAGGCAGAACCAGTGGCGTAGCGTGGGGGGTGCAAGGGGGGCCGGCTGCACTGGGCGCAACATCTGGGGGTTAGGGTTAGGGGACGCAAATCCACGGGTTAGGGGGCGCAAATTACTTGCCTTGCCCCGGGTGCTGACAACCCACGCTACGCCACTGGGCAGAACAATAAGCACTGTGTCCCCAGAAACTGGACCCTGGCATGCCAGGAGTATCCATAACCGTGAGGTGCCAGGCCACATGCTCTCAGTCCAATGATGTTTGTGGTGTGCCTATAATGCACCTGCTTTTGCCACACTGCTTTTGCCACATCTGACCCACAGCAACCTACCTATCAGTCTGCAGGGGAGGAGATGGATAATCTGCCCCTTCTGGGCCAGAAATGGTCCCATTTCTATTGCAATAGCAGGCAGCCCCAGACTCATCACCTTGGTTGGGTGCTATGTCCCTTCCCTACCGCTGCTCAGAGTAGAGAGAAGAAGACCTTTGGTTCCTCTGTCCAAAATAGATGCTGCATGGGCAAAGTGGCTTATGTCACCTCATTAACGTGAATGTTCTGTTCTGAATGCTCAACTGAGGCATCAGGCATAAGCCTGCATTTTATTAATGTTTGATCAGGACTTGTATATTAAAGAGAGAGCTTAGATTTTCAAAAGTTTCATGCCAGGCAAGAAGGCTAGCTGCTTAAGAAAACACTGGCAATGTTTTTCCTCCTAGACAAGGGGCCCCTTTTGATTGATAGCAGAAGACAATTCTCAAAGTCGTAAAAGCTGAAATTACAGACTGAGTAAGGACACTGACCCTACATGTTACAGAAGATAACAAAGGCAGAGATAAATATAATTAGGAATGAGTAAATAGTAAAATAACGCCAATGTGCCTCCCAGAAAAATGAGCCAGATCTTCTTTCTAAGGTTAAAGACCAAATGGAGAAGCATCTAGCTGGCAGAAAGAGAGGCTTTTTGGGAAGTCTTTTTAAAGCATTTTTGGGAAGTCTTTTTAAAGCTGAACTGAGAGAGTTTGAGGGCAATAAATGTTGGGAAGAGCTAATGGAAACAAAGCAACTGGCTGGAGAAGGGGGGGAAGATGTAAACTAAAGAGGTTTCTTCTGAAACTGTTTTATACTGAGTTCCCTTTTCTACTTTACAAAGACCTTATTCCTTTTAAGAGGCTACCTGTGTTGTGTATTAAATATATTGTCTTAAATATAATTATGCAAAGGATTTAGAAATGCTAGATTCTTATTTCATATAGTTGTAAAGAGTTGTATTTATCCTGGAATTAAGTCAGACACCAGCCCAGCCCTCTTGCTAGACAAAGAGACGCCATCCAAGCTGTCCTGATATATGGCTGTCAGGCATTTGTTTAGAAACCTTCAAATGAAGGAGATCTTTCAATGTTGATGTGAAACTCAAGATCCTTGACATATGTTTAAGATAAAAATTTAAGATTAACCATTTGTTTTAGAAGGCAATAGGGCAAGGAGGGCAAGAGGTGAGCTGGTAATTAAGATTCCTTGTTGAGACACATGTAAGATATATTACTGCTTATTTGTCATTTATAGATGTAACAATATATAGCTCTTTGTGTTCCTTATAAGGACAGGAGGATATGGGTGTATCTTTTAGGATTGGATATAGCAATCAGCCAATAGGAAATCCAACCAGGCTGATTGGACAGAGGCAGCCACAGGAGGAGCAAAGGGGGCTGGATTAAGGGGATATAAGTGCTGGCCATAATGGCAGGAGGCCAGGCCAGAGCTTGGTAACCATATACCACTGTGCCTCTCATTTATTTGTCTGACAAATAAATAATTATTTTAATTTCTCTATTGCTGCGTTGAATATTTCATTCCAGCTAAGCGTTAACCACAAGCAGGGTGCTACACAACCATTTTGTTTTCCAGGTCAAAAATACTGTTTGGGGGTAGCAGATAACTTCAAACGTTAATCTGCTCTTCATTTAAAAGTGTTTACTGCCATTGCTTCTCCCTGTTTTTTTTTAAGTTCAGTCCCGTCCCACCACCCAGTTAATATTTCAGTAAATGGGATCCTCCTATTAGAGGGTCCTGGTTGCGCGCAGGCCCCTGGGACTTTCCCCCATAGGGGTTAGTTGGTGGGAGAGTAGCTAAAAGCCCTGGTCATAGCCCTTGGATCACGCCAGGCTGTTTAGCCAATCCCCAGAGGGTGGCGTGATCCCAGGGGCTTAAAAGGCGGCAGTGTGACGCAAGTAGGGGCACTTGCATCGTGCTGCCGAACACACACCCCTCCTTAGAATTAGGTAGTTTCATCTTTTGTCTTTGCTTTGGTTTGGGTCACCTGTTTTGGAACAGGGGCAGGGTAGGAATTTTTTCCATTTGGCAAATTGACTCTAGCCACTTGGTTTTTGCCTACCCCTTAGCAATCGTCACAACTTGTAAGGTGGCGGTTAGGCATTGGCTCAGTTGGATTGTGGGGAGGGGAGGTGCGGCCATCACCTGCCCCTCCAGGAACTGGGTATTCCATTAAAGGAATCTGGGGGTCTTGGATCTCGTCTGAAGCCCACTTGAGAGGCTAGGGCCATGCCAGGACCACAGGAACCCTGGGGTGAGCTTCGGTTGGTCCGCATCGACGTTGCTCCCTTGTTTGGTTTACCCCATTGGACTATCACCCAGAGAGGTGGAGTCAGTTATAGTCGGAAGTCAATGCGTAAGCCAATACCGCTCACGTGATTGTAATTCAATAAAGTTGTGACCAAAATTTGCCCCGAAACTTAAACTAAAATATGTGTCCGGGTGAAGTTATTTTTGGGGGGTGGGGCCTGGGGGCCTTGAGGCACAAATGTGTTGGCATTATATAACAGGACACAGCATACATGCTCTCCACCACCCTTAGAAAACCTCTTAATTCCTAGTTTATTTTATTCTTTGGTAGATTTACAAAAAAAATAGAAAAAATAGAAAGGGGCAAGATTAGAGACGGATACACAAAGGATTAAGAAAACAGAGACTCCTTGCACTCCTCTCCCAGGGCGGTCCTGCCCTCTGCCTGCACCTCAGAGCTAGAGCGTCACACTAAGTTGGGTCTTGGCAGTCCCAACCTCTCCTCCTCCTCATCTGCCCTCCAGCAGCCACTGCAAGCTGCCCAAGGGAGGAGGCTGCCAGCAGCAGCCGTGGGAAAGCAACAGGATGCTTCCTCTGTGCCATTGCACTGGCTCATCCTCCTTCCCGAGCTTAGCAGCTGAGGAGCTGCTGGCAGGGAAAATCAGAAGCCAGAATAGCTTTAGGAATTCCAGACCTGTCCCAGGAAAATAGGGATAATTGGAGGGTATGTAACCCCAAAGCTAAGGCTGAAGGAGCGTCTCCACCCCCATCGTTCTACCCGGACACTGAGGTCCAGCACTGAGGGCCTTCTGGCTGTTCCCTCATTGCAAGAAGCCAAGTTACAGGGAACCAGGCAGAGGGCCTTCTCTATAGTGGCACCCGCCCTGTGGAACGCCCTCCCACCAGATGTCAAAGAGAACAACAACTACCAGACTTTTAGAAGACATCTGAAGGCAGCCCTGTTTAGGGAAGCTTTTAATGTTTGATGTATTACTGTATTTTAATATTTTTTTGGAAGCCGCCCAGAGTGGCTGGGGAAGCCCAGCCAGATGGGCGGGGTATAAATAATAAATTATTATTATTATATTATTACAGCTTAGTCAGATAAAGAGCAGTGCTTCTCAGACTGATCATGTTGCTAAATCTCACCATGAATAGTTATTACTGAGTGCAGATGAAGCCTATTTGGAGTCAAGAGACAAGACTTTTCTGAATAGGGAAACACGTTGGTTTGCCTTTCAACACCAGCAAGAATTTTTGAGTGGAAAAAACTCCATTTCAGCTCACCCCTAGTGGAATACAGTCAGTGTCTCTCATGATAGCAACATCATTATCTATTAGAACAAAGATGACAAGTTATTTTTAATTTGCCATTAATCTTATATCCTCCACAATTCTGAATAGTGGCATTTCATTTAATTAGCATGCTCGTTATAAATATTTGTCACAGTGCTTCAGTTGATACAAGTTGTCTAACATCGAGTGTACAGATGGCAGAGTACCAGTGTCTCTGGTCTCAAAGGAACTATTTGACCACTGCAGTAAAAGAGCAATAAACAAAATCACAACATTTCAGCCCACTCCAGTTTATGTAGGCAGTCAGGGCTTTTTGTTTGCTTGCCTTTATAGCTGTAAAACCTTGAAATGGATGTATGGGACTTTGCGCTAAAAAGCAAAGAGGTGTTTACAGCTTCTAGATAGCCCACCAGCTTGGATTGTCAGGAAGAGAGTAATGGAGAGGAAAATATTTTCTCTTGTTTTACGGACAAACACCTTATAAACTTCAAAAGACAACTTATCACATATCCATTCACTCTGCCACAGATTACTGGCATAATGTTGAATACTGAATTTCAGCTAAGGGGTACAATGGAGGTGGGAGGAGGACAAAGGAGAGGTGTGAAAAGAACATACTGTTCTGGACTCTCAGTTGCTTCGCAGTGATTATTCCTAGATTTCTGTATAGGAAATCTATTTTAACTACCTCCTCAGCCAATACTACATGTTAAATATTTCATGTCTTCTGTCTAAATTATTAGAAAAACCTCAAGTGTAGGCTGCATTCTACTCTGTTTGGATTCTGTCCATTTATTTGTTCACTGATTTATGCATTGTAAACTACACATCGTTTATTATAATTAGAATTATCATTTTAAAATTTAGGAACATACCACAGTAAGAGGCTTCAGGAAAATCTATCATGCTTCTCATGATAGGAGTAAGTCAAGTGAAAACAAAGTCAAGTAGAATTAAATACTTGGAAGTCATCACTATCCTATCTCTCTGCTATTCAGCTGAAGTTGCAAGCATGGGAAGAGTTTGAAAGCAGCAGAATTTGCTCCTTTTTCTTCAACATGTCATATCAGTTTGGAGTGCATTACTTTGCTGTTCAAAACCCAAAGGTGAGTTATGCACCCCTAAGCCTATTGATTTTAATAGACACAAGAGCTTTTAACGCTGTTGGAATGTAGCCTCTGAAGTACATTATATTACAAAGAAATTGTATACAAAACGGCATATATTGCTGTACCCAGATCAATACAAAAGTGCTCTTTTTTTCAAATGCTCATTTGCCACCATTACCTTCCTCTCTTTGCACAAGACCAGGGGTTAGCAAACTTTTTCAGCAGGGGGCCAGTCCACTGTCCCTCAGACCTTGTGGGGGGCCGGACTATATTTTTTTTTGGGGGGGGCAGTGGCATAGCGTGGGTTGTCAGCACCTGGGGCAAGGCAAGTAATTTGCGCCCCTAACCCCTGGATTTGCGCCCCCTAACCCCCAGATGTTGCGCCCGGTGCGGCCCGCCCCCCTGCACCCCCCACGCTACGCCACTGTGGGGGGGGGGTGAATGAATTCCTATGCCCCACAAATAACCCAGAGATGCATTTTAAATAAAAGCACATATACTACTTATGTGAAAACACGCTGATTCCCGGACCGTCCGGGATTGGGCCGGAATTGGACCCCAGGCCTTATTTTGCCTACCCATGCACAATACAGTGGAAGGAAGAAGAGGCTTTCTTAGGACCCAAAAAAAATCTTTTCCCACCATGGACAGTCCCAGAATTCCCAAGAGCAAACTAACACAATGCCCATCATTTGCACTAGAGCCAAGGCTGTGTGCCCTACTCCAAGATAAGTCAATATGTCCTTTTGCAAGTGCTCACACTGAAAACGCACCCAAAGTTCAAGCCTTAGCAACTGTTCGAGTTATATCTAATGTTATTCATATTCAGAATAACTAGTTTAGAGCCATTAATTTCAATATGCCTATTCTGAGTAGAATTCAGTTGAATTGCAGCCAGATTGCACACTTCAAATTTTGCAAAAAGTGCACACATAAATATTGCTTGCCATAAAAGATACGTGCAACATATGTATTTCACAAATGAGTACTATGAAAAACATGGAAAAGTTCGTATTTTACATTTAGAGCACATACAAAGTGCATGCAATTTTAATGCAGACAGCTCCAAGTGGGTATAACAGGTTGGCTTCAAAGGCACCCCTTACGCTGTCAGCAGGTCCCACAGCTCGGAAAGCAAGTCTCAAAACTACAATCTTAAAAGGTCCCTAAGGGTGCCGACTAAATCTTAACTGGTACTGAATAACGTACCTGCTGATTTGACCAGTTAACCAATTTAAAAGCAATCACCTGCAAAAACACCTGCAACAAAAGCAATCCTGTACAGAGTAGGTGAAAAGCAACTAGGCAGTAAGGCCAATCAGCCGACAGGGGGAGAAATCCTACTTAGCACCCCAAAAGGAAGATCAGCAAATGCCCAGGCAGGAGGGTGGGTGCTGCAAAAAACCCCACAGAAAGCTGGGGAAAAGGCTGAGCAGACTTAAACAACCCAACACCCAGTTCTGTCCCAAACACCAGCACAGCATTCAAAAGGCTATGAAATATACTCGGAGTCGAGAGTGGATTTCATGCTCTTTATTCAGCTCATAGTGGTGAGGAGGAATGAAAGTTCCCCCAAAGTATCTGCTTTATATACATTATTTACACAATGGGCTGCACCTGAATTCCGGAATTCTCCTGTAGGCCAATCAGGTTGTGGATTCACTTTCATCTGGAGCTGGATTGGGTGGTTCCTGCAGACCAATCATACTGCTGCATTGCTCTAGGACCAATCAGACTGCTGCATTTTAGATCCTATTGTTCTAGGACCAATCAGACTGCTGCATTTTGGATCCTATTGTTCTAGGACCAATCAGACAGCTGCATTTTGGATCCTATTCAACTCAGAACATAACAGGCTAGATGCCAGGCAATAAATGACAGTGAGATTGTTTTTGCAGAAATAAATTTTGCAGTCGGCAAGGGTGGGAAAAAAGTGTTTACTCTCTTCATTGTTCTCCAAAATGTTCCACATGCTGACAGTCACTACACTGCTTTAGTGCTTAAAGATTCAGAGCTATAATGTAAAGTGCCTGAACCTAATTTCAGAATGTGACTAGTATGCGTAAAAAAATATATTTTGCAAAGCAAACATTATTAAATGTGTAGTGATGACTGTTAATGCAGCTGGCCTTCTTTAATGGTTAAAATCTGCTTGCTTTGTATTACAACAAGATTTCAATCATACTGTATGAATTACTGGACCCTCATATGTACTTTTAAGTGAATTATTATGCTGCCGTGCTCTTTTCAATACTGAATCAATAGCAAATATTTCTGCATTAACCCTAGTTAAATCTAGCTGCTGATGTCATGAAAAAAGGCTTTATAAACACAGATGCTTTGTTCTAAGAATAACCTCCTATTGCCAATCTCTTTTCAGCTCTGTATCATCTTATACTGTATTATAAAACAGCATAAATATTTTATGAGATGACTGAGAGCATCTATTTTACTACTTACCATGCAGTCATTCCTTAGCTTTAATTGCTGTGTAACAATAAGGGGAGAGTAAACAACATAAATCTCAACTTTTTTAGTTAAAGTGCATTCTATATTAAATCTGTGTGGTTTGCTAGAAGATGACCCTCATCAGACCAGACATCAGCTCTACATTTAAACAGCAAAAGACAAAAGAAACTTTTCATAATTTAGTGCAGCATTAGCGCTCCATAGACTTGCATGAGCAGGGAAACCCTTGGGTGTCCAAAAATGATGGGAGGAAATAGATTTTGTGGCAACAAAATCCTTGGTCCTTCTCGCATTTGTGTATACACAGAGAAATTGCAGAATCATAGAATTGTAGCGTTGGAAGGGACCCCAAGGGTCATCTAGTCCAACCCTCTGCAATGCGAGAATCTCAACTAAAGCATCCAAAACAGGTGGCCACCCAACCTCAACTTCAAAACCTCCAAGGAAGGAGAGGCCACCACCCCCTCAGAGACTCCATTCCACTGTCGAAGAAGAAGAAGAAGAAGAAGAAGAAGAAGAAGAAGAAGAGGAGGAGGAGGAGTTGTTTGGATTTGATATCCCACTTTATCACTACCCGAAGCAGTCTCAAAGTGGATAACATTCACCTTTCCCTTCCTCCCCCACAACAAACACTCTGTGAGGTGAGTGGGGCTGAGAGACTTCAAAGAAGTGTGACTAGCCCAAGGTCACCCAGCAGCTGCATGTGAAGGAGCGGAGACGCAAACCCGGTTCACCAGATTACGAGTCTACTGCTCTTAACCACTACACCACACTGGTGTCGAACAGCTGTTCCAACCAGAAAGTTATCCCTAGTGTTCAGTTGGAATCTCCTTTCTTGTAATGTGAATCCACTGGTGTGGGTCCTACCTTCCAGAGCAGGAGAAAACAAGCTTGCTCCTTCCTCCATGTAAAAGCCCTTTAGATATCCGAAGACTTGCAGGGTTGGTGACTATACCCGCCCCCACAAAAAAACAACAACAGCTCAGTGGCCTCAGGTGGGCTATCCCCACACCAGCTGTTTCCAGAGGTGAGGGATTCCCCACTAAGTACATAGAGAAATGGCTCCAAAGACTTGCATAGAAAGAAACAAATTGTGACCCTCAAATAAAAAAGAAGGGTTGGTGCTCTGTAAGGACCTTCATGTCCCAGATTGCCCACCAGTCATTGTCAGAGTTGCAGTGATTCCCCCTCCCCCATTGTAAGTCATTTGAAACATTGGGTAATTCATCTGCATAGTAGAAGACAGCTGTATGCTGGAGCTGTGGGAGGCACTCCAAGCCTTGCATTCATTTCAGCATTCTCTTACAGATGTTGTGGTGTGATGTGTGTTCTGCAATGGGGGTACAGAGACAACAGAATTGCTCTGTACTGCTGAAATCTTATAACAACGTACATGCGAGTATGTCCCATTGAACCCAACAGGATTTCTGAGTAGACATGCATAGATGTGCACAATGAATAAGATGGCAAACAGATCCAAAACTGAGAGACAGTGGAGCCAAAATTTAACTCTGCTACAGTAGAGATAAATTTCCAAAATCTTGACACAAAAATCCCAGTTCAGATATTTTATTTTATATGTTAAATTAATTAAAAGCTTGAGGGTACTGCATGGTTCCCTGTTGCACAATGTATTTTAAATATTTGCTCAACCCTGGAAAAGTAGAGCGTGTGTGTGCACATGCAAATATTTCCCACCTCGTCACCACCATTATATTTTCTCACAGTAAAATGTCCTGCACATGCCTTGGTGTCTACCCGGGGTCTTTATGCTACACAAGCACGACAGCTTCCACAGTAACTCGTAACCAATATATTTATTTATGAGCAACAGTTGTCTGAGACTGGTGCACACACCAGGAGATCTGGCATTGTCTGAAACAAAGATTCCAGTGTGATTTGCGCATCTCCATGGGATACAAATAACCAGCTTATTCAAATAATTCAAATTATCTTCGGGACAACATAAAGCAAATCAGAACTTATCAGTTCACAGTTGGTTTCCTCCTAACTACTTAATCACACAGTGGAATTGTAAAAGAAATTTCACTTGGACAACTTTAAATATTGGCTTTTAAATAGAAGTATATTCATTTGAAATACTCTTGAAGAGGAGGGGGGGGGGACCAAGAGAAAGCAACTGGGTTTCTATCCATAAACTGACAGCTTCCTTATATGCAGAGCCAACATGGTGTAGTGGTTAAAAGCGGTGGACTCGTAATCTGGTGAACTGGGTTCGCGTCCCCGCTCCTCCACATGCAGCTGCTGGGTGACCTTGGTCTAGTCACACTTCTCTGAAGTCTCTCAGCCCCACTCACCTCACAGAGTGTTTGTTGTGGGGGAGGAAGGGAAAGGAGATGTTAGCCGCTTTGAGACTCCTTCGGGTAGTGATAAAGCGGGATATCAAATCCAAACTCTTCTTCTCTAAGCAGGGCTGGGCAGAGGCGAAGCTACCTGCCCCAGCACCCGGACCGGCGCGGGGGCAAGGCTAGCCAGTCTGCGGGGGTGGGGCTAGCCTCCTGCATGGCAGGTGTCCCTAGTTGCGTGCCACCCACACGACCAAGTGTTGTTAGTGGTGCCGCTAGCCGCCCATGCTGCGAATGTTGGGGAGTGCCGCTTGCTGTCTGCGGCAGCATCGTCCCTAGTGGCCCACCCCCCAAGCAGCGAATGTGGGGTGTGTGTGGCACGGCGATGTCACCCGCCCTCATGGCTAACACACGGTGTGAACCGCAGCCCCCACATCCGCCTTCCTCCCTTCCCAACTCACCGGAAAGCTGCTTCCAGTCAGTTCAGATATGAGACTGAGCTGGCTGGACCAATGGTCTGACTCAGTATAAAGGCATATTAGCAGTATTTCAAATTGTTGTTGCTCCGTCCATCATGACTCTGAAGTTCAGCACCTGAGTCTGACCCAACCCCTGAGGTATAGACAGTGAGATGCCTCTGTTCAACAATAGCTGCAGCAAAACATGGTAATTTTTTTGTTTTTGCTTTAGGAATATTGCCCATGGCAGCCTTCATATGATCAAATCCAAGATTTCGTTCAGTAGCTGAAGGAAAAGTAGAAGCTCTCTAAATGAAACACAGATTATTCATTATAGGACAACATGGTTCAGGGCAGTTGTTTCTACTGACTACTTCGATTCCCTTCTCTTCCCACCTTTCTCTTTGACAGCATGGGCTAGCCAGAGAATACTATGCATTAAGATGAGATGGGCAGATGGGGAGAGCAGCCTAGAGTCAGTTTTGAAGGTGGCGAACAGACTAAACAACATAGGGACATCTGAGCTTGGATTTCTCAGAAATCAAACATGCCCGGGTCCATTAGTCTCTAATTGCACTGCAAAATCCATACAGATTCAGAGGCCCACAGTCTGGTTGCTTCAACAGTGTTACTAAATACTTTTTATTAATTAATTTGTTGTTGTTTTTTATAAAAAAGTATAGCCACCTTTACCTCTGAGTGGCAATTTAAAAATAGGAAAAAATGTGCATGATCCAGATTTCTACCCCAAAATATACATGCACTTCAGAGTAGAAGTGCACGAGCACTCAGATAAGTATCATTTGGGCAGAAAGAAGGCAAGAAGGACTGTGGATAAAAGAAATTATTGCACCGATAAACTTTTCTTCATCTTGCCTCTCTTGCCACTCGTTTACCACTAGAGTCATCTCCCTGGGATAGCTCAGTTGGCAGAGCATAAGACTCTTAAATTCAGGTCGTGCATTTGAGCCCCATCTTGGGGGGAAAGATTCCTGAATTATAGGGGGTTGGACCAGTTGACACTTGTGGTCCCTTCCAACTTTACAATTACACATCTGGAGAATGCTGGGGGAAATATTGGGAAAGTTGTTTGTTTGTTTTTAACTACCCACTTTTTTTTAAAGAAGAAAATCAAGTTCAAATTATAAATGACATATCACAACATTGGGTGGTATTCAACTATGTTTTGCTCGAAGTAGGCTTATTGGGATTAATAGATCAAACTTAGCCATGTTCATTAATTCCAATGGGTCTACTCTTGAGTTGAATGCACCCATTTTTTATTTAAACATTTTCTAAAAATAATAATGAACATCCTTAAGTAATTCTGGTTTTCAGCTTAAAAAGTCAGGGAGGTTGCTTCAAGACTAATAAAAAGACTACTTTGCACTAATGTTTTTCCTTTACTACACCAACATGAATATTTCATTCATTTGTCCAAACAGTGTCCATTATCAAGATCACACATAGTTTTGTAAACAATAAAACAAAAAAATGCATTATCAGAACAGTTGCTTCCTCCACCCATCTTCATGTGATCTTTTGTTTGTCATTATGATGGACACTTTTTTAAAAAGCCAAAAATTCTGAACTCAGCAGCTCCTGTGAGATTTTTTTTTAACCCCTTTATCACTGGTTTCTGCTTCTTTCAGATCTAGGCATAGGAATAAAATCCTGAAGTGGAGGCATTTGTATCATGCAGATGGGATGTAGGGTTTGACAACCTCTATGATTAAACCAAAACTATGCACTTAACAATGGGTACTAGCCTCTGGGAAGAAGGGAAAGACATATTGTGCAAGCAAACATCATTGTGGAGTAGAAGGCCTTAGTTGGATATCACCCAATGCCTTGTTGCCCATCAGTCTCTATCCTCCCCAGGGTCTTCTGCCAAAAAAGGAAGAGAGAAAATTCATTGCCAAAAAAGGAAAAGGAAAAAGCAACACATATCTGCATGAGGTTTGCATATGCTAATTTTTCTGAGAGAGACCAGGTGACCTGTTTGCTCTGTCTGTTATTTAGGTACTAAGTGCTGGTGTGCAACTTCAAAGCCCCTCTTCTCCCAAATCTCTAAACTGGGTTTTGATCAGGCAGCTCTTCAAACATAGGCCTGCCAGATAGAATCATACTGCTTGTAAAGTAGGACACAGGGCCAGCCTATTCCTTAGCAATTCCTTGATTTTGAATGTGTGAATCAAATACTGCTCCCAACACAATTAAAGACATCCGTAGCCTTAAGCAGCATCTGACAATGAAGTAGTGCAGCTGGATCAAGAAGTCACCCACTTACAGCAGAGTTGACAGGTTTACTAACGTTGCTATTTCTCCACCATTTCCAATGTTATTTGTATCTTCTGAATGGAATATGTAAGTTAACGAGATTGGTTTTTAAACAGAACAATCAATGAAAATGAAAATAAAAGAGAGAATCTGTCATTAGTCATGTTGAATTCCACCAGAATTTTTACCCTTTTAACCCTAGTTCATAACACCTTAGGTGTATGTTCACATGATCTTTTACCGCAATACTAGTTAAGAGTACTGTAAACAACAACAACATTTATCTTTTGAGATAAACCATTTTTCAAACCCTCCCCACCATTCTGAAATTGCTCAGCCTTAAAAGAGGACTGTAGGAAGAAAATATAAACATCTGTATTTCAAGATTTCTGTTCCAGTTCATAAGCTTTGCTACAATGAACTATTTTATTCACCCACAAAAAAGCCACAGGTATTTCATTCCGCTAAGGTTCTTTGCATGATCACAAACATTTTGCAATGGCTTGCATCACTGAACATGCAACCACCTCATACATTTCTAACAGACATTTGATCGCTTCCTCCCACCATACCTTGCTTTAAAAAAAACCTCTCTGGGGATGGTGTCAATTCTTTTGGTCCATTGGCCTGTAAACATTCATGATTAATATTTGGCTATTTGTGCAACACTTCTCTTACAAAGCAGCCAACTTCTTTATAGCATGTAGTAAACAATCTTCCATTCTTCAAATTCAGAATTAGGAAAATAGATATCCACACCTCCAAAGCAAGATTTTTTCCCCTCTTTGGTAGCAGGAACAATGATGATGCTCTAAGTTTTTGAGTAAAGTTTGCAATGCAGTATTTAAGGTCATTTGGCATTTAATTACGATATATTAAACAGCTTGGAGTGTGAAATATTTCTCATGATGCAAGTGTTGTAATTATTATTTATTTACTACAATTGTCTCTAAGTGGATGCGGGTGGCGCTGTGGTCTAAACCACTGAGCTTCTTGGGCTTGCCGATCAGAAGGTCAGCAGTTCAAATCCCCATGACGGGGTGAGCTCCCGTTGCTCAGTCCCAGCTCCTGCCAAACTAGCAGTTCGAAAGCACACCAGTGCAAGTAGATAAATAGGTACCGCTCCGGCGGGAAGGTAAACAGTGCTGCTCTAGTTTCGCCAGAAGTGCTTAGTCATGCAGGCCACATGACCTGGAAGCTGTCTGTGGACAAACGCTGGCTCCCTCGGCCTATAGAGCGAGATGAGTGCCGCAACCTGAATCGTCAGCAACTTTAACTGTCAGGGGTCCTTTACCTTTTATTAAGGAGGGGCCTCTCCAGTCACAGCTGGAAGCGAGTTACATAAAATCAGGCCCACAATACTAAGTACACAGCTCCTGGTGGATACAAGCCATGCACCCAAGTTATGGGGGACCATTAACAGTGTCTTCTCCAAAGACCACAGTAATCAGGCAGTCCTGGAGGTATCCTGGACCCAAGTTGTTAAGCACCTTGTAATTTCAAGAACCTTGAACCTGGACAGGTAGCATATGGGAAGTCAATGCAAACATTTGAGCACTTGAGTTATGTCCCCATCAACAGTGTAGTCACTGAAAGTTGCACCAGCTGGAACCTCCAGAAAAGGCTTAAGCATAGCCACATAGAGTGAGTTGCAACAGCTGAGTATTGAGGTTACCAATGCATGGCTCATAATGGCCAGACTATCCCAGTCTGAAAATGGCCATAGTTGCTGTACCAACCTTATCTGGTAAAAGACACTCTTAGCTACTGATGCAACCTGAATGTTCAGTGATGAATTCTGAACCTGTACTTTCAGAAGGAACACAACCCATTCAGAATATTATTATTATTATTATTATTATTATTATTATTATTATTATTATTATTAAACTTGTCTACTGCCCTTCATCTGTAGATCTCAGGGCGGTTCACAACATAAAATTGTGGGCAACTAATCAATCTCCTGGACAAAGGAACCACCCACTCACAGTGCCTCTGCATTCCCAGGTTTCAAGCTCTGTTTACTGGCCATCATCCAACCCACCACTGTGCCCAGGTAAAGGTGACAGCCATGCACAGTCTCTCCCCACCTCCTACAACTCAGATGTTATAGAAAAGTAGATCTGCATGTGACCCATATACTGATGAAATTTTGCCCCCAAACTCTGAATACTTCCACCCAGAGGTTTCACACAGATGTTAAACAGCATTAGGGACAAGACTGTACCATAGCCATAGAGCTAAAACAATCTCCCAGAGGTACACTCTGCACACAACCCTCTAGAGATAGGTGCACAGAATCATAGAGTTGGAAGTCACCCTTTTCCAACTCTCTGCAATGCAGGAATATGCAGCTGTCCCATACAGTGATCAAATCTGCAACCCTGGCATTACACTCCAACCAACTACCCAGCTACCCAGAAGTTGTTGTTTAGTAGTTTAGTCGTGTTTGACTCTTCATGAGCCCATGGACCAGAACATGCCTGGCACTCCTGTCTTCCACTGCCTCCCGCAGTTTGGTCAAACTCATGTTGGTAGCTTCGAGAACACTGTCCAACCATTTCGTCCTCTGTCGTCCCCTTCTCCTTGTGCTCTCAATCTTTCCCAACATCAGAGTCTTTTCCAGAAGTAGAATCATTTTAAAAGAGTGCACTGAATACCAATCACATAGTGTCAGTCCAAGGGGAAACTTGGTCTAACACACACACACACACACACACACACACACACACACACATCCATCTCACTCTCAATACAGGTCATCTATCAGGGTGACTGTTATGTACTGAGTTGAATAGGATCCAAATGCAGCAGTCTGATTGGTCCTAGAACAATAGGATCCAAAATGCAGCAGTCTGATTGGTCCTAGAACAATAGGATTCAGAATATAGCAGTCCATTTGGTTCTAGAACAATGCAGCAGTATGATTGGTTGGCAGGAGCCACCCAATCCAGCTCCAGGTGGAAGTGAATCTGCAACCTGATTGGCCTACAGGAGAATCCAGGAATTAGCCAATCACGTGCGGCCCATTGTGTAAATAATGTATATAAAGCAGATATCTGGGGGGAACTTTCATCCCTCACTACTATGAGCTGAATAAAGAGCATGAAATCCACACTCGACTCCGAGTATATTTCAGTGACCAAGGGCGATTCAGACCCCAAACCACTCTTGAACCCAGATTTAAATGGATCCACATAATTTATATCCTCCAGGAGCACTTTTAGCTGCTCAGCCACCACCCTCTCCACCACCTTACCCAAGAAAGGGGAATAAACCATAGGATCCAAGGTGGGCTTCTTCAGGAGTGGGGCAGGGGTGGAAAAGATGGTATTATTTTGAAAGGAAAATTGTATACCAAAAGCAACTTTAGAAGTAGACAAGGAGCCTGGCAGATTACAGACAAGCTTTTCTTCAATTTCTTTTATTTATAAATCTTTCTTCATTTGGTTGATGCAGGATTTATTTACTCCTGCAGTAAAAAGAAGGAGCTGCAGCTACTTGATTAAAATAGCAAGTATGAATAAAACAACATTTGCAGGGGGGGAAACCCCAACATGCTCCACAAAATAGATTATTGTGAAACTTGTGGTCGTGTAATGTTATGACTAATGACATTCACAGATAAACGAAGAAAACCTCTTTTTAATAACTTTATATATTGAACTATGGAGGAGTAGATGGGTTGGCCTCTTCCGTCATAGAAAGCACTGCTCCTCATGTACCATGAGGTACATAATTCTACAAGAGTTGGTAATGCTGAATCATGCCCCACTTTCTTATCTATGTTACTGGGCATATTTGGCAAGTAACTTCATGTATAAAAGAGCTCAGTTTGTAGCATACAGTGTGGGTCATGATGGGAGACTGCAGGAATTGCTGAATCCTATCTGTTGGGGCTGTGGATTCATGTGAAGACTTCTTGAAGAAATCATCTAAGAATAAGTTGGAGAATGGTCAGGCTTCAGAACTCAGAGGGCAGAGTTTGTGGCAGGACGCTGAGCAACTGGACTTAGCACTTGCTAATGGACACTGGTTCAAGCAAGGACTTTGAAATACAGAATCCTCTCTGGCACCAGGGAGAGAGAAAGGGGCTTTGTGTAACTTGTATATAGAATGTGTGTAAATACAGAGTGTCTGTTTTGTGTGTGAGAAGGAAAACAACTCTGCTAAAAACAACTGTTTTGTGTTGGTGATCTTAGCCATGCTACTGAAGCTAAACAAGATAGACACACACAGCAATATTGATCATTGAGCTCTGTAGGTGAGGTCCTACACTCATTGTAGTAATTGCACCTTTAGTGTAGAACCTACACTTCGGAATTCCTATTAAGTATTATTTATTTTTTTAGCACCAACTGAATACCCTCCTCTCTCAACAAACCCTTCAAGCTGAAATCTTTCCAAGAATGCATCACAACAGAAACCTCTCACAACTTAGCTCTTATTTCCCAGATGGGAAATAGATCACTTCCCTAAAGCTCCTTTTCTTACCCTTTTTGTTCAGCTCATCAGGCCCTGAAGATTTGAAGTCACCTCTTTTCCTATCTTGAGCTGCAGCTTCCGCCTTGCATCATTAATTTTATTATCACTAAGTCACTGCTTTCCTTTTGGGCGAAGACAGAGGCAAAGTTGAGCAGTTCCACTTTCTCTGTCACCCCATAGCGTTTCTCCATCTTCCTCATGCTGAGGACCTATCACTTGTTCTCCCTCTTGCTTCAAACATAGCTGAAGAAACTTTAAAAATTATTTTTAACGTATCTTGAAAGGCTAAGCTCATTCTGAGTTTTGGCCTGCTTGACCTTCCTTGCAATTGATTTCTATTTGTGTATACCTTTCTTCCTTTGTGATTTCTCCTTTCTTCCATCTCTTATACAGGTCCTCCTTAAATCTCAGCTCATCTGTAGGCTCCTTATGCAGCCACACTTGTTCCTTTAGATGCCTCCTACTTTTCTTTCTTGTTGGAATTGTCTGCATTTGTATCTTCAATATTTTATCTTTAAGAAGCTCCCATCTATCTCAGACTCCCTTCTCTTTGAGAATATAGGCACAGTGTTCTGCAGTAGTCTATAAATTTTGAAAAGCTCTGTAATGTATGAGTTCATAAAACAAGTGATGACAAATAAGACAAATCTACATTATAAATTAGCATATTTACATGAAAAGTTGAATACATTGAGCAGAAAGCAACATAATTTACCAGATCAATATGAGGTTATCAGTGTATCAATTGCAGAGTTAATGAGGACTTTCCAAAGGAATGACAGCAACCAAATTACATAGAATATCTTCTTCTGAGTCTGAGCTTGTATTATCTCTACCCACCCCCACGGCCAAAAATATATACATGTAATTTGTTAAACTTGACTGCTAACCATTAACCTTCAGCTGGTAGACTAATAAACAGTTTGGATTATTGATGAAGAATAATTTACAAGACCCTTGATTTTTTTTTTGTTTTTTAAAAAAGCCCTTAACTGTAATTTCTCAGAGATGTAAACTCTGCAGAACAGCTTCCTTTTAAACTGTAAATGCAACACATGCCTGATTGGGGGCAGCAAGGACTCTGGAAGGCTTGATCTTCTTTGAAAGATGTTTGGCAACCCTTAGTAACTGCTGCACAAACATCACAACATAATTACCAGACATTCTGTGTTCTGACATTCAAGTGCAACATTAGGCATTCACAGTCTGAAACTGAAGGCTGAAAAGATCGTAAGACAGCACCAGCAACACAGAAGGTTTCATTCCTTCTCAAGAAATTTAAAAGTTGGACTCACCACTGTTGTTGTCATTGGACCAGATTTATTTACTAACAACTCATTCTGCGAAAAGTAAAAGCAGCACTGTTTTTCTAGAAAAAGAGGTGCTGGAACTGACTGTGTTCTCTTAGAATGGCAATGGAACCCACCTGAGAGGTGCTGGGACTGAGTTCGGGCAAGTTTTGGCTGGAAAAAAGCCCTGAATATAAGTCACCTAGCCATCTAGGTATTACCTGCTTATTCTGACTTGCTCCCCAAGCAAAGTAGAGCTCTCAGTTCTTGATTTCTTGCCTGGCCTTGGCTCATACAATGTTCAGCCTTGTGTGGCTCCTAAACTGTAAAGTGACTGTAAACTGTTGTTTTACTAAAATAGCTTCATAGCATAGTTATCAAAGGCTGTCACATGGAAGAGGGAGCAAGCTTGTTTTCTCCTGCTCTGGAGTGCAGGACTCAAACCAATGGCTTCAAGTTACAAGAAAGGATATTTCGACTAAACATCAGGGAAGAACTTTTGGACAGTAAGAGCTGTTCGACAGTGGAATAGTCTCCCTTGGGAGGTTGTGAACTCTCCTTCCTAGGAGGTTGGATGGCCATCTGTCATGGATGCTTTAGCCGAGATTCACTGCATTGCAGAGGATTGGATTAAATGACTCTTGGGGTCCCTTCCAACTCTACAATTCTATGATTCTATGATCATCAGAATGGGAATGATGCTGTCAATACTGAGGGTGTTGAACAACAAAGCGTCCCAACTGCTAGATCACTTTCATCTAGTTTATTATCCTGAATGCTCAGTCAGGACCCAGTTTGACCTGCCATCAAATTTCAGCACCTGAAGGCATTGAAAAAACATACAGGAAGAGAAGACCTATCTTTGAGCAATGTAAAGACCTCATATTCCCATCAATCCTAGTCAGTAAGATCAAGGGTTAGGGATGGTGGAAGTTGTAGTGAGGATGCAGTTTTCCCACTCGTGCTCTAAACGTTCAAGAACAGTATAATGACTGGTTCTCAAAAGCAACTGCAGTGGTTATTTCTAATCCAAAGAGTATAAACTTGTCCTTTGTGATAGTGGTGGTGATTATTTAGAATATGTTTATGCTAATTTTCTGGGCAAATGCCCACACACATTGGCTAACAATAAAAATAGTATGAAATTTGAAACTTTAACAAATTCAACATTGCAGGGGTTCTTTTTTTACAGATGCAGAGAGAACGTAATTGGGGCAGACCATTACCTAACTAATAAACTTCATGTCTGAAACGCCACCATAATTATAGTCTTCTGGAAAAACTGAAGCACAGAGATTTGTCACATGTCTAATAGAAGGAAGTTCCATAGCAATGATATAACTACATTGACTTTTATAAAATACTTATCATTGAGAGGATGAGAAGAATTTAATGTAGGTATTAGTACAGTTATTCTGATAACCAAAATGAAAGTATAACATTTTTTTTTCAAGTAAATAATGTTGAGATCTGAGTAAATTAGTTTGCTTTTGTGGGTTTGTGGAAAAGAAACTTGCTGTGTTTGAAAATGTTAAACAAGTAAATCATGCTAAAATACATATTATCTAAATCAACTTCAACCTAGTTACTCTGTCTTTTTATCTTATACGGTATTTTAACTATTTCGAAACAGAAATATTTAAATTTAACTAGGTAACTTTTTCATCAGCTGTTCCTATGAGCCCATCTCAGGATGGTATTTGTTCAAGGGTTAACCTATTGAAATTAATGTAGTCATGTTCATTAATTTCAGTGGGTCTACTCTGGGTAAATTTTAGTTGATGACCACCCTCTACTTCAACAACCAACACCAAGTTCCTGGCACAACACCGCTAGTCAGTTTCTACTTCTAGGATTAGAACTTTAATAGATGTCCTGTTATCCAGACTGCTATCCCTTCTGCCTTGTAGCTAGCAAAAGGTTATGTTTGTGTAAGGTCTTCTCTTCTGTACACTGTTTTACTTGGTGTGTCAGCTACTAAACTCAGAGACTTTCAGGTCAGCATATAGAGCTGAGGGGGAATAAAAACAGAATGGATTTCTGCTACAAATTCTTCCCGCAAATATTTTCAGATTTCGTCAATGGTCCTAAGTCAACACCTACGAGTTGTTCTTAGTACTGGAGCAACATCATCCCAGGAGCTGCAAAATATGACAGGTCCCTTATTCTGTCTTCATTTTCACCAGTCTGTAGGATAAGGAACATTTCGACTGTACTTGATGGTCATATTTGGGGAGTTTAATGTTTCTACGGGCCTCTGTGAATTTCTGATAAAAGACTGTAAAGAAGTGCAAAATATCATGATTCTCTAGAAATCCACTGCCCTGTGAGAAAAGATCCCCAAAGAGGAAACCATTCAGCAAGGCAGCTTTGGGGTACTCTTAATCTTTTAAAGTCATGTTGGTTGGCAAGTTTTCAGATGAAAAGGGGGTTGGAGAGCGGAAACAGTTAAGAATAAATAGAAAAAATAGTTTAAGATATCCTCATGCTATAAATACAAACACAGAAGACAATGATCAGTGTCAAAACCTGTGGAAACCTGTTTGACCAGTTAGATATAAATTATCTCACACAGCATGGAACTGCCCCTTTAGGATACCAGCTTCATGATATAACATGGCATCAATTCTGTACATCCTATGTTTTCTGTAACATGACTCTGTATTATGGTTATAAGACATAAACAGAGTAACAGCCATTTTATATAAATACAAATTATTTGCTACTTAGTAACAAAACCATTGTTGCTACTCAAATCCATTCAAAACAAGTGGAGCTGGCACAGGAGAAACCTAGCTAGTTTTAAATAGTCCTAGGAATAGTAGGCATATACGGTTAGAATCTTGAAGAGATTCCCCCACCAGCTTTACTACGCCTATTGTCAAATCTATACTGAAATGTGGTGCAGGACTTGACAGCTGGATGCTTATTTTAGGAATGACAGTGCATGCTGAAAACTGCAAAGCAAAACTAAACCCCAAACAAACATGGTTTTGAGACCTTTTGAAATATACTTCTCAGGGTAGGTGGGTGCTTTTTGTAAGAAACCTAAATGCAGAAGAAAGTATTTACCTTATAAATATCTTCCCATACTATTAGACTATTTAGTACACAAACCTGAAGTCTGTTCTTACAATATATGCAAGGAACCGGCTAATGGTGCTGGCCTTTACACCTAAGGTCTGAGATTGATGTGCAGTGCAAATTATCCGAAGAATTAAATGGAAAAGGCAGCCTAAAAGGCACATAACTTACATCTTTCATTCAATAATCACTCCCCCAGTTGTCACAGCATTCAACAAAGTACAGCAATTTGCCAAATACCAGGGAAATCTAGGACACATATTGTGTTTCGCCTTTCATCATCACTCGTTACCTCTAGATATACTGGTTTATTCACCTGATATAATTAAACTACTCTCAAAATTAATGTTACTAAGTTATGTACTATATGAAATACTTGATACACACAGAAGGAAACTGTCAAGCTGTTTTTCTTTGAGGAAATATTAGGGCAATATTCCATGCACATGATTCTGAACAGAATTAAAGTGTGGTGGAGGCCATAATGTAATAAGTATTTATGGGACCTTTTGGTAATTATCATGCCCTTTGATTTGAATAACAGAAACATTCAGTCCTGACTTCACACAGTAGGACTGAATATGCAGCAAGAGCCATTTTTTTGTTCTTTAAGATTTATTTATAAAAAAATATTGATTTAATTCTTATTCCAAATTTCCTCTCAATGGAACACCATACGTCTCTGATGTATATATAGTTAACACAGTTAAAAATAAAATAAAGTCATATTTAAAACATTTTAAAATTATTTAAAGTAACTAAAACTTTTAAAAACATTAAACACAGAAAAATGTTAAACCAGTTTAAAAACAGATATAACCAAATCATGCGTCTGGATAGTTCTGCCAAAACATATGGATTTATATAACAGTAGTAATACTTTGGCCACCTCATGAGAAGAGAAGACTCCCTGGAAAAGACCCTGATGTTGGGAAAGATGGAGGGCACAAGGAGAAGGGGGTGGCAGAGGACGAGATGGTTGGACAGTGTTCTCAAAGCTACCAACATGAGTTTGACCAAGCTGCGGGAGGCAGTGGAAGACAGGAGTGCCTGGCGTGCTCTGGTCCATGGGGTCACGAAGAGTCAGACACGACTAAACAACAACAAAGTAAAAACCTGAACTCTACCTAGTAGTGAACTCTCTGCCAGTGAAGATCTATGAGCACAGAGAGATATATTATGGTGGCAATACTCAAGTAAGCAATTGTGCGGCAGCATTCTGCCCTCACTGCAGTTTCCAGACCAAGTGAAAGGAAAGCCCCACATAAAATGCACTGCAGTAATCCAGTCTAAAAGTTACCAGTGCCTGAACCACTGCGATGAAATGCTTACCTTTGGACCTTACACTATGAGAAATGCAGGATAAGCTTATTTTAAGCCATGCTGGATGCCAGAGAGGTTTGCTAAATTGGGAACAGCTTCTGCTGATAGATGAGCGCACTGGCCTATTATATGTTATCTTGGAATGCCTAGAGCTCTTCCTTTTTAGGTGAAGGTTCTGAAAAGAATACTCTAAGCATGTCATATGAAAAACACAATGTTCAGATGCATTCCTAAGTACTTAAGAATTGACAAAATTGCACAGAATTTTGTTCTGTGGAGCCATCTTAATAGTTAAAATGTTATAAATCAAAGTGGTACTAACAAGGGGGTCCGGGAACTGTTGGTGTGCATAGCATGGGAATGGATATTATGGGGCAAGCAGTGCAATTTGGATAAATTCAAAGAAGTAGTATGAAGGTAGACCTACATACCAGCTGAGGATGATAATAAGCAGGACATCCCCCCCCCCCAGCCAGAGTTCACCAAAGCAAAGCTGTGGCACCTCTCAGGTGGTCATCACTGCCATTATAAGAAAACAAGGGTAGTGTTCACAAGGGCAGAGGAAGGGGGTACGGTGGATGTGGGCAGCCATGGGTGTCACCACTGAGAGGGGGGTGCAAAATGCTGGACGGCACTCACCGCGGGGCCTGAAGCGTGCCCGAGCCACACGTCTCATCCCAGGAGAGACACGCTGGCTTTTGCGCACGCAGACTCCGTGCTGCCCAAACAGTCTGCCCGCTACCCCCTCTCAGCTGTAGGGCGGATGAGTGAGAGGAGGTGTCACGGTCCTGTCTATGGGTGATCGAAGTCACGGCTGAGGACGTCAGGACTGGGGGCAAGATGGTGGGGTGGGAGCAGGAAGGAGAGTCCAGAAGCCAGAGGTCCAAGGGTCAGGAAGAAGGGAGTCACAAAGTCAAAGGTCCAAGGGTCAAGAAGCGAGGAGTCAAGAAGCCGAGGTCCAAGGATCAGGAAGCAAGAAGCCAAACTCAGCAAGAGCAGGAAACATGTTGCTGTGGCAAAGAGCCAAAGGGAAATGCTGAGCTTATATCCCTTCCCGGCTCTTGCCACCAGGTGCAGTGAGTTACCAAGCGGCCTCACCTGTGCGGCTGGGCCTTGCCTCTCCAGAACAAACTTAGGAAGGCCCCAGTCCTGCGAAGCCCTACTGGGCACAGGGCCCAGCTCCTGCACACACTCCTGACAGGAAGCAGGCAGACTCCAGAGGCCCTGTGGTGCACCCCGCCTCTATGGGCATGCCGCCCTAGGCGCCCGAGTGGCTTCCCCCACTGCTGGGTCTTCAGGGTGAGTTCCAGCACCTCTTTTTTTCTAGAAAAATAGCACTGGTAATAAGAAATAGGAAACAAACTGGATTTTATCTTTCTCTGTGTTGTTTTCTTAATATTATAATTCATTTTATTTATAATTGATAATGAGAAAATAAAAAGTATTAGAATGGTGGGGAGGACAATGGTGGGGGAAGGAGGAGCCCTGGAAACATGATGCAAATCCTTATATCATATGTGGTAGAAATGTAAGGTATTAAAATAATTTTGGGTTAGTGATATTTTATGAAATGCAAAAAAAGAAGAAGTTTAAAATAACCTGTAATAGGTATGAGTTACTCGTGTGTAAACTGGTGCCTTTCTCAGTTAATTTGCCTTGTTAAACCTTTCTGACTGCACAGCCCCTTCTCATCGTGGCTGCCTCAGTCACTGGCAGAATCCGTCAGTGGGCGTTTCTTGAACCTCTTCCAACATAAAAGTTGTTTGACACCCAGTCTCCTCCTCCTCTCACTGTGCGGGAGTCTTCTGCGCAGGGAAGGCATGGGTAGCGGAGGACCTGGGCTCTCCTCACTGATGTCCATTGAAGAGTCCTGGAGCCCTCTCTCCAATTCCCCCATCTGCCCCCCTTTATCCCTGGTGTTGCGCTGATTGGCTTCCCCCTCTACTGAGCTGTTTCTCCCCCTGCTGCTGGGTCCTTTGCCAGCATCATCTGGGAGCCTCCCCTTCGCCTCTCGCTCCGATGTCAGTTCCCTGACATAACCTTTTCTAAAAAGCAAAACCCAAAGCCTTCCTTTTAGGAATTCTAGGTGCCAAAACGCCAAGGGAGCAGATAAGACAATTTATGTCTGTGATTTATGCAGATGTTATTGGCCCAGAGATGAAAAGAAGATAAAGTCCCTACCAAAGAAGAGTGGCAGATCAAGTTGATGGATTATTGCCGAAATGGCTAAAATGACAGGAAGAATCAGGAATCAGGAAGACCTAAATTTTAATAAGGAATGGGGGGGAATTATAATTTATCTTAAAAACCATTGCAAACAGTCAACATTGTTAGTAGGATTGGAATAATGGTGAATTTTGGACACAATGGAGTTTAACGGTGAATTTTGGACACAATGGAAAGTTAAAAGATTTTGGATTATCATAAAAGATGCAGGAGGAAATGATTAACAGTAGGACCCACGAAGGGGAGGAGGGAAGTCCAGGAGATTCCTTGGAAACTTGTCTCTATGTTGTAAGTTGGACAGGTGACTGTAAAATTTTAATTTGGAAAACCAAATAATTTTTTTTTTTTTAAGGAAACATGATGCAAATGTTCATTGTTTCTGAAGTCCATGCAAAAGTTGTGGGAAATGTTAAGAAAACACAAAAAGGGCTTTTAAAATCCCAAGGATTTTAAATAAGGATTTGTCAACCTTTATTGTTTGTATCACAACAATAAATGATAACAGGATGCTTATTAAAAGAGATACACACACAACAGACACAGATACAAATACAGATACAGATATAGTGATTAATATTAATGTACAGACCAATCCTCTACATGTTTACTTGGAAGATGCATTATATAATGGTTGCTTCATAGAAAGTGTGCTTTGGATACCTAACTCTGATTAGAAGCGATAAAAAATTTAAATGACTAATTAATACGGGAATCAAGAGATTGATTTAATTTAAACAAGACTATTCAGATAATATATCTTGAATGTTTCAAGGAAACAATCTCTCTTCTTTATCATCATTGTGTCAATTGTGATTGATAGAGGACATACAGTGGTACCTTGGTTTACGAACTTAATCCGTACCGGAAGTCCGTTCATATACCAAAGCGTTCCTCAAGCAAGGCGTGCTTTCCCATAGCAGCAGGGGACTCAATTTACAAATGGAACACACTCAACAGGAAGTGAAACATGTTCTGCTTCCAAGGCAAAGTTCACAAACCAAAACACCTACTTCCGGGTTTGCAGTGTTCTTAATCCAAGTTGTTCATAAACTAAGCTGTTCTTAAACCAAGATACCACTGTACTGTGAATTTTCTGGACTTGGTACTTGTTGACAATTACCAGAGCAAAATGCATATCAAACACAGATGAACAGAACTGAGAGAGTGAATATGTGAATATGTTGGCCATATAAATAAATGTGGCCATGGAATATAGATCTCCAGGAAAGAAAAGTGTTTAACAAAACAACTATAATACTTTCCCTAAGCCACAAAATAACATCTTTTTTTTAAAGGTTGGCACAAAAGCCTTCTAAAAATTTTATTGAAAGTTTGATATCTTGTTTACTTATTATTTTTAATACTTCACTGGGGTGCTGGAGAAAATATATGACTCTCCTTTGAAAAGCTAACATTTACAGTATTTTTATTTGTATAGAAATCAAAAGAATAAAAGGTGTCAGGGTTGTGTAGCAGTGGTTTGTTTTATGTTTTGAGGGGTAAAACCCATCATCGAAATTCTCTTTTTTCCCCCACTAGAAATCAACTGCAGCAGAACTTAAGGCATTATAGAACAACAGGATAATAATGGACTAGAACTGAGGAAATATTTTGATTTGTTCCTATAGGAGAAGTAGCACTGCTACAGTTTTCTAAGAATCAGAGTTGGAAGGGACCCCAAGAGTCATTTAGTCCAACCCCCAGCAATGCACGAATCTTAACTAAAACATCCATGACAGAGGGCCATCCAACCTCTGATTAAAAACCTCCAAAGAAGGGGGATCCACAGCCTCTTGAGGGAGTTTGTTCCGCTGTCAAACAGTTCTTACTGTTAGAAAGTTCTTCCTGATGTTTAGTTGGAATCTCCTTTCAGTAATCAGTAATCCATTTTGAAGGCAATGTCCAGGGGCCAGCTCCCAGACACTACTGTGTCCAAACATATCTTATCCTATATCCTTTGTTGCTTCTGTGTATCACAAGTAGGAGCGCACCAAGGGATGCATGAATCAGTCTATTTCCAGTAAGCGCAAGTTTTGCACATTTTATTCATAATTCTGGTCTATTTCTGCATTAAACCAATATATATATATATATATATATATATATATATATATATATATATATATATGCTTCCAGTGCTCACTGGAAGGACAGATCCTGAAGCTGAGGCTCCAAGACTTTGGCCACCTCATGAGAAGAGAAGACTCCCTGGAAAAGACCCTGATGTTGGGAAAGATGGAGGGCACAAGGAGAAGGGGACGACAGAGGACGAGAAACTGCGGGAGGCGCAACAGGCAAAGAAAAGAGGCTCAATCTCAGGCGCAACAGCCGGATCGGCAGGAACAACAGGTCAAGACAAAGGAGCAGCCGTTTCTATGGAAGCTGTGACAGAGGCCCTGCTCAAGATAAACCAAACCCTGGAGTCTTTGACAAAACAGACTTCAGAGAACACACAAAAATTAACAGAAATATCAGCAAGATTAAACCAGAATACAGAATCTATAAATAGATTGGTAGAGGAGAACGCCACCACGCGCCAAATTGCCGAGGAGGCCAAAGCCACTGCCGGAGAGACACAGGAGAAGCTAGAGCCGCTTGCCAAGAAGGTCTATGAGCATGATGCAACTTTGGCCTTGTGGGAGTTACAGAGGAAAGAGAGAAATTTAAAATTAAGATTGATTCCGGAGAACGAAAGTGACAGCCTTGTGGAATATTTGACACGGGAGTTTGCGGATTGTTGGGACCTTGAGGAAGACGAATTTAAAATTACGACTGCCTTCAGATTGGGTAAAAAGCAAGATAGAAAGACACCGAGAGACTGCTTGATTACACTCAGATCCAAGGAGGAAAGAGACAAAATATTAGGATTACACTTTGAAAAGGCCCTGCAAATTGGAAATTCAGCTGTACAGATCTTTAAAGATATCCCAAAATACATTTTGGATTTAAGAAACTTTTACAAGGACTTGGTTCTCTTGCTAAAGAAGAACACTATTCGATTTAGGTGGGAGTTCCCACAAGGACTGTCATTTGACTTCAAGGCAAAGAAAGTGAAAATAAAGACAATTCAAGATAAAGACAAATTTTTGGCAAGATACCAGGAGGATTTACAGAAGGGGACTGTGGACGTACTTGCAGAACAGAGGAGAGCACTGGACATCCTGAATCTCTCGTTTGGACAAAAACCACCACCATCAGAAGAAGAGCAACAACTTGGAGCTGTTGGAGGAGCCTTAAGAAAATAACAAGATGGCTCTGCAATTCCTTAGTTGGAATTGTAATGGGCTCAATGGGCCTTTGAAGAGAAGACAAGTATTTCATATATTGAATAAAGAACAATTGGACTTGATATGCTTACAAGAAACTCACATAACCAGAGCCCACAGGAGATTACTTTCAAATAAAAGGCTAGGACAAGAATTTATTTCATCAGACAAAGTTAAGAAGAGAGGAGTTGTAATATATGTGAAGGAGAAATGGGCTCCAAAAATGATATTCAAAGATGAACAAGGGAGATATTTGGCTGTGGAGATACAAGTACAAGGAGAAAAATTCTTAGTTGTTGGAATTTATGCACCAAATGAAGGCAAATCTGACTTCTTTAAGAGACTTCATGAAACTTTGACGGACTATTTGGATTACAATATGATAATTATGGGAGACATGAATGGCGTGGTCTCCACTAATATGGACAAGGCACAAAGACTAACAGTCACTAAAGAAGGGAGACTCCCTAAGACTTTTTTCGAAATGACAGAAAATATGGACTTGATAGACATCTGGAGAACAAGGAACCCTCTGGAGAGAGAGGGAACCTTTTTCTCCCAAGCAATGATGACCTGGACCAGAATTGACCAAATCTGGGTTACTAGTGGACTGGCTCCAAAGATTAAGAAAGTGGAAATCTGCCCAAAAACTTGCTCCGACCATAACGCCGTGAAGATGGAGATGAAACTCACAATAACTGGTCAATTTAGATGGAGAATGAATGACACCCTCTTTCGAGATAAGGAGATTCTCACGAAGGCCCAAAAGACCCTAAAAGACTATTTTGAAATAAATTTGAGGACCGACGTGGAGAAAAGAGTGATCTGGGATGCAAGTAAAGCGGTTATGAGAGGATTTTTGATTCAACAAAATTCAATAAAGAGGAAAAAACAAAATGAGAAAAAGGAGAAGATCTTGGAAATGATAAAGGAAGGAGAGAGGAAATTAAGAACAAAACCAAAGTCTCAGGACATTTTAAGAGAGATCAAGTTATATCAAACTCAATATATGGAATTGATGAACCAAGAGATTGAATGGAAGATAAAGCAAATGAAGCAAAAAACTTTTGAATCAGCAAATAAATGTGGTAAACTTTTGGCATGGCAATTGAAGAAAAGGCAGAAACTAAATACAGTTACAAGCCTAGAGGTGGATGGAAAGAACATATCTAAACCCAATGAAATTAGAAATTGCTTTTTAAGTTATTTTAAAAAACTCTACACTCAAGGCCCGCAAAATGAAGAAGATATAGACAAATTCCTTGGAAGATATGGATTACAAAACATCTCTCAGCAAAGTAAGATGGACTTGAACCAGAGAATCTCAGAACAAGAGATAGAGGCTGCCATTCAGAATATGCAACTGGGTAAATCTCCGGGACCAGATGGACTGACTTCTAGATACTACAAATCGCTGAAGGAATGGTTGATTCAACCATTAAGAGAAGTTTGTAATGAGATCCTTGAAGGAAAAAGGGCACCTGAATCGTGGAAAGAGGCATATATTTCACTCATACCAAAGTCAGAGACTGAAAAGACCCAACTCAAGAACTACCGCCCAATATCATTGCTCAATGTGGATTACAAAATTTTTGCAGACATTTTGGCAAAAAGACTCAAAAGAGTTTTGATGGAGATGATTCATAGGGATCAAGCAGGCTTTCTCCCTAAAAGACACCTGGCAGACAATGTAAGGAATGTTATAGACATTCTGGAAAAGCTAGAGGTGAATATAAACACTAAAGCAGTATTGATCTTTGTGGACGCGGAGAAAGCCTTCGACAATATTTCTTGGAGTTTTATGAAGAAGAACCTTCATAGGATGGGGGTAGGCCGGGGTTTTGAGAATGGTATGGCTGCAATATACTCTGAACAAAAAGCCAAACTGATTGTAAATAATGTTGTGACTGAGGAACTTAAGATAGAAAAAGGAACACGACAGGGGTGCCCGATTTCCCCATTACTCTTTATTTCAGTTCTGGAGGTGTTGCTGAATATGATAAGAAATGACCAGCAGGTTAAAGGTGTGCAGGTCGGAGCTAAACATTACAAGTTAAGAGCGTTCGCAGATGACTTAGTATTGACTTTGCAAGAGCCAAACACTAGCACGAAAAAAGTATTAGAAATAATACAACAGTTTGGCCAGGTAGCTGGATTTAAGTTGAACAAGCTAAAAACCAAAGTTTTAGGGAAAAACCTAACAGATATGGAAAAGGAGAAATTTCAAGAGGAAACAGGTTTGACTGTGGTCAAGAAGGTCAAATATCTAGGGGTTTATCTAACATCCAAGAATCAGAATTTGTATAAGGACAATTATGAAAAATGTTGGTCAGAAATTAAAAAAGATTTAGAAATATGGTCAAATTTGAAACTGTCAATGCTAGGCCGAATTGCAGTAATTAAAATGAATGTATTGCCTAGAATGCTATTTTTGTTTCAGACCTTGCAGATTATTGATAAGATGGAATGTTTTAAGAGGTGGCACAAAGATATTTCGAAATTTGTCTGGCAGGGCAAAAAGCCCCGAATTAAATTTAAAATATTGACAGATGCTAAAGAAAGAGGGGGCTTTGCCCTGCCGGACCTAAAATTGTATTATGAGGCAGCAGCTTTTTGCTGGCTCAAAGAATGGATGCTCCTCGAGAATACAGACATCTTGGATCTGGAAGGTTTCAATAATGCTTTTGGTTGGCATGCATATCTTTGGTATGATAAAGTTAACAGTGTCTTCAAAAATCACATTGTCAGAAAAGCATTGTTTAATGTTTGGATAAGATATAAAGATTTATTGGAAAACAAAACCCCTAGATGGGTGTCACCAGTGGAGGCTAATGCAGTGAAGAAACTCAATATGGAGGTCGGATGGCCGAAGTATTGGGAAATTTTAGAACAGGATGGAGATAAGTTCAAATTACAAAGTCAGGAGAAATTGAAGCATAAAGTGGAAAACTGGTTCCAATATCGTCAAATAATGGAATTTTTTAAACAGGACAGGAAAGTCGGCTTCCAGGTGGAAAAATCAAAATTAGAAACCGAATTGTTAGAACCCAATACTAAGAATTTATCTAGAATGTACAACTTGTTGTTGAAATGGAACACACAGGATGAAACAGTTAAATCGGCTATGATTAAGTGGGCTCAGGATGTTGGACATAACATTATGTCAGCTGACTGGGAATGGTTATGGAACACCGGTATAAAATTTACGGCATGTAATGCCTTAAAGGAAAACATTATGAAAATGGTATACAGGTGGTACATGACCCCAGTCAAGCTGGCAAAAATCTATCATTTGCCCGATAACAAATGTTGGAAGTGTAAAGAGACTGAAGGTACTTTTTATCACCTTTGGTGGACATGCCCGAAGATTAAGGCCTTTTGGGAAATGATCTATAATGAAATGAAAAAGGTGCTTAAATGTACCTTTTCTAAAAAACCAGAGGCCTTTCTCTTGGGCATTGTCGGCCAATTGGTGACAAAGAAAGATAGAGCTTTTTTCATGTATGCCACAACAGCAGCAAGAATACTCATCGCAAAGTATTGGAAGACACAGGACCTACCCACTTTGGAAGAATGGCAGATGAAAGTGATGGACTACATGACATTGGCCGAGATGACAGGCAGAATCCGTGACCAACGAAAAGAGACGGTAGAAGAAGAATGGAGAAAATTTAAAAGCTATCTTAAGGACTACTATAAACTTAATGAATGTTAAAATGTCGTAGTTTCCAGAAACAAAGGGGTACAGGGACATAAGGTCAGAGTGCAAGAGAGGACTAAGATGATAGGGATTGGAAAGTAATAACTGGGAGTTGCTAGTTGAATTATGGACATTGGGATGCAGAGAGGGGGGGTATGGGGAAGTCCTAGAAAGGAGGTTTATGAAAATATGTTTGAAACTATACGTGTATGTTTGTCATTTTTAATGTTTGTCTGCTTTTTCTCAAAAATGTTGTAAAACCAATAAAAATTTTATAAAAAAAAAAAAGAGAAACTGCGGGAGGCAGTGGAAGACAGGAGTGCCTGGCGTGCTCTGGTCCATGGGGTCACGAAGAGTCAGACATGACTAAACGACTAAACAACAACAAGATAGATAGATAGATAGATGATAGATAGATAGAACATATATTGGCATATATATATATATATATATATATATTTGCTTTCGTAGATTTTCACGGGTACAGGAATGTAGGTTTTGGTGTCTTCGGGTGTCTTCCCGTGTAAGAGTTGGGGTGTCTAGGCGACGTTTCGACGAGGTCTCACTCGTCATCTTCAGGCTGGTGCTTTCGGCTTCTTGTTACTAGAACAGAGCAGGATCTCAGTGTTTGAGTTCCTATAAATACTGTTGAGGGGGTGTGGTGTATAGCCTCCAACGTTCTGGGCAGATAGGAAGTTCCTAGGTTAATGTGCCTTTTCTTCTTTTGTTCATTAATTACTTGAGGGATATCTTGAGTGATTACTTGAGTGATATTCTGAGTACCACTTAGGAGGGTCATTAGGTGTGGATTAGTTGCTAAAGCTTTCGTGTCTTGACCTCTTGACCTTGTGAAGAGTTTTTCTGAGAAGATGGTTGTACTGCACTTAGTTGTGCTCTGGCTTGGCTTCGTGTATAGGGGCGAGCTGTGGTTTTGTGCCCTGTGCCAGCCAGATCTGTGTAGGGATTGCAGGGGGGTGCAGCATCCGGAGGTGCCACTATGGTTTGGCTACTGGATGGTGTCTGTAATTTATCTGTGGAGAGGGTCTGGGTTTGGGTCTGGTGTGGTTGATTGGAGATGGCGTTCTGTGTGCCTCTGGTTCTGGTGTCGGTTTTTGTGGGGAGGGCTAATTTCCAGATGTCTGGCAGGCGGGACGTGTCGTCACGCTTGTTCATGTTGTGAGGGTGTTTCTCTATCTCGATGGCTTCCATGATTATTCTCTTGTGGTGATGTTCCATGTTAAAGAGCAATTTGGAATCTGCAAAATTAATTTCGTGTCCTGTTTCTTTCATGTGTTGGTAAAGAGAGGAAGTTTTTTCTTCTTTTTTGACGGCATTCTTGTGTTCTGCGATACGTGCATTTATTCGTCTGTTTGTTTGTCCAATGTACGTGGCTGGGCAGACTTTGCAGGGTATTTCATAGACCCCTTGGTTTTCTAACTGGATTTTATCTTTTGGGTTTCTGAGGATATTGGCTATTTTTTGGTTGGTGCAAAAGGCTGTTTTGATATTGTGTTTATGGAGGATTTTGCTAATTTTATCTGTAGTGCCCTTGATATAAGGAAGGAGGGCCATGCCATTGTTTTCTTCTGTGTCTTGGTTTTTGGGGGGTGTTTCTTTTTGGATTAGCTTCGTAACCCTGTTTTGCTGGTATCCGTTGGCGATTAACACATTTGAGAGATTCTGTAACTCAGTTGTCAAGTGGTCTTTGTCAGCCAGGCGTTTGGTTCTGGAGATGAGAGTCTTGGCTACGGAGTTTATTTGTGCAGGGTGGTGGTGTGATTGTGCATGTAAGTAGCGGTTGGTGTGTTTTTTTTTCCGGTAGATAGTGTGTCCTAGGGAGCCATCAGGTTTTTTGTAGATTAGGACGTCAAGGAAGGGAAGTTGGTTGTTGGCTTCTATTTCCATAGTGAATTGTATTTTGGGGTGTAGGCTGTTGAGATGTGTGAGGAAGCTATCTAGTTTTTCCTTCCCGTGTGGCCAAATTACAAAGGTGTCGTCAACATATCTGAGCCAAAGTTTGGGTTTGTGTTCTGACTTGTCTAAAGCATTGGTTTCAAAGTGGAAAAACTAGTGAGCACTCAGGGCTGATTTCCTTCAGAATGGATAGGTTTGATCTTCTTGCAGTCCATGGGACTCTCAAGAGTCTCCTCCAACAACATAATTCAAAAGCATCAATTCTTCGACAATCAGCCTTCTGTCTGTCTGTCTGTCTGTCTGTCTGTCTGTCTATCTATCTATCTATCTATCTATCTATCTATCTATCATCTATCTATCTATCTATCTATCTATCTATCTATCTCTATCATCTATTTATATGATACAGAGACATTGCCTTCAAAATGGATTACTGATTATTGAAAGGAGATTCCAACGAAACATCAGGAAGAACATATATTGGTGGGTGAGTGGGTGTGTATAAAATCCTCTCAACATAAATACATTTTAAATATATTTAAATGCATATATTTTTCTCAAAATACATATTTAAGTTCAAATGCATTTTGATACTTTTGGACTTCATCGCAAAATTCAGAGGGCAAAATCCCTTCGGTGGTAAATCCAGATCTGCAGCTTTGTCCAAAAGTGCAGATCAGGCCATTACGTGCTGGAATTTGCAAAGATTGAATTCCCTAAGTATGTCAAGGAAATTAAACTTCAAATATTTCATTCAGCACTGCCTGGTTTTCAAGCTTTGCTAACTCCCCCCACCCCCACCCCCCGGCAATGGGGAAGATAGTCATGTCAAGTTGACTAAGGTCAAGTTCATCACAGAATATATAATTTAAAAGTCAGATAAGCTAGTTTTCATTAATACCCTAAAAACACTAGGCAGTGTGACAATGTACTGGCTGAAGGTGATGTACTACTAGTACTAGTACTAGTAATAATAATAATAATAATAATTTATTTTTAATACTAACCATGAAATGAGTCACTATTATTTTTACTCTTTTTTCAGTAGTTAAGGCAGTAGGTTTTAAATATAATCAGTACATTGCATTCTTGCCATTTCTAGTAGCTGTTTGTGCTTTAGGAGACTTAGCAGTGAAAAGCACAAAACTCATTTCCCTGGCACTTGATGCCTATTTGTTCTCTTCTAGACAACAGTATATCTGTTCCTGTGGAGGTTTTGCCACCACTCTGTTTTCTCCTTGACCCTAAATTGCCTGTCTTCAACCCATTTCTATTCATGCTCTTCTTTCCTCCAGTTGTACTTGTTCCTCAGTCTGCTTCCTATTCTGTCCCATATTCCTCAGTCATCTCGCTCCAGGATATATCACAACATATCCCATGATCAATCATGTCATTTTTTTAAAAAAAAAACCTGATATAACTGTTCATTATCAATAAATAAGTGTTGGGTCCCCATCAACTTAAATGGGTGGTGAATCACTACAGGCACAGATAATAGTGAGCCTGAAATAATTTATTTGTAAGTTCTGCAACGATGTTTCACATTATCAGTATGGAATTGCACAATTATTTATTTGTTCTTTTTAAATATAATTTTAATTAAATTTTCTGTTTTACAATTTCAAATAAACATTTTACATATTTAAGATATCAATGACTTCCTTTCCTCTCTTTCCATGGTTCAATTTACATATATCCCTGCATATTTTCCAAAAACTATACCAATCGGTTTTCCATTATTGCATCCATCAAAACTTATTTTACACTGCTGAATTTATCTTAATCCTGCAAGTGTTTTCAGCTGTACACAATTAATTTCCATATATTCAATAAACATTTTCAAATCTCTGCAACCCCACCAACCACCAGTAGACCTGTATCACCTTCACAACCTATGCGGATTCAGAACTCATGACATGACGTCATCACATCATAATTACCCTCACCTCCCTTCTATTTCACACATTCATTATCACCAGATATTACTGGGAAGCAGGAAGAACAAGACTTGGATGCATTCCCAAACTCTCGTAGTCTTAAATTGATGCCTAATAGTAGGCCTTTATTCTGAGCGAATTCTGTCCTAATTATAATTCTCTTCATGCATCCCAATGCAATCTTTTACATAAGTCGCAACTTTGATTTACATTTCATGTTGCTTTAGTGTCTTACGGTAGTGCACAATTTTCAGTCTGTGAGTGCAATTAGACAAAAAAAAAGTCATCTAATTTGCAACAGTTAATACATTAGTTTCCATCATTTCACTTATTTGCATAATTTCATGTGGAAAGTTTGAATTTTCTTGTAAACTAATTGATGTATGCTTGTTCAAGATACCATCTGTCCTGTATACATTTCAAATGTCTTCCAACCAGGACAGTGATCATTGATGATGACGGCTAAAAATGCTTATCTCAGAAAAGAAAAGGTGGGGGTGGGGGGGAAGAATCTGGTTTGCTTTTCAGATAAACCACAAACACTGTATTCTGTTTCAGGCTCTCTCATATTCACATTCACTCTCTAGGGATTCAGATGTCGTTGCTGTGTAAGTTAACATAAATCAGTTTTCCTTCAATAAAATCTTGTTCCTGGTAGGAAAAATCTACTCATTGATTCTGACAAACTTTGAAGAAAATAGGATTAAGGAAGCTTCTGACCTTTCAAATTATCAAATTAGACTGGTTATTTTCACAATATTAAGTAATCAAGGAAGTAAGCATTAAGAGTTTAGTTCACAGGCTGTCTAGCCAGTTTATATTAAAAAAATGTTGTTTGCTGACAGCTAACCCAGATTCCATTTCTTCCCTTTCCTCCGAACCACAAGGGAAACTAAGATGCATTTTTAACATTGCACTTTGCCTAAAGGCTCTCAGTAAAATTTAATTTTCTCACCGCATTGATTTTTCCATTATAAGGTGTACCAGTCTAATGATATCTCCTAAGAATTTTTAGGGTTGAAACCCCCATCCCCAAAAGATGCACACAGATAAATGATCCATAAATGGTAACCGTAACCACTCAATGGTTTTGTTTTGGGGTTTTTTTCCTGTGTTTTCAGAAGATATACTCCCTTTTTCAACTAGCTGAATCCCTTTAAGATATAGGAACATTTAGTAATTTCTTGCTAATATAATGACTAAAAATGAAAACTTGAGAACACAATGCAAGCTGAAAGTAAGCATATATTTCAGTGGAGAAAGGAAAACAACTGAGACTGAAAAGTGCTCAGCTTCAGTTAGATTGTGCCAGTTCTGATTTATGCTTGATAATATGTAGCTTATAGAGTTGAGGACTCTTGTATTTCACAAACAACGTTACCTAGGAAAGGAATGCTTTTCTACTATCATGAATACCTCAATACCTGTTTTAATCACATCTCCCTTTCAGCGTTTGGACAGAGCACGAATCAGTAAGATTGACAACAGAAACTTTACAAGGGGGTAGGACTATGATGAAGTATGGAAGTGCCTTTCCCCCATTAAATAAATTAATCAATTATCATGAGAAGCACATGTATAAAAATTGTTATGCAAAGCATTTGTTATCAAAACAATACCATGGTGGTTACAACAGAATACTGGAATGCACCATATGTTCAGTAGCTACAGGGAAATCCCTTAATCATTTATCTCTCTGGCACTCATTACACAGGTGGGTATAAATAAAAAATGTAGGTTTGCTGCCAAAACGTTAGTAAGCCAAATATGTTAATATGTACATCTATCACGCCAATTAGATACATTTTGGACATTACTTTTTTAGCCATTCCTATAATAAATTGTGTATTTTATATGCTTATATGTGTAAGTTAGGGCTGTTTTGGTTAGGGATGGATATTACAAAAAAAAAAAAAGTGAGATGAAATCCTCCAGTTTAATTCTATGCTTCACTGCCCCTGATTCAGTTAATGATCTCAATGGTAAAGGTACCACTGACCATTAGGTCAAGTCATGGACGACTCGGGTTGCACGCTCATCTCGCTCTATAGGCCGAGGGAGCGGGTGTTTGTCCGCAGACAGCTTCGGGGTCATGTGGCCAGCACGACTAAGCCGCTTCTGGTGAACCAGAGCAGCACACGTAAACACCGTTTACCTTCCCGCCAGAGCGGTACCTATTTATCTACTTGCACTCTGATGTGCTTTCGAACTGCTAGGTGGGCAGGAGCTGGGACCGAACAACTGGAGCTCACCCCGTCGCGGGGATTCGAACTGCCAACCTTCTGATCAGCAAGGCCTAGGCTCTGTGGTTTAGACCACAGCGCCACCCGCATCCCGATCTCAATAGTACAGAGAGCTTTTCACCAATTTAGATTGGTGTTGCTTGTTGTCCTGGACAGATATAATCTAGACACAGATTATCCACCCCCAGAACCTTCCTCGTTAGACTACTGAAACACATGTGATACGTGTTGCCATTGAAGTTAGCTCAGAATCTGCAGTGAGTGTGCTCATAGCTGTTTTCTTTACTAACTAGGACAGGTCATTAAAACCATCCTGCTTGTGCATGGAGAAGGTGCCTGCCTCACCGATCCACAGGGCAACCATCTTTTTTTTTATGTACAGTGGTTTGTGCCTCACCACTTTCAGGGGTCATTTCCATTTTCACATCGTGTGGCAACCTCAGTCTGCTTCCAATCTGCTTCAAGAAGCAATTTATTGTTTAAATAAATTAAAAAAAGAATACAGCCTTTTTGCTCAGCTCTCATAAGTAATTCACTGGGGCTATTAATTCCAGTGCAGGACTCTGTTCCAAGCCACATATTAATCTGACAAACATGGATCAGGCTAGTTCATTTCGAGATCCAGAAACCCCCCATTCCCAGTTTTATCTTTGATTCATTGTAATGCCATATTATTTCCTTTGCAGCTTTGTAAAGCGCCATAGAAGTCTTCTTAACTAAAAACTATGAAAGTTACTTGTGCAAGTCCCATCAACAAACCGACAGTACAAAACCATTCATTCTTTATTTTCCAAAGATAGACCCATTGAGTTCAAACACTTTAAAACACTTTAAAAGTGTTTAGGATTCCAGCCTTATTCTCAGTGCTTTAATGAGAACTTAAGCCAGGTGTGAGGAACCTTTGGCCCTACATATATTGCTAAACTACAGCTCTGATCACCCCAGTCCACTGGTAATCCTTGAATACTCCTCCCTGCTACTAAGGTAGGCAGAAACATCCTATACCCAATTACCTTGGGTCTGTCCTGCCTACAGTGTAACATCACTCATAGGTTTTTCATAGTATGTAAACAAATGAAAATTTATTTCTTCACAATGGGATATCCAGGTGGTCACTGATCCAGCTACTGAGCAAACGTAGCACCGCTTAGCTTCAGCAAGGTTACCTTTAACTACGTCCTGAGACCAGGACATTATTTTTACCTGTGCTAAAATTTCACGGCCTTCACGGCCTAGGACCCTCGTACCTACGGGACCGCCTCTCCCGGTATGCCCCACGGAGAGCCTCAAGGTCCATAAATAGCAACACCCTAGTGGTCCCAGGCCCTAAGGAACTTAGATTAGCTTCAACCAGAGCCAGGGCTTTTTCAACTCTGGCTCTGGCCTGGTGGAACGCTCTGCCTCATGAGACCAGGTCCCCGCAGGATCTGATATTTTTCCGCAGGGCCTGTAAGACAGAGTTGTTCTGCCTGGCCTTTGGCTTGGAGCCAATTTGATTCCCTCCCCCTCTTTCTTTTTCCTTTTTCCTTTCTCCTCCTGTGATGAGGCTGCATTTTAATATTTTAATGTTTCAGTATTTTAATTGTTGTATTTTAATCTTGTTTTTAAGTTGTATTCATTCAACTTGTTTTTATTATTGCTTGTTAGCCTCCCTGAGCCCGGCCTTGGCTGGGGAGGGTGGGTATAAATAAAAATTATTATTATTATTATTATTATTATTATTATTATTATTATTATTATTTTGTTCAATGGACTTCCAGTTCATGGACTTAACTACTAGCTATGAAGTGCAGCCTCTCTTAATAGCTGCACAAGGGAACTCATATAGAATGACTAATAAAGGCTGGGGTGGGTGGGTTACACCATAATTAACATTGATTACATCCTATACCAATTCACACAAAAATTGGAAATAATTCTGAAGTGTGCTTATAGTTGTGGCCATTAAAAGATCTATAGTCACCAAATTCAGAATAATGGAATTATTTGAAGGGATCCTGATGGCCATCTAAGTCCAACCCCCTGCAATGAAGGAATCTCAACTTGCGGCCGCCAATCCAATTCAAAACCATATTGGAAGCTGCTTAGCTTAACACATTTGCTAGTGGTTCAGAAGAACTGTAGTTCAAACATTCCCAACATAATGCATATTGAGAGTGGGAGGCCACAATCTGTGAAAAAGGAAATGGAAAAGTTGTGTTTCTGCATCTCTTGCCATTGCAAATTGGCATTCAACATACAATGTGAAATCATCTGATTTGTATATAGGCAGATCCAGGTGACAGTGTGATCCCATGCTGAATTAGGCATGCTTAATTCTGTTGACTTTCTCTGCATGCAATTTGGATGTCAATGCTTTGTGAGCCTATCATAGAAAATCTTTTAAATATCCCTTACTGATTAAGAATGAATTCATACTTTGGTTTGTGTATTTCTGCATACAGCATGCAGTCCAGACACACTTATCATATATAAAATATGCAAGGACCATGTGTAGGTTTAATTCTGTTAGTAGAACTTCTTCTGATTGAAACATGCAAGTTAGATGTGCAAAATCAAGCGATGTGTCCTAACCTTACTTTGTTTTACTAGTTATGAACAAAAACAAAGATAATGCACCCTTGCCACAGAGGTGGCAGGCAACTAAGGGCTGTGTGTGATAAATGCCCATAAAATGATGCAGTGTGTTGAGAAAGCAACTAGAGAAACCTTTTTCTCTTATAATGCTGGAACCAAGGAACACCCAACGAAGCTGAATGTTTGAGAGAAGCAGGACAAGGGAAATCATTTCTTGACAGAGCACAAAGTTTAGGTATCACTCCCGCAAGATGTAATGATTGCCACCAACCTGGATGACTTTAAAAGAAGTTTTGATAAATCTGGTGGCTTCTAATCATTGTGGCTTTGTACTAGTTCCAGTGGCAGAAGCAGTATACTTCTGAAAACCAGTTGCTGGGAATTAAAAGTGGAAAGAGGGTTGCCCTGCCTGTGGTCTTTTGAAAGGCATCTTTTTGCTACTGTGAGAACAGGATGCTGTACAAGATGGTACTTTGGTCTAGGGTGGTTTTATGTTCTCATATGAAACACAGAATTTCTGGTAGATTCTTCTCTAGAAGAAAGGAACAGCTTACAAATTATGTTCCAGTCTCTGAAGAGGGTGTTTGACTAGATCACTGTTGACCTATTTGAACTCAAAACTTATGACCCAATTTCTACATTAATGTTAACAATTCAAATGTGATTTGTTTTTCTTGATTTCGATTACACTCCACCAGCATTCAACTTCAACTTGAACTTGAAGGGCTTTAAGCTGCAGTTTGGCACATCCTTGTGCAACTATCTAGAGCAGTGGTTCCCGACCTTTTTTTTGGCCATGCCCCACTTAAGCATTTTCAAAATCCTGATGCCCCCCAGCTCCGTGTGCCTCACGTTGGGAACCACGGATCTAGAGGCTTGTGGTAGCACATCGAGCTTGAGATCAGATTCGACAGTGAAACTGCCTCATGTAATAATTTTGCACCATGAACAGAATTCAGTCAAGGCCAAGAACATAAGAGCAAACCCCAGGCAAAGTTGTTGTTTGTGTTGAGAGTATGACTGTAAGTGAGGGAGACATTGATTTTCCCCACAAGGACTCAAATATAATTTATAAAGAATATATGATCAAGATCTAAGGGTGAAGTATCACTCTGTAACACAGCTTTGTTTCTTGCTTAGGAATCCCACACATACATGCGCAATATGAACTAATGGAAAGCAAAAGGCACTTGTTGTAACATCCTGCACAACTGAATTGTCTAATTTTTTAATAGAGAGTGGGTTGGGCTCCCACTGGCAACTGGTGATCCTTCTGCATCTAGGGACTGTTCTGCTTGTCCTTTCTGTTCCATTTGAAAAACAATATGCATCTGATAACTGTTAAAGTGGTAGTATATCAGGGAATATGTGTAGTTGACACATTAATTGTGGCTCTTAAACACCTACATTATTCTCATAAACCTGCAACTGTCCTTGACCCTGTACATAATCAGACACACATCTAATTATGCTCTGAAATTCAATCTGATTTTTATTCTAAGCCCTTAGTAAAAAAATATCACTTAAGATTCTGTGTAGAAAATGCAAATGTGTTTCCAGATGCTGATCAGATGAAAGTTCAAAAGGTATGTCTGAAGATACAGTGAAATCCATATTAGAAATACTCCCGGCATCTTCATTAGCTCCAACAGCGATCCAGGGAAGCTGTTGCTCCAGTAATTCTGGATTCAATCCAAATCCAACCGAAGAGGGAATGGGTTTATCTCAATGGTTGTCAGCCAGTCATAGACTAAGATAAAGATCACTGTTAGTCAAGCCACAGAACTTGCTCTGATCTAAGCAAAAGCATGATGTACCGACAATGCTTTGACTGTCTGGTACAAGGAATTAATTCTGTGCCAAGAGGAAGAGGGTGTTAAAATGGGGAAAAGCTCACAGCATAACTATAAGTGCTACTCAGTTCATTTGGGCTCCCTCCCTGGCACATGGGGTTAGGATTGCAGCCTCACTTTATGATTGATTTAATCCCTTCCAGAGGAACACTAAATGTAGATATGGAAAATCCTTCACCCTTAATTACTGAGCACTAGCTCACACTTAGCTTTTCCATGCTTTTCCTAATATCTGTTTTTCTTAACCATTTGATACCCTGCAAATATACTGCAAGAATAAATTTGATTATATATATTTTTAAAAAAAAATTATCAGTACTAACAGATGGTGATAGTTTTATGTGTGGTTACTTAAAAGACCTAGCTGGCTAACTGTTACAGTGCCTTTGAACAGGAATGTACAAACAAGCAGGCTACTGTTAATTCCAAATGGTATGTCTAAGGATAGCACAGGGTTGCTGTCACTTTGAGAGCTGTGTGAGCATCAATTCATCACCGTTTCTGAATCTTAAGCCAGTTTCCCAGTAACACTTCTCCAGAGTTAACACTCACCAACTAGGCACCGAGTATTGTATCTGAAGTTTCCAGCCAGATCTACCATCTCTTCTCCCTCATTATTTTCCCTGCAGTTTTTCTTCTGGTCCATCAACTACTTTTTCCTCAGATTGCCAGAAATCCTACCGACACCTAGCAATAGAACTCTCGTGAAGGTTGCTTCTACAGTCAGAAGTTATTCTTCTTCAGCTGTAGTCTTGTCAGCTCCCTTTTACCCAAGCCCCTTAATATTGTTACACACCACCCTAGTTGCCAAGTGATGTGAGACTCCATGGGTCCAGGTTTGTGTTTTGCACATGAGGCACAGTGGAGATTGTTGTGTCTTTATGATATATGGTTTATTTACATACATATATATAGCCTGAGTCTATGATGGAGAGATTCCCACCATTACACTCCAAAAGGGTCTCTTGCATCTTTCCCAAAGGTGCAACTGCCTTGGTTCCGAAACAAAAATCAGTCATGCTCCCTAGCTTTTGTTTTTGGTCAGCACATCATTGCCAACAGCAGTCCTAAAAAACTCTGGCCTATTGTCTCCAGCTAACTACCTCTCTTGAAGAAGGATAGCCTCACACTCCTCTGCTGTCTGGCACGGGAGCAACTGCTTTGTTAATCACCCATCTCCTTGCCCCTTTGTTTGCATAAAGAACTTTCAGGCTATGTTCCTCTAATGATTTGGGTTTTTTTTAACTCAAGCACTGAATCCTGGGGTTCAGTGCTTGGCACAGTTTAGCTCCCCAAACCTTGATTAAGTCTAACTTAGATTGGACCCAGGAATTTAGGGTTTCTCACATCCCACAAGCTCATAACAATATCGACTGCCAGACTCCAACTTCCAGCTTTGCCTTCAACTAACCAACACCTGCACAGCTTTACCAGAGGCTAGCTTTTTATCCTCTCCAGCCTGCCTCCCCTCCATCCCCAGCCAATCATTTAAATCTGAGTGGAATCCTGCCCCCTCATTGGCCTGTAGTGATGACCAGATGGGATGGAGCAAAATGTCCACAACTGACCAATTAGAATTTACTGGCTACCGATGCCTTCGCTCGTTTATATAAACACATAATCACCTCTTGTTTGGAGCAATGTAAACAGCTCGAGTTTCTCTGTCACTCAGCTGACCTCCTGGCTTACAGCTAATACAGTACATCCCCACATCTCACAGCAGGCAAGCAAGACAGTTTGTATAACTGTTAATGTTTTTGTTCTATTCAGCATAAAATAGAACATAAAACCATTGCTTTTTAAAAAGGAAAATAAAATAAAAAGAAGGTGCCAGTACTCACCATGAAGTTGTTATAGTAAGTTCCACACTTTTAACATGGGGGGGGGGGAGGCAGTTCTGAACACCTTTGAGTAACCCCAGAAAAAAAATCACTAAAAGAAACGATAGTGTTTCTGAGTGGGGAATCATTATGTTTTAAGCAAATATAGTTTCTACACACAGGAAGAAGATTTGGTATAAATATTGCAGGTATTGTGTTAGCTTTTGCACCTACCACCAGAACTATGAGGGTGCAGTGCATTGTTGAGAATGGTCTGCAGTCTTAGCTGCAATTGATAGAGAAATTGTATATTAATCCATTAAACAAGCTCCAAGCATACTAATTCTGCTTGTGTACCTTTCAGAATCCTCCCCCCCCCACCTGCATCAAGGTAACAGGACAAAATATGTAAGAAGAATAAGTAACTTGGGCTCTTTGTCTGGAAAAACAAGATGGTGGTGATAAAGAATGTGGTTTATTGAATATCTATCTATCTATCTATCTATCTATCTATCTATCTATCTATCATCTAGATATCTCTGGATATATATATCCAGGTACTCCTGGAATTGTCCAAACAGATAAAACCCCACTGCATTGGTCTTATCTGTTTGTGGGAATGGGTAAACAGGCATAAATTCAAATGATGTTTAACTTGAGAAACATATAGTGGGTCCAGGATTGCAGCCTGTATACTGCAGCTGTATAATTTTCTCCCACAGCATGTTCAGCTGATCCCATTACTTTTTAGTTTCCACCATGTACTAAATATACATTTCTTTAAGCAGGGTTGGTTTTTTTTTATTAGCTTTGGCTTTTATGCCAACACTAAAGTTTAATTGTATGCCCCACTGTTTCACACCCCACCTTGTGTCAAAAGACAGAATACAAGTTTTTCAATTCCATATATAAATATTTTATTTTATTTTTAAAATGCAGGATTCTTTTGTGTGTATAGCACACACATACATCAACACACAAAATTCTAACCATGTTTATTCAGAAATCAGCCTTGTTGGTTTCAGTGAAATTGATTTCTAGGTTAGCATGCTTAGAATTATAGCACACAAGCTGTCGGTTAAAATTTGGTACTCCTACATAACATATATTATATTCTATTTTCCTTGTAGGTCAGGGCACTCAAGTACTTGTAATTAACTTAACATGATTTTTTTTACATTAATTAAAATATAGTTGCTCAAAAATAATTAAAAAGATGAATCACTCAGCATATCAACATCAGATCAAACATAGGAATTAGAGAAACCCATAAGCACTGAAACAATACAGTAGAATTTTTCATCGAGTAGCAGAAACCAAACATAAGAAATTCTGGATCTTATTACACTTTCTCCCAACCTTTTGTGGCTTCAGGGGAGGAGAAGGGGAGGTACAACTGCATTTCTCCAGAGGACAGTTGCGGAATCACCCTTGGGGGAAATATTATGCCAGTTATGCAGGAGAAGAAAATCTGTAAGTTGCCCACCACAAGGCTGGCTCTATGATTAATACTAGGATAACTGAAGCAGGGGGCTGAGAACAATGACAATGTGTTGGAGGACAGAGTTGTGTGTGCCACATGGCTGCCCTAAACCCTCTAAGCTTGCCTGCTGCCCCCAGGTGTGATGGAGGGCACTGTTCCATCACCAATGTTGATCTAATATTCATCTGCCAGTACAGTCGTACCTTGGTTGTCAAACGCCTTGGTACGTTTCGACACAGCAAACCCGGAAGTAAGTGTTCCAGTTTGCGAATGTTCTTTGGAACCCGAATGTCTGACGCTGCTTCCACAGGTTCCAATTGAGTGCAGGAAACTCCTGCAGCCAATGGGAAGCTGCGCCTTGGTTTTCAAACGTTTTCGGAAGTCGGGCGGACTTCCGGAATGGATTCCGTTTGAGAACCAAGGTACGAGTGTACTTACATCTTGTATACATGGGATAGAGTGGGCATGGTGCCATCTTATTCTTTGCCTCAGGCAGTAAAATGTCTTGGGATAGCTCTGCCTGGCAAGCAGAAGAACAACTCCCAACTAGGTTTTTGCCAAAGCCTATAGTAGTCAGAACCAACATGAGCCTGACCAAAATACAGGAGGCAGTGAAAGACAAGAGTGACTGGTGTGCTCTGGTCCATGGGGTCACGAAGAGTCAGACACGACTAAACAACAACAAATAGTAGTCAGAAGCCCATTCTGAAATTGCTAAGAAGCCACAAAATATTCATTTCCTAAGTGCCAGTTCCAGGATAACATGGTGGTGAGTACGAGAAATTGTAACTGACTGACTTCGTGTTTGCCCTTAATTGATTCACTAAACATAAGGTAGCAAAAGCAGCATGGATTTAAATTGGAGATTAGAGAAGCACATGAGAGCCTTGGTGGTGATGAAGGTGAACAGGGTCTAGGAGTTAGTGGACAGAATTTCCAGCTATAGGTACCAGCTTGTGCAAATGAGGCCATTTTACAGCTTCACTCAAAAATTAAAGTTTTATATTCCGGGCCCTAAGAATACTTAGTTTGACCTTTCTCCCAAAGGTAATGTTCATTTCTATTCGAAGAGAATGAAAACATGGAGTAAAAATGATTCATTTTTCAGGAATAAAAGCTATGTTTCCAAATACTTCTATTTACTACACCAGGAAGAGAAGATAAAACATTTCTTCAAAGTATGCTTCAGAGTGGGAGAGAGAAAAATAGTTGGGGTCTTATTAGGGTCATCGTTACTAGAGCTTCTGTGGTTTCTTACTTTTTATAACTGACCTAGATTGTTAAAGTTGCTGATGACATAAAATTGGGATGAATACTGCACACATTGCAGGCAGTAAGTCAAATGTAAATGAATTCTGTTCTACTGTGTAACTAGGTTGACAAGTGGAAACTAAAATTTAATGTTGATAAATATCACATAATAGAAGTAGAATACAAAAACAACTTCAATAACTGCATGAATAGACTTGAATTAAAACAAAAACAAAAAAACCTGTTTGTTTGTTTTTAAACTAAGAAGATGGAGAATTTCTACATGAATGTGTTTGAGCAACATTAGAATGGATTTCAGAAACTGGTAGATTTGTGAATTTATTGCATAGCATCTATGATGGATGACATACCTGAGATTGCTATTTTAGTATAGGGAGTAATCTGCAAAATTTTCCTCCATTCTTAATGACAACTTATTACATCCTTTTTATTCAAACTTTCTTTTGTAGAACAACCAAGGTGATATAACAGATCTGGTACCACACTTTAAATAGTTTAAGCTGCCTTTACATTAAAATCGGAACAGCTAAAAAATTTACTCTTTCAAACCACAAAACTCCAATAAAAAGTATAATAAGGTAAACAGCAGCTGTAGTAATAATGAAAGAGACCTCTGGTAAACAAGCACACTATCTTCACTTTTCATTAAAACAAAAGCAGAGAAATGCCTCGGATGGATCTCCCTGAGCAGATAATTTTTCAGGGTGGGTGACACAGCAAAGAAGGCCCTGCTCAGTGTTCCAGCAAATAGTTCCAGAAACTTACTCATAGAAGGGGGTGAAGTATTTTGGGGTGAAGCATTTTGCCCTTACCACCCACAGAGAAGAGTAACTTCTCCCAGCTCTCACCTGCAATCTTCCCTTTCTCCTTTCTCCTTGGGAGACAGATATTTCCTTGTCTCTCATCCATGATCCTCCACCAACCATCTACCACCCCCATGAGTATACAATCTCTGGACCTTAATAAAGGCCCCAGACATAGGACTCCAAATAAAGTAGAAGAAAGTAGAAGGAAAGGGACAATGAGACAGAGAAGAAAAAGAAATATTAGAAAAGGATACAAAAGGAAAAATTCAAATTTTCCATCTGCCAGTTACATAAAAAAGGATTGGTTAAAACATTCAGTCTAGGCTAACATCCGTCTCCTCCACTTTCTGTTAAAGAATATTTCCCTTAAATCAAGTCAAGGTGCCTCAGAATCATTCATTTCTTTTCCCCCACGAAAAGTCCAAGATGGGTTCTCTAATTGTTATTATTGATAAATGTCAACCATATTGCACCTGCTTTTTTTTGTCCCAGAAGTGTTTTATAAGGAGAAGGTGCAGGTCTTTCCTACCTATTACATGGTGTTTGGACACAATGACAACTCCTCAGCTTGCCAGCTCATTCTTACTCCTGTCCAAACTTCCAGGCATAGAAAGCAGAAAAATCGGTTTTCATCAAAGCATTTGAGGAACACTCCCAGATCACCCTTATCTCCACAGTGATTAATAATCACCATGTAATTATCTTCTGCCACCAGTAGCTAACAGAGAGAGAGGTGAACTGCTATTCCTCTCCGACCAGTACCTCAGACATCCCAACGTTGCAAGAAGGTTCAGGGGTGCCAGGCCTACACTGGCTTCCAGTACGTTTCTGAACACAGTTCAAAGTGTTGATGCTGACCTTTAAAGCCCTAAACGGCCTCGGCCCAGTAGACATGAAGGAGCATCTCCACCCCTATCATTCAGCCTGGACACTAAGGTCCAGCACTGAGGCCCTTTTGGCAGTTCCTTTACCGCAAGAAGCGAGGTTACAGGGAACCAGGCAGAGGGCCTTCTCAGTAGTGGCACGCACCCTGTGGAACGCCCTCCCATCAGATGTCAAGGAAATAAACAACTATCTGACTTTTAGAAGACATATGAAGGCAGCCCTGTTTAGGGAAGTGTTTAATGTTTGAAGTTTTATTCTGTTTTAGTGTTCTGTTGGGAGCCGCCCAGAGTGGCTAGGCAAACCCAGCCAGATGGGCGAGGTATAAATAATAAAATGATGATGATGATGATGATGATGATGATGCACCTTGGGATGTGTTTTCTTAGAATGAAGGTCAGTGGTGTCTGTGGTGCCTTTGTGATTTGGTTCCATTTACACGTATATACACAGGCTGAACATAAGGTGTAAGAGTTCACAGCATTAATACTCCCAAACACATTGAACCCTCATTAGGATTAGAGGGGGAGGCAAAGTCATAACTTTGGATAAAGTACAGAGAGCAAGTCAAGCCTGATCGCTTTCCAGTCCGGTTTAAGTCAAGACTGCCCCCTAGTCTATTGTTCTTTTTCACTAACCAATGACATCATGTATTGCCAGAAAAGATGCCCTGCCCCCTTTTTAGTCCAACTTCTGGAAACATTTCCAGAAGTTAGGATCGATATGATTCTGAGCAAGTTTTCCAGGATTTATACTAAATGAAATATCCTACTTGCTTACTGAATAATTTGCACTTTAAAGGAACAGACGTGATGGAAGATTTCACTGCTATGTTGTTGGGGGGGGGGGACGGGACACCCAGAAAAAAAAGCAAACATTTCAAATGCCCATATGACAGTTTGGTTTAATTATTTAAATTCTGAACTATTTTTTATAATTTTTAATTAGACCATATGTTAACATCAGCATTAAATGTGATCAGCATTCATATGCTATGCCGTTCTTGAGCTGAAATTTTTGGAGAGAGATACATTTGCGGAACTGTAAGAATCTGAGGTCAAATAAAACTCTTAATTAACACTTTACTGTCTATAAATAAAATACACAGATGTGATGGTATGTGGTGTTGAAGTGAAAACCTTCTAATCTTTAAGCTGCTTATCAACAAATTAATGTTGGAAAGAGTGTTGGCAATAAAAATATACATAGGTTAATGACAAAAATGCTTGCTAAGTTGAGGAAAGTGCTAAATATGTGATTTTTCAAAGGGTATGTGTTCTGATGACATTATTCTGCCCCTGTTGGTTCTTCATTTCTGCCACCTCTTCTTTAAAATATCTGCCTAATATGTTCCTCAGATTATATTATTGCTGAGAATCATAGCCTTAACTAAAATTTGCCTCCAAGCTGTCCACTTATATGACAAAACTAAAATTCAAAATTTGAACAGCATTATATAAAGTCAGCTGGGGACATAGGCAGGATATGAGTGAACTTGAGCTAGTTAAGGCCAAGCTGCAATAAAGTTGGCAATTTCTGTGTCCTGGCATAACATCTGTCAATCTGGTTAAACAACTGCAAAGAGCGGAGTCCTGCCCATCAATAAGTTAACAACATTGGGGTTGGGGCAAGGGCTCACCTAAAATGTGGCAATGGAGTTGTTAGCTTGGGGTATAGAACCCTGGGGATGAAATTCAATGTTGAGCTATAGCAAATGTCCCATCAGCATGAGCATTGTAGCTTGCCAGATAGAATGATCCACTCTTTCCTCCCCACACAACATTATGGGGGTTCTTCTGAACCCATCCCCCATCAGCAGGTGCAAGGGACCACAAGGGGAGGAGGGTGAAAGCCCCATTGCAGAAGTGGAAGTCCTTGTGAAGGGCTTGCACTGATGGGATTAGGTGAATCTCACCTAGGATGTTCTGTTATTTTGGGCAGGTGCCGAGAGATGCATTTATTCTTGCTTTCGCCAACCCAGAAACAATAGTGCTTACTAAAGATGCTATTAGGCATCCCTAACCTAACATGACTTTACATCTCACCACCTGAGATGTTTTAATTCTAATAACATCGGGTTCAGTTTGCTTAAACATTGTCCAGGCCAATGTTTATTCTTCAAAACCTTCACTGTAGAAAGGCACACAATTATTCTTGTAACAAGTAGCCTAGCAGTTCTACAAAGTTCCCTAGTGGTCATGTTTGCATCACACAGCCATTCTGTCTAGCACTTTCTACAAGTTCAGATTTCTCATTTGCAACTAAATGCACACTGAAGTTAACTCAGCAGGCAATGGAAGGTATTGGGGAGAAAGGCACACACATTAGAGATTTGGGAGGAAAATAATCCAATTAACACTTAAAGTCCTTTTATCTAATATCAGCCTATGCAGCATTCACACTTGAGATTATGGGAATGGGAAGATATCATACATCAGATACTTATCAGAATGTGTCTAATATTAATGAATTCCCATGACTATTCATGGCTGAATTGTTCTCAAATTTCTAGTTGTAAAGGCACAACATGTTTTGTTATGCAGACTTTAAGCGTGCATCTTAGAAAAAATAAGAACAAGAGAAGAGGTGTTAGCAAGAAAACAGGTCACATTTGTTTAAGAAAGCAGTGCAGTTGGCGGGGGGGGGGGGGGGCTAAGGCTACTTTCTCTAATCTACAATAAGAGAGACACCTGCTTACATTGTTGTCATTGAAACTAAAAACAACTCAGAGGTTGGAATTCCTTTGTTGATGTTAAGACATTATTTTAAACCTTGTTATCTGTCATTTTTCCTATATCAGTTATATTGCCCACTCATTTTCTTGATGCAACAGCTGTTTCAAAGCTATGGATGTGCCCAAAATCACCCAAACAAGCTTCATGGGTAGCTGGGAGTTTAAAATCCAAAGTTTAGTTGACATTTCGGGGTAAGACGGCTCTAAAGTCTTATTTTTCAAATGATGGACTGACTGGGGTTGATTATCAGTTAAACATCTGGCCAGTTCAGATGACAACTTTGAGCACTGACAACTTAAAGAAGAAAAGCCACTTGATCCAGGGAGAGTTACACATATATATTGGCCTGTTCCAACCTCATTTCCTTAATGGTGACCGCTCCTGGAAAAACAGCATTTTGGTTCCTGAAATTCATTCCAATTGTACAGATAAAATATAGCTGATGGAATTCTACAGGATGTGGCATTAGTGTGTGAAAACAGTCCAGATTGAATGATCCCCAGATGGTGGAGATGTCGGGCAGAATACACCTGGCACCTGGCTAATTTTGAGCATTGTTAAGGATTACCCTATGACATACATCAAATTCTTTCTCCCTGAAAACCATAGCTCTAACCCAGCGGGAAATCCAGCCAGAGATCTATCACCATTCCACCTTGTTTGACACATAACTACTCCAAAACATGGTATCAGGATGCTTGGAGCAGGCTTCTCCAACATCGTGATCAGAGCTGTGCATGACAGTCACTCTTTAGAAAAACAGTGCAGACACAGCAAGAAAAAAGTGAGAATGGTTGAGTGTGTAGGATTAGTTCTCCCATGCCCTGTTCTTCTCAGACTATCCATGCCATTCTGATTTGAAGCAAGTGAAGGAAAGCTCCAATTTGATCCTATTTCTTTCAAATAGCTTTACAGCTTTTGCCAGAGTAATTGCTACAGAAATGTAGTTATAGAAAGGAGGAGAAGAGAAAAAATGTGTTGCTTGCAAATATTGTGCCTAATTTTGATTCATTTTGATTCATTAAATGCTGTTACAAGCACACAAAGCTTATAAAGCACACAGGTTTTCTACATTTTTATTAACACAAGGACCCACAAATATATATATTTACTGAATCGCACCCACCTGGCACTTCTCAAGTCCTTTGGTCCTTGTGTTTCATTATACCAATCATGCAATTATAGCTCTCTGACTTCTCATCCACAGTGTGGTGGAAAATCATCTGAGCATGACTTTTTGTGATAGTTTGCAAGCACTGAGGCCACCTAGCTCAGTAGATATAAATGTCACTCAAAGCTCCCTATGCAGATATCAGATATGATACAGACATATCAATGCAGGCACTTTTTCTTTGGGCATCTTCAGATATTATTGAATTTCTCTGACCCTTATGCTGAATAACTGTCATCTAACATAATTTTGGTTTTCACTTGTATGTTTGTTTATGTTTCATATTTGGAAAACAATGCATTTTCAGGGATGCCAGATGATTTCATCAGATGAAACAGGGAAAGCACACTGCAGCAAGTCCTTATGGCTGGAGGTTCAATTTTCAAGAGCATAAGTAAACATGTGAAGGGGAGGGAAGGAGGTGCCAAGCTCTGTGCCCTCAAGTGCATCACCACTGTACTGTTCACAGACCTCTAATAATTTGAAGGCAAAGATCAGAAATGGGAAACCTCCTCTACTCATGGAAGCTCATGCCACAGACATCTGCCCTCCTACTTACAGAGGGTTGAGAAACAGTACAAAGGTGATATACTGAAAGGAACAGAGTTTAGCAGCACATCATGCACCCACTTCCCCTGGCATGTTTGCTCACACTCTTGCAAACTGGATGCCTAAATAAAGCTTACCTCTGAAGTAAATCACTACCTCTAAATGGATGGAGAAAGTTCACTTATAATTACAAAGAAATGACACAGTTTGTCTTGCACCTTATTATATACAGTACTCCGTACTTAAAGCAGGACTATCATCCTAAAATAAAATATAAGTAGTGTGTGAATCAATAGGCTGGCCTCAGGGTGGAAACTTTAGAAATCTTTAGATGTTGTAGGCACAATGGCCAGCATATTGATACTTGCAGAAACAACACACACTTAACTGGGTGTTCATTTTCACTGAATCCTGATTGGATTTCACCATTTGCCTTCTGTTATTTTAAAAGAAATTCATACAGAATGAGCTCTCCATCACAAAACTTCACATTGCATATTTGTATTTATTAGGACTGTGCCATATCTTATTCAGTTTAATTTTTGGATTTAAAATAGTGATTCTAATAAGTTATGTATCTTTAATAAGCTTCATAACTAATTATATATCTAATAAGTTATCTATATCTATGTATATGTATATATATATAGAGAGAGAGAGAGAGAGAGAGAGAGAGATGATAGATATAGAGATAGATAGTTATATGTATCTTAGCTATATAAATATTTACATCTTTAGAATACTGTTTGACAACTTTTTTTGGTCTTCATATAGTTGCATAAGCCCTAGTTTTCCCCTGACAGCAGCCTCTTTCTTCTTAAGCAAGGCATATTTTTACTGTTTAAACCACTTTGATACATTTGGGTGATATAGCAGTATATAAATATTTGTATAAATAAAATAAATGATAGGGGTGCCTATCAGGGGATGACTGCAATATGCTATATAATCTGTTGGATTTGCCTTTGCAATGACATCACTAAGTGCCATGGACAGCTATTGTAGGTACAAGCGAAAACAATATAAATGAAAAGGTAACGTATTCTCACAAGAAAGAATGAAAAAATCACCTTTGACATAAGTCTCAATATGATTCACATTCATGTAGGAAAACCCAAAAAATGGTTTTTAAAACAATACAAACACACACCCAATGCTTATACCTAAACCATTTCCCCCCATATAGCTGGGAAACTCAATATGCAACATTTCAATGTTAAAGTTTGTGACTATTAAAGAAGTCAGTTAACATATTTCCACTTAAGGAGCTATCCTTTTGGTCCTTTCAAATTTACTTCCTAATTTTCAAAATATCAACATAGCATAAAAGTTGGCGGGAAGGTAAAGGATTTCCAGAATGTCTATGCTCCTTCATGGCACTTCAGATTCTATGGGTAATTTGTTTAGCTCTCACATAAATGAGCATCATTTGTATAGTCTGAAGATTTGCATCCCTTGTTTTTGAAGGCAGATGAAAGCTGCTCTTCACATTCATTCTCTAGCTTTTGTAGACAAGAACCATTACTGGAACAGAACCCTATTCTTCTTTGTAAAGCTGAAACAAAAATTACAGGACAGAAATGAAGGAGCGTTAAGTGAGGCAAAAAAGTGGGAACTGAGATTTTGGTTGGCACTTGCTCACTCCCTTCGCCGCCACCTTTTACATTCATGCTACCAATGTCTGGTAGGAAACTTGGCATACTCATCATAACAAGCCAACACTGAGGTTCAAGATTAGGTTGGGCTTTAAAGGAAAAGTACTAGGGGGCCTTGCTACCTGAAGATTTGGTGAGGGCAACCAACTGCTATAGCTTCAAAAGAGCATTTGACAAATTCCTGAAGGATAAAGCTGTAAGTAGCTACTAGTAATAATGGCTATGGAGTACCAGTTCCTGGGTATCACATGCGGATAAAGCTGTAAGTAGCTACTAGTAATAATGGCCCCGACTACCAGTTCCTGGGTATCACATGCGGTCGAGTGCCATTGCACACATGTTCTTCTTGTGGGTGACCCATAGGTATCTGGTGGGCCATTGTGAGAACAAAATGCTGGACTAGCTTGACCTTTCATCTGATCTAGTTGGCTCTCCTTATGTATTATCAGGCTTCCCTCCCAGCAGTTAATCAATATTTGTTGGATATCATTCTCTGAGTAGATAATCAATGAGTAGGGCAACTATAATACCTAGGGAATCTTTCTGTAGCAATGTTTGGTTATATTAGACAACCTAAAAAAAAATTAAGTCCACACTTCGAGAGCATCAAACTTTGGTATACACCTTTCTCTTAAATAAGAACTGTTAATCTCTAAATAAATTAACTGTCACTGCCCTCCAATGAAAATTCTTGAAACTATTGAAGTAGAATTATTTGAACTCTATGGAAATAAATTTGAAATGAACAAATGCAAATGAGTTTATTTTTTTCAAAAGAGATTCAGTAAGAAAATAGGTTTGCCATGAAAAGCCATGTCATAATGGTGTGAAAAGTTTATTACCAAAATATACAATCATTAAAAAGTGAAGCTCTAGGATAGCTAATTTGGATAATGACATGAGAAGTTCTTCCTTTCACTGACAACTCAACAGCACAGATTTTTTTAATGAATGGCAAGACAGTATTTGCTACAGTATACACTATTATCCCTTGTAGTTAAAGTAGATCTGTGCTAAAAAATTATTTTAATAATTTGTTGGGTGGGTGATATGAAAACCATGAAAAACTATGGAGCAGGGGATTCTGGAGGGGGCTGCCACTTAACCTTTTTCAAGGTAAGCAAAGGCTTTCCCATTTTACTTGCTTTTTTAACATAAAAAAGAAAACTGCACATTATTGATAGTGGGTGCAATACTATTTTCACAGCTTCCCACCCCCTACATTCCCTTGAATGACTTGCCAGTGATACTACAGTACATCATTTCCCATCACTTGCAAGGCATTCTGGGAAGTGGCATGAGGCTCTTCCACAGCTTCCCACTAGCTGCACTTCCTAGTGAGACTCAGTAAGGAAAGTGGCAATTCCCTCCCAAAAATATTCAAAGCAATTCCCCCTGCCCATACCAGAAAATAACTGTAATTATTTTTACCATAGAAACAGATGACAAAGATGTAGTATATGTTACTCAAATCATCAGATGGAGTATATTTACACCATGCCTGCTATACAACCCAAAGCTAGATACAACTGAAAGTTCTCAGTAGGCAAGACTTCCTATAATACACCCCAACTATAGCCAGTATTGTTGTAAGGTGCAAACAGATTAGTTCATACTTTCACCTTCGATGGGAACTTGGTTTCTGATCACTGCTAGGAATTTATCCACATTAGATCTCAGTAATCCCAAAAGATATGTTTATTCATCATTTTGAACCTAATAATCCTAGATTCCTAACACAAAGACCTTCTTAAACAGTGCTATACAGGAACAAAGATGTGTAAAACATGCAGTTGGAAGTCTCCAAATCAACCATCTAAACAGCAATAAATTTATTATGTTTGGGAGACAATCATTATATAAAATTTACTCAGAAAATAAAGCAAGCCAGGAATCCACATGTGTGTGTCTGTGGTTTATGGCACCATGGTTCCCATTTAATTCATGTGCAGAAGCACTTCACATTTCTGATAAAATTTCAGTGGAATGCAGTTAGCTATATTTTCTTCTGACAATGATGCATACGTGTGAGATATATATATAGTCATTGACTCACTTGTCTCATAAGTGATTCTAATTAGAATTAATTAGTTTATTTATTCCTTTAATTGTATTATTATAGTTGTGTGTGTGTGCTTCCTGCATTTTTATTTCAAAATAAAATTATATGCAGAAAATGTGTGTGCCTGTCCTCTTATCCAGGAATTGATTGTACTAATATAGCATATTGATATTGTGATAGCTATATTGGGCTCTTTTTTTGCCAAAGACAGGCAGAATTATAATTATTAAACTTAAAATAAAAACATACAATCATAAAGAATTGTAACTTCCAATTCTGTGTCGCATCATGTCCTGTATCCAATGTGAACAATCCCACCCTGATTTTTATATGAAACTGGAGTTAACTACCCTGTTCCCATCTCTTGTAGCTGAAGTCACCAACACATTTTAACCATAAGTGCAATTCAAGGAGAATGTCTTAAGTTCCCTGGACAAAGCATATGAAGTGCTGAATAAGACTACCAACATTAGTTAGCAGGAGTTTGACAAATAGCTATGAGTCACAGAAGCACTTATTAAAAGAGGCTTGTCCAGCTGAATGTTTGGAGTTGGGGGGGGGGACAGGACCAGAAGGGAGATAAATCTTGCCTAGGCAAAATAAAGTTCCCTTGTGTATTTTCACTTTTAGCAGTCCTGCAATGCTTCACCTAGATTATGTGACCCCCTCAGGATCACCAATATTTATTCTGTTCACCAAGTTTGAAATAGCTGTTATCCTACACTGGCTTTCAGTTGCCGTTAATGCAATCAGTGAATGCCCATATATTAACAAGCCTATCATCTGGACTCCAGCATTGGCAAGGTGTACAGTATTCTCTGTTGAAGAGGACGCTTAATGCAACATGTTATTTTCCTTGAAAATACAGTATTTGATAGTGGGTTGTGCAGAAAAGGAAACATCAAGCACAATATTTGAGAGAAATATGGCTCTGTCATCCTGCATTAAAAAAAAGAAAGAAAAATCATTTTCCACATTTGGAGATTATCAAAGGAGAGAGCATATGTTGAGCGAAATTGCTATGGGTGGGGTTCAATATTTTATATGTATTTACCTTAATTTTGAGGTGGTCAAGGGGGTGATTATGAGTGTCCACACTCTTTCCTTCTACAAATAATCTCACCAGTGGTCTGAACTCTACAGCTTTCCTGGAGGCCCATGTTTAATCAAAGCCCAGAGGAAGGTGTCATGAGGTAGCTCCTTCCATGGAGCTTTCTGAGATCAGGAAAATGCACCACCAGGGAGGTTGCAGAGTGCTGGATAAACATTGACGGGTAAGAAAAACACATGTAATATATAAACTCCTGTAGGCCATAACTGCTGCTGATACAATATGTATTTCTCTTTATGGCCAACGATCCAGACAAAGGATGGTACCCTATCCATTATTTGGTGTTTGTTAAAATGGTGGTGGTCTTAGCAATATATCCTTTGACACAATTTTGTTGCTGTTCTCAGACACCAATCTCTAAATGTTTGTTGTTTGTTTTATTTTTTGTTTTTCTGTAATTGTTGCATATGTTTTAATTAATTTAAAGTAATGAAAAAAAGAAAAGGACATGTAAAAAAAGAAAAAGACATCTGAAGGCAGCCCTGTTTAGGGAAGCTTTTAATGTTTAAGGTTAGGTTATTGTATTTTAATGTTCTGTTGGAGGCCACCCAGAATGGCTGGGGAAACCCAGCAAGATGGGAGGGGTATAAATAATAAATTATTATTATTATTATTATTATTATTATTATTATTATTATTATTATTATTATTATTATTACCACTATCCTTGGCCATCTCACAACAATACTGTAAGCTCAGGTCTCTACACCAACGGATGTTCTAAATAAACACTCAACTGCCCTGAGAAGGGGTGCTGGTGGGTGGAAGCCACTTTCTCAGAGAAGGAACACAACTGAGAAACTGGAGGACATCTATCAGTACAGCAGTCAAGGTATCTGGCATAAGCACAGGTGCTTATGTCCTCTCTCAAAGCAGGCATAATCAATTGCTTCTCAGGTTTCTTTCCAGGGCTTAGTAAAAACTTGGGCACAACAAGCTAAAAGCCACCCACCCTTTGTTTAATTATATCTCATTCGGGAAGAACCGAAACTCTGGTCATTAGTTTTTAAATCAAATCTATGGCTATCTATACATATTTACTCGGATTGAAGCCCCACTGTGCCCAATAAGATTCCATACCAAATAGGTATGTATATGTATTTCAGCCTTATTCTGCCTTAAGTCTTGAATTCCAGTTTGCACAATAAATATCCTGCTCTCATTCATGTTTCACACAAGGGAAAGAGCAACCTGGAAGGGGGGAAAAAACAAAGGCCAAATTTGCAACTCTGTGTCTTACCTAAAGCATGTTGCATAGTGCTTGCATGCCGTACGTTACAGAGTTTCAGTATACAGCAAGTCATTTTTCAATGTGATACTTGGGGATGGCTCCAAATCCTGAATTGCATTTTACATTCTGATGCCATCAGCTCCATTTAAAATCCAGGTATTACGCGTCTAGTTAAGGATGTTTGAAGTACAACGTGCTCCATGTGACTGCATTCTTTACTGTAAAACTTTTCAATATATTATCACTCTACAAAGTAATTGAATTAATAAAGAGGTCATATCGCTGTCATGATAGATATTTCAGTTGATGAAGTGTCATTAGAATCATTTTACTTATGCAATTTAGATTTGCTCAAATATATCATCTCTACATACCAAACCCATATGAAGATTACAGTACATAGCTCCCCAGTCCAAAGTTGTCCAAATTTCCACCTACATAAAAATTATGCTCTGTGAACACTTGATCCATGACTCCTGATATATAGAAACTAATCTTATTGTCACTTACAGTCCTAGAGATTAAGGGATGGGGCCCATAAAACAGCTATTAATCATGAATAGGATGTCACACTGCTCATTGCTAGCAGACATTCTACACAGCTTCATTACAACAAATTAGTTATCAATTTTGAGCATTGTTCATACTGTGCTTTGAATTTTTGTATCATTTATTTTGACAAAACTGAATTATTTGCAGCTTTTATCATGAATACTTGCCACAAGACATCAAACTTATTTAATAGCAGCTGCAATTTGTGGAATTGCACTTCCAGTTAACAGTGGCCAACAACTGAAAAATTCACTGCAATTTGATAAATGATAGCATTAATAGAAGTGGGTCTTTAAATTTTTAATAGGCCAATTGCTTAACTTAACTAGGGCCAAATGCTCAGCTGAACTTCAGTTGATACATCTTAGTATAAACTGGAGAACCCAGTTTCATCCACAACACAGTAGTTTGCCGGTTAAAACATGTTGACTTGATAATGTATCTAAAAATATTAGCGTTGCACTTTATAGTGTTGTCTCAGGTCACCATATACAAATACACTATATAATACATATACTGTTATGGTATCAAAGCCACTATTACTACAAAACTCATAAAAGGTACCTCATATACCAAGGCTGCAATCCTATGCATGCTTGCTTGAGAATCAGTCCCATTGAACTGACAACGATCTTTTAGTAGATATATAAGATTAAGCTGCACAAGTCCTGTTCTTAGAATTTCAAAAATAATTATTATATTGTGCTAATCCAAAAATTTATTATTGAGAAACCCATTATGAACAAGGCTTTCCTTTATCTTCTTGATTGTGTGTGTGCTCACTTTATATAGAAAAACACCCTGAAATTTACATTACAAAGCCAGAAAGGTTTAGAGCCTTGCCAAATGATGCAATTATTCCTTCAGTTTAATTTTGCCTAAAACAAACAGTTCTTCATCAACTTCAACAAAGATCCTACCAGAAAACTATTAAAATTGAATCTCATGCTGATGAAAGAAAACCAGGAAAACTTTCAAAAACAAAAATGCATTTTATGCTTTACTTTAAAAAGAAAAAGAAAAAGCATCTGTTTGTTGGGAGGAGGGAGACAAATGTAAAATGGATTGAAAGACCTCTAAAGTATATGAATTATCTACTAGTTCTTGGAGGTAAAAAATTATCAGCTTAAGTACTTTACAAAATTTGTCACTCCAACAATAACTATTGGGGTAGGGTGGGGGTGCAGCAGATTGCTGGAATGAACTCAGTGAAACATTGTTAACCGGCTCCAACAGCTGATACTCTTAACATCTCTGTTTATGCTACGTTTTCATGGAGTTGATTTGACAAATTAAATTCTTTTGCTCCAAAAAGAAAAAGAATCCTCACGGCTTATCCTAAACAGATTAGTCAGTTTTCATGACACATACTAAACACAAAACTTTTAAAAATGCAATGCCCATGGACGACAAACAATAAGAATCTAACTTACTGAATACTTTCAATAATTTTCAAGAGTACTCCTGAAACTGGCAGAATGCTTTGTGTTCGAGTCATTAGTAGTTATGTTAGGATGTTTGCTTGTTTTTAACTTGGGAAGAAAGTTATTAAAAGGTACACCTAGTTATAAGAAATATCTAGACGTTCTGTGTTTAACAACGTGTTTCATATGCCATTTTTACATGAGCATCATGCTTGCTTGCTTTTTGCTTATTCAGAACACCCACAGGTTACACAAAATGAATTGGTGGGTCATCGCTGTACCTTATTATTCTTACGAATTAGGCCAAACTTATTGAATTCAGGATTCTCTTTTATTTAACAGAATAAATGAGTGCTACTAACACAACAACAGTAAGTACAGAATACTATTTTTCTCCACTAACTGCAACTGTAAGCAAGAACTGGTAGACAGTACTTTATTAGAAGTCCTATAGTAAGCACACGTTAGAGAAATTAATCATTCATTCCCTGTAGACTGCTTATGTATTTCATCAGGCCATTATCTGATCTGAATAACAAGAACAATTGCATAATGAAATGCATTACTGCTGACACCAGCAACTTTATTCTATCCTCTTCAAAAATGCAAGTACCTTTACAGCACAAAAGGGGAAGAGGGTTTTAGCCCCATAATTCCTCTGTGCCCTAATGCACTGGCCCACAACAGTTTCTTGTTCACCTGTATTTTATATTATCAAAATGTAATTGCATGATATTAAACACGATATGAACAAGTATACATTTCAGGAAAATTATATCAAGTCATTCCAGTGATATAAATATAATTTTCAAAGACCGGGTTCAGCATTCCCATCAAATGTGTGCTCATTCAAAAAAACATGCCCCCAAAAAGAAAGAAAAAGTTTCCAGAAAATACTTCAAAAAAAATGATAATGCATCCTAGTCTCAAACAACAATAGTCAGCACTGCTGTGCTAAACAATATTCTGCAAAACTAGCAAACAAATCCCTTGGCTTGGCTGAATACATTAATGTGTTGCGAACCACTTTTATTAATAAGCCAACCGAACCTGACCATCTTGTGTAGTCTCAATACAATTCCTGACAAGACACTTATTTTTTGCAAGAAAAGCTCTCTTACATTCACTTGTTTCATGTTTCAGAGACCATTAAATAACCTTTAAATGGCCACAAATGCTGCTGTTTAAAACTATTCTAATCCAGCTACCATGAAGCCAACATTAATTCATTCTTCCTAGAACTAGCAGTCTATGCTCTCCTAGTACTCCCATCATTATGTTTATGGTAACTGTAAGCAATTCTGACTTCACTGTACATGCCAAGCAATACTTTGTGCTAGTATTAATATCTTAAGCCAGTTTTGCTTAATTGGCCTTAGCACAGTGCATATTACAAATCTGATTAGAAGTGCTAGTGAGAAAATCAGTTTTGCAAGAAATAAAACTTTCATGTTTCAGTACAGCCATTGGCAGTAGTATAAGGAGGAAACTTTCAAAATCAACCATTAATGGTCACACTTGAACTTGGGAGCAATGCATGTTCAATATAGTTTGTCTAGGGTATTGGAACTCTGAAAATAGTGAATCCTCAATACCTTGGGAATATTAAAACAATGAAAGCATTACTCATATTAAATAATTTTTGCTGCCACATCATCTTTCATGATACAGGTAGTTTCTATTTTGGAAGAAAAGAGAGTTTAATTCATGACTGTAGATATTGCGATCCGCAGCATGTACCAATTTTTTTTGCCTAGGAGCACAAAATTATTCTAATCAAAATCCATTTGGCAATAACAAACAATGCTGAGATGTTATTGATTCAACCTAGTACATTCAGAACTGACTCAACTCTATTTCCACTGACAAAGGTTTTATTAAATATTTGAAAACATAGTCTCTCTCTCTCTCTCTGTATATGTGTTTGTGTGTACACACTTTTTTTTTTTTGATTGGCTATGCTCACTGCTCATTATTTTGTCCAGTTGCAATAAGTTAATCCTCAGATCCCCTTCAGGTGGTCAACAAAACCTAAACCAAACCAGCTACAATCCGTCTTTCTGACCCAAGTGGAATAAGGCTCTTAAAACTTTTTTTTTATATGCAGAGATGTTTCTTAGGCTCCAAGATGGTACCCCTTGTGTCAGGCAAAGCTTTTACTTCCTTGTCATTAACTAACCTCAATCACACAGCGTCCATGGCCTTGTCGAAATTCATTCTCCCACAGGACACACAGATTCTCAGCACAAAATAACACCGCATCTGGAGCCTAAGTTGTGTCCTGCATGCGCCACTTTCAAATCAAAACACTGTTATGATGTAGGCAATGCTTAACATTTGAGAATCTGTCTCAAAAGACAAGGGTAGCCAAGAATGGGGGCTAAGGTAAAGAGAAACTGTATCCAAGCAAGTAAACCACAAGACTATATTGCTACCATGTATTGGTACTTGAAGACTTAACTGACACCTAGTGCTACCTTTCCATTTAAAATCCTCTAGGTGTCTACGGAAGAACATCTCTTTGTTGGAAAACGGGGGGGGGGGGGCTGGTTCAGATGAATGTTCCTATATGTCCTAACTCGGGACTTAACATCTCCAGCAAAAGCAACAGCATTGCTCCTGTAACTCTTCTGATATTTGAGCTTCACAATATAGAAAAAGGAGGAATAAAAAAAGCTCAATGCACTCTTTCCCCCCCCCAGCCCCCCACCCCATGCACACTACCAATGGTCGCCGCCGCCGCCCCTAAGTTACATGACTCGCGATGTTGTATGTACAGCATCGCATCTGCTTACGGGGGCAGACGGGATGAAAGAGACAAAACACAAAAATAAAGAGTCTAGGAGGAAAGAAAACCGACTTACTAAATGCAGCCAGCTCGGACCTCTCCGGAAAATCTTAAGGAGTCTTTCCTTTCCGCTCCTGCCGGTCACCTTACGAGCAGTGCTCCTATTCCACAAAGGCCACGAATGAACTGCAAAGACAACCACATGTCACACGCCCAGCAGGTTTGTTTTGGTGCCGAGAGAAGATTGCGGGTGCGAGGAGGGCTGGGTGCGGGGGAGGGAGGGGGAGAAGAGCGCGAGAGGGAGGAGGGGCGAGAGGCGGGCGAGCGGGCGCTTCAAGTGCTCTCCTTCCCCCCTCCCTCTCTCCTCGCAATTGCGAAGCGGGTGCCGTTCTCCCACCCCTCAATAAATAACTCAGGAGAGGGTCTTTCGCTCTCTCTCGCGCGCCGTGCCCAATTCGCCGCTCTGCCAGGGCGCGAAGAAGAAGACGACGACGGTACCTGCAACTCTCCCCTCGCGCTGAGGCTGCCAGAGAAGAGGAGGAGTGTGGTGGCGAGGAGAAAGATTTCTCTTTTTTTTAAAAGAAAGAAAGAAGGGGGCAAAATAAATAAATAAAAGGCGAGGGACGGCGAGAGGAGGAGTGTGTGTTTGTGTGTGTGCGCGCGAGCGCGCGCGGAGGCTGGGAAGTCAGGAGCTCCTTGGCAGAAGCGGAGCAAACGGATAGCGGGGAGTCGACGCCGGTGCTGTGGAAGAGCAGCCCTCCGAAGAAACCCACGCAGGGCGCGGGGAGAGAGAGGCAACCGGCGCGCTCCTCCCGCCGGCGAGAGGGAAAGGAGGCGGCAGCAGCAGCAACGCACACACAAAAAGCGTCCCCTTCCTTGCACGCGCAAACACGAGCTCCTCTCTCTTTCCCTCGCTAGGGCTCATGCCCACCGCCGCCGCTACTACCAGCAGCAGCAGCAGCTGAAGCCGCTCTCCTCACACTCACCTGCATTTCCTTAACGAGCCACTTGATGGCTGGCAGTGGCTCGAGGCGAGGCGCTTTCTTGCTTTCTCTGTCGCGCGCTCGCCGGTGCCTGCCTATACTCGGCCAAAAGCCGCAGGGGAAAGGAAGAGGGGGGCGCTCTGAGGTGCGGAAGGAAAGACCGCCCAGGGAGCGAAAAAAAACTATCGTCTCGAGACTGTTGTTGGCGCTTTACCACCAAGAAAGGGGTTGGGGGGGGGGAGAGAGAGAAGAGGGGTGGCGGCAGGTTGAAGGTGTCGGAATGCTTTGTGAGGGGGGGGGGCACACGTGTAACACAAAGGCGGTCTCGCTGGAAAGTGACCCTCCTTTTCTCACGATTGTCACCTCAGGCGCCACTTTATTCCGCGCTCCTCTCAGTCCTGACAAGAAGCAGCTCCCCCTCTCCCTTTGGTGACCCCCTCATATAAGACCCGCGGTTTGGCTGGGGGAGGGGGAGGTTGTCCCCCCCCCTGCGAAAAGACAAGCATAAATCTTCATGAACTTTCTGCTTCCCCCGCCGGCGCACTTCGAGGCGCGCGCGCTCCGCTCGGTGAGGGGAAACGGGGCCCAGAGGCGGACGGACCTTCTCTCCGCTCTCCCGTTACGCTCAGATACAACGGCCAGCTCCTTGCTGTCCTAAGACCCGCCGCCGCTCCCTCCCTCCCTCCCTCTTCGGCGGGTTTATCTCCTCTTGCCCCCCCCCCGCGCCGCCCTGAACGATGAAGCAGTTAATAAGGCATGGAAATAATACACCTTCACGGTGCTAATGACCCTAGTCACCACTTTTAAGAAGGCTGGGAATGGGTGGTTTCAGAGGAGCTGCCTGGTTTCCCGCCTCCCCCCTCACGATCTCTTCCAGGCGTAAGCACAGATGATTCCCAGGCTATTAATATGAGGAAGGCCCTCGCTCTCCCTCAAGGAGCTGCGTTTACAAGGGAAGGAGAGCGCATCGGACGAGAGGGCAGCGCCGAACAGGACCCGCCCTGCCGGTGCTTCCCGCCTCGGGCGCGCCCGACCCGGCGACGGCGTGTGCTCCTCCTGCCGGTTGCCCTCGCTCGCTTCCCTCCGCTTGCTGGGTTCACCGAGAGAGCGCGTCGATTCCCCCTTTCCAACCTAACCCGCCCCCTCGCCGTCTTCCCCCTTCCGCTTCTTTCTCCCTTGACGATGCTTTGTGTGTTTTAAATAAAGATTTCGTTCTGCCAACCCGCAGGAAGCTTTTAACAAGATGCAGCTGAGCGTGTCGATATCATAGCTTTTGACTGCTGCTCAAGCGTGCGCCTCGACTCCCAACTCTGCTCCGGCTTCAGCTTCGCCGGGGCCGCCGCCGCCTCACGCTGCGGCCCTCTCGCCTTAGCCTTCTCGGAGCAAAGGGGAGGCGGCTTCTCCACCCGCTTCCCCCCACTTAAGGGCTCTTCTCCACCCTGTTAATGTCTGGGGAAATTTTACCTGGAGGAAATGCACAAGACTTAAGGATCTTGCAAGAAGTCTGTGTCTTTTTTTGGGGGGGGGGGGGAGAGAGATGAGTCGTTGGTGTGCAAAGCAAACGGCCATTACAGTGGTACCTCGGGTTACAGACGCTTCAGGTTACAGACTCCGCTAACCCAGAATTAGTACCTCGGGTTAAGAACTTTGCTTCAGGATGAGAACAGAAATCGCGCAGCAGCAGCGCGGCGGCAGCGGGAGGCTCCATTAGCTAAAGTGGTGCTTCAGGTTAAGAACAGTTTCACGTTAAGAACGGACCTCCAGAACGAATTAAGTTCTTAACCCGAGGTACCACTGTATGTACATCCATCAGGTTCTGTACATAATCCTTCCCTGAAAAGGAAAGTGTGCACATTTCCCTGTCAATATGCGTAACTTCCCCACAGGCTCTGTGGAATGGGCAAACCTCAACTCTCCTTTTGTGCATTCTCTGGGCAATGTGCACATTCGCCGGTCAGTATGCATAGTCTCCAAGAAACATTCCTCCCCACCTGCATCTCTTGTTCAGAAGGGTGCAAATTGCACTCCCCATGCTGATTCTGGACCACTGCCTAATTTAACGCGGCCCACAACATACCATGCCGATGATGATGATGATATTTGTTTATTTATTTGTCCCAGCCACTCTGGGCAGCTCCCAACAAAAAAACACTAAAAGCACAATATAAAGGTAAAGGTAAAGGTACCCCTGCCCGAACGGGCCAGTCTTGACAGACTCTGGGGTTTGTGCGCCCATCTCACTCTATAGGCCGGGGGCCAGCGCTGTCCGGAGACACTTCCGGGTCACGTGGCCAGCGTGACAAAGCTGCATCTGGCGAGCCAGCGCAGCACACGGAACGCCGTTTACCTTCCCGCTGGTAAGCGGTACCTATTTATCTACTTGCACCCGGGGGTGCTTTCGAACTGCTAGGTTGGCAGGCGCTGGGACCGAGCAGCGGGAGCGCACCCCGCCGCGGGGATTCGAACCGCCGACCTTTCGATCGGCAAGCCCTAGGCGCTGAGGCTTTTACCCACAGCGCCACCCGCGTCCCTTATGAAAAAAAAAAGCACAATATAACACACACTAAAAACTTCCCTGAACAGGGCTGCCTTCAGATCAGCCATGCATTGTGGAGACACCTGATAAGGATTAAAATCCTTATGTAGTTCACTCTCCTTTTCACCACTTTCAGGTGTTGTTCCCTGGGCAGTTGAACAGCACAGGGGGAATTGCAGGGGGAGGAAAGTTTTTAACCTTCTCTCCCTCCCCTCCAATTCTGATGGAAATGTCCACCCTTCCATGCTGCTATTAAGCATTGGGGTGGGGGTGGGGTATCATCATTGGAATCACAGGGGAGCAGTGGCGTAGCGTGGGTTGTCAGCACCCGGGGCAAGGCAAGTAATTTGCGCCCCCTAACCCGTGGATTTGCACCCCCTAACCAGTGGATTTGCACCCCCAGATGTTGCGCCCGGTGCGGCCGGCCCCCCTGCACCCCCCCACACTACGCCACTGCAGGGGAGGGAGCATCAGAGGAAGGATTACCCAACAGGGGGTAAAGAGTTGGGAGAGAAAACATGTGAAGTACCTCTGTCAGAAGGGTCACAGATTTCCCATCATCCTGAAGAAATAAGGTATGCTAATGAATGGAAGACCCAGCCAGTATTTGTCTAATGGCCCCTGGATTCATTAGATTTAAAACATGTAAATATGCACATGCATATTTTTTTTTTAAGTTGCACCTATGTGCCAGGGAATCAGATGATTCCCTGGGCTCCCTGTCATATGTGCACATCTTTAAAAACACAGTGTTTTTCCAACTAATATGTGGTGTACACAATTAAACTACATTTTAGTATATTTTTGGTCTCTGTGGAAGCTGCCCAGAATGGCTGGGGAAACCCAGCCAGATGGGCGGGGTATAAATAATAAATTATTGTTGTTGTTTAAAAAAAGTTTTAAAGTGTTTTTGTGTGTTGGGTGGGTGTTATTTGGCTATTCTGTTTATATTTTGATTATGTGTTTTGTGTTTCTATATTGTAATTTTATCTTGTGAACCACCCTGAGACCTGCGAGTATAGGGTGGTATATAAATTTAAGAAATAAACAATAACAATAGCACCCCAGTTTGCAAGTATGTTACTTCTTTTTGTAAAAGGTACCGTATGTAGTCAAATGGATGTACTCCTCAACTTGTTTTAGTTGAAATACAATTGGATTATCAGATTGTCATTTGTGATTAAGTACAAAAGCTCTTTTCCCCTTAGGTCTGAGTGGCATGTATAAATTCGGTGGCAGGGCATCTGTTTTGCATGCAGAAGGTAGCAGGTTCAATCCCAGGTGTCTCCACATAGAGATGAGGGAGAACTGCTGTTGGTCAGTGTACATACGACTGAGCTAGATGTATGAATGATCTGATTCGGTAGAAAGCAGCTTCCTGCATCCTTAGATGCACTTCTTAAAGAAATTGTAGAACCTAATCCTTTCTTGGCTTCAGAGTTTTAAAATTAAATGCTATCTAATTCAACACATGTGCCCTTCACACATAATGGGAAGCATATATATAAATACTAGGCTACAAGGTGAAGTGAATTCAGCTCTGAAACCCATAAAACCCCAAAGAGCTTACTGAATCTACTTGCTTGTACCTTTGACATCACGCAGGGCAGTTGTTTTCTGTAAACAGGAGTTGGTGAAAGTCTTCATCTGATTAATTTTCATGAGTTGCGCATGTAAAAAAGTAGCAACACTCCTTATTGGAGGTCCTGACTCCAATAACGGCCTCAGTCCACATGCATGCAAATCTGCTTAGTGTTAGCGAGTCTGCTTTTAAAGTATCTCTCAGCACTAATGAGAAATCCAATAGCATCCTTGTCAATGTGTTGAATAAAAAAGGGCAAACACGGAACTGCATGATTTCCCAAAGTTTCAATCACTGACTGCTCTCTCTATATTTTTTTAACTTACTGTCTATTTCTCCTGCATGTTTTTTTAAACTAGGGAAGTTAATTTTGATATTTCAAATATGATGTCCTCATAAAGTAATCTCTTGTGCATTACATTTGCTCTTTAGCTGAAATTAATTTTGCTTATCGACTAATAATGTATTAGTTCTATAATGGGATGGGGTTCTGGGCAGCATACTGTTAATACCTCCCGCCCCCCATTGTCCCCAAATCCATTTATATGGCATTTTTATACCATTTTCAAGATGTATTTGATTATATAAAAGTCATAGTGTTACATAACATTCATGTCTTGTCCATTGCAGCCACCTGTGCAAAACATTTGGCCCAAACAGCATACAGTGGTACCTTGGATTAAGTACTTAATTCGTTCCAGAGGTCCGTACATAACCTGAAACTGAAGCACTACTTTAGCTAATGGGGCCTCCTCCTCCTGCTGCCGCCGCTGGAGCACGATTTCTGTTCTCATCCTGAAGCAAAGTTCTTAACCTGAAGCACTATTTCTGGGTTAGTGCACTCTGTAATCTGAAGCGTATGTAACCTGAAGTATATGTAACCCGAGGTACCACTGTATTGTGCACCTGATCCAGACAACACAAATGACTTTAAACAATTAAAAAACAACAACCAGAAAGAAGTTCTGCTAAATGCTACTTCTAGATCTGATTAGCAATTGACAGGTGAGAGGGATCCAATTGTAGTACACTAATTTCACATGAGATAAGCTGCAAGAATGCTACACTCTTGAGATTGTAATCTCTCTGATATGCTAAACACAATGAAAGACCTCCTTTCTGCTTGCTAGGGTCTCGGAAAAATTAGTTGAAATTATCTTCCAGTTTTGTGTGATGAGAAGTGGTTCAAATTAAATAGAAAATGCATTCGCCCTGAAAGGGGGAGGGAAATCACCTTTACTTCTTCCTGAGCCAACTGCATGCTGTGCTTCTTCTGAGGCAAGAGTGATTTGTGCACCTGCATCTTTGCAAATGGCTCAGAGTACTGAATCTGCTGACTTAGCTACCATAGGCATTTTTGGGGGCTCACTCTGCCTTGTTTTCTTTTTTGGCCTGTGCACCTTTGAAAAGTGTGTCTGAGGTCAGATATTACATTTAATAAATAATGGATATTAAGTTAGTGCTGACAAAGAAAACAAAAGTGGAAGAGAGGTAAAAAGACAACAACACTTATCTGGGTTGTCTACTTAGTCCACATTAGATAGCAGCCTGTATAATTATGACCTTGCCTCTTTTTAATCCAGAAGAAATCCAAAGGAAGGCAAATATGTTGTTTACTGGTAGATCTAATTTGGTTTATATAAAATGCCACCAATCCTTTCAATACAGGATACAATGTTCTATATATAACATTTGCACCCCGTTCTTCTTTAAGGAGTTCAGTATGGCATGTTTGGAGCTAGCACATTTCATTCTCATTAAACCCATGAAATAGGCTTCATAATGATAGTGGATGGCCCATGGTTTTATGTCCAAGTGGAGATTTCAGCCTGGGTTTCCCACTTGTAGACACCGGATCTTGTAGGCCAACTGGAGTTTCTCTGGAAGGAGAACCTTGCACTGTTTTGTATGTGCAAACTTTTCGTCTTGTTATACAGAGTGATCCATCCCTCTCTTCCCTTTCATACTGTTCTGGAGGTTCTGCTGACACCCTCGGAGCCTATTTGGGAGGAAAGAGAGGTGGGAAGCCTTGCACATGTGAAAGTCTTTGTGTGGGCTGCTGCTGATGGGAGCCAATCTGTGCTGTAACACAGCAAGGTAGGGAAACACACAAACAAACTAAAATATTCAGCATGATCTTAAACATGGTTGCCCAGAAGAGAGTACCATTGAGTTCAAGCAGACTTTCACTCTAATAAATGTGTTTAAGATTACAGTCTTAATACATTGTATATGAGCAAATAATGGTGCACACGAGTACTCTAAAGTCAGTCCTATTCAATTCAGTGGGACTTACTCCCTGGCAAATGTATATAGAATTACAACCTAAATGTATGAAATTGAATTTAAGGCTACATCTATCCGCAAAGAGTCCTCTTTAGTGTTATCAGCATGTGTTATGCTCAAGGGAGGGTGATAAGATATCTACTGATAAGAGATTCTACTTTTAAAAACTTTATTTTATATTAAGAAGAATGCTTGATATTTAACTGTGTATATTATGCAAAATAATGTCATAACACAACAATTCCATCCCCTCCCCATTATTATGGCCCTAAAGTCTGTTAGTCTAATCTACTGATTATATTGTTACCTTAAATTGGCAATTACTTTGTTGCAGAAATGATAAAGATGAAGTATTTTTGGGACTGTTACCCCTTTGTGATCAAGTAAAAAAATGGTTTCTAGAAGTATTTTAATCAAGAACTTAGAAATTCTTCAAAAACTATTCATTTACCGAAGAATAACACCATTTTTGTTGATTATTCTTGACCTATTGCACATTCCTGCTGGTGTTTAATGAGAAAAAAACAACTGTAATCTTCCTACATAATTAAAATTCTCGAATGTTTTAATTGTGAAGCCAAGATCAAACTTTTTTGAGCTGAATGATATTGAAACCTGATTTGTTAAATGAACTCTGTAAAATTAACATGAATTCAGGGCTCACTGCTTCATGATGGCTCTTCCTTATTCACACTCCCGAGAGTAGTCCAGAGAGAAAATAATAGGCAAGGTCATCATTTCAGATGGTAAGCACTTCTGACTTGACAGACAAAATAAAGAATTGGACACAAGGTTGAATTATGGGCCACTTTATTATTTGAAACGCCAACACTTGTAGAGGGAAAACGATTCATGGGGGAACTAATGATAAACATATCAGGCAAAGCCTGCAGCCAATAGGCCAACAAATTCTGCCAACAGGAAATGACACTACAGTGGTACCTCGGGTTAAGTACTTAATTCGTTCCGGAGGTCCGTACTTAACCTGAAACTGTTCTTAATCTGAAGCACCACTTTAGCTAATGGGGCCTCCTGCTGCCGCCGTGCTGCTGGAGCCCGATTTCTGTTCTTATCCTGAAGCAAAGTTCTTAACCTGAATCACTATTTCTCGCTTAGTGGAGTGTGTAACCTGAAGCATATGTAACCTGAAGCGTATGTAACCTGAGGTACCACTGTACAGTGATACCACTGACCCTCTTCAGCCATACCCTGAGGGCAAGGAGACTGTCCTTCAGCACCACCTCCAGAGCCCCATAACTCTGGAATGGGTTACACAGGATAATCTCAAAAGTGGTCCCTAACTTTCCTCTGGGTCCCCCAACTGTGAGTAGTACCTAAAAGGGGTGACCTTGCTGAACTTTCCCCCTTCTTGAGTGTTCTCACCAAAGTGATCAAATCAACCTATTTGAGAAACGCTTAAACTAATTGTAATGCATATGTGCTACACAGTAGGGGGGGAAACCCAACCCACCAGTGCCAGTCAGTGGGTATGCCAAAAATTCCTACTAAGCCCCAAAGTGAGCAATGAATCACACTATGCGCAAGGGAGGGTTGGGTGACACTGGAAAGAAGAGAGGAGGAGGAGGAGAAGCTGGCTGGTGTTTAAGAAGTCTTGACTGGTTCACCCACCACACAGTGCATGATGATACAAATGTTTCAGTGCCACATCCTCACACACATGCACCTCAGGCAGCAAAGATGCCTGAGTACTAATGGAAGAAGTGTGACTAAACTATCCTTTTGTACAGATGCAAAATTCACATGTATTGCTTTGTCCACAATTACAGTGGTACCTCGTGTTAAGAACTTAATTTGTTCTGGAGGTCCATTCTTAACCTGAAACTGTTCTTAACCTGAGGTACCACTTTAGCTAATAGGGCTTGCTGCGCCGCTGTGGCGCAATTTCTGTTCTCATCCTGAAGCAAAGTTCTTAAGCCGAGGTACTATTTCTGGGTTAGCGGAGTCTGTAACCTGAAGCGTCTGTAACCCAAGGTACCACTGTACACCCCTCCATCCCTCAGTATCCACCAATAACATGGGGCTCTTGAAAGGTTGCCAAGAAATGAATGGTCCTCAGGCTTATGAAGGTTTTCTGTCTAAGCCATCAACATCTGTAGAAGCTCATTGAGAGGATAAAATCAATAACACAAGGATTGTAGACTCAAAGTGTACAGAGGTAATATTATTTAATTCTTCCAAAATATTATATACTCCAGGGCCTTCCAACTTTCCAGCTTCCCTGAGATAATGTGCAATTGTAGAATATTAAAAACCTAATGTGCAAATAGTTTGGTTATGACAATTCTGCTGTTGTTGTTGTTTTTTGCAACACAAAGAAACAAAAGGTACAGTGAATTCTTTTCATATTTATAAACATGTCATTGCTGTATGAGTTCCTGCTTCAAATAAACACTGCATTTTAAAGACTGCAACACTAAACATGCATCCCTGGGAGTAAATGTTATTAAAAACAGGGAGCTTAGTTCCGAGTAGGCATGTATAGAGTCACTATTTAAACTGTAGACTCAATTTAATACACCTGAAAGTATCTTTTTGTGGATTGACTGGAACCCCCCCCCACAACTGTGCTAATATTATATTTAAGTATTGAAATTTGAGGTAAATAATATTGGCACAATTTGAACAACATAATATTATGTATGTACCGTATTTTTCGCACCATAGGGCGCACCGGACCATAGGGCGCACCCAGTTTTTAGGGGGGGAAATCAAGGAAAAAAATATTTCCTCCCCCAGCCCCAAAGAGCAGCGTACAGGCTGCACACAACCTCTCCCTGCCAGAGGGGTTGTGCGCAGCTATGGAAGAAGGTAAGGCAGCGAGCGGGATGGATCCCGCTCGCTGTTTTGGCTTCCCCTTTAGCCCCGTGCAGCCTCTCCTCACCGGGAGGCTGCGTGGGGCTAAAGAAGCCATAGCCCCATGCAGCCTCTCCTTGAGGAGGGGTTGCGCGCAGCTATGGAAGAAGGCAAGGCAGCGAGCGGGATCCATCCCGCTCGCTGTTTTGGCTTCCCCTTTAGCCCCGTGCAGCCTCTCCTTGCCGGAGGGGTTGCGCGCGGCTATGGCACAAGCCTGCATTCTCTCTATAGGACGCACACACATTTCCCCTCAATTTTTGGAGAGGAAAAACTGCGTCCAATAGAGCAAAAAATACGGTACATTGCTATTCTCCCCCCCCCCCACAAAAATATAGCCTATTGGCTGAAATTAAGAATGTGTTATCCATAATTCAACCCCTGTGGAAAGGATGATACATTCTGAAATTCTCCTTCTGCCTCCCACAACTTGTAGTCATCTTATGCATTAATGGGCCATTTGAAGGCATGTTGCTATGTTGCATCCTGAAACAGAATTAGCAGGAAAGTTGTTCACTAATGTAAGATCTACACTATTCATTTCATAGTAAAGCTAAGCATTTTTTTCCTTTAAAGAAGCAAAGGAACAGATCAGAACTACTTTTACCCTGAAGTGGGTTTTCCAGTGCAAGGTCTACACAATCTCTAAAAAACCTCCAGTACAATTTTATTAGGTCTCAATAGAATTCAGTAGTAGAAAAGAGTTTGTAGTATCTAGAAACTCAGGGCGAATTTGTCATGAATGCCACGTGGGATCAGAGGAGAAGTGCACAGAGACCTTAGTACCAGTTTTCAGAAATGATGCATTAATTTCATATATTCAGAAGCTTTCAGGCATACAACACATTCACACATGCTCTGCAGGGCTACAGTTGCAGAATATAGCTGCTCTGTCTAACTAGATGGCAGGGGAACTTTCTTTTTGATGCACACCAAGTTTTTAGTGTACATCAATTTGTGGGGAAGGGTTAAAAACTTTTTTGTTTTTCAAGTGGATCTATGCCTTCCCCTAAGTGAAATCCTCCCCCAAATCCATGATGTGTGTGCACACTCGCAGAACCACCCTGTATCAATGACCTTTGTTATAACATGGTTGTTGGGGTGTGTGGGTGTCATTTTCCCCTCTCCAGTTTTTCTACCAGCTCCTTCCCCTATTTAAGTCAATGGAAAGATCTCTCTCTCCCAATGAGAAGAGGTTGTGCATCAAAAAATCTGCCTGGGGTGAAAGCAAATATCCATTTTCACCAACAGTCCCTGGAGTTAACAGGATCCTTAGAGGGGGTATACATTTCCTCCACTTCAGTCTTTCCTGGGGGATCAGTGCTCTCTCCTCCACTAACAAAGTGCCTCTATGAATCCTGTTTCACCCACCCCCAAACATGAAAGTCTGCTCTTATGAGCAAACCATTGCAGCCCTTATTTTATTCTTTATCTCCTCAGAAGGATGACCTTGCCTGCAAGTGTCATCCAATTCTGGAACAAACATGAAAACATTATAGACTTCTCCTTTGTTTAAAAAATAAATAAATCTAAATTTTAAGGTTCGTTGTATGAAAACCCCTGTATGTATCTGCTTGCCATTTGGAAGGTTTGATCCATTTTGGAAGGGTTGCTTTTCCTGAAAATTCTATCCTCTTCTGTGAAAAGGAGAAAAAGTTTACTTCCTTTTTTTAGAGTCCCCTTTATAATGCATGGAGCCGACTCTGAAAGAGATTGGGCAGTTTCCCAAAGCTATGGATAAATATACAAGTTGAATTGTGCACATCTCTACTTTGTACATAATACAAGCCCTGCTGTCCATTTGCTCTTGTACTTGAAAAGCCAAATCAGAAGTTCCTAAAAACCCCGGAGAAAGATATTATCATCCTGTCCAAAAGAAGTCTGGGAGCTGGGCTACCCACTGTTCAACAGCTATCATAAGAACACAGAACTGCATTTTGTCCAACCAACACATGAAACGCTGAGCCCAGTATGGTGAACTACTGGTAAGCTGGAAGAGTGATCTCACTGCTTAATGTGAATATCAATTGAATAATCTATCTTACATATAAACTGAATACAGCTCAGTGATCAAGCTCAAGGATATGAGTCTTAAGAGCTGTTCCTCTTTGTGGATTTTTATGCTGTGCTGTGAGAACACCGACTGCTGTCAGCTGCTAACAATATCTTGTGTGGGAAGTTTGCTAATATTTTTGTCTTAACAGAGCATGAGGACTAGAGGAGGTGGCAAAGCTGCAAGGAAAATTCAGAGGGATATTCTCTTTCTCTTTCTCTTTCTCTCAAACTCACAGCACTACATCTACTTCCCTAAGGCTCAGCAAGAGTCCTCTCTCCCAGCAAATCAGACTGAGCCCATACAGTGAACCCATTTCCCGAGAGCTAGTCTTTTCATGACTGTCTGTTCTTCTGTGCTTCTCCGTGCCCGGAATATGGGCTTTTACATTATTTTTTAAAGGGAAGGAATGTGGGTCAAGGTCCCAGGGCAAGAGATTACCTGTCTGAAAGCCTACTCCATCAGTCACAGGGATGTTTTCCTTTTGACCATTCTGTTGGGATTCCGTATCCTTGAGATATGCTTATTGTACTGGAGCTTGAGTATTAGAACTGGAAATCATGTTCTTACAATGCCATGGTGAACTTATTATCTCAGCCCCCACCTAGCTTCAGTTCCTTATACCAGTGTTTCCCAACCGGTGTTCCCCGGCACACGAGTGTGCCGTGAGACACCGGCTGGTGTGCCGCGAGATGCCTGGAGGGAGGCGGGCGAGTCGGGCGGCGAGAGGCGGGGCGGGGGCGGCGAGGAGAGGCCGCGCCTCCTGCTGCTGCCTGGCGCTCCTCCTCGCAGCCGGCAGCGCTGCCTGGGCGCCTCCGCGCGACTCTGTCTCGCTGGGTTTGGTCTCCCAGCAGAGACGGGTCACACGCGCCCCTCCCTCCCTCCCTCAGCCTGCGCGGAGGCGGATTGAGCACAGCTGAGAGGAGCTGCCGAGGGAAAAAACGTTCACTTTTGTGCGTCCCTCCCGGCGTGACGCTGCGCGCTGACGTCACGGGGCGGGGCTTTAATGGTGGTGTGCCGCGAGATTTTTTTTTAGTACACAGGTGTGCCGTTGCCCAAAAACGTTTGGGAAACACTGCCTTATACTGCTCTCATTAATTGTTGCAGAGAAAAGGTTATTGTTCATGGCAAGGAGGATGGCATGCTCAGAACAACACATGCAAACCAATTGTTACTGAGAGAGAAATAGATGCTACTGACTTTCATGCAATATTATCTTAACAAAGGATTTTTCATGTGCAATCATGAACTGAAAATAATTTAAGCAGTATGAAAGTATATAAAATATGGACGGAGGGGTTCAGATATCTTTGTAAACATTTGAAGGACAACAAATGCCATAAAATTTTGTGAATTCTGGTACAAACTGACCTCCTGGACTACTGTCTCAGAAGGCAATTAAACAAACATTCTTATAAAGGAAACATTTGCACAAGCACTCTAAAGAGTGGCTACCCAACAATGACCCATCATTAGATTATCCATAAAATAAGCAGCTGTCCCAAGAAAGTCAACAATTATAACGAGGGAAACTGTCAAACCATCACAGGCTAGGCAGTACCAAAGTGAACCAGGAAAGGGGGAAATCAAGATAGCAAGCTTTTGTCAAGATAGGCCCTGACTTCCTTTTAACAGCCTTGCAGAAAAGTCTACAATTTTATGATAGCCCAAGAAGATGGGGCTTAGTAGGCCCCAGATTCTAAAACACACAGGAGAGAATGAGATTTTAAGTAATGCAAGATCAGGACCTTGGACAAGAGCCAGTTCAGGCCACAGTTAGCAGTGTTGTAGCTGAAACAAAAAAAGGAAGTTGTCTCAGTAACCTCTTCAAGCAACTAGCAGGATTTGATAATCAAGATTAAAGCCCTGTTATATTGGGACAAGTAAATGTTATATTGGGACAAGTACAGGGCTACTGCCCTTTTCTGCAGCCATTGCCTTCTTCTGTGGATCAAATATTTCTGTAGGGAAACCACCTTAGGTCTTTCCCAACACTCCAAGGACTCTGTGGTTCAGAAATTAGCATCTGCTGATAATGTCGTCTCCTCAGGGTTTAGGCAATCTGATGTAAGTTCCTGTGCCAGTGAATGCACATGGGAAAGACTGGTGAGTGGACCCACCTTTTCCTCGGAGCAACTGAATTTTCTTGGTCTGGTGCCATGAAATCTTCCAACACTGCAGGGAGACGCATAATCCACCAGGCAAGGCTGGCAGTTTAAAGATAGAATTGTTAGGATATGAATTAGAACTGAGACCAAGTTATGGGTAGTAGTTGAGTAAATTTTACTCAGAGTAGACATATTGAAAGTAATGGACATAACTTAAGTAATTTTTATTACTTGGGTCTGCTCTTGCTTGGATGAAAAGCAGAGGAACACTTTACATTTCTGTGTCCTTTGCTTAGCCATGAAGCTAAACGTCCGCTCTCTTTGAACATGCAGATAGGAAGACCAAAAATGAAACTGACATATATTCAACTCAGCTCTGCTGTGAATATTGGTTCTGCACGTACCAGAATTTCAACCAAGGAATGTGCAATACTGGAAAAGAAAATATATGTGCGTGGCATTTTTTCTTCAAAGAAAGGCCAGTTGTTCAGATACTGAAAATGTAATTTGATGGCACTGGAGTTTAATTTAAGCAAGCATTGAGGGACCTTTTGTCAAAATAACACCACCACTTTGGTTTATTTTAAAGCTAAATATTATCTAAAAAGAAAAAAAAAGGAATTTAATTTTGGGCTGGGGGGTATAAGTAGCTTCCTAGCATTCTGATTCACTAGATAATTGAATTCTCTTACATGCAAATCTAAATGTCATGAAAGATATTGTTTGACAGGATACTTGATGATTCTTTCGTGTGTAATTTATACTAATGTTATATAAATCTGGGTTTGAATTCTTTAGCGCTATGGTAAAAATATTTCAAGGTATACATTTGGGGTTTTATCGCTTTCCTCATGGATGTATAATTTACTTGTTCTTTTTCAACAATATCCCTTTTTGTGTGTTAGTATTGGCTTTTGTTTTGAAGCTTATAATAATAAATGCTGTGGATTCATTTCCAAAAATAATACAAATTATGAGGGGAGTATCTGTGAAAGCTGGTATTTGTATTTACACTCACAGATGGAACATATTATAAAATTAGCCTAGCAACATATTGAGACACAAGTTTTCTAATAGGAAGAGCTAGAAAAATCTTGGCATCTGATATCCTCCATATTACATTACATTGAAAGTATCCCCATACTAATAGCATCTTCTCTCTTTCTCCCCCCTCTCTCACACAACCATAGCACGAAAAGAATCCAATTTGTGCTAAATTAATTATAAAGCAACAATTTTCCTTTCCATAACAATGGGCATATGTTGTGTAATACATATATCAAATCACAAGTGTAAACCAGGATCTTTACTACTTTGTTCAGTTTTAAATAGCAAACATATGTCATCATTTTCTCTGCAATATGTTACATTTATCCCTTTAGAATTGGGATTAATAATGAAGAATTGTATCCAACTCTACTCCTTCCATGTTGGGGGGACCCTAGATATTGTGTTGGCTTCTGTGAAAAGAAGGGCAGTGATTTTTGCTTATTTACTGTATTTTCTGAGCCCTCTCTGTACCACCTCTCTTACTCTTCCAAAACTTCCCCTCTCTGGAGTTAAATACAGCACATACTTTAATCAAAAGCATAAATTCATATGTACCGGGAGTTGCAGTGCATCATTAAGCCATCAAATGCACCCCAGGAACCAAAACAGAAGGGTCAAGCTATCACTGGATACTTTATCCTGACACACAAGCATGTGTGCAGCATAACGATAGCCACCATATCCCCTAAACCCCTGATGTTAAAGCTGTCTTCTTAGGTTAGCAGGTTAAAGCAGAGGCATAAAAAGGTAGTCCTCCCTACACAAAGCAGGAATTTAAAGGGACGACCTGCCTCAGGCTCTTTTTTGTATCAAAAATATCCCCAGTAGATCCTCCCGCTCCCCGGGTAAAAGATACAAGAAATGAAGATAAGATACTGGTGGCAAGCCTTGATTTCTTATGAAACATAAGAGGAAGGACCTCATCTGGCAGCCATGCCAACTTTATTAGCTGTTGAAAATCATGTTCAAAAGCAGATGAGCCCTGTAGGAGATGCTGGAGAACATTTCAAGCATTTGATGTTGACATTCAACAAATTTTTAAGCCCCTGCCCCCCCGTGCAGTTCTAACAATGTTTACCCAAAAGCATGTCTCAAATGAATTCAACCAAGGCTGTATGTTTGGACAGCAACCATAATAATATATTTGGATCACTAGCTGCCAAGTATGGTATATCATGGTGCAATGCATGTCCGTATGTACATTTTCAGAGTGAAAGTGGTCTTTTTTTTGGGGGGGGGGTTGAAAGGTTTTCTAATAGATATTACACACAACTTGTTTACCTACTTCTCACTGCCTCTTTGAGGCTGCATGTTTTCCCAATGTGCCTCATCTTCCTGACTACCAGCCAGAGTGGTTACATCACAATGCCATATAACCAGTTAGATTTGGCTACATAACTTGTCTTCAAAGTTAAATGCTAGAGGGATGCAACCCTGCTGGCTCTGCCCATGTGCTCCGATAAGACTAAAAGCAAAGCAGAAGGCACCAGCTCACAATCCAAACGAGAGGAACTGAGACCTTCAGAGCTTAATTCTCCTTAAGGGAAGGGACAGAAGAAATGATTCTGAAAGCATGGACTGAGCTTTATAGCAGCCAGTATAATGTAATGGTTAAAGAGTTGGACTATGACTAGGAAGACTCAGCCATGAAGCTTACGTTGTGACCTCACATATTCCTCTTCCAAGTAGGTTTGTGTGTGTGTGTGTGTGCGCGCGCACACACATACACGTGTGCAGGAGGTAGCACCTTGCGCTACATCAAGCAAAGAGGGATCCAAAATTATTTATTTTTAAATGGAAATATTTCCACACTGAGAACAGAGGGCCTTTCCCCCACTTTTTGAAAACAGTGTAAGTCCTTTTAATTTTGGCAGCCTTGATTTGGCTGCATCTATTTTAATTTCTTGATCTCTATTGACTACTTAAAAAATAAAACAAAACCATATCTCTGTGTGCTGCTTCGGTAGGAGCAGTAACAGCAGATAAATGTTTTAAATAAATAATAAAGGAATGTGATGACATAATGAATGAAAGCAATTCATAGTGAGAGCAGGTATTATTGCCCATTAGGGAAGGGTGTTGAGGGGGATAAGAGTGTTTTTCTGCCCCAACCAAAAGGAGTCCACAAAAAAATGACAGATACCCGTGAACAGCTGAGGCTGAAATCATATACACACTTGCCTGTGCATGTCCATTTAACTGAGTGGGTATTATTTCTAAGCAGGCTTGTATAAGGTTGCATTGTTAGGCAGGCACTGTCAGATTGCAGCTGCAGGACCTTGGACAGCTCCAAGCAAACAACTTGTTTCTGAAGGCAAAACTGCAATGTTTGTTTCCATTATTCCACTTTTTCTCTACAGAGATTAATTTGCTAATTATACTTTTTAAAAATGCACAAAAAACCACACAAACAAACAAACAAACAAACAAACAAACAAACAAACAAACCTCTGCTTACTAAATTCAGTAACTTCATCCAAATGCAAACGCTTCAATCAGTATTCAGAATGGGTCATTTAAACTTATTTTGTAAGTCACTTTCCAAAGTCAACAGATAATTTCATACACTGCCCTACAGATGGTAATATAGCTGAGAGTTGCAACAAAAAGAAATTCTAATTATAAAACAAATGTAGGCCACCCACACACTACTTGATGAAAAACAACCAATAAAGAATAAAGCATAATGAGCTCGGAGAAGCACAATGAGTTAGATATACTTGTTTCAAATGCCAGAAATAAAGTTACAGTTCTGTGAAAGTGCCTCTTCCCCATTCTGCACTTATTTTATTTCTATTTAATTACAGTGAATTCAGGAGCAAGTCCTAAATTTCCAGATGGAGCCCCACCAAGGGCCACAGCACAACTCCCTTGAGACCTGAATAACTTTAGGAACACGGGAAGTTGCCTTATACTGAAGCAAAGGAACTGTTCCATCTAACTCAGTGTTATCCACACTGGCTGGCAGAAGACTTTTCATGCCCTAACTGGGGGTATTGGGGATTGAAACTGGACCTTTTACATGCAGAGCATGGGCGCCTTCACTGAACTATGGCCCTTCCCCCAAACCTTCTTAAATAGTCCTTACAAAAGAAGAAAGAACTCTATGTAAAAAAAAAGGGGGAATATTCTAAAAAGGACCAACACTACAGATCCACTTTTAATATTGGTTTTTAAATGCTAAAATTTATACTCCATTTTTCATTGCAGTGAACACTCAAGGAAGCTTACAGCCATTTAAAGGAAAAAGAAAAATTCAGTACACCTCCCCCTCCCCCCATAAAACTCAAACAAAGTTAAAATGGAGAAATGAGACTTCCACTCCGTTTCTCCTTTAGGTGGCTTTTTCCTCTCTATGGGTTTAAACAATGACTCTGAAGTGGAGTGGTGGGGAGTCATGTCATTCGGAACAAAGAAGCATTAAATGATGACAGTATAAAGAACTTCTTACCCAGTGCTGAAGCAACTTAGAATCAAAGAATTGTATTGCTGGTCATTGTGACATGCATTGGTATCTCATGTAGAAAAACAAGAAGAGCCTTGCTGGATCACATGAAAAGCTTATATTGTTTCTCATTATATTCCCATAACGGTCAACCAAATGGCCATGGGAAGCAGAAAATGAACACAATAGCAATCTCTCAATCAAGATCCTCAGCAGCTGGTGTTCAGGAGCATATTTTCTTGAATTGAAGAGATGTGGGTGGCGCTGTGGTCTCAACCACTGAGCCTCGGGCTTGCCGATCAGAAGGTTGGCGGTTCGAATCCCTGTGATGGGGTCAGCTCCTATTGCTCTGTCCCAGTTCCTGCCAACTTAACAGTTCCAAAGCACACCAGTGCAAGTAGATAAATAAGTACGACTGTGGTGGGAAGGTAAACAGAGTTTCTGTGTGCTCTGGTTTCCATCACAGTGTCCCATTGCACCAGAAGCGGTTTAGTCACACTGGCCACATGACCTGGAAAGCTGTCTATGGACAAAACACTGGCTCCCTCGGCCTGAAAGCAAGATGAATGCTGCAACCCCATAGCCACCTTTGACTGGACTTAACTGTCCAGGGGTCCTTTACCTTCTTGAAATTTGGAGGCAGTAGATCAGTACTCACTGATCCTCCATGAATTTGCTGATTTCCCTTTCAGACCTACCGGTATCTAACTTGGTGGCAACTACTGCATCTCGTGATACCTAATTCAATGGTTTAACTATGTGCTCTTATTGTCTGTCCTGAATCTCCCACCATTCAACTTCTTTAGATAACCTGAGATTTATCAAAGGGATGGCTCCAGACATTATTGGAGGAGAAAAACCTTTTCTACACTATGCATCATTTTATACACCATCCTTCCTTACTTGACCTCCCCCCCACCCAAACGAAAAAGTCCCAAACTTTGTATCCTCTCTTCCTATACTGTAATCACATAATATCTTGATGCTCAGGAAGTGGTATTTTAATTCAATCATCATCACCATCGGCTGTTAGCACCATGACATTAAACTATCTAACACATTCTCCCCTCTTTCTCCTGATCTATATAGAGGAATCTTTGGCACAGACCCACAAGAATTACCCCCACCTGACACAAACAGGACAAACCTCTGTGCCCTGTTCAGGCTGCCACTGGGATTTCTAAACGCAGGGCATCTGTGCAGACTGTCAAAGTTGAAAGAAAAAGCAAGATCATATTCATCACAGACACTTGCAGAACATTAGTAATTAATTTGCACCGTTTCAGAAGAAATCACATTTATTTCAAATAAATGCAAACCGCACAGTGGTTACAATTTCAGCTATCAGTTTATTGCATATGCATCGCTATCCAGCTATCCCACAGAAAAATTGCTGTTCAGTGTACTATAATTTTAAGTGAAAGAACATCTACAGTGAATAGCAAGTATGTCTACTTCTGTCACTCAAGGGATAATGGCTTTTTGACATCTCTTATGAAAGGCTCATTTGTGCTGAGCCATTCTGGCTGTCATCAGTGTAGAATGAGGATGGGTAATCCATATGGCACCTGTCAGGTTGGTCCAGTCCCATACTGGTATCTACTGAGGATGCAGAATCACAATGCCAGCACAGAAAGTACTATATGAACAGTTGGCAGGAGCAATGTCAGTGTGGCTTCTCCTAGACTACATAGCACCTAGCTTTTCTGAAACTTCTTCAGCCAGTCTGCTTCTCTGATCAAAGTTCTAGATCATTAGCACAGGGAGCTTATGGGAAGATGTGCATTCTTAAGCCACTGAAAAGATGCAAAACCACTTAAATAGGACTTTGATCATACAAGCTTAAGTACACATGCAAATTTGCATTGTGTAGTCCTGTGTCATCATCATCGTCATCATCATCATCATCAATTATTTATACCCAACAGAATATTAAAAATGCAATAAAGATCAAACGTTGAAAACTTCCCTAAACAAGGCTGCCTTCAGATGTCTTCTAAAAGACAGATAGTTGTTTATTTCCTTGACATCTGATGGGAGGGCGTTCCACAGGGCAGGCACTACTACTGAAAAGGTCCTCTGCCTGGTTTCCTGTAGCCTCGCTTATCACAGTGAGGAAACCACCAGAAGGCCCTTGGAGCTGGACCTCAGTGTCCGGGTTGAACGATGGGGGTGGAGGGCCAAGGTATAGAGGGCCAAGGCTGTTTAGGGCTTTAAAGGTCAGCACCAACACTTTGAATTGTGCTTGGAAATGTACTGAGAGCCAACGTAGGTCTTTCAGGACTGGTGTTATATGGTCTCGGCAGCCACTCCCAGTCACCAGTCTAGCTGGATATTTCCTGTCTGAGGATTTTTGATCAGGAAATTCCAGGAAGTCTGGATTAAGACCCATTCTTCTATATTTATCAAGTAAGACCCTTCAAATATTCTGGATGGGTGGTTGAGGTCAGTAACTAACGCAATGAGTAAGATGAGTAAGAAAAAAATGGAAGCTCAATCCTGATAAGATGTGGATAAGTTATTATTCTAACTGGAGAGTTGGTGCTTATCCTGTTCTAGATGGGTAACACTTTTGCTTAAAGAGCAGCTACACAGATCAGGGTGCTGTTAGATCTGGCCTTAACTTTATCATTATTCATTCATTTATTGAATTGCTTCCCATGAAAATATTTCAAAGCCACTAACAATAAACAACAATGACAACAACAACAACAACAATACATGCCCAGATGGTTTCTGTGGCACTGTGCATTCACAAGGCAAGACTCTGCAGCAACTTTGGCCACTCTCAAATGCCTGTGATAATTCTCCATGTCCTGGTATATTCTAAATTCTCATATTGTAATAATAATTTTAATAATAATAATAAATATTTATACCCTGCTCCTCTGGCTGGGCCTCCCCAGCCACCTGGGCGGTTTCCAACAAATATTAAAATTACATTAAAGCAGAGGTTCCCAATTGGCTAAGTACTGCAGACCCCCTGTTTTTCAAAAACCAAGCCATGGACCCGTGGGTGGGGTTTTCAGTGGATGCAGAATGTGGCAGCTAGATGGTTGATATCTTATTAGTTTCAGAACATATCAAAGGTACCTTTGTACAGGTACTTTGGTTTTTCTGCCATATTCTGTTTTACGGATTATATTGAATTTGCATGCTGCAAACAACAACAACAAGAACTGTTTTAAATGATGAAAAACTAAAATAAAACCTATTTTAATTTTAAAATTGAGGGTGGGGGATATAAAATCAGTTTTGCGTGCTTTGAAACTCTGATTCTCAAATAGCTGCCCTCTTCTATCACATGGCAAGCCGAAACAATTCTATGCAAAACATTAGAAACCATTAATAGTCATTTATTTTTAGTGGCATTGCAGATTGCCAATAAAGCATGTTTCAAAGGAGGCTTGGATTGCTTGCTATTTTTTTGATGTGAATAAGAAGTATTCCTTAATCAGAAGATACATAAAATGTAATAATTCGATCAAGCAAGAGTTGTCACCCCTACAGCAAATTGAAAGGTAACATCACAGAAGCAGTGATGTCTCTGAGATATGATTCTAATTCCAAAAAGCAGCTTCCATGTAATGGGTCAGAGGAATAAGACTCTAACAAGACCATTGTGTTAGGTAACTCTATACCATTACAGTGAAAATGTTCTTTCATTGGTGATTGCTTTATACCTACAAGAAAGCTGATAGCCCTATAAAACCAATGCTAATAGCATGACAACAAATACTGACATTATTTAGTTGCTAATTTTTTTAAAAAAAATAATCTCTATGAAGCACCAAAAATAAAATAAAATGCTGTTGTTTTGTCAGAAGTGCAATGTTCATAGTTGTTATTGTTCCTTGTTACAAGCAAAGCTGAGAAGTATGGTGCTATAATACAAAACCTTAAACATTCTATTTGGATCCTGGGACATGAAACTCATAAACCATGAGCTAGAGCTTCATGCCTCTCTCACATGAATATGCTTCCATGCACGTTTAGGACAAAAAAGGCACCTCCACAAGCACTTATCTTTGTGTACACAGAACTGCTTCCTCATCTGAAGTGAATGGATTGTGGGCCTTCATGTGCAAATCAGAAATTGTGCGTCTGCAAGGAATCAGTGGCGCAAGGCAAAAATGTCTAACTTCCTCAGTTACCAAACATCCTGAATGTTGATCTATCTATAATCTTCCCAAATGCAGAATTTCATACTTCTCATTTAGAGCAGGAAGCCAAAATACACTTTGGATCTTTATGCACTGGATATCTTATAAAAAGACAGGGCATATATCTGATACTAAATTACTAAAATGGGTCATATCGAGCAAAGTCCTTGCATGAGTGGAAGAAGAGAAGAAAAAGAGTTTGGATTTGATATCCCGCCTTTCACTCCCTTTAAGGAGTCTCAAAGCGGCTAACATTCTCCTTTCCCTTCCTCCCCCACAACAAACACTCTGTGACGTGAGTGGGGCTGAGAGACTTCAGAGAAGTGTGACTGGCCCAAGGTCACCCAGCAGCTGCATGTGGAGGAGCGGAGACTCGAACCCGGTTCCCCAGATTACAAGACTACTGCTCTTAACCACTACACCAAACTGGCGCAACTTCTGCATGTGCAATGAAGCTTCTCTCCTTTTGCATGTTCCCCAATCCAGCAAATCTGCTCTGGGAGTTCCCACTGCCCTTCAGAACAGATTTTTTATTTCCAAAGGGTGGAGAGTGTAGGGAATTGCCGTTGTGTGAGTGGATTTATTTCTGTTTGTGCAACAAATCTGTTGGGAGTAAAGCCAATAAAAATGTAGCGTTATAAGCAATAAATCAATAAAATTATCTTACTATTCACCTGATATGTCAACTCTCAAGTTGGTGGGAAACTGAGGCAAAGAAAGAAGAGAGAGAATGGCATGTATCTAACGGTGACTTTTCACTAATGGAAGAGTTTCCTCTTGCTCAAGGCTCAGCATGCAATTTTTTACCTATCTGTGCCATAGCCCACACTATTACAGCAGGTTCCCCAATTCTCAGGAGCAGTTTTTCAGGACCCAGAGGAAGTAATGTGGGTTTTTTTTTGGGGGGGGGGTTGCCAATTTTTCAAGAAAAACCTCTTATGCCAATGAGGTGATTTGCATCATAATTTGTTCTGATGCCCTAGAGCAGGCATAGGCAAACTTGGCCCTCCAGTTGTTTTGGGACTACAACTCCCATCATCCCTGACCACTGGTCCTGTTAGCTTGGGGTGATGGGAGTTGTAGTCCCAAAACATCTGGAGGGCCAAGTTTGCCTATGCCTGCCCTAGAGAGTGGTCTAATTTAGCAAGTTTATTTTCCTTATACAGTTGTACCTCGGTTTATGAACTTAATCCGTTCCAGAAGTCTGTTCTTAAACCAAAACCGTTCTCTAAACTGAGGTACACTTTCCCCAATGAGGCCTCCCACCACCGGTGCCCTTCCACTGTTCGGATTCCATTCTTAGACCAAGGTAAAGTTTTCAAACCAAGAGACTATTTTTGGTTTTGCAGAGTTTGTAAACCAAATCATTCTTAAACCGGACAGTTCTTAAACCAAGGTACTATTGTATTTAGTAAACAAAGCACTGTCAAGCTTGTTATATACTGTATTTACAGTCTGTATCCATTCATTGATACTAGTGAGTTGTGTGGGGGGGATTAGTGAGTGCAGGAACTTTAAGCGAGAGCAGGGACTGGGGAAAATCTTGCCTTGTGTGTTCAGAATTTCTTTTTGCTAGCAGAAACACACTATGAGATAGAAAACACCAATGAGTTTTGTTGTTACTGCTTTTCTATCAAAGACCTATCCTTCCTTGCCTGAAATGACCGCAATGAAGGGACAAAGAAACCATCAATGGGTCCTGGAGCTGGAAGTACTTCTCAAATGGCAACTGTCAAGCATGCAACATGCATCCACTCCCCTTTCAGGCCAAATTGGCTCAGCAGGAGGGAAGGGGATAAGAGTTAAAAGGCTGCAAGTTCTGGAGGCTCAACAAGATTATCTGTGTGGGGGTTGATGACTGGGCCAACGAAACATTATCTACCACTCCTCCATCTTTAAAGTGTGGCTGTTACCCATATAAACAGACTTGTTCTTGATCAAAACAGCGGTAGAGCCACTGCCCACTAATGACCCCTTTAGCAGTTGTTTCAGAACACAACACAGTTTAGGGGGTGGGCATTAAACCTTGATCACAGGACATAATAAGAGAAGTTGGGTTCTTGATTTCAACTGTACTGGGTGTGGTTTCTAATGCATTTTAGCACAGCTCAGAATTCTACCTGCCTTGCTTGTGCTTCCTATTGCCTATGGTCCAGACCTTAATTATAAAGCATATTTTCTCCCTGCTGTTTCACTCTCACATCTTACTTTGCAAAGAAACTGTATTAGCTGGTTTTTTTAAAAAAATAATCCCCAGTTTAGTCCACCTAAAATTACAAAGCACGCATTTCAATTGGATTTTTTTATATATTTCTAGATAAATTTGTCAATGAATCATGATTTCACGCTCTCTCTTTTTTGCAATTCCAGCACACACGTACACTGACAATTCACATTACCACCATGCGTCTTCTTTTCAATCTATTCTAAAAGCAACAGACACTTCCCTGGCAGCTATTACAATCTTCTTACAATTAAACAGTGCTTGCCTATCCATTTACCTAGGTTAATCTGCAAAGGGAAAAAAAGAAAGAAAGATTATCTCTCATTTTAGAGCTTTCACTCCCTCCTGGGAAGAAGAAAGGTTCTGCCATATGAGCAACAACTCTTGAGGGAAGAGCCTGCGAATCTCTGAAGGTAGATATAATTGCTGAAAATGCCTGGATTTTCCACAATACACAAATTTGCCATTTGTGTATTTATCTTAAGCCGGTAACTACAAATAGATATATAGCCACACTGTTGCATGTGTGCATTAAACCCTGTCAGAGGCAAAATCATTTGTGACTGTATTGCACATATATTCTTCAATATTAGTTCACATCAGCAGTCCTAAAAAAACAACAACACCTTAGCCATACCATATTTTATATGGGATAAAAAGAGCAATCTGCTCAAGAGTTAGTGAGAAAGCCCTGACAGGAGGTAGTTGCCTTTTTTACTAATTATATATGCAGCATCAAAAAAGAGTGCTGCTAGCACTTTAGCACAATGGTGTTTGCACAGTCACATGACAAGCCAAGTGTCGGTTCTAATGATTTTACAATTAACATGATATTTTACTGTTCTACCTCCTGATATTAGTCATTTTAATTGTACAGCCTTAAAAGAAACGACATCAGGTTACTGTTAGGAAAAGTGAGGTCCACATCAAACAAGATCACCAGGATTTATAATCCCAATTAACATTTGGAATGCGCAGGCATACATTTATAAAATGTGAAGTATCGTGCACGAAGAAATAAATAAATCTGTGTTCTGTTTCTCCAGATCTCATGCTATACCACCTATAGCATGTTGCCAAATGCAAATTAACATTTTGGCCAACTTTCTTACAGCTCTAAAAAATTAACTCTTTGGCTATATCTGTTTTGTTTTTGTTTTTTTAAAACCCACTCTAGTTTACCGAAAAGCAAATACACCTTACCTGTCAGCTTGTGGGGAAAATAGGTTGATGTGGCTGTGGGTGTGTTATTTTTGTTTGCAAAATTTGCTCATATATCTTATATACAACTTCCTATGGAGCATGGCCAAATTCAGTGTGAACTTTATAAATCTCAAAGTTAGTTCTTATTAAATTGTGTCCAACTAAGCCATACTTAGAGTAGACCCATTGAATGTCTGTAAGCTACAACTCACTAAATGAATATGTATGACTGTATATCATAGCTAATGTATAATTTCAGTTTTAGAACTCCCCCCTTTTTTGCAATTATACATACACTTGGCTACCCCCACCACATAATATTGATGTAATACTACCTCATTTAGTTTTGGATTAGGTCAATTAAAACTATTTGGGAACATTTAGCTGATTTAGGGAGTTGCAAAAGTCTCTTTGAGTACAAGTTTCGGAAGGGTAAAGCAAAGTTTAAATGTTTAAGTGAGGACATAAGTAAGGTAGCTTGTGTAGCAGCTCAGAATGAGTCAGAACACTAGCAGTCTAATCTGAGCCAAAACACTGAGAGTATGGTCTGAGTCACTGCTATTTTATTGATCACTTAGCATAGCAATCAGAACCTAGAGATTTTAATTTGACAGGTAGAAGAGTCCAGCCAGAAGCCAAGTAGCCATTTTAAACCAAATAATAGGTCAACAAAACTAAACAGCCAAGTCATCTTAGCCATCAGTTCACCCCCAAATTTCTCAGTATTAATAACATTGTCATGTGTATTGATTCACTTGAACTAGCTTACTGCGTACCTTAATTCTGGGATTTAATTTTCATTTTAGACCTACAACATGAACACCTGGAACAAGCAGTAAATCATTAGACCACCATATCTTTAGCCTATTTGGGCAGTGCAATATGAATGGACAACAAGAAAATCACTCTCAGACTTATCCTACATCACCTTAGGTAAAGGTAAAGGTACCCCTGCCCGTACGGGCCAGTCTTGACAGACTCTAGGGTTGTGCACCCATCTCACTCAAGAGGCCGGGGGCCAGCGCTGTCCGGAGACACTTCCGGGTCACGTGGCCAGCATGACAAGCTGCATCTGGCGAGCCAGCACAGCACACAGAAACGCCGTTTACCTCCCCGCCAGTAAGCGGTCCCTATTTATCTACTTGCACCCGGGGGTACTTTCGAACTGCTAGGTTGGCAGGCGCTGGGACCAAGCAGCAGGAGCGCACCCCGCCGTGGGAATTCAAACCGCCGACCTTTCGATCGGCAAACCCTAGGTGCTGAGGCTTTTACCCACAGCGCCACCTTCGTACATAGCCTTAACCCCCCCCCCAAAAAAAAACTTAATTTAAAGCAGGAATGGGGAGCACAGGCCTGTGGGTCTAATTCTTCTTCTTTGGCGATCACTCGTAGCTGAGTAAGATTGTCTTCCATAAACATTCTTTTAACAATGAGTCCGTAAGTGACTGTGCAGGCCAATTCTGGATCCATACATCCTTCCACAGTGGGGACATTGGTTTCCAGGTGGGAGTTGATCACGGTGTGGATTTGCCAAGCATGCCTTACTCTTAGCATGCTTTCCCCTTGCATCCAAGCATGGATCCCAATTTGGCCCACAATGGGCTTTCCCCAAAACCATGCCCACCTGTCCCATGCCTAGCTTGCATTCACACTGAAACAATGCCATTCCTTCAACCAGGTGTTGGAGGATAAAATTATACAATGTATGAGGCTATGATCTCCTTGGAGGAAGTTTTGGATAAATCTAGAGACATTTTTCACCCTGTTGCAACATTGCAGGTGGTTATTTGATGGACAAAATAAATGAAATGCAATGGTTACTTTAACAATTGCCCCATATACCGTACTTTCCCCTCTATAAGACAAAGTTGTTTTACTGTAAAATAATGATTAAAATCAGGGGTCGTCTTATACACGGATAGTGCAGAGGGGGACAGGCGATTTGTTGAAGCCGCGAGCAGGAGCTTGTAAGCTCAACAACTGTGGGCCATCTCCCCCCATTTCCTTAAATTGGAGTCCCCCCAAATAGGGGTTGTATTATACACAGGGGTGTGTTATACATGAAAAAATATGGTAATTTTTGGAAATGTTTTGCAACTAGATGTAGTGGAACTGTTGATGCCTTAAATGTATGAATAGCGTACAAAACCTGGCTGCCATCTAGCACAGTGACTCATCAGTACACCTCACTGAAATCAATGGGATATATAAGACATAATGGTGTGCTTGATTGCAAAATAATTATTTTGGGGTGGTGGTGAGGAAGAAGTTTCAATATTAACACTGCCTGGGTCACAGAGGCTTCCAAACAAGCTATTATGGGTTTCTTCTCATTACAGAGATTCCCTATAAGCAGCTGCAGATGTCAAAATCTTACAAAACCAGGTGAACGCTCTTTCTCTGTTTGGTTGGTGACATGGGAGAGTGCATAATTTTGTTTTTATTTTTATTTTATATACTGTGATCTTTGCTGTGAACCACCCTGAGACCTCCGGGTATAGGGCGGTATATAAATAATAATAATAATAATAATAACAACAACAACAACAACAACAACAACAATAATAATAACAATAATGATAATAATAGAACTGCAGTGACTCTAGTTAGTGGATCCCTGCCACCTCCACAGACAGATGTTTGTCAACACTGAGAATACCAAACATCTGTTGATCTATGCATGAAAGCTTTGGCTTCATGTTTTTATTTATTTATTTATTTAAATATTTATAAACCACACATTCATAGGAAATATTGGCCCAAACATAAGCCACACCTGAATATAAACCGCACATGTAAAAGTCAAGGGGGGGGGGAGACAATATCTGAATACAGTGGTGCACCGCAAGACGAATGCCTCGCAAGACGAAAAACTCGCTAGACAAAAGGGTTTTTCGGTTTTGCGTTGCTTCGCTAGATGAATTTCCCTATGGGCTTGCTTTGCAAGACGAAAACATCTTGCACTTTTTTTTAAAGCCGCTTGAAGAGGCGCAGTTGCGATGGACCGTGCTTCGCAAGACGAAAAACATCGCAAGACGAAAAGACTCGCGGAACGAATTCTTTTCGTCTTGCGAGGCACCACTGTATAAGCTGCTCCCTTCCTCACTCTTTCCCTTCCCGGCCTTGGGGGAGAGGACAGGGGACTAAGCGTGGGGCGTGTGCTGCTTCGCCACGCTCCTAGCGCTGTTTGCCCCGCGCTCCTGGCTGCATACTGGATAATTTTTGTAAGGTCGCAAATATAAGCCACACTTTAACTTTTCACAGTCGGAATCTGGAAGAAAAAAGTGTGGCTTATATTCGGGCCACTACGGTATACGTTTTAAAAACCCTATAATACTGTGAGCATAAGATTGGTAGCAACATTTTGAGATTGGAATCACAACCGATACAGGTCCATTTATTGACCTACTCATCCATTTCACAGCCCAAATTTGCTCTTGGGGGTTTCCATTTGAGAATATATATATATATATATATATATATATATATATATATATATATATATATATATATATATATATATGCAGGTTTTGGTGTCTTCGGGTGTCTTCCCGTGTAAGAGTTGGGGTGTCTAGGCGACGTTTCGACGAGGTCTCACTCGTCATCTTCAGGCTGGTGCTTTCGGCTTCTTGTTACTGGAACAGAGCAGGATCTCAGTGTTTGAGTTCCTATAAATACTGTTGAGGGGGTGTGGTGTATAGCCTCCAACGTTCTGGGCAGAGAGGAAGTTCCCAGGTTAGTGTGTCTTTTCTTCTTTTGTTCATTAATTACTTGAGGGATATCTTGAGTGATTTCTTGAGTGATATTCTGAGTACCACTTAGGAGGGTCGTTAGGTGTGGATTAGTTGCTAAAGCTTTCGTGTCTTGACCTCTTGAGCTAGTGAAGAGTTTTTTCTGAGAAGATGGCTGTACTGCACTTAGTTGTGCTCTGGCTTGGCTTCGTGTATAGGGGCGAGCTGTGGTTTTGTGCCCTGTGCCAGCCAGATCTGTGTAGGGATTGCAGGGGGGTGCAGCATCCGGAGGTGCCACTATGGTTTGGCTACTGGATGGTGTCTGTAATTTATCTGTGGAGAGGGTCTGGGTTTGGGTCTGGTGTGGTTGATTGGAGATGGCGTTCTGTGTGCCTCTGGTTCTGGTGTCGGTTTTTGTGGGGAGGGCTATTTTCCAGATGTCTGGCAGGCGGGACGTATCGTCACGCTTGTTCATGTTGTGAGGGTGTTTCTCTATCTCGATGGCTTCCATGATTATTCTCTTGTGGTGGTGTTCCATGTTAAAGAGCAATTTGGAATCTGAAAAATTAATTTCGTGTCCTGTTTCTTTCATGTGTTGGTAAAGAGAGGAAGTTTTTTCTTCTTTTTTGACGGCATTCTTGTGTTCTGCGATACGTGCATTTATTCGTCTGTTTGTTTGTCCAATGTACGTGGCTGGGCAGACTTTGCAGGGTATTTCATAGACCCCTTGGTTTTCTAACTGGATTTTATCTTTGGGGTTTCTGAGGATATTGGCTATTTTTTGGTTGGTGCAAAAGGCTGTTTTGATATTGTGTTTATGGAGGATTTTGCTAATTTTCCAAATTGCTCTTTAACATGGAACACCACCACAAGAGAATAATCATGGAAGCCATCGAGATAGAGAAACACCCTCACAACATGAACAAGCGTGACGATACGTCCCGCCTGCCAGACATCTGGAAAATAGCCCTCCCCACAAAAACCGACACCAGAACCAGAGGCACACAGAACGCCATCTCCAATCAACCACACCAGACCCAAACCCAGACCCTCTCCACAGATAAATTACAGACACCATCCAGTAGCCATACCATAGTGGCACCTCCGGATGCTGCACCCCCCTGCAATCCCTACACAGATCTGGCTGGCACAGGGCACAAAACCACAGCTCGCCCCTATACACGAAGCCAAGCCAGAGCACAACTAAGTGCAGTACAGCCATCTTCTCAGAAAAAACTCTTCACTAGCTCAAGAGGTCAAGACACGAAAGCTTTAGCAACTAATCCACACCTAACGACCCTCCTAAGTGGTACTCAGAATATCACTCAAGAAATCACTCAAGATATCCCTCAAGTAATTAATGAACAAAAGAAGAAAAGACACACTAACCTGGGAACTTCCTCTCTGCCCAGAACGTTGGAGGCTATACACCACACCCCCTCAACAGTATTTATAGGAACTCAAACACTGAGATCCTGCTCTGTTCCAGTAACAAGAAGCCGAAAGCACCAGCCTGAAGATGACGAGTGAGACCTCGTCGAAACGTCGCCTAGACACCCCAACTCTTACACGGGAAGACACCCGAAGACACCAAAACCTGCATTCCTGTACCCGTGAAAATCTACGAAAGCAAATATATATATATATATATATATATATATTTGAAATTAGTTAAAATTTGGAACTACCAAAGCTACACATTCTTTTTTCACCATTACTGAAATGATGTAGAATCCCTTTAGAATTATTAATTTGAGTGAGTGTGTGTGTTTGTGTGGTGGGGGAATAATAGTCTGCTATTCTGCAGTTCTGACGGTGTGCACTGGCAGTCAAAACCTCCTCCTCCTTTAATAAAGAGACTTGTAACTCATTGTCCATCTATCTTGCCTGCCGCAAAAGCAGTCGGTGCCACCCACCTAGCATATGTTGGCTTGTTGTTGAATCCTTAACAAGAAACGTCCTTAATAGCACACAGTTGACTTTGGCCTCATTTTCCCCCATCACAACAAAAGGCTGTTGTGAGAAAAGCAAGTAACATATTGATCCCTCAGCAATACAACAATAAAGTATGTACCTTCACACTTTTAACTGATCAGATCAAAACAACCCTGTTGAACATAAATCACAGAAAGCACAGTTCTTGGAAGAGGGCTAATGTTAAGGATGAATGTTACCAAAAGAAAGGTAAAGCGGGGGAAATACAAACTTTGTGTGGAAAATTTCTTCAAGGCAACAAACCACCCAGAGAAGCTCACGTTCCCTTCATGGCTTCCAGCCAACTGAAAGACAAAAACAGGAAAAATACCAATCATTTTGAAAAGCCCAGTGTTTACATATCTCTGCACCCTGAGATGTGCAATCTTTGCCTGGATTCTAGATCTCTCATTGTTTGAGTAACTGCTAAAGTGCCTACTTATAAACATCTTTGACCTCTGACTACAACTGAAAAACAAAAGATGCTTCTTAGTTACATGTTTTCATTTTCATTTCTTTCTTTTTTTATCTTGGTAGGATATTGCAAACATGCCACCTCATGATTCGTTAGTAGTTTTTGAAGCTGCCTCATTTATTGCTGAACCATATAATTGAAACAGCAAGTGTGAGAAATTCTGCCTATCCTGGTGCTTAGATCATCACAAGCCATAAGTATACTTAATTTAACAAAACTGTTTAACGAAACAAAACTAAATGTAACAGAATTGTATAAGGAGTACAGTTGTGCTATTGTGCTGGGAGGGGCTCTGGGGCTGGGGGTGGGAACTGAGCTCTTTGCCCTCCTGAATAATTATTTGGCCGGGCAGCGCCCCCCACCCCCAATATTCAGGGGGTAGGAGTGGCTGAGTATGCAGCCGCGGCTTTCATGGCCAGCTTCTCCTCCTGCTGCTGCTTCTGTGGTTGCTGGGGAAAGAGGCCCCAGCTCTTCCGGACATTGCGCATGCAGCACATGATGCTTGGTGCATACACCACATGGTGTGCACAGCGCTTTGGGTGTGTGGCATGCTCAGCGCTCTGCAGAACATTGGCAGCAGTTGAGGTCTCCTTCCCCAGCAGCTACAGGAAAAGAAGCCAGTATTCAAGACACTCGATGCACATGTGTGATGTCACACGTACACATGGTGCTCCTGTGCCACACCAGGGCCCGCCAATCTGCTTTGTAAGTTGCCGCATATGTGTGGTGGTCAACACTTACACAAAGAAGATTGAACTGTGAGGGGATATACAATAGTAGGTCACAGATGGAGAACAGAACTTGGACCTGTAAGTGGGTTAAGTGATCCACTACCACATTACTGGTGAAGCCAGAATGGTACACTGTTACCTCGGGTGGTGCTGTGGTCTAAACCACAGAGCCTAGGGCTTGCCGACCAGAAGGTTGGCGATTCGAATCCCCGTGACGGGGTGAGCGCCCGTTGCTGGGTCCCTGCTCCTGCCCACCTAGCAGTTCGAAAGCACATCAGGTGCAAGTAGATACCGTATTTTTCGCTCTATAAGACGCACCAGACCACAAGACGCACCTAGTTTTTGGAGGAGGAAAACAAGAAAAAAAATATTCTGACTCTCAGAAGCCAGAACAGCAAGAGGGATTGCTGCGCGGTGAAAGCAGCAATCCCTCTTGCTGTTCTGGCTTCTGTGATAGCTGTGCAGCCTGCATTCGCTCCATAAGACGCACACACATTTCCCCTTACTTTTTAGGAGGAAAAAAGTGAGTCTTATAGAGCAAAAAATACGGTAAATAGGTACTGCTCCAGCAGGAAGGTAAACAGCATTTCTGTGTGCTGCTCTGGTTCACCAGAAGCGGCTTAGTCATGCTGACCACATGACCCGGAAGCTGTCTGCGGACAAACGCCGGCTCCCTCGGCCTATAGAGCGAGATGAGCGCCGCAACCCCAGAATCATCCGCGACTGGACCTAATAGTCAGGGGTGCCTTTACCTTTACCTCTACCTCGGGTTACAGACACTTCAGGTTACAGACTCCACTAACCTTGAAATAGTACCTCAGGTTAAGAACTTTGCTTCAGGATGAAAACAGAAATCGTGTAGCAGCAGTGCGGTGGCAGCGGGAGGCCCCATTAGCTAAAGTGGTACCTCAGGTTAAGAACAGTTTCAGGTTAAGAACAGACCTCCAGAACAAATTAAGTTCTTAACCTGCGGTACCACTGTAATCAATTTACATATATTATACCTCACTCTTCAACCCCTAAACATTCACCAAATAGCTTAAAATTAAAACTTTTTTTAAAAAAAGAAATCCACTAATTGCTGACAATATTTCTCTTTTGTTTTTAGTGAGTTTCTTTTTATTGGCTCACTTCCAGTTTGACACTGATCTCATTAGTTAGCTGGGGAATGTGTATGTGGCGGTGGAGGAAGTTCATAAATCTTGCTTCCATGAGGCTTTCTACCAAGAAGTCGCTATTAGAAGGCAAAAAAACAGGTCATCTAAATCTATGTTAATTAATTATGGACTTAAATAGCTTGATCCTAACATAAGTATGTTTATCCAATAGTGAATTTAGGAACATAGGGCAGAATAACAACTCAAGACACAGAAATACATGTTGGAAGTACGCAACAGCAGAGGTCATTCAGTCTGTAACCTTAAGGGTTAATTCTGTTCTGAGAGTTAGCCAACCACCCAAGAGTGGGGTGGAAGTGTTGCATAGCAACCAGGGAAGGTGGCATGATCTTTACTGATGTAGCATGTGCTCTAATAGGCTGCTATTATTGCCCCAAATGTTTAAAATGTTTTTAAATGTTTTAAATTTATTTGAATTGCTTTTTAACTTGTGCGGTTTTACTTTTGGGGTCTTTGTTGTTTTTGAATTGAAATATATGTCTGGGAGGAGAGGAGCTGGGGACAGTGTGGAGGAGGGGGCAGGCTGGGTAAAGCACACATGACACAGTGACTGTGTCGTGTGCCAACCCTTCCTCCAATCTGTTGTCCTATCAGCCAGTCCTCGGGGCTACAGCTGCTGGTGCTGAATGCCAGGTTGGCTCTGAGAAAGACCTCCCTCATCCATGATCTGATTATGGATGAGGAGGCTGAGCTGATTGTATCACTGAGGATGAGCAGGATGGAGTTGGTCTCACCTACCTGTGCCCACTTGGATACTCAGTGCAGCATCAGGGGAGATTTGAGGACCAGGGAGGGAGAATTGCTGTGGTCTCTCTCTCTCTTTCTCTCTCTCTCTCTCTCTCTCTCTCTCTCTCTCTCTCTCCAGTTGGTGGGGGTATCTAGTGTGTGTGCTCCTGACACTGAGCAGTTGGGGCAATCCACCTGTCTGCCCATGAGGAGGTGTTGAGGACTCCCAGGCTGCTGGTTCTGGGGGACTTCAACATCTATGCTAAGGCAGCTGGCTCTGGCATGGCTCAGGAAATCATGGCTGTTGTGACAACCATGAAGCTGTCCCAAGGCATGTGGCAGGCCACACTCTAGAACAGGCATAGGCAAACTCAGCCCTCCAGATGTTTGGGGACTACAACTCCCATCATCCCTGACCACTGGTCCTGTTAGCTAGGGATGGTGGGAGTTGTAGTCCTAAAACATCTGGAGGGCTGAATTTGCCTATGCCTGCTCTAGGCCTTGTGCTTCCAGTCCTACTTGATTGTTTCCAGAAGGTGCGGCTTAGGGAGTGTTCTACAACCCCATGGAGCCTTCAATGTAGGGTTCCTCAGGTTCAGTTTTATCCTCTGTGCTGTTTAACATGTACAGTGGTACCTCGGGTTAAGAACTTAATTTGTTCCGGAGGGCCATTCTTAACCTTAAACTGTTCTTAATCTGAAGCACCACTTTAGCTAATGGGGCCTCCCGCTGCTGCTGCGCCGCTACTGCACAATTTCTGTTCTCATCCTGAAGCAAAGTTCTTAACCCGAGGTACTATCTCTGGGTTAGCGGAGTCTGTAACCTGAAGCGTCTGTAACCTGAAGCGTCTGTAACCCGAGGTACCACTGTACATGAAAGCACTGAGCGGAGTTATCTGGAGTTTTGGGGTACATTGTCAGCAATATACTGATAATGCACAGCTCTACTTCTTTACATATGCAGGTGTGGCAGTGGATGGCTGGACTGCTGTCTTGCCTTGGCAATCGACTGAATGAGAGCCAAGAAACTGAAGCTCCATCCAGATAAGACTGAGGCAGTGTTAGTGGACCATTTCCCAAACTGGATGGATAGAAGGGTGCCTCATTTTTGATGGTGTTACATTCCCTCTTAAGGTAAAGGACCCCTCGATGGTTAAGTCCAGTCAAACTTGACCATGGGGTGCAGTAGTCATCGCATTCAGGCCAAGGCAGCTGACGTTTGTCCGCAGACAGCTTTCCAGGTCATGTGGCCAGCATGACTAAACTGCTTCTGGTGCAATGGGACACCGTGACAAGTGCCAGAGTGCACACACAGAAATGCCAATTACCTTCCTGCTACAGCGGTACCTATTTATCTACTTGCTATGGTATGCTTTCAAACTGCAAGGTTGGCAGGAGCAGGGACAGAGAAACGGGAGCTCACCCCATCGCATGGACTCAAACTGCTGACCTTCCGATTGGCAAGCCCAAGAGGCTCAGTGGTTTAGACCACAGTGCCAACCGCTCCCTCCCTCTTTACCCTCTTAAGGACAGTTAGGGGTGCATCTGGGCCATCAGTCAAAGCTGATGGAAGACACTCCATGCCACTGAGGCCACCTGAGCCTCAAGCAAAGGATCCAGAAAGCTATGTACCTGCTCCTCAGGGGGTGATAGGTGTTAGAGTCCAATGACATCTGGAGGGCTATAGGTTCCTCAGCCCCAATGTATAGAACTGCATTTTTCCCCCTTTCAGAATTAAAAAAACAACAACCCTAAACAGTTTAGCCTCTTGCCACAGGGATGGTGCTTCAACCTACTGATAAGTTAGGTTGTCATTTTCTGTAGCTCTTCCAGCTCTACAATATCCTCTTCCAGATGTGGTAAACAGAAATGGACACAGTAATCAGAATGTGACTGCCTATTATGGTTATGATGTTGATAATATTTGCTGTTATGCTATTCGGCAATCAAATTATTAGCTGCTCTACTATTGGATGTGGTTGTTTTCTTTTCTTCTTATTTTTATTGGTGCTAGTTAGTTGTGGATGGATGTGACCTTTTGATACTCTTGCTTCTAGCTTGAATCATACTTAACAGCAATAGCAGGGTGTGTTCCTGAAGTCCCTGCCTAGAGGAATTGACCTTTCTTAGTATTGCAGGTTCTATATATCTAGGAAACCTCAGGAGTAGAATTGCTGGATATAGACCCCTTGTTAACACTGTCAATCTCTTTTCATAACTCACTGACTTCATCTGATGTGTCAGCTGGGAGGCAGCTTTTCATTAAAACCCGATTCCCTCTGGTGTTTTTACACCCAGGTTCACACAAAAACCTTCCCTCTAGCTTCTGAAAAGCATTGTTGCCTGAAGTTGGAAACCTACGATGAATATGTAAAACAGTGTCACCACGTTTCAAACACATGATGTACTAAAACAGGATTGTAATTTCCTCTGATAGAATGCATCTTGTATGTTATTTCCACCAATATATGCATTTTTATGCACATTTTGTAATATACATATTTTTACGACTGTTACTCAGCTGTGTTGTAAAATTCGGATACATGTGAATTTTGCAAGATGGCTGTGATTTGTTTTCTGTATTGTTTCAGAAAGTGTGAATTAGCTACACTCACCTCTAAATGCAAACGGAATAAAATATCTCTACTCTCTCTAGAGGGGAAACAGAGTCTTCTGGTGAATTTTTGGGTGCAGTCCTACACAAAAGCTACCCACCTAAGAATAGTGATGTGAATAAATTTGGAATTTGGGGGATTCAATAGTTTCAATTAAAACTGGACTCAAAGCCTTTCAAATTCAGATCTGTTTGGAAATGTGGTTTGATTCCAAACCTTCATGCCGGTTAGACAGCTTTCCAAGCAAGCAAGCAAGCAACAAAAATCTAAACCTTTGGGAAGGTGGAGGTTTAACCTGTAGCTAAGAGTTCTCATAGAAAAGACCTCTTATTTTTTCCTTAACTAGACATCAAACAACTTATACAAAGGTTGGGGTTGTTGTTTTCTCTGCCTTCTGGGATGGAGGACAGGGATGGGGTTACCCTTTGTCTGACAGCAAACAAATATTTTGATTCAAGCTGTCTCCCCACCCCCGTCAGTTGTCAACCTCACACAAAATCCAGCTGTTGTTTGTTTTTTGTTTTTTTTACATAGATCAATAAAGTTAAATGAGTAGTACTAAAGTGTATTATGTGGCTAATTTCTTGAAAGCTGATAGAGAGATAGCTATTCCCTGACTAAACCCTGGTGAAAGGAATGCAGAACTGGTGCATGTCCTTAAAATGGACTGCAAACAAGAACACCTGAGCAATTGCTCATGAATATTCTGAAGTTAGTGAAGCCTTCAAACACCGTACCACCCACACATAATGGATTGAAATGTAGTGGGGGGGGGTGAGGGGGAGGGAAAGAACGCTTTCCTGTTATGGTTAGCAACCATCTGTCTTTATAAGATTATATGCTTGCAATATTCCTCTGGGATAACACACGGATGATGAAATGTCTTCTTCATGGTCTGCTGCAAAAGCCAGGGCAATAATGTGGAGATGCAGTCTTGCTCAGCAACTGAGAACATGACTTAATCTCAGAGACCGAATCGAGAGGAAGGACAGATGCTAAAGCATCCCGAGCCAGACTTGACAGGAGTTTGCTGGACGGTGTGTTTACTGACATGGGCTTCATGTCACACTATTGCTTTTTTGTTTGTCCGAATAGTCTTATCTTTGATTTCTCCTGTGATTACCCTACCTGGAGACAGCACAGTTCTACCACTTGGTGAAGATAGTGGTTCCACCTTACTTTTTCCATCTCTCAATCTCGCACACTGGTAGTGTTGCTGTTGGCATATAACATATTGATGAAGCCTGCCTACTTGTTTCTCTCAGCCAGTCTCCACTGCAGACAGATCTATTGTTCAGTAACTGTGGGGATGCTTGCGTGGCAAGACCCTCAAGCTAACCCCTCATTAGAGTAGATAAATTCACACAGACACAGATATTTTGTTTAAAGTTTTTGGGTAAAGTTTTAGCCACAACTTTATTGATTACAGGAATGAGAGCAGTATTGGCTTACGCATTGGCAAGACTACATGTGACTCCTGCCCCCTTTGCAGGAAGTCTATAAGAGTAAACCACCCAAAGGGAAACTGCTTCAGTGGAACCCGCCTGCATCTCCCCTGGTGTTCCCAGAGGCCTGGCATGGCCCTTGCCCCTCAAGCAGACTTCAGACAAGATCCAGGCCCTGGATTCCTTTAACGGAATACCCTTGAACAATGGAGGGGCAGGCGATGGCCAACCTCCCCTCCCCCATTCACCATAAGCCAATGCCTAACTGCCAAACCTTACAAAGTTGTGATGATTGCTAAGAGGTAGGCAAAAAACAAGTGGCCTGTGCCAATTTGCCAAATGGAAAAATTCCTACCTGGTCCCCGACCCAAGAGGCAGAACCAACCAAAGTCCAAAGCAAGGCCAAAGGATCTAAATTAAAGGGAGGGTAGGTGGGTGTTCGGCAATGCGAAGCAGGAGCCTGGCACACGTCACACTGCTGCTTTTATACTTTTTTCCACTATCACACTTTGACATGATTGGGCAATAGCCCTGGGTGATTGTGGTGCCACCCTGGTGTGAGGGTGATAGCTCCACCCATGCCAGGGGGGGGGGGAACAAGGTTGAGAGCCTGCCAGCAACCAGGACCATCTATTAAGATGATCCCATTTGGAGCAGCATACCTCTGCCTAAAGACTAATGATAGCCGAGTGATACATGCAGAGTTGGGGGGCGGTGGTGGTGGTAATGGTTCTCTGTACATGTGCAGGTCACATGCATTTTGATAACACGGCAACAGAAAGCTGGCTTTGACCTTCTAATCCACAATGAAACTCACAATCAGACCGCTGATAGTTGTCCACAACATCTGAAGTACAATGGAACATTATGAGGACCTGAATTGTGGTGGCACCTTTATAGTTGCCATGCCCTCGCTCCAATGAGGCAAACAGCATGAAAAGTAGGCCACACTGAGTGGCATACAGCAAAATTTTACTCAGAGTAGACCCATTCAAATTGATGAGCATGTATAAGTTGGGCCTATCTATCAATGGCTGCTCGGCACAATGGCTATGTTGTGCCTCTGCTCTTAGAGACAGTTTACCTCAGATGCTGGTTGCTGTGAATTGCAAGTAAGGAGGTGCTGCTACATGCAAGTCTACTTCCTGGGCTCCCATGGCCATTTGGTTGGCCATAGGGAGAGCAGAGTGCTGGGCTGTAAGGACCATTAGCCTGATGCAGCAGGTTTTTCTTATGTTTTTATTTTTAGTTTGTGAATGCCTTCTGTCCTTCAGAAAACACACACACACACAAAAAAACATTTTTTGTTTAAGATGCCTTTTGGCATAGTTAGGATTGTTTCTATTGGATGAACTATATCACTTAGGTGGGCACTACAGGTTAAAGTTTTGATTCTTATTAATCTTACACTGATTTTGAGGGGGGCATTTTATCGTTCATTGTAAACCCCTGTGAAATCAAGTCATTGGATTAGTTGGTAGAGCATTAAATTGGTATTTGGGGGGGGGTGTGATGTCTCCCAACCCGAAAAGGAATACCAACGTGGGCTGTGTTTCTGCTGCTATCAAAGTCAATGGCAAAATGTTCATTGAGTATAAGCAGTGTTGCAGCTCTGGATATTACATAAATACATGCATTTTAATTCATTAAGATTACATGTTAAAACCCATTTCTTCTGAGCCTTCTCTTCTGAATATTTCATGTGTTTCATACATTTTTTGGTATTTCACTACAAATGATTAGTCAACAAAAAAAGTACTTGCGAGATTCATATTTACATTAATTTCCACATAGCAAACTTAATTGACCAACAGAAGAGCTGTTGTTGTTCTGGTTATTGATGTTCCAGCTGTATCGCAGAGGCAGCAATTTAGCATAAGTCTATAAATAGAAATTAAACAGTGGATGGAACTGGCTACTCCTGTGTTTTTTAATATTCCCTTCAGCGCAAAGTATGACATAACCTAATTACAGTGGGAGAGCTTTCACTGTAAGGGAAATTATTGTTATTCCATTTGACAATCGAGTAATTAGCTTCCCTGCTGGATGCTTTACTGGACATTGCTTCTAATTAAGCCATTCGCTTGAATTTATTTAAATTTTAGTAAAGGTGTTTCCACTGTGAAAATGAATGCCTTGTAATACATTTAAATGCACCCATTAGATCATTCAGCTCTAGAGAACTGGCTGTGTGGAGAAAAGGTGGACATCACTTCCTGTATTCTGGTAACCTCACACATTACATGAACATAGCTATCCTCCTAATAGCGTGTGCACTCATAGGATATAGGACCATCTATGCCATTAGGCAGCATGAAACAGCTGCCTTGGGCAATGTATGCTGGGGAGCAGTGGCAAGGTGTGGGAGCATAGAGATGTGAAGGAAAATAGGCCTGCTCACCACCCCCTAAGATACCTTGCTACTGTACCATTGCCAATTCTGAAGTAGGCTCCATATTCCAGTCTGGGTTGTTTCTGTCAGTTTGCATTTCTTAGTGCAGAAAGTATTGATCCGATGTGTGGTGGTTTTTCCCATTCTACTTAATTCAAGAGGGTTCTGAAAGATTCTCTTTGTGAAAGAAACAAGCAGAAGGTTCATGATGCTTGGGTTATACCTTCAGAGAAGCTGAGTACAGCTGGTTTAAACTGGTTCACTTTTCTCTTTCTGTCAAGGTCAGGCTGGCTATAAAAGTAGGGCCAGAAGGAGCCTGGGTTTCACTTTCTCTTTCTATCTCTGTTCCTTCTGGTGTGGTGTTCTGTACATAGTATGCTATAGTGTTCAGGTTTAGACTTATTATAAGTTATTGTAAGTTTAGGCAAAGGTAAAGGACCCCTGGATGGTTAAGTCCAGTCAAAGCCAAGTATGGGGTTGCTGCATTCATCTCGCTTTCAAGCCGAGGGAGCTGGCGTTTGTCCACAGACATTTTCTGGGTCATGTGGCCAGCATGACTAAACCGCTACTGGCACATGGAGGACCATGACAAGTGCCAGAGTGCATGGAAATGCCATTTACTTTCCCACCGCAGTGGTACCTATTTATCTACTTGCTCTGGCTTGGTTTTGAAGTCGGCTGAAACTGGATTTCTTATGGACAGTGCCAATCCTGAATGTATTGGATTTTTGACCACTATGCTCATTTACCTTCAGTAGCAGTAGTAAGCTCTGCTGGATGAAATACAATCACCTCTGGTCTATTATTTATTTTTTTTGGGGGGGGGGGCTCCTGCAAGTTTTTACTCTACTAACTATACGTTGGAGTTCTGCTGTGGATCAATATTCAGTTACATTTTCAGCACATGGAATGGGGTGCACCATCTTTTCCTTTGCAAAATGCCTAATCAGGGGAAGCATGCTTCTAGTGCTATGTTCCATGGCTTGGTGGTCTTTAAAGGTGACAGCTTATTAAGTTTGTGGTTTGGCCCCCACATGTCTAAGTGGCACTGAAATCAGTATCTGCAGTTCAGAGCCTGTGTGGTGTAGTGGTTAAGAGTGGTGGACTCGTAATCTGGTGAACCGGGTTCGCTTCCCCGCTCCTCCACATGCAGCTGCTGGGTGACTTTGGGCTAGTCACACTTCTCTGAAGTCTCTCAGCCTCACTCACCTCACAGAGTGTTTGTTGTGGGGGAGGAAGGGAAAGGAGATTGTTAGCTGCTTTGAGACTCCCTAGGGTAGTGATAAAGTAGGATATCCTCCTCCTCTTCAAAGTGAACATATTTAGAACTGAGATGAAAGTACTGCATATCACATTTGTCACGGTTCTGCCCTGCCTGTCGGCTTCCCATCGGCATCTGGCTGCCCACTCACTGTGAGAGCAGAATATTGGACTAGATAGGCTTTTGCTTTAATCCAAGTGGGTTCTTCTGAATTTCTGAGGTCCTTGATTCTAAGATTTTGTTCTCTGCCATTTCTGAACAACGGGAGATTTGGGAGAGTTAATTGAAGGAGAAAGAACTGGGTTTACTTTTCAATAAGCTGTTTATTTACAAATGTAAAAATTAAATTACAGATTCAGGAAGGGCCACATCCTGGGTTCAATCCTTGACATCTTTTGTAGGGCTAGGAAACACCCCTGTGAGACTTGCAGAGCACTTCTCTAATCATTGTAAATACTGAACAGGTGGCCCAATGGCCCAATGGAATGAGGCAGATTCCTACATTCCATACGTTCATATTAAGTTGGTAAATGAGTCGTATAGACTCAGCCCTAACTCCCAAATTCAAACCACCTCATTCTAAAAGAGAAATCCATATCAAACTTAATCTGACAAACTTAACTGGCACACATTTTCATCAGGTTTCTGGTTGAGATGAACTTAAATTGATAAAATATCTATATGCCTTTTTCTTTGCAGACTACAAGCTGGACCCTTTTTGGCTGATGTGCTGATGTTTTCATGAGTCAAAGACTCTCTGCCGTGGCACAGAAACGCCTCGTTTTTCCACATATCTCTGGATCTCACAGTCTTCAGCAGTCTTACTCTCCTGTAAGCACCATTAATCTGGGCCCATAACCTGTTGTTGGGATACTGCCAGGGAGACGGAGGCATCAGGCAGGCCCCCAGTTGTCTCTGGACGATCACCGGTCTCCCGTGGAACAGCATCAGTCAATTAGCGACACGAGCCTCAAAGACATTCCGAGACCCGTGCACACCCTTTCAGCAGAGTCTCCACAACGAAAGATGCAGACAGGAGAGCATATTTACAGCTTTATTCAACGTAGTTCAGAACAAAGGAAAAACATGACTGCTCACCTCCGTGTCCAGGAAAACAGCATAGCAAAAGCTATATACAAAACGGAAGTTCCCAGCAGAAGCTGGAAGTAAACAGGCATGTGACACACAACAGCCTGTTCCCTTTTAAGGTGGAACGGAACTATATCCTAACAGGGCTGAGAAACTTCCCATTTTTCCAGCACCAATCTGCCGCTCAGCACTGAAAGAGAAGGAGAGTTTCTTGTAGTTCCAGGTTCAATCCCCAGCATCTGGGAGAGATTCCTGCCTGAAATCCTGAACTGCTTCTGCCAGTCTTCCTAGACAATGTTGAGCTATATGGAGCAATGGTCTGACTCTGTACAAGGCAACTTCCTGTGTTCCTATAGGCAGGCATTTTGGTGACACTACGGAAGAATGCTGGAAGCCACAGACATGTTCACCCATTGACATCAGGGCAGTTCTTCTGGTACTGATTTACCTGATGCAGCAACGACGGATGAAAACAGTTGTGATCATTGCAGCAGCTGCAAATTTATGATGTGGAAACAAAAACTAAGGCACCTTTGGGGCCTTGCGAGCTATTTGTATCCCACCAACCCCTAATTTTACCCTCACTTTACTGCTGACTCAGGCTACATACACACCGTACCTTTAAAGCACATTCCAAAGCACACACACCCTCAAAGAATTCTGGGCACTGTAGTTCATGAAGACTTGCTAGGGTAGACTGCAGTGCCTAGAGTTTGTTGAGGGAAGGAATATGCTTTGAATGTGCTTTAAAAAAAGAATGCTGCGCTTTAAAAAGGTACACTGTGCATGCAGCCTTAGTTTCTGCCCACTACAGGTGTCTCATATCTGAAATGCTTGGAAAAGCCAACTGCTTATTAATATACATTGTCCTCCACCAATAGCCAACCTATAGAAACCCTTGGCAGAGAGCCAGCTCTCCACTTTGCTCAGCTCAAGACAGCATGACTCACAGCAATATTAAGGCACTTGGATTTAGACATATATGTATAACTCATTGCAAAATTGGTACAAAAAGAGAGAGGGTAATTTGACACTTGGGAGATCTATGCCTTATGGGTACTGTAATGTAGCCTAAATTAGAATTAGGTTCCACAGAGCTACTTGAAGGTGAAACTGATTCAGCTCAGAAGTAGGGTGCTTGCCTTGCATGCAAAATGTCCCAGGATCAATCTATGGCATTCCTAGATAAGGATAGGAAAGACTTCTACAGTATCTCAATCTATTGATAGCTGCTGCCAGTCAGTACACACAATGGTGAACCAGGTAGATTCTAGTATCTGGACTTGTATCTGACTCAGTATATAAAGCAGCTTCCAATGTTCTCCAGGTAAGTCATTGTGCCTGCATCTTCTTCTACTCCATATACATGACTGCTAGAATAGCTCAGCCAGTAAAGCATAAGACCCTCCATCTCAAGGTTGTGGGTTTGAGCCCCACACTGGGCAAAAGATTCCTGCATTGGACTGGGTGACCCTTTAGTCCCTTCCAGCTCTACAATTCTATGATTCTATGACTATAGTCTATAAGAGAGCCAATGTGGTGTAGTGGTTAAGAGTGATAGACTCATAATCTGGTGAACCGGGTTCACTTCCCCACTGCTCCACATGCAGCTGCTGGGTGACCCTGGGCTAGTCACACTTCTTTGAAGTCTCTCAGCCCCACTCACCTCACAGAGTGTTTGTTGGGGGGGGGGAGGGAAAGGAGGATGTCAGCCGCTTTGAGACTCCTTCGGGTAGTGATAAAGCAGGATATCAAATCCAAACTCTTCTTCTCCTCAGCTGAGTGGAGGTAGCTGGCACATCATAGATATTGTTTTTAATTGTGTGAATTAAAGGCTGAGGTGGGAGTGGAGTGGCTGCAGTGGTGCCAGGATGGAGATAAAGCAGGGCAGTGTTGAGGCTGGGGGAGTTACGGGTTACCATTCCTGCCAAACCCAAGCTCCCCTGACTTGGCTGCACCCCATCTTTGTCCAATGAGGACTGCTTATCTTACTCATGCTCCACTGCTGGTATTCATATTTATCTATTCATCTATTCATCTATCTATCTGTCTGTCTATCTATCTATCTGAATGACAAGAGAAAATCAGCCTAATTTGCAAGCTTTGCACTGCAATCCTTTCTATTTTTAATCAGAAGTCCCATTGGGTAGGATGTAACTAGTCAGCAGAAGCTCTGCACAAGAACGTTGGCTTGCACAACAGGGCTTCCCCCTATTTCCTTGCCTTGTGTGCCCAACACCCCCAAAATTGGCTCCGGGGGAGTCAGCGAAACCTCCAGTACAGCGCATGGGGGAGGAGAGGGAGATCATTCTGCCTGGCAAGCCAAAATGCTCGCCCTGATCGAACCACATTGTCACCATGGCATGAGATTTATTTCCTGCTAAATTCAATAGGCCTTACTTCTGAGTAAACATGAATAAGACTGTGCTTCCAATCAAAGTCCTAATAGAGATGCAATCTCTGAAAGCAGAATCTGGGTGTGATTAATTTGTAAGCGCTGGCAATCTTGTGTTAAAAATAAAATAGAGACTGAAATAAAACATTATGTAACCTTTGCCAAGGAGCTCTGGGCTGTATAATAAGCATATTTTAAAACTAAGGATTGGGTATCTGGAAGGGCTACATACAGAGACATCAGCCATAGTGTGTCCTCTTAACGCAGCAAGGCACCTTGGAGACAGTTGTCAGATGCTGCCTGTATTTTGGGGGTGGGGGGTGGGTGGGAACTGACTATTTTTAACACTGCTGCTCTTCTTTAAATCTAGTCAGGAGAGATTATATCCAGTCTGTGTTTGCAGTATTTGGAGCACTTTAGAGTACAATTCCTTTGATAGTTAGATTACACCTTTCTCAGCATAAATGTAATTGGAGAGCCTTGTTGCTTGTTTCTGGTAAGTGTTGTGACTTGAAGATGAAAATATGCCACACTGGTTTGTTGCTTCTCCTAAAAAAAAGACATAGATATGTCACTAGTTAGGGAGAAGGAACTATTTCATCGTTCCCATTCAGCTCCAAGGACTTTAAAAGATCTTCTGGGTTTACAAAGTTTGAAGTACTTTTAGTTTGCTAACTGGACAACATCTTTTTTATTTTTTATTTTATTTTATTGACTTAAGAAAATTATACAGACAGCATAATGAAGAAGCCTGAATTAACATTGCCTTCTACCGATAAGAAATAATAATAACTATTACAATAATGAAAATACTAAAAATACATTTGCTTCCCCTTTTGAACTTCTATTCTGCTTACAATATATTACTACTCTATAAGAATCTATTATATCCTTTGCTGTCTCATATATTATTTTATTTCCCAAATTCAGCCTAACCCTCCCCTCCTCCCCGCTGTTTCCCCAACATCTTTGGGTCCTGTTCTTTCCCCCCTCCTTTTAAAATGCACTGAAATATCATTGTAAAGCAGTAGATAGCTGATATGATGGAAGTTCCTGGGTGTTTAGGGGTGTGGGTGTGTGTTGCATGTTATGTGGAAGAGATAAATGCATTACTGGGAGAGTGGATGGTGAAAAAATATCCATGGTGAGAGAATACCTTCTGCCTAAAACTCAACCACATTGACATGACCTCCTTGCATTGTGGCAAGAATGACTTTGAACTATGCACACTTAAGAATGAAATCTAGGTGGCCATTCAAAAGCTGCTGCTCTGGCGTTTAATAAGAGTTCAGTTAGAGATGCTCATGTCAAGTTGAGTCTCCTCCTAAGAAGCAGCTATTGAATCTGCTCTTTGTCCTGTGGTAGTCATTAGATAGCCTTTTTATCTAATGATGTTGTTATACTGACTGTAACTGGACCGGTGATAAATCAAAATGTCACAGTGTCTCCCATTAGTAATGGTTTATTTATGTATTTTTAGACCAGTCTGTTATCTGTTATGCAAGTCGAAGAAACAGGCAGCACTAGGGCAAAGAGCTCTGTACTAACATAATGTTGCTGATCTTAAAGATCTCTGACTTTGATAACATCTGAACCTGCTCATGTTTTATGGTTGGCATTAGACAACCTCTTCATTGACCCACCTATAAAATCTATTAGTTTGGTGAGCTCTGGAGATTGGACCTTCTCAATCATGGTATCCACCTTACCTAATTTCCTTACTGAGATATGTATAGTTGACCCTTTCACCCATAGTTTTCAAAAAAGGGTTTTAGGTCTATCTGTTTTAAATGGCTATTAATTCATGTGGATTTTGTACATGCCCCTTGTTTTACTGCTTTACCACTGCTGTAGTTTGGGCATTAGTTTTATACTAGCAGAATGTGTTTTATTACATTTTAGAATGTATACCACTCTACATTTACAGCATACCCAAATAGTGAGAATATATAAAATATATAAACAATCATAAAAGTGTTAAAATATATATAAAAAACCAAACCAACAAGAATTAAAACTTCAGATGTAAAATAGGCTAATTTGGGAAGGCTTAGGGAAAGCAAAAGTTTTAACAAATATTGAAAATGTAATAATGTTGGTGCTTGATTCACTTTTAAGGGAATAGAAATTCTGAAGTATTGTTAGATTATTGTTAGTTTTTTGTACTTTTTTCCATTTTAAAGTTTTATTATTATATTAATATTGCAATATATGCAATCCTGTACTATATCATTGCATTTTTATTGCTGCACTGCTGTTCTCTGCCTTGGGTGGATGTGATCCAGAAATATGGTTTATAAATATCTATAGTAAATAAATAATGTGCAAAGTCCTGGCACTATGATAGTGCAGCATAACGCACAGGACATACCAGAAGCTACCTTACATTACATGTGCCTGGGAACATGTGTATCCATGTACTTCCATGTACCTGTACATGTGTATCCATGCACTTCCATGTACCTGAGATGCGGATCTTTTGTGTGAATCAATTTTGTGTTACCCTGAGAATGTGTCTAAAATTTACAGAACCCGGAAATTCACATCCATACCAAGAATTCAATTTGAAATAGAAAAGCATTTATTTATTGCAGGTGGGGTGGAAAAGATATTCAGTTTCAAATTAATTAATGTGATGCCACATATACGCAGAAATTCAAGGGTGTATTTCACCTAATAACCAAAATACTAAAAATAAGCTCTTACAGGGGGGAGCAGTACTATATACTAATGAAACAGCGAGAAGGGGTGAAAGCACACCCATTTGGTGCAAAAATTCAAGTGGCGGGAATAGAGATGCTGTGCTGGTCCCGGGAGGAAGATTACAGTTATCGTAGTCCAAGTTCAGTCCTGAGTCACTAGCCTGGAAACAGTTCACAAGGAGTGAGGTGAGGTCCGAAGCAGGAGGTCGGGTGGGAACAGGAAGGCTGGAAGGTCAGAAGCAGGAAGCCGGGCGGGGAACAGGAACACTGGAAGGTCAGGTCTGGGTCCGGGTAGGAGCAGGTACTCAACAACAACGTTGCTTCCGCAACCTGGGGCCGGGCTGACTGGCCTTTATCTTCTCTGAGGCCAGGGGCGGTCCCGGCCCCCAGGAGACCCGCCGCTCCTGGCCTTAAGGCGAACACTCCTCCTGGGAGAAACCAGTTCCCTTCGCCTCTCTGCCCTGAGCCTCTGCAGTTCAGGAGAGGCTGAAGGGTTACTGGGCCCAGGGGGAGACTCACCTGTAGGCACTGAGTCCTCAACCACCTCTGGAGCCAGAATGGATTCACCTGGTGCCTGCTCCTGAGGATCCAGCACAGGTGCAGGCGCCTCAGAATCAAGGCCCTGCCCCAGTTCAGCCGGCCCTGGAGGCGGGGACTCCTGTGCAGGCTGGGATTCCTCTGGTTCATCCTCTGAATCGGAATCCCAGGCCATCACAGATGCAGAGTTAACTGTCCTGTACTCTGGGGAGCATCTATCTATCATCTATCTATCTATCTATCATCTATCTATATCTATCTCACTTCTTGTAGTAGTAGTAGTAGCAGCAGCAGCAGCAGCAGCTATAATAATAATAATAATAATAATAATAATAATAATAATAATGTTGCCATCTGACTGGGTTGCCCCAGCCACTCTTGGCGGCATTCCATCAGAATATAATAATACAGTCATACATTGGAAGTCAAATGCCTTGCTAGTCAAACGTTTTGGCTCCCAAATGCCACAATCCCGGAAGTGATTGTTCTGGTTTGCGAACGTTTTTTGGAAACTGAACATCCGTTGTGGCTTCCACGGCTTCTGATTGGCTGCAGGAGCTTCCTGCAGTCATTTGGTAGTTGTGGTTTGGTTCCTGAATGTTTTGGAAGTTGAACAGACTTCCAGAATGGATTCCGTTTGCCTTCTGAGGTACGACTGTAATAATAATAAAAAAAATGAAATATCAAACATTTAAAACTTCCAAAACAGAGCTGCCTTCATGTGTCTTCTGAAAGTTGTACCCTGTTGTTCAGCCAAAAATATTCCCAGAGTGGCTTACATTCAAGATCCCACCCGCTGGATCATTGCCTTGTTGTGGTGAGTGGGCTTGCACGTTCCTATGATCCTTGTGAGCGAAGCCATCGGGAGCACACACCCCTATTCTTCTTGACCCCTTTCCTATCTCCTTCATGCAATTTTGATCCCTGAACCAGAAACCATAGAGCAGAGAAGGCCTGCCAAACTACCAAACATGGAGTGATAAGGAGCGTTGATCCCCAAACTTATAAAGAGAATGCAATTTCTTTTCTAGTAAGGTGCTGAAAACGTTAGCATAATAAAGTCGGCTCTTTTCCATTCCAAAAATGAATAGCTTTGATGAGGATGTATCATTTGGTGGCATAACATTAAACTAGTGGGAATTATTGTAATGAAAAAGTGAGGTTGATAAGAAGAGCAAGTCAAGTTTTCCTTTTCCCTCATATTTCAGATATTTCCTATCAATACCTCTTCCCAATTAACCCGTAGTTAGGCTTCAAAAACTCATTATTTACTCAAATCTCTCAAGGGAGCAGGCAGATAGAACCAAGGTACTTGGTAAGAGTGAGCAAAGGTAGGATATTATTTAGCTGACCTACTTTGTGTTCACTGTTGACACTTGGAGCAACTAAAGCTATTATATCACAGTGATCCTCATGAGCATTAAAGATGTATAATGCAAAATCTGAACATTTTGAGCACAAAGTATATTGTAACAAGCTTATACTTGCAAGTAGATAGATATTACACGCCTCAAAAATAATGCCATAATCCTCTGTTTTAGATAGTGTTATACTTATGGTAAATTTCAGGTAGCTCCGTTCAAAACTCTAATCTATTCGTCAGCCTTTCCAAAAATCACTTGAAGTTGAAGCAATGTTGAGAAGGGAGAAAGGAAGTACACAAGCAACCATGGCAGGAAGGACCTATTGATGCTCATGATATGTGGGAAATGATTCAGGTTGGTCTAGTTAACGCAGGAGAAAAAGCCAACAGATATAACACCAACAGCTCCTAACATATATTGTTCTCAGAGGAAAACCAGAGAGAGAGAATGCCAGTAGAACTCTGTTGACCACTTTGTAGCTTGGTGTCAGCTCCGTTCCCCTTCCCCTCCCCATTATCTATTTTGATGAGAGGTGCACCATATTGTACATTGTGATGCTGGCACACCAGATTATAGAGGGGTTTCTTAAAAAAATAAATCAGAAATATTAATATTACAGGCATTTCTTTTTTCAGTTTTAGAAGTACACCTATATTCAGTCAAAAAACTTTTTCCTCTGATAATAAACTATATTAGTTCTGCATTTGTATCTGAAGAAATTTATTTATTTTCCCCCATAAGTCATGCTGTACGTTGCTTATAATGGCCTTATTTCATATGGAGTTGTTATCATCATTTTTTAATGTCTGTGCATTTATGCACTTGATAACTCAATAAAGCCAATATAACAGATTTCTTATGAGATTTCTTGTCTTTCTATTTCCCTAATAGAAGAATGCTGTTGGAGAACTGTCAAGCTGGTTACAATGCTAGAACAAGCCTAAAGATAACTTAGAATACGGTGCTTTTTAAAGGCAGTCTTCCAAATTTTGTAACTCAACGCCATCAGACAAATTAGACAAGTATATTTTTAATATAATCTAAAATAGATTTAATATATACTAATATAAAAACATCCAGCTAATCAAATTACTGTATTCAGCGTGAATTGAATTCTTTCCAAATATAGCACCCCCTGTGTATTTGCACACTCAAGCTTAAAGTTGAAAGTTTCCCAATGAGATGCACAGAATGTGAGTTTCAGGCTGACACACACTTACCTGGGAGCAAGACCAATGGAAATAAATGGGTCTTACGTTTGAATAGTTCATAGCATAACCCTATAGCGTGTCTACAGATAAGTGAATCCACTGAATTACCTCCAAGTGTGAAAAGGTACAAATACAATGTTATGTTCTATAGTAAAACAAAATTCAGCCACAATTTGTGCCTTATGTTTCGTTCTTCAGTAACACTGGGTTGTATGCAATGATACCTTTCCTGCTCACGGAAGCCAATTTGATCCAGTGATACTTCCATTACCAGAATGGAGAGGGAGGGGATCTTCACCAGTTCCCCCTCCACCCCCCCCCCAGCCCTGTTGGAGACCCTTTGGAGGAGTATGAGAGGTGGGGTGGGGGCTGCCTCCCTGCTCCTCTGACAGAAGCAGCTACTGAAACAAAGAGCCTTCTTTCAGGGCAAAGGATATCGCTACGTGACCACTGAATTTCACATAGAAAACAATTTATTTACTTATTTAAATATATATTTTTATTAAGTTTTACATAGCAAATTTAAATTCAGGCATATCATTCACCTCCTTATTTAGGATTCTCTGGATCCTTTGACTTTCCTCCACCCTTCCGTGGCTGCAATTATCAATCTTTTTTTTATCTGCTTATCCTAATTTCTCTAATTTGATAAAAATAATAAGCATACATTTTCCCAAAGTTTTTCGTACATTACAAGCATTACTTGTACCAGTGTGGTGTAGTGGTTAAGAGTCTCGTAATCTGGTGAACCGGGTTCGCGTCTCCGCTCCTCCACATGCAGCTGCTGGGTGACCTAGGGCCAGTCACACTTCTTTGAAGTCTCTCAGCCCCACTCACCTCACAGAGTGCTTGTTGTGGGGGAGGAAGGGAAAGGAGAATGTTAGCCACTTTGAGACTCCTTAAAGGGAGTGAAAGGCGGGATATCAAATCCAAACTCTTCTTCTTCTTCTTCTACTCAAATCCTGCCAAAGGTTTTTTTAGTAGTTTACAGTGCTCCCTCAAGTACATTATAAATTTTTCCCATTCCTTCTTGAAATTCTTCTCTTCCTGGTTTCTGATTTTCCCAGTCAGTTTCACCATTTCAGCATAGTCCATCATCTTCATCAGCCTCTCCTCTGTGGTTGGAACTTTATCTTCTTTCCATCTCTGGGCCAGTAGTATCCTTGCTGCTTTTGTCGCCTACATGAATTGTCATTTCTGAACTCAAAATCCCGATTTGGAAAGAGGACAAAACAGTCTTCATAAAGACAGCAACAGTTTCCAAAGGGTGGTGGTAGCATGAAAAGAAATCTCACTCAGTCATGTAATTGTAACTTTGGAACTTGGCCCCCAACACAGCCTGCAAAAGCATATCAGAGATTGAATGTAGGACAGCAGGAGTTCAACTGGTATGTCACACAATTAGACCAGTCTTGCAGAGATTTTCTAAGTATAATTCGGGGGGGGGGGCAGAATTTAAGCTTAATTTACTAAATACAAATGTACTCCAATTGATCTTTTTCTTCTTCTTAAACCCTAAGAAAACATACTGTATTTTTCCATGTATAAGACCTGGTGGGTTTTTTTTAACCCCAAAAATTATGCTTAAAAATGGAGCCCGTCTTATACACAGGTAATGCTGAAGGGTGTTTTCTTAATTTGGAGTCCCCCAAAATAGGGGACATCTTATACATGGGGGCGTCTTATACACAGAACAATACGGTATATAACAAATGTGTGCTTTTGCTATGATTTCAGTTCAGACTTGAATAAATCCCATCTGCTTTCTCTTTGCCACGCAATAAACAGAAAAGAAATTGTGTGTGTGTGTGTGTGTGTGTGTGTGTGTGTGTGTAGGTTAACATCACAGTTAAAAGGATAAACAACAGCCATTAAGGTCCATAAGGAGACCTTGAGTTCGATTAATGAGGGCTTTCCTATCCTGTCACTTTTGTTTACCTTTTGTGCCTCCACTCTAGTTACAGATGAAGCCAATGTGGCTGTATATATTTTAAAATTAGGCAAACCCATCATGAGGAGATTAAATATTTCTGACTCTTATTGAACAATAATCTAGTCCTTCAAGGTCAGATGTGGCACAACTCAGAGGCACTGTATGATTATCTTTAATATTGATCTAAAAATACAAAATCAACCCTGACCTTAGAAGATTTCTTTCTGAACACACACACACACACACACACACACACACACACACGACACTGCTACTTATTTCAAAGACATATTGAAGTTTAGACATCTCACTCTAGCAGAAGATTAAAGACCCGTATGACTCAGTTATCCTCAAGACCAGAATAAAGAAAACGGCTTTTAGTTGCCAGTGAAATCACACTGATGGGTACTGTTCAGATCCATTAGTAAAATTTCACTGGCAATGAATGCTTTGACACAAGTGAGCCTGTATTAACTATGCGGTGTAGTTTTAATACCATATGTTTTATTTATTGCCTTCAGGGTTAGTGCTTCAAATAGCAGACAGTATTAACTAATCAATCAAATCTCTCACTGCGATCTTTAGGTATAAAATTTTTAGAGCAATGCCCTTTCCAGGATTATGTATAAATGTATGGTGCAGGCAAAGCTGAATAATGTATCTTTAATAAAAACAACAAATACCAAGAAAAAGGGAGGGGTGGGCATAAATAGTAGGATAGCATCATAATTTCAACCCCAAAATAATGAAATTTATTTTAGCTTGGCAAAATAGCATTGCCGCTAGACAATTTCAGATGTGAGGCATACGGAATATGATGTGAATCACTGATCTACCCATTCTTATTTATAACTTCTATCATGTTTCTTATGTGCAAAATATATTGTGAGTGTTGTCTTATTGATTTTTACACTAAACTTCTTAGATAACTGATTGTTTTCTGAATAATATAGATGAGGGACAGGGGTTGCTTAGACATTTACCTCAGACTATTCAAGCTAGGTCTCTGATCATATTTTTTAAAAAGATATGGATGCAATGTATTAAATTATGCCAGTTTGAAATATAACTATCAAATATTACCACAGCACATAAAGGGTTTGGGAATTCATGCCCCCCCTCTTTACATAAATTAGAATAGCTTCACACATTGTAAGGCAGCAATAATGGACTTGCCACCAACTGAAAGCCAGGAGATCATTACTTATTTCAAGAGTATCTGTGTGATACATATGTTTGCAAAAGTCTGTTGCATTCACACATTGCAAGTTTAGGTATATACCTCAAAGCATAACAGAAGTGTCTATTAAGATTAATAACCTTAATCTATTTATAATCTGATTGTTAGGGCAGCTTTGCACATGATGTGTGGATTCAACAGCAGGGTAGCTAGCTTTTCCCCATATACGGACCCCTATTTCACCATGTGAGAAAACGTTGGGAAGCATAAAACATATTTAAAAGATCATTAATCCTACTGTTTGTTCGATTCATTTAATGCTTTAAGACTTACTCATTCTCAGCCCTTCAAACAACAATGGGCTGGATCCAGACGTTAGCTTCCTTTGACATAAAGATTCTTTCACTCCACGGAAAGCTTTTGTTTCAGTAGAGAGATCCTACTGGCAGAGGGGATGAGGTGATTTTTGCCAATTTCTCCCTGGTATCCCTTCAGTCTGGAAGATGGTCTGGCTGGGTGGGTCGGTGGGGCTGCAGGGAGAGGAGGGAAATCAGTCAAAATCACTTAGCTGTCCACTGGTGGAAGCAAAGTCTGTATCCAAGTCAGCATAAAGAAGAAACCATACTGCGAATTTGTTGTCTGGTAAAACTATTACTTCAGCTTTGCATAGCAATATAAACAATACTCTTGGTTGCACATGACCTGAGATACAATGACTGCACATGATTTAAACTGCCAAAATACCCAAAATATCTTGACTCTGGAGTTTGAATGTGTGGATGGAGAAATTATATTTCCTCAAAATGAAAGGCACCAAAGCAGAATTGCAAACAAGCTACCAAATAAATAAATGAATTGATATTCAAAAATGGACTGGACAGAGATGGAGTGGAAGAATGAGAATAGTAAGTTTGTACATTATCAAGTTTCATTTTTCAAATATTTGAAAAGTAGCTAGTCTTCCCCAAGGTTGCATGAAGAATTATTTGTATATATGGAAATAATCTCTGTTCATGCCTGTCTGAAACTCCTTCAGCATACTTAGGTTTTTGAAAACAAAGTCTTTAACTCACTAGAGGAGAGGTTACTACAGGGGTCAATAAGTGTGGAGTGCATTGTGCTCAAAAACTGCTAAATTATTTATACATGTTGCTAAGATATGGAAAGAAATAGCATTGTTTATATTTTTAGAGATCCTGGTGGATTACCAGGAGAAATGAGAAAGGCTACTATATACAACTTCAGCAGAGAAACAAGATGAAGTAAAAAATATCAACAAGTCAACCAGTATCTCTACTCATCATGAAAATAAGTGATTGCTAAAATTAAAGTGAGAAAAAATTGGAAAGCTTCCGTCATGTTTCTCTTTAAAAAGGCTGCTATCTTAAACACACTCATAGACTAGGGAGTAAGTACCATTGAAAAGAGTGAGAATTGCTTCCAACGAAACATGGGTAGAATTGCAGGTAGTTGCTTTTAAGGAGGCACATTTTAATGGCTGGATTTCAAAAAAACAAAAACGAAAAACCATGGCAAATACTAAACTTTGCTTAAATCCACCATTATTACATTTAAAAAGAACAACACAATTTGGTAGGGGTCTAATAACTGCCAACAATACAATTATGAGTAGCATGGAGATGTTATGTAGCAAACACTTTAAAGAGCTTTATTCATGGATTCATGGAAGCGCAGAAGTCATGGGAAGTAAAAGTCATGATGCGAAAGAGTGAAAATCATGCCGTGATATCTTTGGGAATGCATGACTATTATTGTAACCTTGAGGGTGGCAATGCTACTCAGTTTCCAAAAAAAAAGTCTATAGGAGGGCTTTTGGTTATAGTGGTACCTCGGGTTAAGTACTTAATTCGTTCCGGAGGTCCGTTCTTAACCTGAAACTGTTCTTAACCTGAAGCACCACTTTAGCTAATGGGGCCTCCTGCTGCTGCCGCGCCGCCGGAGCCTGATTTCTGTTCTTATCCTGAAGCAAAGTTCTTAACCTGAAGCACTATTTCTGAGTTAGCGGGGTATGTAACCTGAAGCATATGTAACCTGAAGCGTATGTAACCCGAGGTACCACTGTATTTCCAAGAGGTTCCCCCCCCCAGCCCTTAATGTTTTTTGCATGTACTCTGATAGTGCCATACAAATATGCTTTAGTTACAGGTTCTGCCCCATATTGTGGGTGCTTGGCATGTGACACCACACAAGTTGCATTCATGATGTCACACAGCACGCTGCGGCGAGCACATGATGTCACAAGTTGCAATGGGCCTTATCAGACCCTCCTGCAGCTGCAACGAGCCCCACTGGACCCTCTGAAAGGCCAGTTGGGAAATTCCTCTCAGCCTTTCAGAGGGTATCACAGGCCCCATCAGGCCTTGGCATGCTGTATGATGTCATGCATGCGCCACATTGGATTATCCGGCTGGGCACCCACAATGAAAATTTTGTGCATGCTTCGGCACCCAGGGCCTCCCAGTGATAGCACCCTTGCCCCTGGATAATTTTCTGTTGTAATATAAGATTGCTCCCCTTGTCAAAGGAGTGCACCTAGGAATAAGAAGGGCTTTTAGATCGGGACTGTGAGAAAACTGAACCAAACAGAAAGGGTCAAACAAAAGGCCTCAAAGTGAGCTTCATGAGAGTTTTATTGTGAGTAAATGGATAACATTAAAGAAAGAACTTTCCTGTGTCTGCCTAAAAAGCTGCTGGCTTTGTAGTTCATGTAGTTTCAAAATGGCCAATAACTGTTTTGATGAGAATAAGCATCTCATATTAAAAACAAACAAACCCCAGAATCATTTATGCCCAGTAAGTCTCAGTGCTAGAGGCATGTGCAGAATTTCATTTTACATTTGGGCCACACACACACACACACACACACACACACACACACAAATACTTTTTCAGATAACTGGTTCTGAGTTTATAATATATCTAAACACTGGTTAAGGGGACAACAGCTCAGTGGCAGCCACCCCATGGCAGGTTGTGTGTGTGTTTGCAGCCACTCACACTCTTCCTTCATCACCAGCAGTCAGAGCACACCAGTCTGCCAGCAATTGTTGGGGAATTCCCCTCAGTACCCAAAGAATGCCACTTTGATTGGGCCATTCAGATGCCCTTCCTGGAGGCCAGTGTCTCAATGGGCAGCTGGGTATTAGCTGCTGCGCTGCCCAGACTGGCAGCAAGGCTTAAAAGACTGACTGTGTGAGGCTTCCACAGCACAATCGGCTAAAGCCCCAAACCCTCCCACCTACCGCTTTTCATTATTCCATCTATATTTTGGGTCCATTATTCATCATGCTTACAAAATGTATTTTCCTTTGCAGGTTCTGCCTAACGTTTGCACGCAGAAAGCCCCAGGGTCAGTCCCCAGGTGATAAGGTGGAAACTGGTGCGAAAGCAGTTCATTTCAGTGCCAGTTGTAACTGGATCATTGCACAAATTGTCCAACTTGGTACGTAACAGCTTCCTATATGCATTGCATGCAAGTACTCCATGCTGGATAAAATCATATTCCAGACCAGGGCCCTATCTGCAATGTACATTTAAATCAATATCTTGCGACTTAATGGCTTTCCCCAAAGAACCCTGGAAAATGTTTGTTTGTTAAGGGTACCAGGAGTTGTTTGGAGTCTGCTACTCCCCTCACAGAGCTACAATTCTCAGAGTTCCCTGTGAAGAGGGATTGACTGCGAAATCACTCTGAGAATTGCAGTTCTGAAAGAGGTACTCTTCCACACTCAGCATATTTAATGGACAACAGTTTCCATGATTCCTTGGGAGAAGCTGTGAGTGCTCCAAGTGGCATGATACTGCTTTTAAATGTATAGTGCAGACAGAACCCTTACAAGCAGAACAACTTGAGTTAATGTGAAACCGACATGGGGCTCCAGAACACAGCAATCTTCAGAATAAGCAGAGAAGAACGAACTTTTTTAAAATAAACACCCCATTTTTTATGTTGTGTTCAAGGGGGAACAGATATCCAAACAACAACAATGTGTGATCTGCTCAAATATGGAGAGGGTTGCTTATCTATTGGGGATGAGGGAAGGCATAAACAGGAAAGGAACCCCCTTATTAGGTTCCTGTCAGGCAGGAAGCAAGCATCACCTGGAGTATTTGCGTGAATGCTTAGGAAGAGGAGGCTGGAAAAGAGGGTGATACGTTCCTCTTTCATTGAGGAAGTCAACTTTAGCACCACAAATTCCTCTTGCTCAATGACTCAGACTGTGCACATGCTTTGTTCATTTCTCTCTGATGGAGAAGAAATTAGGGGACGGAGGGATGGGGCTTTGACGTTCATCACGGACAGACAATAAAGTTCTTATCTTGCTTCCTGACTCATGTGTCCCCAAAACCTACCATGCCACACTATACGACAGAAGCAAGATGCAATTAATCTTTGAAAACCAAAAAAGACCTTGGGGTGGCAGTGGGTGGGTAAAGGAGCTTATATTACAAGTTTGTAGCCATTCCAGAGAAATGATCCTTGGCTACTGGTCCAAACACAATAAGTTAGTCATGCTTAAGTTGACCTGATTTCAATGTGACTGAGCAATCGTAATTGCTTCCACACAGAATATGTGGATGAATCAAAGTACTTTTACAGCATCCACATGCATCATACTGTGCCTCACAGTGATTTCAAGGGCCCCGTTAGTACAATAACTCAAAGAGGTTTACTTCTGAGTAGGTATGAAGAGGATGCGGCTGCAATAGTGATTGCCTTGGGATGCTCAAAAGCCACTGTTGGATGCTTCAATTGTAGCTAAATTGTGTTTAACATATAATAATGGGGCCATTTAAATTGATCAGTGCAATTACCCAATTACCAGCAAGTACAACAGAAATGTTGGAGCATATCTGCATTAGCATTCACTCTTTGTTTACTGCTGGTAACTTTGTGTTAAATCCCATTTCAGTTTATACTGAGGAGGAAGCAATTAGAACACACATGCAGGAATCAAGGTGTTATAATGGAAGTTACAAAAGAAGAGGCATAGCTTCATTTTCAGACCTGCCACATAGAGTTTATATATAATAGTGTGTGTGTGTGTGTGTGTGTGTGTGTGTGTGTGTGTATTCCGCCTTTCTGCATTTTAAAAAGCAGTAATTATAGTGCACAACTCAACTCAAAAGCTAAAAGAGAGACCAATATGGGAGATAATCCTGATTGCATAAAACAACAACAACACTGAAACAACTCAAATGAACAGAATAAAAATGTATTCATAAGGCAGTGAAGGAACATCATGGAAGAAGCAATGTAGATGTGGCCACAGCGAAGGCCCTCTTCTGGATCTCAACCCAACACAACTTGGATGTTTGAGGGATATTCAGGAGAACCTCTCATATGGGCAGCCAAGCTCATATGAGATGATGTGATCCTTTACGTATTCTGACCCTAAGCCATAGGAAATCCCCAGCACTATGAATGAGGCCCAGACACAAATCTAGAATTGTGCTACTCTGCTGTGTGCAGATTGCCTTTCCAAACTGAGTTTGTGTGCAGGGAAGATGGTGGGACAATTTCAATGAAATTCTCCAGAGTGGGGGATAAATTCTCCAGTAACAGACTCACTGTTAGCAGTGCCCACTGTCTAACTTCCTTCTGTGTTGGCAGTCTCCAGCATTTTGCATTCGTCACAATGCCCTAGAACTATTGGTGTCCCAAACCATTAGGTCCATTGCCCCGAAAAGTTTTTCTTTCTTTTTTTCTGGAAATCACCCCCCCCCCCCGTGGAAGTGATAAAAAAGTAAAGTCTTTCAGAAAGTTTAGGTCAGCTCTGGTTGGAACTGTCTACAGCATCTCACAGCAGAACTGACCTGTTTAAAAATGAATGACATGACACAAGAATGACTCAGATCTTACATTGTTCCTGCTCTATGTGTGAAAATCAGTGAGGTCAATTGTGCACTGATTTGCTTCCACATCCAGTATGCCAAAGGAGTGGGGTGGGGGAATTTATGGAAGCACTTTTATGGAAATCAAAAGAGCAGAGGCCTGGTTGTGCTGCTGCGGATGCACTGTGGCATTTCTTTTCTCTGTGCTCCTCCCAGTGGTTTAATTCTACTCTGGCCACTGCTATGGATACACAAGCTGTGTGTCTGTGTGCAAGCACTGTGGTCATCTGCAAGGGATTCCTACATAGCAGGGTTGATGTTGCCAACCTTCATGTCACACTTGCAGATATCTTTGTAACACAGAGTTGGTGTGGCAATGGGCCTGGTGCCTGAAGCCAGCTCCCCATAGAACACATCCTTGGGGATCCTGCCATCTTCCATTCTATGGACATGGCCAAGCCAGCATGGACATCGCCGAGACAGGAGCGAGAACATGCTGGGAATGTGGGCTTGGAAGAGCACACCTTTGTTTGTCCTGCCATGTGATGCCCCATATTTCCTTGACACAACACATGTGGAAGGCATTGAGGTGCTGCTCCTGGCAGTTGCAAGTTACCCATGACTCACTTCCATAAAGCAGTGTGTTCAACGCACAAGCCTGATAGACTTTCATGGTATTGGACGTTAGGATCACATTCTCCCATAACCTTTTGGAGAGGTGAGTCATTGCTGTAGCTGCCTTGCCAATGTGCTTGTCCAGCTCAGTGTTGATGGAGGGGTTGCTGGCTATGCAGGAACCCAAGTAGACAAAAACATCTACCACCTCAAGCATGTGGTCACCAATGCTGATGCATGGAGTGCTGGTAATGTCCAAATCCAGAATGTTGATCTTTGTCAGGCTGATGGTAAGGCCAAACTCTCTGCAGGCTTGGGCAGAACAGTCAATGGGTCTCTGTAGAGCTTCCTCAGAGTGCACTATCAAGGCTGCGTTATCTGCAAACAACTACTGTCAGATAAGGACGCACCACACTTTTGTCATGGTGGGAGACATGTCAGGTTGAACTGACCCCCATCACAACCTACCTTTGGATTTCACAGGTGTTGCTTTTTCTGCCCCACTTACTCTAACTCCCTTTCCACAGACGATTTTCATTACTTCCCATTTTATTTTTGTCTTTAATTTTTTTACCTCAAAGTAATATAAAACTGAATTTTCTGAGGGAGATTGCTTCAAAATTCCACACAACACAATGTTCATTAAATAATAGTATACTTTATAGCTTGTAACTCATCACAGAGCATATTAAAGCTATCCATATTCTTTTTCGATTCAGTGGTGCCCTTTTTCAACTTGGAGTCTTAGAACTAATATTTTTCAATAATGTACTCTACACATAAAGGCAAGGGACACATTCTGTCTTTCTCTCTCCCTCTATGGGAATTTAACACAACACAGATGCTGCATTTGTACCATAAAGAATTAACAGTTATTACTGGTTGGGTTTTTTTAAAAAAAGAAAACATGGCTTGCCATTTCATTCTAGTACGTACAAGCTGTGCAGCTGGGAGGGGGAATCACATGGTGAAAAATTCTTAGAGCATTACTTTCAAAATCCTATAGAACAAATTTTGTTTTAGCATGTAAGGATGGTTGTGAAAACGTGATCATCCATGTGGATTGAGTTTTGTAAATCTGTTCACTGGGATGGGACACAATTTCATACTGAGAATATTTTTTTGGATGAATTTACATTTCAATGAAATGAAACAGAACTAATTACAATGTCCCGGCACAGAAGATCTGTGCACACATCTGATGTGAAGGTGCACCTAGATAAAGATGCTCATGGGCAGATCCTTTGCAAAATTTTGCTTCTACCCCTTTTGCTTCTCTCAGTTTTGCCTTGATATTTCTCCCAAGCATCCTATTTCAAAAAGTTGCTTTATCACTGGCAATTCCAGACCCAGGTCCTATCAGCTTCACCACACAGAGATTCTTAACCATCTCTGGACTCCAAAGAGGACTTCCAGTGCTTGTGAGAGACAGATAATACCAACATCACAGCTTTACTAACAAACTCCATTGAGCTTTTCTGTGAATCCCAGGTAAAGGTAAACCAAATTCATAAATTATGTTGGTGGCAAATCTAGAAGAAATCCTTCCACCCTGCGATGTTCATTCAGGTCCTGTTGAACTTGCTGAACTTGTTTGATTGATCTCTCAAATCCTGCGCACCAGCACATTCATTTATGAGGTTACTCGCCATACACAGCTCACAAGGCCACGGGTAGGGATGGGGAGGGAAGGAATTTGAGTCAGTGGGAGGACTGGATGTTGGAGGGCTGAATTTAAGCTTGGAAAAATGAGAAACTGGGAAAAGCCAAAACTGACTGATTTGCCCATCCCTAACCACAGGCGCATCGGGGCCATTAGGTTTCCTTATTTACATTTTCTGAGCTTTTAAATTTAGTTGGCTATATTCCCTCCAATATTTTTTCAGTTTATTGCCATGATCCCCAGTTATTTCTATAAGTAAAGGATTCTTTCTGACTCAGTTCCATATGTGCAAAATAGATAGATATACTGGCAAATTACTTCTCAGAGTTGCTGTGAGGACAATCAAGTGTTTTAACTAAGTATGTTGGATTTCAGGATGCTATTGCTGACATGTAATAATATAGGAATGCTTCATAATAGAATAATGTCTCACTTCATTATGTCTCACCCTAACCTCCTTCAAAGGATTCCCATTAGATAAAATAGTGGAAGAAGAGACCCATGTATATCACCATCATTTCATTGAAGCAAAGTTGGGCTACGAATGCAATAAGACACAATCATATTCTGTAGTTTTGGGATGAAGATCCAGCTTGTGTAAAACACATCATTTCACCAAGAAATACACTAGTAGTGTGGGATGATCAACCTAGATGGAAATCAGCTGCTTTCCAGTGCCACAAAGAATGAGGGGTTGTTGTTTTTTAAGTTGTTTTTTTTTTTAAAAAAAAACCCCTATCACTGAGCTTTACAATTGCTTTCCTGGGAGTTGATAGTTTGCTGTTTAGACTGCACAGCTTATTTACAGACCTTCAGCTTGTTTTCAATCAAAATGACAGTATTCATATCCAAGTCTTTGTGAACATAGCGAAGACAGTATGTCATAAGTTTACTGCCATAAAAAAGTCAAGGGCCCGTATTTCTAATGGTACTACAAGAGTAGAGCTCAACAGAAGACTGTTGCTTTATAATTTGATTCCCATGAGCCAAAGTTCTGTCCCAAGATAGCTTTCTTAAACATAGTGTGCACAGGCATGATGTATACATGTATGTTTATTACATAATGAAGCCAGCATCAAGTGTCAACCTGCGTGCAAATGAACAATCACAGATGGAATGTAGCAGACACATTTTTTTCATATTCCCCTCTGTAGTCAGAGATTCAGTCTTGGACACCACCACCCAGTTATGGACAGAGGCGGCAAATATAGGGAGAACATGTTTAATTTTTAGGAAAAAGTTCTGAAAATTAAGAAAAGAAAAGAAAAGAAAAGAAAAGAAAAGAAAAGAAAAGAAAAGAAAAGAAGAAGAGTTTGGATTTGATATCCCGCTTTATCACTACCCTAAGGAGTCTCAAAGCGGCTAACAATCTCCTTTCCTTTCCTCCCCCACAACAAACACTCTGTGAGCTGAGTGAGGCTGAGAGACTTCAGAGAAGTGTGACTAGCCCAAGGTCACCCAGCAGCTGCATGTGGAGGAGCGGGGAATCAAACCCGGTTCACCAGATTACGAGACTATCCTCTTAACCACTACACCACACTGTTCCTGTTCCTGGCTTCTTCTTTTTTTAAAATCATATTTATTAAAGTTTCCGATAGAAATACAAAGAAAAAAGATAAAGATAAAATACACTTAAAACCTTACTTTCATTACCAACGTTCTGGGACTCCCCCATCCCCCTCCCAACTGTATTCCCCTTTCATTAATTTGGTTCTACAAGATCTCACTCCCAATTTAAAAACTTAATTTGTTTAACCCAATATCCAATTTGAATTATACAATCTTACCACCATCCCACATCATTAACAGAAAAAGAAAATAAGATTTTTCCCCAAGTTCCACCCCAATTTCCTTCCACGAATTCCCTTTTTTTAAACACATCCAATCAAAATAAAATGATATACAAGAATTATATAAAGATATAGAAGATAAAAGATATAAAAAGATTCAAAAAATAGTTACACAGCCTTTGGATTCCCAATCTCCCCCCCCCTTCCCCGGTTTGAATTCCCCATGTCCATCAGTCTGTATGTTGTCAGCCTGGAGGTCTCAAATCCATGGCCAGATTTCTCCCCAATTCCACCTTGCCGGTTTTCTTTTAATTTATTTCTTTTAATGATATTTAACTTCAAACGTCCAATCTAAAAAAGCCCTTTAATTTCCTTGTTCTTTACTGCTCCTCCCGTTGTTCTTTCCATGTCGTAGTCAGTCCTTTGTTCTTTTTGTTCCTTACTTTCTCAGGTTTCTTGTCCTGTTCAGCTGCTAAAACGTTCTAATTCAGAAATCTGGTGTCTCTACAGAGGTTATTGTTGTTCAGGAACAAAAACTTACGTCCAGTCCCTTCCTTTCTTCAATAGAAAATTCTATTGTCTCCTTTAGTATAAACACCTCTGTAGACAAAATACTGTTTCAGTTTTGCAGCTTTCCCAGAAGATAACAAGTCCTGTGCGAATCCAAGAGTATTTTTCCACTTACGACCATTCTTGTAATGTCCCGAAATCCCTCTAGGGGGATTGTAGTAACTTTGTTTCCTCTAATCCAAAAGTCAAGTTGTTGTTCCTTATTTTCGACAGTTTATATCCAAATTGTAGCAAATTGTAACAAAATTAACCAGCAAAGTCCTCATAACAAAGTCCTCTTTATATTCTCCAACTTTGACAGCTACTTTGACAGCTGTCAAAGTCTCCGTCTCTCTTCACCAGGCTCTGCAAATCGCCCCGGTTCCCGGGGGGGGGGGGGTTACCTTTTCCTTCTCACCCTCCACTCTTCTCCTCCAGCACAGTTCTTATAATTTCCCATCGTGGAATTAAATTTTTTTATCAAGAATATACTTCTCCTTCGACCTTGGTTGCCCAGTCCTTGTTTTAGAATGTTTACAATAGGGGGGGGGGGACTGACTTCCTTTTTGGATCACCCCCGCTCGTGCCGAATCCAAAAAAAAATTCTTTTTTTTCTCCTTTTATACCCGGTTTCCCAATTACTCACGGGTTGTTGTTGATAGTCCAAATTTTCAATGGAAGAAGTCAGCGCTCTCCGTCAAAAGAGAGAAAGCAGAGGACTCACAGCACCAGGCCACTCCCCGGCACCCGATCCGAAGCCTTTAAAAAGGCTCCTTCACGAGTCGGGAGGGCGCTAACGGTGCCAGCCGAGTCACCCATGTCCACGGGCTCCGTGCCCGTGGTTTTTAAGGGTCCCCGCGTCGCCGGCGCGGTAGGACCCATCCCCTGCCGAGCAGACTCCCTCTGGAGCTCGGAGGGAGTCCGCCATTCGGCGATGGCGCCAACCCGGAAGTCCCTGTTCCTGGCTTCTTTAAGTGGTTATACATCAGCCTTGCTTACTTGTGTGACCAATAAGAAACTTTGCGGCTATTTCATCCATAAAAGACCATTTATAGTGTCATTGCTTCACAGTGACTTCTCCTTGAGCTTACACCAGCCTTGTGCTGGGGATTGGTCTGAAGAGGGGGCTGCGAAATGCCCCCTCCTTTCCCTCTGCCTCTTTCAGAGGAGGAGGAAAAGTGGGAAGAGTCCATCACCCCATTCTTCAGTAGCTGCAAGAAGCGATGGAGACAATATGGATTTACGACAGGACAGAGTACTGCCAAGTTTTGAGGTATTGAGAGAAGGAAGAGAACAGATAGAAGACACATCCTTTGAGATCCCACATCCTGGGATTCCCACACCCTTCTCCCAGGACACGCCGGTCAATCAGGATTGAAGAGCAAAGAATGCAGAGATTCCTGAGACTTTGTGCAAGGACACAGAATGTTGTTTGGGAAGGAAGAGGAGGGAATCAGAGTGAGCAACATCATAATGGCTTCCAGGACTAGATTTGTTGTTCTGCTCCACGATTGCTGAATAAAACCATTTTAAAAAATGAACTTCCTTGTTCTTCTTTGATCCTGGAGGATACCGGGGGAGGAGAGAATCCCTTGAGTCTGACACCTTTTATTTGTATCTGTGTCTAAAAATCAGCAAGAGCACTTAATAATATCCCATTGAACTAAGTGATGTTTTATTTAATCAATAAAGCTGCAATCCTAAACATATGCATTCGGAAGTTATTTATTTTATTTATTTATTCCTGGCCTTTATACCCCATTTTTCCCTCCAATTTGCTCAAGGTGAGTTACATGGTTCTCACCTCCTCATTAAATCTCCACAACAACCCTGTGAAGTAGGTTAGGCTGAGAGGCAGTAACTGCCCAACATTACCCGACCCAGTGAATTTCATGGACAAGTGGCGATTCAAACCTGGTTCTCCCAGGTCCTAGTCCAACAGTCTAACCACTATATGGGATCCTCATAACAGAGGGTCCTGGATGTGCATGGGACCCAAGAGCTCACCTGATAGGGTTACAATGGGGGGGGGGGAGGAGCAAGAAGTCCTGGCCATTCCCCTGGGATCACAACAGGCAATTTTAGCCAATAGCCAGTAGGTGGCGTGATCCCAGGCGCTTTAAAAACAGCAGTGTGATGCAAGGAGGGGCACTTGCTTTGCACTGTTGAACACCCGCCCACCCTCCCTAGTTTAGGTAGAGTCACTTGGCCTTGCTTTGGTTTGGGTCACCTGTTTTGGAACAGGGGCTGGGTAGGAATTTTTCCATTTGGCAGATTGGCTTTAGCCATTTGGTTTTCGCCTACCCCTCAGCAAATCGTCACAACTGATAAGGTGGTGGTTAGGCATTGGCTCAGTTGGATTGTGGGGAGGGGAGGTGCGGCCATCACCTGCCCCTCCAGGAACTGGTTATTCTGTTAAAGGAATCTGGATCTCAGATCTCATCCGAAGTCCGCTTGAGGGGCTAGGGCCATGCCAGGACCACAGGAACCCCGGGGTGAGCTTAGGTTGGTCCTCATCGACCTTGCTCCTTCGTTTGGTTTACCCCATTTGACGATCACCCTGAGAGGTGGAGCCAGTTATAGTGCGGAGCCAATGCCTAAGCCAATACCACTCACGTGATTGTACTTCAATAAAGTTGTGGCCAAAAAATTTGCCCAAAAGCTTAAACTAATATAAGTGTCTCTGTGTATTTATTTTGGGGGTGGGTCTTGGGGCCTCGAGACGCAAACCACACAACAGACAGTATTTCATTGCCTGTCTTCCACATGAATGGAGTATCGCTGAAAAACAACTATTCTAAATATTTTAAAACGGTCTTTGATATGGATTATCATTTAAAATACTACTTTCCAAAGGCAAAATAGAAACAATCTTTGTAGGACATGCAATTAGTCATCTGGCACACTTCCACTGAATAAAGCGAAGAACAAAATGAAGAGAATTGCAGAAAGGAAGGCTACTTTTAAGCAACATCTAGAGGACCAGAGATTCCTCATTCCTGGTATAAATAAATAATATGACCTTATGCTTCCTAAATGACAGCATACAAATTTGGGGTTTGCAACCATGGAACTATATTAATTTTGGTAAATATTCCCCCAACAACCCCACCCTTTTTAACAACATTGGGGAGGAAACTTTTTGTTCTGTAGCTCTAATCTATACCATAAAGAGCTCAACTGTGGTTGGGAAACAAGTTTCATTTACTATAGCTTTAAATTACTCATTTGCTAAGGTACACAAGATTTACACAGTTCTTCTAAATGGACAGTTGTTATTCACTTTTGTTTATAAATCCAAATTCTGCTATTCAAAACAGTACAGAATGCCCCCCCCCCCGAATAAATTATACTAGAAGAGTAGAAGGGGTCTGAATCTACCAATTTATTTTACCTCACCGCAGAATTAAATATCAAGGTGTCAAGCTGTCCCCTCAGGTTTCATTGGTAAACATAAATTATTGCTAATAGAATGTGTCAGTGAAATTTCTGAACAAATGGCTTTGAAAAGCATTACAAGAAGGGGCTCTTGGAGACGGGAGATAATTTACGATATAAATATTTTTTCAATAGCTGTCTGCCAGGGAAGGTTGATTTCTAAATGTAAAATAAATATCTGCATGGGTTCATGCACTGAACTTACCCAATTTGCAATTTCAATCAACTAAACCCTTAAACACACCGATATCATTGGCTGGCATGCGGTCGTCAGCTATATGTTAGAGCATAGAGCAAATGTCTGAAATTTAGAGCTGATCAAATATTATTTGCAGAATACATTATTTGAACATTCCCCCCCATTATCCATAGAATAATATCAAACAGATGTTAAAAACACTCAGGTAGCACTTGGGGAATATATTCAAGAACACTTGGGGCAGTTTTAATACAACTGAAAGCCGTTTGTTGGGGGCTGAAGGCTGCCACATAGCAGAGATTGCTTCTAAAGACGTATGGTGTAGTTCTATGGTTGAAGCTAAACAGGCTTGGCCTTGTAAACTGTCTGGAAACTATGGGTGAACCATATTTAAGCTACCCTGAGCTCCTTGCAGTGGGATAGGGACAGATTATAGGCATGATAAATAGCATAAACAGTGAACATAAACAAATTCAACAGTAAACATACATAAAAGAGTCAGCATATAATAAGCCCAATAAGTCTGCAATGGAGAATCTTGGGAAAGGCTGTGGAATGAAGGTATTAACTTTCCTGCATGCAGTGCACTTAAAGAAAATGTGATGAAAATGATGTATAGATGGTATTTAACACCATCAAAACTTGCTAAAATGTATAAGACAAGATCTAATAAGTGTTGGAAATACAAAGAAAAGGAAGGTATCTTTTACCATATGTGGTGGACTTGTAAAAAGGTAAAGGCTTTCTGGGAAACGATATATAATGAGTTAAAGAAAATGTTTAAAAACACTTTTGTTAAAAAACTGGAAGCCTTTTTACTGGGTATAGTAGGTGAAGAGATACAAAAAAAAGAAAAGAAAAAGATAAAAGACTGTTCATGTATGCTACAACAGCAGCAAGAATCCTTTTAGCCCCTAACAGAAACAATAAGTACCAACGAAAGAAGAGTGGCAGATGAAAATGATGGACTTTGTGGAACTGGCAGAGCTGACGGGAAAAATCCAAAACCAGTACGATCAAGTATTCCAAAAAGACTGGAGTAAATTTATTCAATATTTGAAAGATCATTGTAAGCAAATAACAACACTAGAAGGGTTATCTGAAGACTTGTAATGAGAATTTTTTTACCTTTCTATATTTACTTAAATTTTGAGGTGTGTTGGTGTCTGCACATATGTGTGCTGTTGTATGCAATGTTTGGGAGGAAATAAGACGGTAAATAACAAATAACAAACTAAATATCGATGTATGTAATTTTTATTTCTTAATTATATTTAGTGGTAGTATGGCCGTATTGTTTTTTGTAACATAAAACCATTCAATAAAAATTATTTTAAATAAATAAATAAATAAATAAATAAATTTCGAGGTATTTAGTAAAGTATTTAGTAAAGGGTTATATTAGAAGTGGAAAATATGGAAAATGCTGTAATATAAAGGTTAGTTCTGAAAGCCAAGAGATGGGAGGGAAGGAAGTCGGCAGGAAGTTGGCTCCAAAGAGCCAAAGAAGTGCAGTGGATAATAATGAAGTGATTATATATGTTTAAATGGAAAAGTAATAAAAAATATTTTTTAAAAAGAAGTCTGCGACAGGGCTTTCCTGCATTGCACCCTCTTCAAAACCCTCTCCCTTCCTGCCAATGGAACATGGCATGGAAAGCTGTAGCAAGAATGGATAATGCATTGGCGTAATCGTTTTACTATGTATTCAAATTATGGGCAGCTGTGTTTTTATCATTCTTTATTTGCTATTTTCCTGATGACTTCTGTTTGTGAACTGCCTTGGCATCCCTTCTCAAGATAAAAGGCAGTATATACATTATAAATGATGATGGTGGTGGTGGTGATGATGGTGATGAAATGAATTGAGTTGACTTGCACAAGCAGAGAGATGCCACAGATGAACCAAAAGCCAGGAACCAGGAACTGTGGAAGGGGTCCAAAGCCATAGGACAGAGCCAAGAAACACACCCAAATAACCCCAGACCCAAGAAGATCATTGTTTCACAGGCAAAATATAAGTCAAATTGGAAGCCATTTATAGCTTTCCCTGTATAGGAGGGTGTAATGATTAGCCCAGGTGAAAAGGGCAAGTCTTGAACCTGAAAATACTTCATGGCATCGGAAGATGTTCTCACATCTGTTACACCATATGAGGTAGCTGACATATATACACCCTGTTATGGATGGAGGAAAACTAATCAAAATGTTTATGCCACTATAAGTATGGTAGTCTTGGAGATACATAGGAAATTTATTTATTCCAAGTCACACTCCTTGTCCAATTAGACCAATATTGTCTACTCTGAGAGGAAACAGCTCACCAGGAACTCAAGCAGCCATCTTTGACTTCACCCACTCATTTTGCAAGGAGATGCCAGCGATCTGCAAACATGCGCTCCATCATTGAGCTGTGGCCACTTCCCAAAGGCTGTTTTGTTGGTTTTGCCACTCTAGACTAACATGGCTATCCCTCTGAAATAAAAAAGTAGTATACTAGCTCTTTCTGAGAGCATAGTAGCTTTTTAACTTTGAAAATAAAGTGCCTTTGAATTGCTATGACATTTATCTCGCAGTGGGAAGCTATTATCCTGTGACAACGTTTTATTCCATTGACATTATCTCTTAAATAGATATCAAAGCACCAAAGCCTCTTCTTTTTAATTTATGATAAATTTTTAGTTCTGGATCTGGTATTGAACATACGTAGTTTGCTTCTATGTAAATTTCCACTCAGCAGTACTGATAGAAAGATTTCCTCTTGCATGTGCATTGATCTCGTGATACGATAAGGTATAAGTTATGAAAGAAGTCTTTGATCAAATGCTCTGATCACTGGCAGGCTGAGAAAAGTCTTTTGAAAGGAGAGGTAGAGATGATTTATTTCATGATGGGAAATAGCCAAACCAGAAGATGATTGGACGTATGTACTCTGCAATCATAACGTTCAGCAGGAACTTTTAAAAACATGTGTCTTCAAATCAGGCTATTCTTTGTCTCCTGCCTCACCTTCATGGGTCAAAAGACTTCACCCCACTGCCCTCTGCATTAGATAGCAACTCCTTTTAGATATGTAAGAAATTTTGATAGTGTATGTGACATCGTGAATAAAGGCTCTGCATTAAAAAAGGTAAAGGAGCCCTGACAGTTAAGTCCAGTTGCAGACCACTCTGGGGTTGCGGTGCTCATCTTGCTTTATAGGCTGAGGGAACCGGCGTTTGTCTGCAGACAGTTGTCCGCTGACATGACAGGTCATGTAGCCAGCATGACTAAGCCGCTTCTGGTGCAACGGAACACCGAAACCAGAGCAGCACATGGAAAGGCCATTTACCTTCCTTCTGGAGTGGTACCTATTTATCTACTTGCACTTTTTGGCATGCTTTTGAACTGCTAGGTTGGCAGGAGCTGGGACTGAGCAAAGGGAGCTCACCCCGTCACAGGGATTCAAACCGCCGACCTTCTGATCAGCCAGCCCAAGAGGCCCAGTGGTTTAGATCATAGTGCCATCCGCATCCTTACGATCCACATTATTCAAACATAAATTTTTGTAGGAATAAATGGCAGTGAGCAGATCCTGTGTTACCAAGGCCTTCAACGTCAATATCAATTTAGGGCCTTAGAAATCAACAAAGCCATTCCATCCGCCTGACCCTCTCAGACAGAGCTTGGGCTAGGAGAGAGTTGCACCCAACTGGGAAGGAGGTGGGTTGTCAGCAAAGTTGCCAACATTTGGATGAACAATCCACTGAAGCTGAAATGTGGCAGAGACAACTGATCTACATAAATCCACCCTGAACAAACGCTTCCCTCTTTAGCAGTTTCCCTAAAAGCTCACTCACCCACTTTTATGGCACAATGTGGGATTAGCTGATTGCCAATAGATGAGGTAGTGGTTCTGTGGTCTAAACCACTAAGCCACTTGGGCTTGCCGATCAGATGGTCGGTGGTTTGAAAAGGAGAACTATGTTTATGGAACTCCCATATCAACCTTTCTGAAAGTTAAGATCATTATTATCTCCTGCAGGTCCCCCTAGCTCTGCAATGCAAAATTAGGCAGGTAGGGAGAAGCCATTCTTGGCTGTAGCACCCTGTCTGTGGAACTTCCTATGTAAACATACTCCACTTATTTGAGTATATTTTAGGTGTCAGAACTCAGTGGAGTTTACTTCTAAGTAAATATGTATTGGATCACAATGTTGGGCATTTTAGATCTTACTGCTTATCCTAGAAAGTTGGTTAAGTTTAGGATTAAATGAGAGAAGTGCCTAAAATGTTCAAGTTTGACCTTTTGTTGCACCCCAGGGGGCTGTGCTCCTTCCTAAACGAGCAATCGTTCACGGTTGACCTTTGTGACCTTTGTTTCACCCCTGCCAAAATCCTGATGCAGTTTAGGCCACTGCAGCTATAGGCAAAGATCTATAAATGCTTAGCCAAGTGCTGTGTTAACAGTCTTCAGCTGGACTTAGCTGATAAAGTTCAATGAAGTACAAACTGTGCGTCTGCCTGGAAGGTAGAAAGGGAGGCTTGTTGATTTCAGACTCAACAAATGCTGCTGTTTCTAAGAGAAGCTACATGGCAATGTTAATAGCTATTAGGGCAATTTCAGAAGTGAGTATGGACCTTTATTGTTCATTTAAATTGATTGCCATATCATGTCCTGTATATTGCTTTGATAAATCAGATTGTTTAAAATACAGCTGATGTGGTTTGATCCAAGGGAATTTTGAACACCCTATGGTACACATCCTGTACCCCACATCTTTATATTTTGGCCAAGCAATGTTGCTCCTGCTCTGTATTCCATAGGTGGTGGCAGCTAGCAATTCATTTCACTATTCTATTGTGAGTTACTCCTAGGGACACGGGTGATGCCTCTGTGGCTTGCTGATCAGAAGGTTGGCGGTTCGAATCCCTGTGACGGGGTGAGCTCCCAGTGCTCTGTCCCTGCTCCTGCCAACCTAACAGTTTGAAAGCACACGAGTGCAAGTAGATAAATAGGTACCGCTGCAGTGGGAAGGTAAACAGCATTTCTGTGCGCTCTGGTTTCCATCACGGTGTTCCGTTGTGCCAGAAGCAGTTTAGTCATTTTGGCCACATGACTTGGAAAGCTATTTGTGGACAAACACCGGCTCCCTTGGCCTGAAAGTGAGATGAGTGCCACAACCCCAGAGTCACCTTTGATTGGACTTAAGTCTAAGAGTCTTTTACCTTTTTATCTTACATATGGAGACTGAGTGATGGTTTAATAATAAAATGCTTCCTATTATTTGAGTTAATAACTCTGAGATCTTTCTTGACCCATATCCTTTGCTGCTTTTATTATAAACATTTTCACGTGCCACCTCCCCATCAAAACATCCTGGCAAATTTCCACCTCTACAGTCACCTCATTAAAGCTAGCAAATTTACAAGCCCGTGGCCACATGACTCAGAAAGCTGTCTGCGGACAAACGCTGGCTCCCTCAACCTGAAAAAGAGATACGTGCTGCCAGCGGTGTAGCTAGCAACTCAGGTGCCCAGTATGGTGCTCATGTCCTGCAGCCGGCGGCAGGGCAAGCCACCCATGAGGGCAGGGGGCGCTGCGTGGAGCCTCTCTGCCACCTCCCTCTCAGCTGTAGGGTGGCTGAGGGAGAGGCGGTGGGCAGACAGCAGCCCCACACTGCCATTTCAGGCAGCACGAAGCCTGCAGGCACCCAAGCCACCATGCCACTTCCAGGAGTGGCTCGCGCATGTTGCAGGCCCCGCGGTAAGTGCCAGCCCCTGCGGTGTGGTGCCCAGTGCCAGCTGCGTGTCGTTACATTTGAGGACTGAACTAAAAAGTTTCGTGAGCCCATTTTTAAAATACCACCTCCCCCTCATATTTTGTCATTTTGTCACACCTTTCTAGGGATGACACCTGGGTCAGACCACACACCCCACACTCCCCTTCCTCTGCCACTGAGTGTCGCAACCCCATAGTTGTGGTTCGAGGACCCGACCCCCGCGAAGTGAAATGAAGACACAAGGACACGTGATATAAGGTTGATGGGCTAGAAAAGGCCACAACTTTATTGATTACAGCAATGAAAAGGTATTGGCTTAGGCATTGGATTGAAACAAGTGGGTTTATTCACCAGTAGGTGGAGCCTGTTGATGCTAATCCAACTATAGGCTCACCCCTGCTGTCACCGAGGGTCGTGCCATGGCCTCCCGCCAAGCAGGCATCGGACGGAATACACGACCCCCAGATTCCTTTAACGGAATACCCCTAAAAATTGAAGGCATAGGCGATGGCCACACCTAGCACTTCGACACACCACAACACATTATTCCAATGCCTAACCGCCGCGGTGCTCGGGCGCCCGACCACAACCACTCCCCTCTCTTTCAGGGAGGAGAGTCTTTGCCTGTGACTGGACCTAACCGTCCAGAGGTCCTTTACCTTTTACCTTCCTCCTAGTGACCAAAGTGGGGCAGTAAAATGTGCAGGTAAATTGGTCTTCCTCTGTTAAGGAGGAGGAAGAAGAAGAGTTTGGATTTGATATCCCGTTTTATCACGACCCAAAGGAGTCTCCGGCTAACATCCTCCTTTCCCTTCCTCCCCCACAACAAACACTCTGTGAGGTGAGTGAGGCTGAGAGACTTCAGAGAAGTGTGACTGGCCCAAGGTCACCCAGCAGCTGCATGTGGAGGAGTGGGGAAGCGAACCCGGTTCACCAGATTACGAGTCTACCGCTCTTAACCACTACACCACACTGGCTCTCCTGCATACATCTCACCACTGTTTTAGTCATTCTGTACTATACTATTTAGATTGTACATTAACTTGATGTCTTTTTTATTATTAAAAAAATAAATAAAGGACAGTATACAAATCCTATAACTAACTAAGTGGTGGCACTGTAGATCTGGTTCTGTGTGCCGGATCTTGGCTATATGGAAAAATGAGAAAGGTGTCATGAAGATCAGGAAGCATCAGAATGTTATTATTCCTGCATTGCAGGGCGTTGGATTTGATGACCCTCGGGGTCCCTTCCAACACTACAATTCTATGATTCTATGATTAGCTTTATGCCCAGAAGACCAGTGGGCTTTGGGGATGGTTTGCAGAGAATCATGTGCTCAAAGCATTATATTGTATTGTATAAAATATGCGTGTGGCATTAATTTCCAAACTGGGAAAGGAAACCCATTCAGAGCTTTATAGCTGGGATGTTTGAGCACTGCCTTAGCACAAGACAAAGGCAAGGAATAGTGAATGCAAAGCTCATGTCCGTATGTGGTATGAAATCCATCTCATAATATAAAGATAGTATGAAAAAAAATGCTTACATAAGTAATTTTATTCTGCTTTCATGCTGTGGCTGGAAGTCAACAGTAATATAATACACGTATTCAAAGTAATTTTAAGTGCTTTCTGTCATGCACGGCAAATTAAAATGTTCCATTAACTAAACAAATCCTTGATGCCATAAATCAAGCTGCACTAAGTAAATCACCGTTACTGAAAACAAAATTGTAATTCCATCACTGTGATTAAGCAGAGGCTAGAAATAGCAAGATATATCATATTTAATGGAAAGAGTGTGATCATTAAATACCTAAGACTTGTTAATTTTTTAAAGGCATCATCATACTTCTTGCCTTGCATTTATATTTAAAAGTTTCTCAGCAGGCTGCTCTATTGCAGTTCATGTTACTGAGCACAGTTAAAATCCAGCAAGGCCCCTGAGAAGAGATTTGTACATTTCTATGTGGAGACAAAATCTTTTTTGTACTGCTGCTTTTATGGTTATTCATCATCTGTCTCACATTCCTCCTATTTTAATATTTCTCTTGCATGGAACATATTAGAACTAAAACCAGAACTGGAAGAGGGTAGCTTCCATTCTTTCTCCTTCCACCCATTGTTCCGGTTCCATCTGCCTGGACAATACTTTCTGCATTATTTTCTGCACCTCCTTTCTTTCCTGCATTTCATCAATAGATACCAAAAGTGCAAGTGTCATCCCACATGAATATTAATTCATCTTAAAAGCAGAGTGAATATCTGCTTTTATTAAGAAATAATTGAAATAACACATCTTTTCGCTTCTGGTAGAAGATTGCACATTGTGCAAAGCATTCTCAGTTTATCGCTTAGTTGATTTGTGTATTCCTACATCATTTTTTTTTTAAAAATTGAATATGCCACTGCTGCTCTTCATCAGGCTAGATGAAGAGATCTGCAAGCCAGCACACCATTTTGTGATATTTTGGTTGGCCTAATAAAGGCATTACCCTAATCTGGATTTTGCAAACATTCTTCAAGGCTCCTGAGTCCTGTGATTCAGGAGGCCCATGCCTCATTCCTAGGTTTTGGAAAAAGAAAGTTAGTCTGTGTGTGGGAGATGAATCACTTAACCCCTTCACTATTTTATATTTGTCCTTGTGAATATGAGACTCAGGTTGTGGGTTTGAGCCCCACATTGGACAAAAGATTCCTGCATTGCAGGTATTGGAGCAGATGATCCTTGTGGTCCCTTCCAACTCTACAATTCTATGATTCTATAAGAATTTTGTTGTTGTTTAGTCGTTTAGTCGTGTCCGACTCTTCGTGACCCCATGGACCAGAGCACGCCAGGCACTGCTGTCTTCCACTGCCTCCCGCAGTTTGGTCAAACTCATGCTGGTAGCTTCAAGAACACTATCCAACCATCTCGTCCTCTGTCGTCCCCTTCTCCTTCTGCCCTCCATCTTTCCTAACATCAGGGTCTTTTCCAGGGAGTCTTCTCTTCTCATGAGGTGGCCAAAGTATTGGAGCCTCAGCTTCAGGATCTGTCCTTCCAGTGAGCACTCAGTGCTGATTTCCTTAAGAATGGATAGGTTTGATTTTCTTGCAGTCCATGGGACTCTCAAGAGTCTCCTCCAGCACCATAATTCAAAAGCATCAATTCTTCAGTGATCAGCCTTCTTTATGGTCCAGTTCTCACTTCCATACATCACTACTGGGAAATATAAGAATTTACTCAGCATTTATTTTTTTAGGTGATTAGTGCTTACAGGAACACCCTTCCCCCTAAGTGACTGGAAAGCAAAGTGAGCCAAAGAGAGTTTGTTCTGTAGTAATCACATAGTCAACAAAAGAGTGGCAAAAGCTGTACTGGGGAAAGATTGAGGCCACAAGGAGAAGGGGACGACAGAGGACGAGATGGTTGGACAGTGTTCTCGAAGCTACGAACATGAGTTTGACCAAACTGCGGGAGGCAGTGGAAGACAGGAGTGCCTGGCGTGCTCTGGTCCATGGGGTCACGAAGAGTCGGACATAACTAAAGGACTAAACAACAACAACAACAACAACAACAATCACATCTAATTCTTCTTTTCAGTCAGCTGGAGCAGATTGTTCCCCACCACCCGCAACCTTAATGCTACAACCCAGGGTTGAAATGAAGATATTTTTTTTTGGGGGGGGGGGCGATATTCAGTGCAGACCAAAGGAAGTACTCCACACAGGAAAATTTCATTTGCTACACACAACATATAGCAGCATTGGCCACCACTAAGTTCATCCCTCATACCCTCCAACATTTATCCAATGAAAATAGGAACGTCCCATTCCAGAATGATTTTACTATATATACCCCACACACCTTACTGGGCTGCCCCAGCCACTCTGGGCAGCTTCCAACACAAATAAAAACATAATAAAACATTAAACCTTTTAAAAAACCCTTCGCTATATAGGATTGCCTTCAGACGGCTTGGGGGTTGGACAACTCCATATCTTCCAGCATTTCTCCAATGAAAATAGGGACATCCTAAGGAAAAGTGGGATATTCCAGGATCAAATCAGAAAGTGGGATGGCTTCTCTAAATCAGGGACACCCCTGGGAAATAGGGACACTTGGAGGGGCCCAGGGCCAAAAGGTTGTCCATCCCTGTTTTAAGGATAAGGTGCCTTATATCATTTGACTACTTAGAAGTACCTCAGGAAAAGAGATCCATTACTTTCACTTCATATCATACCACACAGCTGCACTTCCTACAATGAGGCAATAAACAATTAAAAGTGCTTAGGAATGCTTCCTCTTCACACTGAAAACGTTCATGAGAGCATTCAAGTCCTCTGATACAATTTGCCTTCTTATTGCATTTCCACCGGATGAGCCAATGAATCAAGTATTAGCTTCTCTAGCACTAGTAATCACTGGAGGGCTCATCTTGGCAAATTGCTTAGTCCACCCTGATCATTCTATTGCAGTTTAAAGAATATGTGCAGTAAAGCTTAAGACATTTGTGGTAATAATAATTATATATGTAGAGAGAGAAAGTAGAATTTATGTTATGCAAATTACAGCCTAAATGTTTACATCTTTTAGGAGAAAGCACTGCACCAACCAAGCTAATTTAAATAGGGCATCCCAGTCACATACAATATAGATATTCCCTTTAACACAATATTTAACACTTCTACAGTGTTTTCATCTTTACTGCCTCTACGATTTTCATGTCATGCTCACTTAATCTTCTAATGTAGACAAGTTTCCATTTTGCTTTTCCTCAATGCGCTGAGGTCAATCTAGTTCACAACACTCCAGCTATATTTCCTTTGCCTCCATACATCATAATTTAGCTTCTCTGGGGATGACTGTTTCAGAATCAGATTGTGCTTTTCATTATCTGGCCATTGTTGATAATGATGTATGAGATACAAAGAGTCCGGCTTAATTTTCATAAACGACGTAGAACTCAGTCAGGTAGAAATTGTAAAGCAGTTTCTGAGTTGGTTAAGTGAAAAAGGTGTACTTGGGTGTGTGAGCGTGAGAGAAAGACAAAGACAGAAAGAGAGGTTGTTTTAACATACTTCTAAATACAATATAATGTGGGTTTTTCGTTTTGTTTTGGTTTTTGGCTGTCTAGGCTTCACTGCATCTTAACATCAAGAGAGATTGCCTACCTGCCCTGATAACATACCTTTTTTCAATATGTATGGTGAGCTTAGCCATCTGGAAAGGGTCTCTGAAGGAAATATTGCACACCCTGGGCCTTTAAAGACACTGATAAATTACTGTGCATAGTTCCACAGGATTCCAAATGCATGGATACAAATAACAGATGTAAGTTCTGGTGGTAACGGCATTGATGCACTGATCTGGTTTAGCTTCCAGGCTGAATACCCTGGAAGAAACTTGTACCAGTCACAGGGCACAGCTGTGGTGGCACTAAAGGAGCAAGCCAAAAGCAAATCAAAAGCATGAGGATGTGATCTACTTCTCATTACTGACAATTGCTCAGGCTTTCTGTCTCTCCGTGTCTGGGCTGAAAGTACACCTGCTTTCTAGTTCAGCAGAAGGAGGGCTATGAGATCTGAACTGGTGGGAAGCAGCGGCGGAGCAGGCTGATCAGGCGCCTGGGGCGGCGCGCATGCCCTGAGCTGGGGCAGGACACTCTGTGGGGCCTCCGAGGAGTTTGCCTGCCTCCTCCCCCTACAGCTGAGGGGAAGGTGGCGGGCAAACTATTTGGGGCAGCATGGAGCCTGTCGATGCCCAAGCCACCACATCACTCCCAAAAGAGATGGGTGGCTCAGGCGCGCTGCAGGCCCTGCAGTGAGTGCCTCCCAGCATTTTATCACCTCCCTCAGTGGTGACACCCGGGGCAGACAACCCCCCCACCGCCCCCCTTCCTCCGTCTCTGGCAGTAAGTTCCATAAAATTAGTCCTACAATACTTAGCAGATGCTCCTGGTGGATACAAGTCATGCATCTGAGCCATGGGGAACTACTAACAGTGACTCCCCTGAAGACCTCAGTGATCAGGCAGGAATATAAGGGATCAGATGGTCTGTGAGTTATACTAGGCCCAAATTGTTAAGGGCCTTGTAAATTAATACTAGAAACCTGAACCTACATTAGCCCACTATGAGCAGCCATTGCAGATTTTTGAGCCCTGGAGTTAGTCAGTCCTTCGTGCAATGTGCTTCATTGCCTGTTACTAAGAAACACACGGGTGGCGCTGTGGTCTAAACTGTGGCATCTGAATATAGACTGCATTTTTAATCAAGGCATATATTGGCTTATATCTTGATCAGGTTCCTAAATTAAATGGGCTTAGATTTTCAAAAGTTTCATGCCAGGCACAAGACCAGCTGCTTAGAGAACCTTGACAAGGTTCCTAGACAAGGGGCCCCTTGATTTATAGCAGAAAACAATTCTCAAAGTCGTAAAAAGAAACCGTTAAACTTGAGCCACAGGACAAAAGGCCAAGAGCACGGAGAAGGGGGGAAGTGTAAACTGAAGAGGCTTTTTTCTTCTTAAAAGGCTACCTATGTTATGTACTAAATATATTTGCTTAAATGTAATTATACAAAGGATCTAGAAAGAAAGAAATGTTAAATTCTTATTTCATAGAGTCATATTGCTGTAGGAGACCAGGGGGGCAGATGAGCCTAGCCCCCCTGCCAGAAATGAGACGCCATCCGAGCTATCCTGATATATTAGTTGTCAGACATTTGTTTAGAAACCTTCAAATGAAGGAGATCTTTCAATGTTGATGTGAAACTCAAGATCCTTGACATATGTTTAAGATAAAAATTTAAGATTAACCATTTGTTTTAGAAGGCAATAGGGCAAGGAAGGCAAGAGGTGAGCTGGTAATTAAGATTCCTTGTTGAGACACATGTAAGATATATTACTACTTATTTGTCATTTATAGATGTAACAATATATAGCTCTTTGTGTTCCATATAAGGACAGGAGGATATGAGTGTATCTTAAAATTGGTTATAGCAATCAGCCAATAGGAAATTCAAGCAGGCTGATTGAACAGAGGCAGCCACAGGAGGAGCAAAGGGGGGTGGATTAAGGAAATATAAGGGCTGGCCATAATGGCAGGAGGCAGGCCAGAGCTTGGTAATCATATACCACTGTGCCTCTCATTTATTTGTCTGACAAATAAATTATTATTTTAATTTCTCTGTTGCTGCGTTGAATATTTCATTCCAGCTAAGCGTTAACCACAAGCAGGGTGCTACAAAACCACAGAGCCTAGGGCTTGCCGATCAGAAGTTTGGCGGTTCAAATCCCCGCAACGAGGTTAGTTCCCGTTGCTCCGTCCCTTCTCCTGCCAACCTAGCAGTTTGAAAGCACATCAGAGTCCAAGTAGATAAATAGGTACTGCTCCGGCGGGAAGAAAAATGGCATTTCCATGCACTGTTCTGGTTTCGCCAGAAGCGGCTTAGCTATGCTGGCCACATGACCCAAAAACTGTCTGTGGACAAACACCGGCTCCCTCGGCCAATAAAGCGAGATGAGCGCCGCAACCCTAGAGTCGTCTGCAACTGGATTTAATGGTCAGGGGTCCCTTTACCTTTAAGAAAGCAAAATTCAGATCTTTGCAACCTTGTGCCACCACTTTGATTCTGCTCACAACAAATGAGCTTTTCATTCCTATTTGTGTGTTCTTGAACACCCTAGCTACAGGAACCTCCCTACTTCTTTCGCCAGTCTACTCCAGATAGATGTAAACTAAATATTTGGTTCCTTCTGTGATTCATGAATGGTTCAACACTTTTGAGTGTTTTGTTCAAATAAGTTTTTTTAAAAATAAAAATGCATTTTATAATGCATTTCCCTGATTGCTTTTTCAACTCCAAGCTCTTCCTCTCACAATTTCTGACTTGCAAGGCATTTGATGGTTCACATCCACCAGGGAGAGGTGGCCAGCCTTTCCCATTCTGGATGTCTTTCTTATTAATGGGCAGGACTCCAGTTGCCCCCCCCCCCCTTTAAAAAAAAAGAAACAGAGGATAAGAAAGCTAATTTAATTATTGAGTAAATTATTAGGCCATGTTCACACCACACATTTGAAGCACCATGATACCACTTTAAACAGCCAAAGAATTCTGGGAGTGTAGGTTGTTAACAGTCCTGAGAGTTGTTAGGAGACTCCAGTCCCCCTGTTCTGGTGATTTAAATATATGGTGTGAATGTGACCTTAGTTTCTGCCACTTTTGTTCTCTGACTTACAATCACGCCTGCCACCAGATTTTGTTTCTCAACACATTGCATACTCTCTAACATTTCTCAGATGAAAGTTGGGATGTTCATAATAATAATAATAATAATAATAATAATAATAATAATAATAATAATAATAGTTATTTATACCCCCACCCACTCTGGGCAGCTTCCAGCATATCTAAAAACACAATAAAACATTAAACATTTTTTTAAAAAAACTTCCCTATACAGGGCTGCCTTCAGATGTATTCTAAAGATTGTATAATTACTTACCTCCTTGGCTCGGGGGTCACATAACTCTATACCCTCCATACATTTTTTTCTGATGAAAATAGGGACGTCCTAGAGAAAAGCAGGACATTCTGGGATCACATCAGAATCTGTAAATCCGCGAATGTTCCTGGAAAACAAGGACACTTGTAGGGTCTGGCATTGGCCCTCCATTCTGCTTTGTCAACGGGATTTTACTAGCAGAAATCTGTACCTAATGTGAGTATGAAACCTACCACTGTGTGATAGAGATCTTTAATAAATTCTCTTGGTTTAGTTTTTGAATTCCAAGTGACCTGATTTCCTAAGTATAAATCAGTTAAGAAAGAAAAAAAATTGACTGTATTCTAAAGTGCTTCCAGATTTGAATATCCCATGCCTACCTGCTGACCTAAAAGCACAGCTATGTTAAATGCTACTTGCAAATGGATATTTTCATTTCCCATGAGAAAACAGAACAACAACAACAAAAAGTCTGTAAAAGAAATGCAGGCAGCTCAAAGGATAACCAAAAGAAAAGTGTGAAGGCTTGTTGGAACTGTGGTAAATAATTATGATGTTTTTGTTACTTTTTGAATTTTAACAAGGAATGCCTCAGAGTTTAATGCTAGGAGGTTGGTAGCATGTATATTTCACTCAAGGTTTCCATGGTATTTATTTATTCACAGACAGTATTCCAAGTCATACAGAGCGATACATTGAGTACAGGCTCAAAACATGCACGTGCCCAAAGTTCCATATGCTCTGTTCCCCATTCTAATTTCTTGTTTATCATCATTATTTTATTTTATTTTTATTTCACCAAGCTAATGTTTTTCTTCTAGGTAGTGACTTCAAAGTAAGCAAAGCATCAAAGGTCTGTATTTTCATTTTAACAGCTTCTTTATTTCCCAAAAATATATTTCATTAACTTTCCAAAACATTAACACAAAAAATATTTATGTAGGGAAATAGCTGTCATAATTTTATCTCAATGCATTATTCAATGCATTATGGCAATGAAAGTCCTTTTCTAGTTAGCTTCAAATTAGGATGCAACATTTGTGCCAGTATGCAAATGGATGGAGTCCTTCTGTTCATGGAAGACAAAGACTCTGATCTAGGTGAGATCTCTGGAAGCAATAGGAAAGTGATCTTCACTGATTCCTTCTCCCTGCATCCTCCTGCACCAGCTCCCACACTGTTCGGAAGAGTCCTCAGTTCTCCAAGACAAACTTCTGGGGAGTGGGGTGGGGGGGGGAGAGAGATTGGCAAAAACAGCCTCCCACTTCCAAAAGCCCTTCCATTCATAGAATGGACCAGCTGGGTTCAGTTCAAGGGAATTTATTCTAACATCCATTGCTTTACATTTTTATGTTCACCTACCCAACATTTCCCCCCTTTATTGATAAAATTGTTTTGTTTCTATTTCTATTGTAGCTAGCAATGTTCATCCTTAAAGCCAAGTATGATGATGATGATGATGATGTTGCTCTCTACCCATGTCTATTTAATTTATTTTCTTACATATGGACAGCCTTCCTTCTGCCACGGAACTCAAAGTGGCATACATGACGTTCCCCACCCACCCAGGAACTAAGCTAGGGTTTCCCAACCTGTTAGGGCTCAGGAGCATGCTTCAAAATTGAATAAACTGTTTTGGGCACCATAAAACACACATTTCATTGGACTAAAATTTGCAAGCTTCAGAATCTTCCTCCAAACAGACAAGAAACAAAACAAACATAAACAGACACACACCCCTGACAATCCCCCAGAACATTTTTTATTTAAATAAAATACTTTGGAGGGCAGGCCTTAGAGGTCACCAAGAGGGTTTTTTTTGGGGGGAGAGGGTACTATGGTGCCCATAGATGCCATGTTTGGGACCCTGCATTAGCTAGATATCTGTCAGTTTAGCCTCAGCAAAGTGGTGGCCTCATGTGCCTTCATACCTTCGGAGAGGCAATTTGTTCTAGGTGTTTCGCTTTGCAATGCAATTTTCTCTTTTTCCAGGCCATTATTTAAATAATAATAATAATAACAATAATAATATATTTATACCCCACCCATCTAGCTGGGTTTCCACAGCCACCCTGGGTAGCTCCCAATAGAATACTAAAAACACAATAAAAGATCAAACATTAAAAACTTCCCTAAACAAGGCTGCTTTCAGATGTCTTCTAAAATTCAGATAGTTGCTGATTTCCTTGACAACTGATGGGAGGGCGTTCCACAGGGCGGGTGCCACTACCAAGAAGGCCCTCTGCCTGGTTCCCTGCAACCTCACTTCTTGCAGTGAGGGAACTGCCAGAAGGCCCTTGGAGCTCGACCTCAGTATCCGGGCTGAATGATGGGGGTGGATATGCTCCTTCAGGTATACTGGGCCAAGGCAATGCTTGTCAGTGATCTTTTTAACCTCCTCAATAGTTTATTCTCCTTAGAAACTTGATAAGGGCAAACAGTGAAAGACAGTTGCTCCAGCAGGATTCCTTGGGAGGCATTAATTGCCTTCACTGCCTGCTCCCACTTCACATCCTACAATCTTGAGTTGTTATCCTTTTCCACATAGCCAATTACCATGCAAGAAACAAACTGAAGAAGGCAATAAACTCTTGCAAACACTGAGGTGGAAGGAATTACACTGCATCTTTGATAGGCCACACTTTGAAACTTGGAATGGATAAAATCATGTTTCAATAGTTAATAGAAAAATAATTGCTAAAGCTGTTGGAGCAGCAAAACAAAACGCTTATCTCTATCCACCACCTCCAACTATTAAAATGTCTGGAAGCAATGGCATATGAAAATAAAGTGAGTAGCTATTTGATCACATCTTCCAAGCAGCTTAAGGGGAATATAAAATACCATAACCCCCTGCTTTCCTTAGCTTCAGCCCCAATAAGTTCACATATTTTCTGATTTGTGAACGGTGTGAGACTTACCTTGACTCATGCAGTCAAAAACTTTGACCTTCAAAACATGGTGTGTCAGTTTGAAGCAGCAATTCTCAAACTAGTTCTCTTGAGCTCTAAAACAGTCGCTTTAGCAGCATAGTGCTATTTTTCTAGAGAAAGAGGTGCTGGGACTTGCCCTGAATGCTTCCCTTCTTCTCTTATAATGGCAATGGTGCCCACCTGAGAGGTGCTGGAACTGAGTTCTGGCTTTAAAAATGCCCTGCAGAAGGGCCCCAGATTCATAGTTAACAGGAATGAAAGCTGATCCACAGTTTGATTATATAGTGATACCTCAGATGAAGTACTTAATTCGTTCCGGAGGTCCGTACTTAACCTGAAAATGTTCTTAACCTGAAGCACCACTTTAGTTAATGGGGCCTCCAGCTGCTGCCGTGCCGCCGGACCCCAATTTCTGTTCTCATCCTGAAGCAAAGTTCTTAACCTGAAGCACTATTTCTGGGTTAGCAGAGTCTGTAACCTGAAGCGTATGAAACCTGAGGTACCACTGTAGAAGACATCCTGTCGGTATTTCTAATGGATCAAAGTTTCAACTTACATGGTAGAAAGTATTTTCTCTCTTTGGGACTCGTTGAAACTACACACCCAAAGTCCTGGACCTTGGAGGAATATGAGCTGGGAGGGCCTTTCTCAACCAAAAGGTGGCCAGTTTGGAGAACTGAGGATTGTTGTTGTTGTTTAGTCACTTAGTCGTGTCCGACTCTTTGTGACCCCATGGACCAGAGCACGCCAGGCACATCTGTCTTCCACTGCCTCCAGCAGTTTGGTCAAACTCATGTTAGTAGCTTCGACTACTCTACTCTCAGGCAGGGTGAGGCTCACTCAGAATACAGAGGTTAGGAGAAGGTAGCAAGGCTTAGTCTGTCCACACAGGAACAGGTTCCTGTTCAAGTTCTTGCTGCAGAGTTGTAAAAATGAAATACAATTGAATAGAGCAGGACCGTCTTTACCCAGGGGTGCATGTAGTGCGGAGCACCCGGACGCCGAATTCTGGGGGTGCCAAATGTATTCTGGGGGGCACAAAGTGTATACTTACTGTATACCAATCCCTCTTGATTGGCGGCAGTGAAAAGCAATGGAGTGAAATTCCCCACCCCCCTCCATCGTTTTGTGACTCCATAGTGTGAAATATTCCCGACAAGTAAAAAACCAAAAGCAGTTATTTCCGCTGTGTCATTGTTACAGGTGAGCGATTTTCCTCCCCACGAAAAGGTCAACAACTTTGATTTTGCCCCCATAAAAAACTTGGGGTGGCTAAACTAAATTTGGGGGTGCTGGGCGGATCTTTGCACCCTGGCGGCACATATGCTAAAGACAGCCCTGGAATGTAGTTGTGACTCATTGATCAGTCAACACCTGCGTCTCATTCCTTTACTTTGGGCTATGGGTTCAAAGAACATTCTAGATAAGTTGATGGCTTCAGGTACTTCTGAAGAGGGACATGTTGGGTTTCACACATGGTTGCTATAATAAATGAATGACAACTGGAGTCTTTCATACGAATAAGAAGAGCTATATTTTTTTCTTCTCCGCTATACAGTAGTACGTGCCAGAGCCTTGTGTAAAGGCTGATTTATTCTGGAAGACTTGCAATGTGTGGCACAGAGGCAATGGGCATCTCAACCTGGCATTCGAAACAGACCTAATTAAAATGGAAACATGCTTCCCAGCAGAGCATAGTAAAAGGGCATAAATTTCAGAGAGCTCCATCTAATTCAAGCAACTCAAAAGAAACCATTTGAATATTGTATCTCTTAGCTGAACAGGATTTTAATTTCAGGAAAATTTCCCAGAGTGATTGAGTAGCAATTAGGTTCAGTGAGATCTATTAACATTTAGAGTCATAGTCCCCCTCCCCCACAAAAAGTATATATAAGGCTTAATTAATTGCACGAACAACTGATGGTTCTGTCAAATTGGGAAGTGAGTTCATTGATCTTAAAATTAGGCTTAGCACAAGTGAAGGACTGATAAAATAATTTGCAGGCTGTGACAAGAAGGCTGGGAAGGATGAGAAGTGTCGTAAAAGGAGGGCAGATGCTCCATATGCAAATGAGGCTGCATGGCTGCAGTTTCAAAGGATAGTTTTTGTCCTCACATATCATTTACATACTTGTAATCCCAACAGTTGGGTTTCCACAAGATTCCTATCATCGAATGTCACAGGTCAATTTTCAGCTTAGCCTTCGTCCCTCTGTAATATTAAGTGGCTTTCCTGAACCAGCAGAGAGTGCTCATTGTTGCTTATGTTCACTCACTTGAACGTAAGTGAACTACCCAGACTGTACAGAAATTTATTCATGTATGCAGCTACAGTGGCAAGAATGTTACTTGCCCAAAAATGGAAAGAAGAAGTCACAGCGAAAGAAGAATGGATAAAAAAACTTACGGAACATGCAGAAATGGAAAAACTTACCAGAAAAATAACAAATCAATATAACATTTTTTAATAAAAGAATGGAAATGTTTTATTGAATATTAACAAATAAACTGTAAACAGATAAGAACATTGGCGGGATTATTGTAATAACCTGCAGTTTTATAAGAGTATGTATTTAAAGTAGATGAATAAATGAGTAAATTAAGTTAATTTGGAATATGCAGAAAATATAAAAAACAAATTTAAGGAACTGCAGAAAGAGGGGGAAGGAAGTCAAGTTTTGAAATGTTAAATGAAGAAGAAGTGGAGGAGGAGGAAGAGGAGAAGAAGAAGAAGAATTTAGGCATTTTTCTAGGAGCTATTCTTATATAGTGGTATCTCAGTTTTAGAACATCTCCATTGATGAACATTTTGTAAACCCGGAAGTAAATGCTTCGGTTTTCAAACACGTCTCAGAAGTCGAACATGCCACACAGCTTCTGCTAAGTGTGAGGTCCTGAGACCAAGCTGTCGGCTATTGAGTTTTCAGTTTTCAAATGTTTCAGAACTCAAATGGTCTTCCGGAATGGGTCACATTCAAAAACCGTGGTACCACTGTATATGTAATTGTTTTAATGTTTTGTTTTTGTAATAATAATAATAATAATAATAATCTGCAATTGTTTTTAATATGTTTTATTGTATTGAATTAGGAGGGGTAGGTAATGGCCACTATCTCCCCTCACCTTCAGCCAAATACTCCAGTGCCTAACCGCCCTACCTTACAAAGTTGTGACCATTTGCTACAAGGTAGGCGGAAAACCAAATGGCCAGTGCCAATTGGCCAAGTGGAAAAAATTCCTACCAGGCCCCTTCAACAGGTGACTAACCGAGGTCCATAGCAAGGTCAAGAGATAAAGAGCCCAACCTAAGGGAGGGAGGGTGGGAGAACTGACCAAGCAGGGAGGAAAAGGGACGCGTCCTTGGCCGCGGGAAGTTTAAATAGCCCATGGCACACCCCCGGACCGTCCAAATTGGATAGCCTAGGGATAACGTGGCTGAGGACTCTCCAATGGCACAGGGACTATCCCACCCCGTGCGTGTGGGGAGGGCTTGTTCCTAGCCCGTAACATACATAATTTCCCTGGGAACGGGAAATGGCTTTGATAAATTATAGGTTGTGGCCAATGTTAGACCTATCCAGAGTAAAAAGGTAAAGGGACCCCTGACCATTAGGTCCAGTCGTGACCGACTCTGGGGTTGAGGTGCTCATCTCGCTTTACTGGCCAAGGGAGCCGGCGTACAGCTTCCAGGTCATGTGGCCAGCATGACTAAGCCTTCTGGCGAACCAGAGCAGCGCACGGAAACACCGTTTACCTTTCCGCCGGAGCGGTACCTATTTATCTACTTGCACTTTGATGTGCTTTTTAACTGCTAGGTTGGCAGGAGCCGGGACCGAGCAACGGGAGCTCACCCTGTTGCGGGGATTCGAACCGCTATCCTTCTGATCGGCAAGTCCTAGGCTCTGTGGTTTAACCCACTGTGCCACCCGCGTCCCCCCTATCCAGAGTAGACCAACTCAAAATTATGTTATTCTTTAATTTCAAAAGGTCTAATTTTAGCGGAACAAGCATTCAATACAGCCCAATGACTGGCCCTAGGACACCCATTGAGCTTCATGGCTGACTGGGGATTTGAATCTGAGCCCTAATCTAACAAACCAAACCACAATGGATATCTTATTGGCTGGGCACATGGAGGACAGCTGTACATATGTGTTTACTAGCTCAGTGTTTCTCAGTTCTGCTTAGAAGGGGCAGTTAAAATATATTGAAGCAGTCATTTTAAGCATTTCATAAAATAGATGATTGTAAGAAATAAATAAATGACACAGGGCTAAGCTTTTCACTATAATCTAAATTAAACACACACTCTTCTCTCACACACAGAAATCACCCCATTGCTTCAAACAAATGCACAACTTCTGTTTTCTTGTATTTACATTAGCAGAAAATTTCCTGGCTGGAAATCTGTTCCTTGTTGTCCCACAGTAGATGGGTGAGGAATATGAATGTGATATGAAGGTGCTAAGTGGATAAATTCAATAATTAAAGAACAACTCCCAGATATAGATCCCATCAATTAGGCACAAGGTATGTGTAGGTACTTCAAATCTGAAATCTCAGTATCCTAAGTTTTATTAATTACAGCTTTTAATTAAATGGCATCTACTTCCCGAAAATGGCTGAATATTTTTATTGCCATGCTTTCATGTCTACATCCCATAAATCTTTATACAAACTGTGCTTTGCTCTGTATTTCAATTAATGCTTGGCATTAAAGAAAGTTGCTTCCCATTTCTGCCCTTACCATCTCATTTTGATACAACTCGGTTTGATCCATTATGCATTCAGGTGGATACATTATGCTAAAATTATATGGATTCTCCTACTGGAGTCTCTTGAATTATGTGTTGCATGTTTATGATTTGTAATAAACCATTTATATTCTAACCATTCTTCCAGAAACTTTCTTGCTGCTGTAGCAAATACACACACACACACACACACACACACACACACACACACCTTTAAATACCATTGCTTGGGGAGGGGAAATCCCTTTAACAAACCAGTTTACTCTGAACAAGTATTTGCAAACCCAAACAGGAATCAGAAATGTAATTTACTCCTACCCATCTTTAGTCATTTTATTCTCATTTTAGTTACTTTATTACTTAAAATATATCTGTTGCATGATGACGTATTTGTTGGGGCCAGCGGTCACGTTGCTGAATTTGGAGCTTTGGAGTAATAAACACAAAGTATGCATGGAAGCAATCTTCATTTTTAAGTTATAGTACATAGTGCAGAGCTTTCTTGGTTTGTTTATGGCAAAACTGTGCAATTTGTGACACACTAAACTGACTACAGCCTATGAGCCATATATTGTGACCTGCTGGGTGCAATTTTAATAGCTCCAAGTTGGCATCAAAATAAGGACATTTACTGAAGCCTTTGAGGGCTGCTGTTCATGGCATTTGGACTGTGCTTAGAGTGCATTGTGGATACAAAGCTGAAATAGGGATATGGCGCTTCAAATACTCATTCAGCCCTGAAGCTCACTGAGAAGGAGGGGATTTGAGCCAGCCTCTCTAGCCCTGTTCAAACATGCAGGCATGTCCCACTGCCTTCATACATTGTGAAGGGCCATAGCTCAGTAGCGGAGTGTCTGCTTTGCATGCAGGAGGTCCCACATTTAATTCCCAGCATCTCCAGGTGGGACTGGGAGAGAATTCAGTCTGAAATCATGGAGAGCTTCCTCCAGGCAATCTGGCTAATGCTGAGATGCTGCCAGGGAATGATCTGAATCAGAGGATTGGGGAATGCATTCTCAGGCAAATCAGCTCCTCTTGGAAGAGGAGGGGGGGGAGATTTGTGCCACCCCCATTTCCAGCGGTTTCAGGAGCAGAGAGAGACACAGACACTGAACAGCTTAGACAGGAGTTACCTAGTTATGAGATAATGGAAAGTGAAACAGAAGGGAGGGAACAGCCAGCAGAGATGTTATTAAAGTGTTTGGGGGACCCTCTCTCTCCAAGAATTAGGAGGTCTGTCCGTATTAGTGAACAAAGAATGCAGAGAGGAGGGACTTCCTGTTGGCGCCACGGATGTTGCGGAAGACGGAAGAAATAATAATAATAATAATAATAATAATAATAATAATAGTAATTTATATTCACCCTCCCCAGCCAAAATCGAGCTCAGAGAGGCTAACATCAAGTGTATAACACATTAACCTAAAATCAGGCAATCAATTAAAATACACCCTAAAATCTGATCAGGATCAGAATAAAATCTAATCAGATGCCAATCAGATTAGGGTTGGGAACCTTAAATGCTCACCAGGCTCAACTGTTTGTGCTGAACCTACAGTATATGGGGCTGTGAGAAAAACTGGGAGGCCACTTTCATGCAAGTTCTTATGAAAAATGAGGGGGAGTCAGACTGACCAAAGGCCTGGCAGAACAGCTCTGTCTTGCAGGCCCTGCAGAAACATGTCAAATCCTGCAGGGCCCTGGTCTCTTGTGACAGAGCGTTCCACCAGGCCAAGGCCACGGCCATGACCAAAAAGGCCTTGGCTCTGGTCAAGGCCAGTATAATCTCCGTGAGGCTCAGGACCTCCAAAATGTTATTATTTGCAGACCGTAAGGTCCTCTGTGGGGCATACCAGGAGAGGCGGTCCTGCAGGTATGAGGGTCCTAGCCAACTGCTCTCCTTGTGGAGTGATGTGGAATTTTGCTTGCAACCGGATCACTGAATAAAAATAATTATAAAATATAAACTGCTCATTAATTCTTGTCTGTGAAGTTACTGAAGGGAGGGGATAACTCTCCACGCCTGACAGATACATGGTCAGGCTTGGTGTGAGTCAACTTCCAATGAGGACAACAGACTGTAGCAAGGAAGCTGCTCCAGTTGTGTAGGGTCACCCAAACCTGGAAAACCAGGGTTCTAAGATGTGAAGGAGCGTAGGCTCCCAGGTATAAACAGACACCCTTCCAACTCATGGGTGATGACCAGGAACATAACAAAGAGAGTAGGGCAGGTGCATTATCTCCATATCTCCCTCCACAAGATGAACAACACTGGAAAGGGCTTCTCATATAGGGCAGAATAACCTGACTCACAGATTTTATCGTGATGATAAAATCGGAGTGTGTAGAACCTAATATGCCACCTCAAACTCTTGGGAGGTAGGCTAGTATCTAGATCTAATAAATAGCAGCCACAATCTATATTTCTATTGATAGCTGGATAAATAAGAATGATGGTATTCTGAAATTCACCATGAGACAACCTGGGAAAAGGAGCTTTTCAATGGCACTCAGTTTATGGAAACTCCCCTCCCACCTGCCTCCACCCCAAAATAAAGCAAGCCGAAGATCTGTGTGGCTTTTCAGGCATCTGTGGCTACTTACTGCCGAATCTGGGTAGCAGTTATCTGACCTGCTGTGAATGGTGATGTATTTTATTGTATCTCGAGATTTGATTTTATTGGAATTATATTGAATTGTTACGAAGCGACCTAGGATTACTGGTGAAGGGAAGTATTAAAATATTTTTAAGGAACTTGGGTTTCTCAGACCTGGTTTATCAGGTGTAGTTCATGCCACTATGAATGCCATTAGCATTATTTGAATGGCATAGTCAGATGCTTCCATAGTTGCTCTGATCAGGACAGGAGCTTCAGCACAGCCCCTTACTGATGTGGGTGGTTTCAATCTCCTATCACATGCTTGGTGCAACAGTAATTGTTTCCCCTGTACCTCTCCAGCTATTCGCTACTCCTAAAAGGAATACTTTTGTAGGAAACAGACACTTGATATATACTGGAGTGCTGATGATCCCAGAAAATGCATATGTTACAATGCTTTGAACTTAAATCTAGGTTCACATATCCAGCACAGCAATGGACCCACAGCTGGGTGTCTCTGAAACATCTATCTTTGTCAAACTCTCTCTTTTTAATTGTTGAGAGGGGAATTATCTTGAAATATTTTTGCACAGCAGAAGTGCTATATAAAGGGCAAATGAGCAACATGAAAGGGGTTTCTAATTTTATACATCTTTTCTATAAATGTGTTACTTTGCAGTGAGGCTCTAGATTGCGTATGCTGGGCATAAACAAGTTTGCAATCACTATTCTAAGGAATTTTCAGTTTCAGCTGAAGCACTCTGCATATTGTTCCTAAGTGCATAGAATATAGGATCCAAAATCCACTTGGTAAGCTATGACTGTTAGAGTCCCATCTCACTGGGTAACCTCCATAATTGTTGTTGCTGGATGGAAGAGCAGGTTCTGAGATGCCTCCCTGTAGCTCTTATATATGGCACAGCCAAACACTATTGACCCCACAGAGTATGTGTCATGCCTTCAGAACAGGCTGCACTTGCAGTATGAATAGCAGCCATTCAGTGTATCTCAAGGAAAATGTGACAGTGAACTGTCTCTGTGTGCCTGGTAATGCACGAATTCTCACATTCGTTAGATCTGGTTTTCTAGTTGCTACTTCACAGCTGCTTATTTGCACATGAGTAAGTCTTCAAACCACAAAAAAACCAAACAAACAAAATGGAGCCTATAGATCAAAGTTATTAGCACACAAAACTACAGTGGATTTATTTGCATTTGCATTTCCTCTGCTGTAACAGTACCTAGCTAATGTTTTCAATTCAAGTTGCAATGAAGGACACGGCTGGCATATTGAGAGCAATTCTATTCCCCAAGGCGGGGTGTGTGTATGTGCGTGTGCGTGCTTTTGTATAGCTGGTAAGACCAGATGTGCTACAATAGCTGAATGTCTATTGCATTTTCTGGTATAATATAAATGAATTATACTTACGAACATAGGTATGCTTACTAGTAGCTTTGATATTTAGGTAGTTAGCAAGAGCATTTACAAGTGCAATGTAAGTATGCTTAGAATAATTGCTTCTTTCTCAATGAATTACTAGTATAGCCCAATTATATAGTAATTCTTCTAATATGGAAATATTAGATTAAAGGACCTCTGGATGTTTAAGTCCAGTCAAAAGCGACTATGGGGTTGCGGCGCTCATCTCACTTTTCAGGCTGAGGGAGCCAGCGTTTGTCCACAGACAGCTTTCTGGGTCATGTGGCTAGCATGACTAAAGCACTTCTGGTGCAACAGAACACCATAACAGAAGCCAAAGTGCACAGAAACACCATTTACCTTCCCACCACAGTGGTACCTATTTATCTACTTGCACTGGCAAGCTTTCGAACTGCTAGGTTGGTAGGAGCTGGGATAGAGCAAAGGGAGCTCACCCTATTGTGGGGATTCAAACTGTCAACCTTCCGATCAGCAAGCCCAAGAGGCTCAGTGGTTTAGACCACAGCACCACCCGCTCCAGCCAAAACTATGTTTTGTACCATTCGATATTGATACCAGCATATGTGGGATAGAGTCCCTTTTCAACATTTAATTGTCACTATTAAACACATTTTGCAGAGATCAATACAAAACATTCATGTGTTTCTTTTTTTGAACAACAACCAATAGGTACGGATAAATTCAGACTTTGAATAGAATCGAGCTAATGAGAATTAATTGTGCTAATAAGGATTTGTAACGGAATATGCTGAGTGAACCATTAGCTTTGTTTTGGTGTAACCCTGCTTATGTGACAATGCTATATAACATTTGGGGCTGATGCAATTTGTGGCTGAAGGCTATGATTAATTTTGTTGTCCTTTGCTTTTAGATTTCTTCACTAGTTCCAGGAACAAGAACCCTGGTGTCTCCTGGGAATCTGTGCTAGTATCCACATGGCTTTGTACAGCACAACTGCCAAGCCATTAAGCCACTTTCAATCCAAACTTCAAGTTCAGACAGGTGTTAGCACAGTGGGTTCTGGGAGAGTGCTAGGGAAAGTGCTGGCATCTGCAAAGAAAGATAGTTTGCATGTCACATTATGAGAGGCCTACCGCAGACTTGCATACAGCTGAGCCATGTTGCTGCCAGCCATTGATTTAGTGCCCAAATACACGAATTTTTACTAATTCAACACAGCAAGGTCATTTTAATTCACTTCATCTGGTCTTTCCATTATAGCAGCAAAGTGTTCCAAGGAAACCTTGAAGAATGTTAAGCATTGTTGTTACCTCTTGGCCTATCTGAAGCAAATTGGGAGCACAGATTTCCTAATACAGCAGCTGTTCCAGGCAAGCCCTTTTGCTTCTGGAGCCATTGACATCATTACAAATTTGATTAAATAAGGATTTCTCTCTAATGCACTAAGATGTGAAAATAGATTCATTCTCCTTGTGATGCCGGTACTCAGGGGGCTTTGCAGTCTAAGCTCATTTGCTTTGCCATTTTTGTAGAAACATTTCCTTAGGCATATTTATGGATCAGTGTGATGTTCACAAGCAGGAGAATTTGTTAAAAGCACTGTGTGCTGGGCCGAGCGAATTGCAACACTACACAGGTTGCCTCTTCAAACTTCTGTCCAAAGCATGCGCCTAGTTATATGAAAGGTCACGTCTGTTCTAATAACTAGCAGAGAACAAACATAATGTAAGGAAGAAACACACACAAAAGCATAGCTATCTACAGGTAGAGAGAGAAAAAGACACATGAAGATCCAGTTATACAATCCATGCCCCCATGTGATATAAGCAGAGTGCTAAATGTGAGAACTTTGTTCCACAGGAGCCACTTGAGATCTTGCCTCATATAAATGAAAGAACCAACAACCAATTTTGCCACATCCCTAATCAATGAAACTGTAGTTCTCATTGGCCCGAGGAACCCTAAATGCACTCTCCACATACATATGTGCACTGACTCCAGCCTAAATGCTATAAATCAGAGCACCTCTCAGCTCAGACAAGTTTGCAAGAAGGGGGCAAGAAGCATCGGGTCTATGCTGTGTTAGTTTTTCTCAAGCTTTTCAGCCATGACCTCCATTTTGAGTGTTAAAATCAGAATAAAGTATTCTGGCTGAGAAGAAACATGCAAGCAGAAACCCTTCCACAGATGAATTCTAAGGTCACACCACTTGAAGAGGGGACTTTATTTTCTGAGGGAATATTCTCTACTTTCAACTTCTGGGCAAAGACTCTCATTTTAACTTCTATAAACTTTTTAAACCTAGCACTACGTAAAACCAATCTTCAAGTTTTGTTCATTTCAAAAACTGCCTGGTTTCTCATTACAGTGGTACCTCGGGTTAAGTACTTAATTCGTTTCAGAGGTCCGTTCTTAACCTGAAACTGTTCTTAACCTGAAGCAACCACTTTGGCTAATGGGGCTTCCTGCTGCTGCCACGCCATCAGAGCACGATTTCTGTTCTCATCCTGAATCAAAGTTCTTAACCCGAGGTACTATTTCTGGTTAGCAGAGTCTGTAACCTGAAGCGTATGTAACCTGAAGTGTATGTAACCTGAGGTACCACTGTATTCCTGTTTCCCACCTACCCACTTTATGTACTGGTAAGAGTGGGGCTGACATCTCTATCCCCATTCCCATCCCGATACCACAACACTCAACTTCTGGCCTGGCTGTGTTTATACTTGGTCTTGATGAGGCCAGAGAAGGCTGAATGCTGGGGTCATCTGTCAACAGCTCCTTACATAGAGGAACATTCATTCATGTCATTTGTGTTCATCTGCAACCTCAGATATAGGTCCAGATATAGGTTTATGGCATCAGAGAGAATGAGGCCTCAGATATTGGAGTCAAGCAAACATCTTTGGGATGGAGAGGGTGCCAAGAAAAGGAATGATATTTTTATCCTTCAAGATAGAATAACGGCAAAACATCACCTGTATGGGCTAGTGAATAAATAGTGAATAATTGAATAAAGGAATTAATGGAAAAATGGGAGGAGAGAAAAGTTCTGAAGTTTTCTCCTCTTTCATAGTTGAAGAAGAGCTGTTGTGAAGAAGACCAGAAAGCCTACTGAAAGTTAAAGTAAAACACACAATCCTGTATTATGCTATCACAATAAGATAAATACACGAAAGAAATTACTATGGCTTATGGTTGGCATTTGTGGTCTGACTTGGGCATTCAGTTATTCCCCCTCTGTTAGTTTTATGGTCACTTTGGAGTAGCAGATGAATTCATGTTATTTTTTCAATTTCAGTATGAGCACAAACATATCCATATTACTACTTGAGAAGCGGTCTTACTATTCTCCAGCTCCAATAATGCTTCAACATTTTTACCTCTAGCTGTAGAAATTGGGGCCCTGTCAACATTAGACAGTTCAATGACATTATAAGAAGTGGGCTTAGGTTTCTTCCTGATCCTGCCATTTTCTCCTTTTCACTGCAAGAGTCTATTCTGTACATTTCCCCAGCTCCATATTGTAGAAGATGTGAAACATGAAGCTGTGATAAACCACAGATGCACTGGGAATCTTTCTTATATTAAATTGCTTAAATATCTGTATCAAAGGTCAAAGATGGTGATGATATGGGGAATTGAAGGAATGCAGTTCTGCACATTATCTGCCCAGCTAGAACTGCCAAAACCCATCGGATTCCATTAAAATGGCACATTAAATATCTATTCTTTCATTTGAAGTCTAGATAGGACTTCCTCAAGTATATAATGTGGACAATTTGGCAGGTAAACTGCATTGCAATGATTATTAGTGAACACATTCTTTCTGATACTTAATCAGATGCTTAGTCTTAGTTTTTACTTATTACTTATGCTGGAGTGATCCCTGCATGGTGAGCAGCATGCTGACATTTGTTAGCTTGTAGATTGGTTTCCAGAGATGTACAACTCTCCGTAAAGGCTGCTATCACACTTTTTTACTAATTGCACGTGAGCAGCCATAACTAGCCAATAACTATGTTGTATTTTGTTCTAGAAGCACTAGTTGCAAGGTAATCACAGAACAATGAGAAATGGATGTTCTCTCTGGGGCAGGATTAGCTTCATTAAGCACAAATCAGAATCACAGTCTGGAAATCTGCAGTTTGGATATGAGCCTTAACAAACCCAACTGTGGATTAGTCACACACCAAACAGATGATGCAGTAAAACTGTTCCTGGACCAGGAAACATGAAATAGGATACTGCATCATTGCACACTACATGGACATGGGAAACGGCAAGTCATATTGATATTTGAGTTGTATAGGGAATTATTTTAAAGAAGAAATATCAACAATGTGACCCCCTAATGTAACCTGAAATTGTATAATCCAGGAATCTTTTCACCATTGAGTCTGTTCTTTGTGAGAGCTAGGCCTGAAATCAAGATTCCAGTGCTAGAGCAGTGCTTGATGATTTGCAACCGTTGTTACTGAGTCTTTCCACCACATGAGGGAACTACTAGGGTACCAACAGAAACAATGCAACGGATGCCTGGATTGAGACTAACAGTGCATACCTGCTCATTTTTCTCTAGAAGTTCATTCCATTGGTTTCAGTTGGATTCACTCCCTGGCAGGTGCATAGTGGATTGCAGCCTTAGGCAGAAATCTTATAACAGAAAGCCAGACATCAGGCACATAAACTCAGTTGAATTTACTTCATGGTAAATGAGTAGTATCATGCACAATCAGCCAAGACAAGAAGCAAAGAGGTAGAGAAATCTTCTATTGACCCAGTAACTGTTGGGAAAAAAATTAGCAACCTTCCCCTCCTAGCAAATCAAGCATAGTTGGAAGTATTCCTTCTCTAAGGCTAAAATAAAATAATCAAAGCACAGAATGCTGTCCCTCCACCTTGCTCTTCTGGTGTCGAAACTGAGACTTGTTTGTCTGTGGGACTGGGTCAAGAAAGCGGAAGACAAGGATGCAATGTGTGGGCATGTGTCACATGAGCACCAGTGATGGACAGAGCCAAGCCAAGCTGTTTAAACTGATACTGTCCAGTTCTTTATTCTTCAGTGCTTGGGTAGCAGCTATCCCATCCTCCTTGAAAGGCAGAGCTGGTCACCTAATGAAGCAGAGTAGGCGATAGATAGTCGGTCTCATATCAGTTTTGCACTTACTTTGTACTGTTGACCAGTAGAGGAGCAATTAGTGGGATACCAGTAAATTCAATAGGTTGATTTTTTTGTTTTATTGGTCATTTTGGCAGGGATATGTGTGAAAGGTACTAAGAAGGAAGAACAGATGAACACCCTGGGGAACTTTTCACAGGTGAGTCTTGAGATTTGGGGACCCATTGGCAGGTTAACTTGTATCTCCTTCTTATAGATATGGGCTACTCGGTGGGCAGAAAGCCCTCCCACATCACCCAAAGAGGTGTGATCTGGAAGGGCATGGTATTATCACATCTCCACCAGGCAGGCTAGGCTTGCCCAACAACACCAGGCTCAGTAGCCTTTCAGAGAATAATAGTTTTCAGCCCAGTCTTTTCCCATTCAGACCTCCTTTTGTTAAAATGAAGCGGCCCTAGTTTCACCCAGCTCATGGTCTCTGCCTTGTCATTTCTGACCTCTGTTTACAATTCAAATCAAAATTAACCCCACCACAACTTTCTAGGCCATGTAAATAAGAAAGATACAGAAAGCCAGCCATTTCAGATTGAAAAGTTTCATCTTGGAAGTACAGAACCATGTGTGATAGACAGATCTTTTATATGTTATTATTTTGGGTAAATCTGCATCTTTCTCATCTGATCCATTTCTGATCAGATTAACTTCCCAGTTTACAACAGAACTGCAAACATGTTGGTTGCGTGGTGGATAATAAATACCTATAATTCCAATCTGTGTGTGCAAGTAATTTGTTTCTGAGAAAAGGACCTTTCCTTAATGCAATTAGCAGGCAAGGTAATTACTGCAGTTGACGTGCGCTAGAGAATTATTGATCTAAAAACTCTATAATTTGGGTCTGACCACCATTTTATTTGTATTTTGTTGTCAAAAGAGAGAAAGACATTGTGTCCAGTTCCCCTGGACTGTCAGCAAATGTAAATTATCTACCATGCTGAGGCAGCTCACAGATATCACCACCAAAAACACACACAGCCCTATTTCCCTAAGGTATTTCTCAGGGATTATATATCTATTGTATTGTTTCTTTGAGCTGTATAGAAATAAAAGCTAGAAATTTGTCTCTATGTATAAATGTTTCAAGGTCATGCTTTTCAGATTATAGTTAAAAATCAAAGAACCCAAGGGCAAGAAACTAGGATATCCTTAGTCAACATACACTATAATCTGGGTCATCTTTGCTAGTGTCAAAAATAGCAAGTTTAGACCCAGTACAGACACACTTTTTAACATTAGGGCACATGCAATATTTTAGGGAATTTGAACAAGATTCCTTTAAGCAGCCTTTTTGTGGTGGAGGAAAAGTTTGGAGATATTCATTGTAGATTATCTGCAGTCTCTTAAAATTGCCTTTTGGCATAATTGCAGCAGTTGTAATTCACAAACATCTAAATTGGTAGGGCGGTGAAGTTGATCTATTAAATAAACATATACACATATATAGATTTGTAAAGGTTTCCTGAGGTTCCTAAGGTGGCTACGCTGTACATTAAAGCTGTAATTTCCTCATTTCTTTAATTAAACCTTAAAGAGGAAATTAATTTCTGTCCATTGAAATTTTTCCCCAGGGGAAAAAAGAAACCTAAGCTTTTAGCATAGGTTTACTGGCTCAGTATTGTGTCTCCAGTTGCAAGTTTCTGTTCTGACACTTCTGAGGAAGACTTTTAATGGGTGAAACAGTAGCACATCACTCTAAGACATCCCCCCACCTTCTTCTTCTTTAAAGAAGTGTTCTTCAAGCATCATCACGATCCTTGGTTTCATATCCAGTAACATGTCAGTCATTGTAATTAACATAATGGTCCTTATCACAACACATGAGGACAAAAGCTATCATTCTTGTTACACATAAGGAAAGATGATTTAATCTACCACAATCACTTAAGAATTCTCTGTTTGAATGAATTCCTAAAATGTAAATGTAAAGCTGAGAGGGAATGAGATCTGTCCATCCCTACATTTTAGCACCATTTTACCCATTGCACTTCTTTAAAAAACTTATTTAAAGCCAAACAAAACACCAGACAGTACCCTGTGAGGATTCTGCAAGTTTGGGACGCTGGATCTGCATGCCCAGTAAATTTCTTTATCAAAAATATACATTGTTTGTTTGTTTGTTTGTTTGTTTGTTTGAATTATGTATATGCATACTGCTCTTAGCTGTTCACAAAACCTCAAAGTGAGTGAAAACACTGAAATACATTAAAATAACAATTCATTTAAATACAACTTAAATTAAAAAAGCAACAAGATTATATTGCCCAGCATCAACCAGGCAAAGAACATCACTTAGTCCAGGCACCCCCAACCTTTGGCCCTCAAGATGTTTTGGATTACAGTTCCCATCATCTCTGACCACTGGTCCTGTTAGCTAGGGATCATGGGAGTTGTAGGCCAAAACATCTGGAGGGCTGCAGGTTGGGTGATGCCTGACTTAGTCAAATGCTTGAGTGATTAGCCCTTATTTATTTAGGCAGTGATTGAATGATTTTTTAAAAAAATATACAAATGTGACTTACTTGAAAGAAGACCTCTAAACAGTTTACAACAATCTACAGTGGTTATTAAAAAAAATGGGACTGTGCACAGCCTCTATGATCTGGGACACAGCTGCAGTCCAACCCTAGATCAACCTGCAGAACACTCATAAACTGCACCCTGAATCTGATCCTGACTTAGTTTGGGAGCAGGGAGGTTTACTTAGAGTTCAACTCCCTAACTTAACATATAGTGGGGGTGGGGGAGACACCTTGTGTCTCCTCTCAACTTGACCAAGAACAGGGATGCTGCCCGCACTGCATTTATTGCATTAATTGTTCATTCCATTACTTATATTGATGTTATCTATTGGGAGGGCAGGGAGTGGAACTGGGACCCCTGCTTCACCGCAGGTTACTTTGACATACTCCAGCAGTGGTGTGCCAAAACAGACGACTTCACAGCTGTTTTCCTTTTACCCTATTCATGATGCCATGTCGCAGCTTGCAGCAGCAAATATGTCCAAGCAGCTCACACAAAAATGACAAAGGCACGAACTAAGACTTTATATGTCAAAACAAGTACTTCAAAACTGGTTCAATAGGGTATCAGCTGCCAGTTCATAGCTTTCGACACCCATGTTATATGTTGATGGTGAGCTACTCCTGCACAAAGGGTCACTGTGGCATTCTGCACTAGGTGCAGCTTCCAAACCAGACCCAACGTCAGTCTCACATAGACTGAATTGCATCATTTCTTCATTTTGCTATACCTGTACTTAAATGTATATTTCCAAAAGGTTGCAGAGTTCAAGTCTGTTAAACTTATTTGTGGCCTCATTTTCCAGCAACAGGCAGAGAAAGCATAATGCTGAATTATTTTGCCGCTCTGGTCTAAAAAGACACCTCCTTTAGAGCAGTTTTGCTGATCATACACCAAAAGCTAGGGGAACCCTCCAGCATTACTTCAGAATAAGTGCTTTGGCAAATTGCTCGAGTTCTTAAACAGAATCCAAAAGCCAGACCTCTGACATGCTGAAGTGCAACAGTAAAAGGGGAAAAATGGATCCAAGAGAGCACAACTTTGGTTGGGTAATCATGCATCAAAAGTGTTAGGAGACTTGTATACCCTGGAGGTGCAATGAGAATGTTATTATTCCCTGACAAGTACAGCATCTGGGACTGGTTTTGTATTGCTCTGAAAAAGGTTTTGTTTGGAGGGGAAGAATTATTGCTTTTGTATAATACACAAAAGTGCTGTTGGCTCTTTCGACTGGAACATGCATAGCAGTTCAACAGTATGAATGTGAGAGAGCTTACAACCACAACAGCACAACAAAACAAGGCAAGGCACTGAGCTCCAAGGATGCATTTGAGAGCCATGCCTATCACCCAAATTGAAACTGTCCAGTTTCCAGCTTGTTATAGTCACTTTGACTATTGATTTTATTTTATTTTATAAAAAATGAATAGAGAATGTGACTCATTTCATTGTAACAAGTCTGGTTTTTTTTAGAGGGATTCTTCCATGCACAGCTTCTAATGTCAGATCTTTGTCTCTTTGGCTTTTTGGATTGACCTCTCCCCATATCTCCTGAATCACTCTAAAACATTTGTTATTTAATTTCCTTTTTACTAGCAGTGCCAAGCAAGGAAATGACCATCAACTGTAAACACATTCCATTTGCCAGAATATAATCCATAGTAAATGCATCAGAAATGGTTTCAGTTTCTAAGAAAGCACACAGTGTGTGTGCTGCACACAGCACTTCCTTCTTCCCTTACCAGCCTTCCACAGCCATCTCAGGCTAATCAACAGAGAAGACATTGATCTAAGTGGTATCATGACCTGCTGTTGATGGAGAAGTGGATATTATGAACCAGCTTACTCCTGTGATCACACTTTATAATGTACCATCATATTGTGTTGAGCCAAAGCTGATTGTCATTAAATCTTTGAGGCTGAAATCTTCGAAAGAACACAATGCATTTCAGCTAAACAAGTAAAAATCTGGTGTAGGGAGCTGTTGAAAGGTGACTCCAATCTTCAACTCCCCCTTGCTTCATTATCGCCAAGTATGAACGTAGCTAGGCTGGAAATTGGCTGGTGTGGTGATAGGACGGAGATGGAAGAATTGGCCCCCACCCTTATCAGTAGATAAATGTTAGCTCTTTGTGATTAAAAAATACACAAATAGTTGAAGATAAATCTCTTTACTTGTCAGGCTGGCAACAGTTTAAGAGCAAGTATTCTTTACAAAAAGGGACGAGGGTGGCGCTGTGGGTAAAACCTCAGTGCCTAGGACCTGCCGATCGTATGGTCGGCGGTTCAAATCCCCGCGGCGGGGTGAGCTCCCGTCTTTCGGTCCCAGCTCCTGCCCACCTAGCAGTTCGAAAGCACCCCTGAGTGCAAGTAGATAAATAGGTACTGCTTTATAGCGGGAAGGTAAATGGCGTTTCCGTGTGCTGCGCTGGTGCTGGCTTGCCAGAGCAGCTTCATCACGCTGGCCACATGACCCGGAAGTGTCTCCGGACAGCGCTGGCCCCTGGCCTTTTAAGTGAGGTGGGCGCACAACCCTAGAGTCGGACACGACTGGCCCGTATGGGCAGGGGTATGTTTACCTTTTTATTCTTTACAAACTCCTCCAGACAGTGTCTGCACGAAGTCCTCTCACCTTCACAGTCAAAGATGGAACAAACAGGAATAGCCAACTAACTCCCAACTGTCACCTCCCAACTGCCAATTGCCAACTGCCACCTCCTTTCCCCATCTTTTCTTTGTGAAATACATTCCCTGTGGAATTACATTACAAATACAGGGTGGAGCAAAAGTAGACATGCTCCTTTAGAATCCACTTTCTTTGTTCTGGACTCAAGTTCGCCGTCATCGTTCACAATATCAGTAAAGAAGAACTTTACCTTTTATCTGTCTCCACTATTCTTTCCAGCTGCCAGCCTCAAATTAAACTGCCACTTCATTGTGTGTCATTACAAAGAGAGGAATTTGGGAAGTTTGGTCAAAGTTCACAAACCCATTTACAAAAGCTGGTTCTAGGGTTTTTCAATGCAGTGACATTGATCATTAGTTAACAGACATATAAGACCTTTTAACTGATTGACACATTAGTATTCCATGATTGAGTTAAATGTTTCCAACTCTTTTCACAACAAATCAGTTCATTAGAGCCGAGTTGAGCCAGGGATCCAGCTATGACACAAACATGTCCATGTTTCAAAAATTCCCCTTCTTTTGGGTGCTTTTTATTGAAGGGTGCTAGAAAGAGTGTGAAAATATTGGTGGGGAAAGAGAGGAGGCGTTCCCTCTTTCCTTCTTGTAAGCAACTGGGCCAAAAACTTCCAGCTTTGATGTGGTGCATTGAAATAATGAAAATCTGCCACAGTACAGTGCAGGGAACTGGGACCTTTGGCACAGGTGCTCTTTCAAATGGGCATCTGGGTGCACATCTGCATGCGTAGTCAAACAAGCATCCCATTTAACTTCAGTATGATATGTGCCAGAATCTGTATCCAAACGCAGGGCACAGGGGAAAGGGAAGTCATCCCCATGGTTCTGAGACAAAAGGGTGACAGTGCAGTGAGACAGGAATCTCATTGCTGTGTTGCCACGGCAACTGGGCATAGCTCCGTGTCTTTCTGCACTGTGCTGTGATGGGACTGCAATGAAAACACTCTCACACAGCAGTGCAGAAAGACAGTGAAGGTCATCTGTTTGCCTAAGCAACACATGGACAATTCCCTCACTTCTTAGTCTTGCTTTGTTTACAATGAGTTCTGGTTCTATGTAGCCAGGTCTGATTGGTTGCACTCCGAGGCCCCCAAGTAAAATAACTTCACACTGACATGTATTTTTGTTTTAAGTTATTGGGCTAAATTTAGGCCACAACTTTATTGATTACAGGAAAGTGAGTGGTATTGGCTTAGGCATTGGCAACTGACTATAACTGACTCCCACCTCTCTGGCAGGTAGTCTGGAAGGGTAAACACCAAACGAGGAGGCAACATTGATGAAGACCAACCAAAGATCACCCCTGGGTTCCTGTGGTCCTGGTATGGCCCTAGCCCCTCAACTGGACTTCGGACAAGATCCAGGACCCCCAGATTCCTTTACCAGAATACACTTATTCATGGAGGGGCAGGTGATGGCTGCATCTTCCCTCCCACACACTTCACTAAGCCAATGCCTAACCACCAAACCTTACAAAGTTGTGATGATTGCTAAGGGGGTAGGCGAAAACCAAGTGGCCAGTGCCAATTTGCCAAGTGGACAAAACTCCTACCCGGCCCCTGTTCCAAAACAGGCGACCGACCAACATCTGAAGCAAGGCCAATGCAGCAACCTATAAATAGGAACGGGAGGGTGGGTGTTTGGCAGCACAAAGCAAGTGCCTTGGCCACGTCGTGCTGGCACTTTTAAAGGCCCCCCAGTCACACCACCTGCCTCGGATTGGCTCAAACGGCCTGGCGTAATTGTCGGGCCATAATGACAGGCCTGGGATACGCCCAGCACCTGCCACCTAGGTGGTGTCTCAGGGGCCTGAGCACAACCAGGACCCTCATTAAGGAGGATCCCATATATGTAGTGACATGACACGATTCCTGATTGTCATCCAAGCCAATCAGGAATTATGCCTGTTTGTGGTGGAGTGGAGTTGCAGAATCATGAAGTTGCATAACCAATTAGACTTAGCTACACAGAGCCAGCACTCTGGGCAAACAAAATAGCAAAGAGTGTCTATTTGTTATTTAGGTTTTCAGGGAACTAGGAAGTTATTCCTTTTTAATGCAAGCATTTTCATAGATAAACATTAGACTCTGCATTGCAATAAATCAAATAGTGCAGTGGTCAGCGTTGTGCAACTTGTGTTTAATAGGCAACCTAAAGCAAACAAAATAAACTACACATGCAGATTGTTAGAATGTCACTGAAGAGCGTCTGTCCTGGTTGAGATTCATAATAAAATAATCATGAATCATTGGGGCTTTTTTGTTTAATGCAACTCTACAATACACATACATGACTGTGAAAACTGTGAGACGTTTCATAGAAGATTCCATATTGCCTGCTCCAAATTCTTTTTCTTCTTCCTAGACGTTCAACAGATTTTTTGAATTAATGAAGCCATTCTCAAATCCCCTGATGGATGTGAAGCAACTGGCTCCATTGAAAAACAAAATGAAACTTGACTACAGTAATTTATCTCTCATTGAATAAAACAGTTGTTTATTCATACCACACTGAAATAGTAGATAAATATTTCATGAATAGCTCTTGGAAAAGTCTTTTAGTTAGTTTTCAAGTCTTCTCATTTGTTAAACTTCTCGGAAATGTTTTCCAAGACAGTTAATGACAACTCCTATGCTCCAGGGATTACCTCTACACCTATATGATAGCTCCTATCTTCATTAAAGAGCGTTACCTTTGTAATGGAAGAAAACAAGTCTGTCTTAACAGATACCTGCTGACGCCTTTGATAGAAACAAAAGGTTTTGCAGGAGGAAGCATGAAGAAATTTGAAACCCGTCTACAGAGAAAATTCTGTGATTATCAATATAGAAGTAGCAGAAAAGAAGCATGAAATGAAATAGAAAGCTGGAAGGCAAGTACATCCACAAAAAGGGAAGTGTTAGAAAACATTACAGTCAACTTGAAAAACAGTAGTGCCACACAATCCATCCAAGTCTTACAGATGTTCATGGAGGATGAATGGTGAAATCCACACTGTAGGTTAAACACTGATTGGTAGGAGTCAGATTGGATGCAAATGTGTATGGCAGTTTAGGGCTGAACTAGAGTCACTGTCACATTTTTGTATGTTGTATAGGTGATTTTTTAAATATAAAAAATAGCTAAATGGTTAATAAATGTGGGGAAGGGGAAGATTAGGATCGGGGTGGTGGTGGAGAAGGGTGACTTTAATCTTTTCCTCTGCCATAGTTTCATTCAAAACCAGCTCCCTCCCTGGCTTGTACTCACATCTTCCATTGTGAAAAGTACATGTGGGGTTTGGGGGGTGAGGGCTAAATCTTTGGACAGCAGTCCAAGCCAGGAACCAGACAAACCAGGTATGAAGAAGAAGAGGAGACTGAGGAACAAACCAGGACCAAGGAGAAAGTCAGGACTGAAGAGCAAAATGCAAAGTCACACAAAAATATATCACCAAGTGCAACTGCTCTGCAACAAGGAATATAAACAAGCAAACAAATAAATCACAGATGTAGACTTTTTCTTTACAATCACTCGTGTATTTGATAGAAGCAACATCAACTCGTGAGTCAACACCCAGACGCTGTTCGGGTACATTAAGCATTTCTTCCACCAAAGGGGCTTAATCATCGAGCTGATAAGATAAATCAAGATTATAGTCAACATCTACTTCCATATGGAATGTTTGAATTAGGGTGAGAAAACATCCAATATATACAATCTATACAATGAAGACTGAGCAGTATGCAATCCATAGCTTAGAGAAATGGGCAAATCTATAAAAGTAGAAAAATGACAAAATTACTAAGGGAAGAACAGAACTGCCCACAAGTTCCCAGCTTCACCTTTAAATATGTGAGCCCTGTCTACATTCCCCAAGGAAGGCTAACACATAGAAGGCTGGAGAGCCTTTTTTTGTTTTTCCCTTGGGAGATATGCATATAGGGACAGACAAATCATGTTCTACAGGTTTCCCATAAAAGTTATGGTGCCCCGGTATTAGTTCTACCTAACTTTTGCAATTAGATTAGTGATTTTGGCTTAAGTAAGACTCAGCTGAAACAGGAAACACTTGTAGCCTTTTCTACCCAGAAGGATCTAGTGAGTGGACAGCCTGAGCAGGTGGATAGCATCAGTTCAGCTCGACAAAGGGATTCGCTCAAAAGGCTGCTCCCATAGTGGCTCATCACATGGGGAGAGCTGCACATAAGTTCATAAGCTTCTGGCTAGGGGGTCTGATTATAACTGGGGCTCTTGCTGGATAGTCACAGTAGTGTGAGCTATTTATTTTTAAAAGTCAGGAAACACCAAACTATGTAACAAAGATCACATCTAGTTTGAGGTGAACATTCAGAACATTAGCAGAAACATGGTAAGTGCAGATTTGGAGTGTTGTTGAGAATGGAATGTAAAAAGTTGGGTAAAGGTGGATTGATTTTGGGGGAAAACTGTGTTTAGGGCTCTGGTAGGTTCTGGTAGTATTTAAATATAATTAAACAATAAATAATACGGGCCAGGAAACAATTTTACCCCCAGCTGTTGGGTTCAATCAAGCGAGGAGGAAAAATATCTATACAGTATCCGGAACCAGGAACATTTAATACAAATCTTCCAAATGGAGGATAATGTTCTGAAAGACAAATCCCTGGATAGCAGTTACACTAGTGCTTTATTGTATGTATGAAGGCGGGATGAAATATATTAGGAACTCGCAAGTCTTCAGCAATTTATTTCACTGTCGGAGGGGAGTTGGAAAACTTGCTGGAGATGAAGATGTAATGACAAAGGTGTTATACGTTACTTAATATATAGATATGAGTCTGCCATCAAGTTAGCGAGAAATCTTTTCGTTTGTCGAATTACAATTTACTGTAGTTATCTTGAACTATGTTATATTTGAAAATATACATTTGGAATAACAACAACGCTTTACAAATATTATTACTATTTATTATTATTTTTATAGAAAACTCAGAAGTTCTGCTTGTCTTGTTTAACCTCCATCAACTTCCAAATTTACCTAAAAGGTGAAATCTCATCACAAGCTTACGCTGCTGTGAACTGGAGGAATTAGGACCTGTGAGTTCTTTATATTCCCTATCTGTATCTATCTCTATAATCTTCTATGAGCTTTTAACCTTTCTGCCAGGAAAAGCCCAAGAGATGGGCAGGGAAGAACTTTGTTTAAATATCTCATCTAGTAATGCCTCCAGGCATTGGACTTGTGATCTTCAATCTGCAGGCATACAGCCGTTTGCCCTTTTCCTATTACGCTTCATGCTCAGCCAAAACTGGGTACAAGTCAAAGAACTGGGTGTGGGATTTTGCCCTCCTGACCTACTGTCCCCAAACTTAAAATAGTTTGATCTGAGCGAAGTAGACAATGAGTGAAAGAGGAGACTGAAGACAGATTTGAGCTCCGGTGAAATCTCTAGGGATTTCATCTTGCCATGTCAATCAAATTATCTGCAAATAGGAAAGGATGGTCACAGGGGATTAGAGTTTAGCCATGGAAATTGCTTCTGAAGTCAGTACGATGAATATGGCTGCAAATAAAAGAACCGGAGCCCTCTGGGACTCAGTGAATTGAATGCATGTATGGAGAGGAATGAAATGTCTCTGGCCTAAGCTTCGATCCTAATTTAGGGTCCAGCTGAGATAACTGTTATAATGCGCTCACATATATTAATTAATTGTTGAAGATTTCTTGAACACCTTACAAACATTAATGAGGAAGAGTTTTCTTGTGGGTGAAAAAATGGATTATCTTCATTTTGCAAATTAGGAAACCAAAAAAAAAAAAAAAAAACAACAACAAAGCATAACCAGTACATTAGTCAAGCCATGATCCTTAAAATGATTTACAGTTTTAAGGTACCAAACAAATGATTGTCCTTAAATCATTACAGGAAAAAGTACATGAAAAAGAGACTCTAACTATAGCCTTATGGCAAGAATGGGGAAATTGTTGTGGGACTCCAACTCTCATCAGTCCCAGCCAGCATGACCAGAGGGGAGAGATACTCAGAACTGTAGTCCAACAAAACCTGGAGGGCCACAGATTCTCTATTTCTGCCCTACCATCACACCTGGTCCTTCACTTTTAAATGAGCATAGACATAGCATTTTGGATTAGATAAGCAACTAGTACAAACAATCAAGTGAATTCTCCCCAACTATTTTTCCACCAAAAGCAGGTTGAGCTTTAGCAGATTGTCTATTTTGAATAGGGATTTAAATTTTGGAACTATAGAAGGAGAACACAGTCAACTAGTACTTTTCAGGTAGAGGAAAACCCCAAATTTGGGGGAAGACTATAATGTCTACAATACTTAATCTCTTTTACAATCTGAGTTTACTTAACAACTTTGACATGAAATGAATTGTATACAATTTATATATACTTTAGCTCAGAGCATGTTGGTGACACACTTTTTAGATATGAATCATTTTGTGACACAGTAATTCAGTTTTACTAGCAAACTGGAGGTTAAACTAAACCCTTTCCAGCCCCAGGAGGAGCGCAGGAAACGTTTGTGCAACACACCTACACACTGCAGCCGACACACTAACGTGTCGCAACACACAGTTTGGAAAGCTTTGCTTTAGCCGATTGGTTTTTTTTAAATAAACAGTAGTTTTTGGTATGTTCATAAAATGTAACTGTATAAAGTCTTGCAAATATTAATTATTTATATATTCAGCATTACAGATGGAGCTCCTATCTATTGTACTCTAATGTACCTAAACATATTTTAGCCTTTGCCACTTGAGATCTAGCAATGTAAGTTGAAAAGGAAATAACATTACCCTAAGCAAAAGAAATATAATATAAATCATTGTTATCAAGGAGAAACAGATTTTTAATGAAAAAGCTCAGAAATGAAGCATCTTTATAACATAATGAAGCACCAGCAATAGATTTAGATGTTAAGTTAAACCTTATAAGAACACTGAACTCTTCAATAGTATATCAAACACCCACAGTAAAATTAGCTTTATTATTTATTATTTCATCTTCCTCTATCCCATGTTTTGAAATTCAAGTTTACTTCTCTAATAAGAAGCAGTGCATAGAAATTCTATAGCTTTTGATTCTGAACTTTTGATTTTGATGGGAAGTGTGCATGAATCCAAATATGCATTTTAAATATTCCACAATAGTTTATTTCTTGAGTGCATGTATATTTTCAAATATTCATCGGTCTGTATCCATGATGCAGAAGATGGGAAGAACCTTTTGCAAGCGAGAAGCAAGATGGAGAGCAAGTTGCATTGTGTCTAACCCAGTCCTGAGAGTATAAAAAAATATTACTGGTTGTTGATATGGCCAATAGACTAGACTATCTATGTAGATCTATCAAGAAGACCCCAAAAGTATGTGGAACTAGGTAGAAATGATTCAGTAGAGTTTGATGGATCAGCTGTATCAGGGGTACACAATGTGGTGTCCTTAAGATATTTAAGAATATATGTCTCCCATCATCCCTGACCAGTGGCCATGCTGGGTGAGGATGATAGGAATTGTAGTTCAAAACATATGGAGGCCACCATGTTGACTATCACTGAGCTATGAATGAATGAAACTTTATTTGCATCAGCCATTGGCCATAGCAACAAAACAGCATTGTGATATACACAGAACAAAATAAAAAATCAATTATATAAAACACAGTTTAGGGTCCTAAAGCAGGAGTCAAACAGTGGTCCTTATTCTGATTGCCCCAGCTAAAAAACCCCCAGCTTGCAACCTTTGCTGTCACCTGCTCATCTTGATCTGTCAGGCTCATCTCAGCTATCTGCCAATCTCCCATTCCCACCACCCTTCTGAGTAATACCCCTCCCCACCTTCTCACTATATAGAAGGATCTGGCAACTTCTGTTTCAGTGTATCTGAAGAAGTGTGCATGCACACGAAAGCTCATACCAAGAACTAACTTAGTTGGTCTTTAAGGTGCTACTGGAAGGAATTTTTTTATTTTGACTATGGCAGACCAACACGGCTACCTATCTGTAACTGTCAGGAGAAAAAACACTGTGACAGTGGTTGGGTGACCCAGAATGGACAATAAAAGAGGGGTGATAATCTTGTTCCTCAGGTCTTTGTAAAGAGTGCACGCCAGGAGGGCATGAGCCACTGATACGGTGCTGTCATCTCCGCAGGGACATAACTGTTTTTCGTGGGCCACTGAGTTATGTAAATATGACCATCCTTGAAGTCATAAACATCACTCAAGGCAGCAGTTTGAATAAAAGTGTTTGCTCCAGTAAGGACAGAGTCAGCTGGTTCTACTTCAGCAGCCAGAATTTACTGGAGCACTGGGACGCTTGTCCAAGTCACAGTGCCTGTTATGGGACACACTGTAAAATGGGGGCATTTGCCTTCCTTCTGTTTTACTTTATGGCATTGGAAGGGTGTGCAGTGAAACATAGGTATTGATTGGTACTTTAGTTATTCCAGCAAGGATTTAGCATGCTGACTGATGTAAAATAAGGTGCAATTGCTTGATATTGATTCAGACCTACATCAATTGGTAATGCCAAATCCTTGACACTATCCCAAGTTATAGCCATCCTTAATCATTCTGTGGAATATTTCTCTTCCCTCTACAATTACAGCACTTTAAAAAGTTTTAAAGTTTGAGAAATACATTCTGCCAGCTGTTTTTATATTCCTTTCCCACTCACTTTTATATCGTTTGTCCTATTACACACATAAAAGGGAATATATGTGGGCAATTCTCTGAAAGCGAAACTATTATTGTCAGGAAACGACAAATATTATAAGACACACCAAATATAGTAATTGTTATTCTTTTAATAATAATACTACCATAATCATTTCTACTGCACTTGTATCCTGACCTTTCTCAAGGATTTCCACTTAGTCAATGTGGCTTTTCTGACTCTCCTCCTCCAAATACCACCAAATTGGCTGGGGGGGGGGTGGAGGCAAGAGAACCCCCAGAACAGTGTGAAGAGGAGAGGTGGGTTTGTGCCATCTGGAAAACTGAAATGCTTGTACTAATGGAACGATCAACTTAGTACAACATTGAATTCCTCCCCGTTTGTCTTCATTTAAGTTTCTATCATTCCTTGGTTGAATTCTTGGCTCCCGCTCTAGTTTTCTGCTTGATTTCTCTCCCAAGGGTTACTGCACTTTTTATAACACCAGCATTTGCTAGGTAAACACATGACATGTGAAGGGAAGATACTCCAATAGGGTCAGGAACACATGATGGCAAGCCACTATTGGACAAGGTTCCTTGGCCTTTGTTTAATGTTTTGAAATGTTTGTCTGCCTTTAGGTTTACTGTGGCAGAAAGTGTCAAGATACTGGGGTAGCTGATCTGTCATGTACAGTGGTACCTTGGGTTACATACGCTTCAGGTTACATGCGCTTCAGGTTACAGACTCTGTTAACCCAGAAATAGTGCTTCAGGTTAAGAACTTTGCTTCAGGATGAGAACAGAAATCATGCTCTGGCGGCGCAGCAGCAGCAGGAGGCCCCATTAGCTAAAGTGGTCTTCAGGTTAAGAACAGTTTAAGGTTAAGTACGGACCTCTGGAACGAAGCAAGTACTTAACACAAGGTACCACTGTATATACAACAGCTCTTATGTTCTCCTTCTGCCCAAGAAAGCAAAGTCTATTGGGGAAAGATGGTAGCCAAGGAAGAGAGCAGGAACTGGCAGGGTAGTCAAAGTTCAGGACTTGGAGCACTAATCTAGCAAAATATATCTGCAATCCAGAGGCAGCCAACAAACAAAGGCATTGAGACACAGAGCTTTCAACACAGAACTTTGGATTATTATATCTTATTTCTATACTGTCTGTCACCTGAGGATCACAGGGCAGTTTACAATATAAAAACAAAAACACACACAACATAGTAGTAAAGAAAAACAATACTCCCCCATACTTTAAAGGGCATAGCTACCTTCCACACTGTTCTGGGTGAACTTACAACTCTCCAGGGCAAATTTTCAGCGGATATGGGGGAGGGAGGAATTGACGAAAATTGCCCACTCCTCCCTTCAGTAGGAGAGTTCACTGTGTTGAGTTTTCTTCTTAGGAACTCTGGAGTCATACTTCAGGCTATGTTATGTCTTATGACATGTGGAATGCTTAGAAAACGGTAAGTGCTTTATAAGGCAATAATAATAATAATAATAATAATAATAATAATAATAATAATATATTGAAAACACTTGCCATAGTACAAAACAATGGGTGAATGGGCGGCAGTAACGCTGTCCAACTTCTGAAAGCTATTACTCTACCACTATAGCAGAGGGCAGCAGGGTCTTGGTTTCTTGTTGCAACCTGTTTTAAGTGGGGATGTAGAATCATAGAATTGTAGAGTTGCAAGGGACCCCCAAGAGTTATCTAGTTCAACCCCCTATAATGCAGGTAACGGGCAGAGCAATGGGAGCTCACCTCATCATGCAGATTCATACTGCCTACATTCTGATGGCAAGCCCAAGAGGCTGGTTTAGACCACAGTGCCCCCCGCTTCCCTATCGGTTTGAATCCACATTTCGGGGTGAGCTCCCATTTTTCTGTCCCAGCTTCTGCCAACCTAGCAGTTTGAAAATATACCAGCGTGAGTAGATAAATAAGTACCGCTGTGGCGGGAAGGTAAACAGTGTATCTGTGTGCTTTGGCTTCCATCACAGTGTCCCGTTGCTCCAGAAGCAGTTTAGTCATGCTGCCCACATAACCCGGAAAGTTGTCTGTGGACAAACACTGGCTCCCTTGACCTGAAGCAAGATGAGTGCTGCACTCCATAGTCACCTTTGACTGGACGCAACCGTCTAGGGGTCCTTTAGTTTTACCTACTTCACCTGAAGGTTAGTCCACCATTGTCAAAGAGCTCTTATTGTAAGAAATTTATTCCTAATGTTTTGTCAGAATCTTCTTTCTTGAATCCCTTTGCTTGGATCCTACTCTTAGGAGCAGCAGTTGAAAACAAGCCTGCGCCATCTTTCAAGTGACAGCTCTTCATATATTTGAAAGCAGCTATCATATCACCTCTCAGTCTCTTCTTCTTCAGGCTAAACACTAGAATGGGTACCTGAGGCTCCATAATAGGTGGAAATCAAAACTGAAAGTTGTGAAATCTCCATAGTGCTTTGAAAGAGTAGGGAGAGGGCATAATATATCTGGCTTGTATCAAAGGATATGAGTTGGAGTAGCTAGCCCTGGAATCACTTCTAAGTCTCAAAATCAGAAGGAGGAAATATCAATTGCCACATTCCTTGGACTCAAATGCGCCAGAGTTTTACCCTTGAGGTTCTCATTTCCTCTCAGAAGAAGAACTCAATCCTTTGAAGGAATTTTTCTAATCCTTCTTATGATGGACTCTTGCCTTTGGTACTGAATGTTGTGATTACTTTATGAAGTTAAGCGCATCTGTCAAAAAGTATCCAGGCCAATCTTACTTGGATACAAGTAATCTCTGAAACCACTGAGATTAATTAATAAAATTTGATTTGCTGCAAAAAGAAAAAAGGAATATTAAAATTGGTTAGCAGAGAGAGTTAAAGAGAACATCACTATGGCTAAATGTTTACAGCATAACTCTATCCATGTTGGCGATTAATTCCGTTGTATATAATTATACTAACTGGTAAATCTGTTTAAGAACACAGCTTTAGGCTGCAATCTTGTATCCATTCACCAAGGAGAAAGCTCCATTGAACTCAGTGAGATTTTCTTCTGAATAAACACGTGCTACTGGACTGAAATCCTTTACTTACCTGCGAGCAAACCCCACTGAATTGGATTTACCTTGGAATACTCTTGCACGCGATTGCACTATTAATCTTTCAGAAATACCAGTTGGTTCTGTAAGTTTAAGGGTGAGCAGATTTCCTCTTTACATGGCTAATTATCTTAGTTCACAGATAATTGCATAACCTAAGGCATGATATGCAAATAGAACGGTGTAGCCTGCACTGTGCTCCACACAATGGCACTTGACAACATTTATGCAAATGTGTATTTTAATCTGTACTGAGAGACAACTGGGTATGTATGTCTTGATACTAAGTAGGAATGCTGAGGTTTGTATCACCCTGGTTAGATGCTCATAAATATCATATCGTATCATATCATATCATATCATATCATATCATATCAATCATCATAACATAGCCATCGTTTTGAATTTCCAACTCATCCTTCCTCCCCAAGGAGTCCAAGATGGCAAATAACCAAGCACTAAAACAATTAAAATGAAATGAGAACCCATAGACATAAAAATCCATAGACATTAACTTGTTTCTCTGTGTTTCCACATCCATGTGTATCAGTCTGCTTATTCAAGTGAAGTTGCCCATGTTTTGGTGAGAGAAAAGAAGCGCTGACTCTTTTCCCAATGAGCCATAATCTTTGGTTTAAATGTAAGCAGGCAGGCGAGAGAGGAATCTATTTCCTTTGACAGCCTAAAATATCCAGGATTGGGTCTTTTCCCAATTTGGACATCAAACTATTTTTTCACTTACTGTGCCTTGAACCATTTACCCTCTACATTGGTTCTAATTACATTCATCAATTGTGATGCATGTTTAATTGGATTTTAATAGGAGTGTAACTCCTTGTTTAGCAGCAAGTTTAACAGGAGTGTAATTTATTGTTGATAAGGAACCGGGCCCCTGTTCCACCTACTAAATAAGTAGTGGAGCTGCATTTAAAAGCCATCACCAGAATGACTTTCTTCTTAGAATACAAATAGCTCTCAATGTTTAACAATGAGGAAGGAGCAGGTAGATCTGTATTTGGTGCTGCTGCCACTCATCTTTTCTCCTGCAGGAAATATTGTAAGCTACTTTATATGACCATGCTATATTAGATATAGAACATATACATAAATCATATTTATACTACAAATGAATGGTCATATATGGGGAAATGGAATGCATAAGGCAGTTCCCGCTGATTGCAAGATGTACTCGTTTACAAACTGAGGCTTATAAACCTAAATCAGACAATCACTCTCATAAAAAAAGGTAAAGGACCCCTGAAAGGTTAAGTCCAGTCAAAGGTGACGATGGGGTTGCAGCGCTCATCTCACTTTCAAGCCGAGGGAGCTGGCGTTTGTCCACAGACAGCTTTCCCGGGTCATGTGGCCAGCAGGACTAAATCGCTTCTGGCACAATGGGACAACATGATGGAAATCGGAGCGCAAGGAAACACTGGTTACCTTTCCGCTTCAGTGGTACCTATTTATCTACTTGCACTGGCATGCTTTCGAACTTCTAGGTTGGCAAGAGCTGGGACAGAGCAACGGGAGCTCACCCCATCATGGGGATTTGAATCACCAACTTTCTGACCAGCAAGCCCAAGAGGCTCGGTGGTTTAGACCACAGCGCCACCTGCATCCCTCACTCTCATAACCACTCTCATAATCTAAGTAAGGAATAGGCAATATAAGATCTGCAAGCTGTATCTTGCTCACCCTTAATGGCTGGTCCAGTGATCAGGTACCACATGATGGCACCACAGAGTTAAGAGGACAAGTCTTGGTGAAATGGATATGTAGAGCATTATCTGCTGGATGCATTGGCTTCTATTATTGTGACTACAGCTCACCCTTGTACATGGTTCATTGAACACTGGAGGATTATTATTTATTTACTTAAGATTTTTATTTATTAGGTATACATGCCACTCTTCATTTAATGATAACAGGGCAGTTTACAGTATAAACATGCCTTCAGTTGAAAAATGGTCAGAATCTGACATTATTATTATTATTATTATTATTATTATTATTATTATTATTATTCCTCCCAAAGGACCGCAGGACAGCAAACACAGAAATGATAAAACAGTGTTAGAACATGTAATGCAGAATCCAGAAACATTTTATTTATTTATTTTAAATAATAATAAAACACACACACAAGTCGCAACACTGATGGCTTCAGGAAGTGAAAGAAGGGAGAAAGACTCTACTACCTCATTTCACCCCCAGTTTGGCAAATAAATACACAACGTGTAAGCCTACAAGCAAACGACAAATTCACTATAAATGGAAAGTTTTAAAAGTGGCATTGTGAATTTCTTCAGTCAAGCTCACCCTCTGAATTGGATAATGGCACAGTGGGTCAGTGTGGCTGGCTGTTAACCAGAGGGTTGCTGGTTCAAGCCCACCAAGGGATGGCTGTGGTCAGAATTCCAACTCTGCAATGATTCTATGATCCAGGCCATTTTCATTTGGAGATAGTTCACACATACCAGGACTATTAGCATCTTCATCCAAATGAAGTTCCGCTATCTTGAACTTTGAATGTGGAGCTTTGTTTTATATTTATCATCACCTTATAAAATATCACCATATTATAAAATACTAATGTGGCTGACCACTTAAAGCATTGCAGAGGCAAAAGAGGGGAGGGGAATTTTCAAGAGATGCCCGAAAGTAATAAGCGATGATTCCTGCCAAATCTGTCTTGGAAGAGTGTTCCACAGCATGGGACTGGTGGCACTAAATGCTTAGCTTCTGGTTGTGGTCATTTGGGCCTCTGTCATGCAGCAGAGAACTAACAGTACTTTTGCAGATGATCTCAGTGATTAAGTTGGGATATAAGGGCTCAGTGCTCCTTATGAAATCCTGGATCTAAGTTGCCCACTTTTGTAACAGGTATATGTGAAGTTCCAGTGATGCTCAACTGCCTTATCTGGGAGCATCCAAAACCTCAGGGAATGCTATGGCTTCCATTAAATCAGATCCTTCTGACTAGCCTCTCAACATTAAGACAGAATGGTCTGGCCCTGACAGGAACCATGATTTAGGGAGCGCAACCCTGGGGGCTGACTACCTATGCAACACCACTCTTGAGGTGTATGGATTCTGCTAAAAAACCACCACCACCAAATCTGTAAGATCAAGTCTGCTGCTAGAATCCTCCAGATAATCTGAAAATAAGTAGCAAGTATATTCTTCAAGAGAGTTGAACATACTTTTCTAAGCACTGGTAGTGCTGCATCATCCAGACAAAATCTATATTATCCAGCTCATTTAGTTCAGTGAACTTTGCCTGCTGATCTCTTTTCATTGGGATTTGGCATGCTGTTTTCAATAGAAATAAACAGTATTTCTGAATGAAACCAACAGTGATTTTCTAGTGCTTAAGCAATTATCTCTGGGGTATCCCATTTTTAAAAAAGAAAAGAAAAACCACACAGACAAACACAAATCCAGTAATAACCCTTTCTTATTATAAAATTGTCTTGTTTTCTGCTTATGAGCTGCTTTGCTAAACTGCTTAGAATTAAATTAGACACTAACTGGTGATTAAAACGTGACCCCTTTTGCTAAGCAGAAAATCTTTCTCATGTTGTAGCTATGAATGTGCCAAATGAAAGCAGAGGCTGTAAACAAACTACAAATGGAAACTACAAGCCATAGACACCGGTTAGCTGTGTCGCAGAAGCTCCCTGGAGTTATGAAGGGCATCAGAGAATGGTCTCAAACATCTTTTCCCCTTGTAATCTCTCAGTGAATCATCGAAAGGTTGGTTCTTGCTGTTTGGAAGCTGAAGTCAAACATTTAGAGACTCCTCCCCTCAGACTTTCACCTGCCTCCTCTAAAGTAGGAAACAACCCTCTTCTGTTCCAGGCTGTCTGTCCCTATGGATAGATTTCCAACCATCCTTATTCAACTTCAAAGGTAACAGCTTTTGTATGTGATCCTATAATGAAGATAGGTAAAGGTAAAGGGACCCCTGACTGTTAAGTCCAGTTGTGGATGATTCTGGGGTTGCAGAGCTCATCTCGCTTTATTGGCTGAGGGAGCCAGCGTACAGCTTCCGGGTCATGTGGCCAATATGACTAAGCCACTTCTGGCAAACCAGAGGAGCACATGGAAACACCGTTTACCTTCCTGCCGGAGTGGTACCTATTTATCTACTTGCACTTTGACGTGCTTTCGAACTTCTAGGTTGGCAGGAGCTGGGACCAAACAATGGGAGTTCACCCTGTTGTGGGGATTCAAACCGCCGACCTTCCGATCGGCAAGCCATAGGCTCAGTGGTTTAGACCACAGCGCCATTTGTGTCACTTATAATAATGAACATAGGCCATACCAATAACTGGTTTTTGCATGCCTTCCAACATTTCTCTGGTGAAAATAGGAACATCCTATTCTACACAAGGAAGCTTCCCCCACATTTGTTCTCACCGCAAAAATAGACATCTGTCAGAGCTGCTTCCAGATCCTAGCTCACAGAGGATCACGCTAGCCAGCGGTCACTTGTAAAAGTCTTTATTGAGTAACAGTTTCCATTCTCAAGCTGCTGCGCGCAGCTCTACGTCTTAAGGGTTAGACCGGCGAAGCTCCGTCTGAGTCTCCGCCCCCTGTGCACCAGCTTACTAACCTAGCCTTACTCCACCTTTTCCGCCTGACCGTTCTTCTCTGGGTCCCTCTGCCCCCCGTGGTCTCTTCCTTCCGGGATTCTTCTGACGCTGACCCCCCGGACCCTCCTGTCTCCTTGCGCCGGGCTTTAGGACTTGGCTCCCTTTCCGGGCTGCTTACTGCGCCACCTTCCTGTGCATTTGAACTTGGCGCGCGCGCCCAACCTTCCACTTTCCGCCTGACCGTTTCTTCGCTCCCCGATGGAGGTGTGGCCACTCCTGACTCATGCCCTCCCTCCTGTTGCGAGCTGCCAGCGCTTGATACCTGGCGCCCTTCCTCTCCCCTGCTCTCTGTTGGTGACGCTGGTCCCGATTTCCAACTGCTCCCCTCTGAGTCCCCTCTGGCTCTGTCTTCCTGGGGTGTCCCCCTAGGCTCCCCCCTTGCTCTGGCCACTGGTGCTCCTTTCTGTGAATCTTCTGATTCACTGGAAAGACTCGGAGATCTCGGGTCGTCGTCATCACTCATCTTTTCTTCTGCCTCCTCCCCCTCGCTCTCTGTTTCCTCCCTTGCCCTCGCCTCTGCTCCTGAACCCCTGACAGCATCATATATATATCTATACAGGTCACCTTAAGTCAATTGAAACCTCTCCTCCAAACCTACCTCACAGGATTGTTGTAAAGAAAAAAAAGTGTGCAAGGGAAGGGATGAAATAGTGGTTTAAAATGAAGTTTGGGCAGAGACAGTCTACACCAAAGCACTACAAATGCCTGTCTGGCCAAAAAGGATGGGGAAAGAAATGAGTATAAACCTACAAATGATTAAGTTTCTTCAGGCAAATACCATAGGGGAAAGTAGCTTATAAATACATATTATTATAAATCAGTATTACAAATTATAAAAAAATAAATTAACTGGTGTGTGTGTGTGTGTGTGTGTGTGTGTGTATGTGTGTGTGTGAACATTTAACATTTCTTTAAAAAATATATGTTACCAACTTCTCAGGAGCTAGATTTTTCAGGATGAGAACTGCTAGTTGCCTTGCCAAATGTAAATCTGGAAACAGGGCGATTTGGCGATAACCAAGACAAGGCACATTATGGAATATGCTAAAGAGAAAGACTGGAAAGCTGGTGGCCTTGCAGATGCCTTTGCTGTTATATACCAAGATAAAATGACAGGATAAAACAGGACTTTCCTAATATAACATGGCATTGCCTGATAGAAAAGGTAATGACTAGGAATTTTTAAAGAAAGTTTCATTACAGATATATTTTAATCACCTTAGTTGTGTGTAACTGCAGGTGCAGAAATTTAATCTTCACAACCTCTCTCTTACTGCTTCCCCCCCCCCTATTTGAGTTTTACTGTTTCTTCAGTGATGTATTGGGAAAACACCTCCTTCTAACAGCTGCAGAACTTACTTAAAAAGGGGGAGAGTTCAGAACTTATTTGCAGTTCTTTGGAACATATTGTCCAAGGGTCTGAGCTTGTGAAGTTTGAGAATTCCGAGACAAATTCTGCTTGTGTTGCAAACTCCTTTTATTTATTTATTTTCCTTGAAATGCAGGAGGCGGCATTTGTGAATCCTATCAAAGCCAGAAGGCCACAAAACCAACTCCACAGAAGTCGTGAAAAGCACAACAGAAGTACACACGGCTCTCTCTTATCCTTCTCCTTCTTTTAAATATTTCATGGTACTCCAGAAACAGTTTGCAGGGTGGGGTGGAACCACTATGCGAGCTTCGCTGTTAGTGGGCTGCTTTTGCTTACCCAGAAGGTGTGGGGGGAGGGGACAAGGCTGCAGGGAGGTTGGTGCAGTGCCAACAATCTGGCATTCCTGTCTCTGTGTTTGCACTACCCTGACCCCCTTGCTACCTCACCTCTTCCTCTCCCTCTTAGCAGATAGAGGCCCACTTGCTAGGAAGCTAGCCTGGCCTTTCCACTCCACCCAGTGAAAACCTTGAAGAGACAGAGGTGTTATTGTGTTCCAAGTTCTGAAGTCTAAGAGGTGGGAAGACAGCCTGTTCCACAGGGCATTGTGCTCCCCTGGAAAGAGCAGGTTCGTAGTTTGGGGACACTCCTGGATCCAACAATGTCACTTGAAGTCCAGGTGGCCTTTCTGTGGCTAGAAGCGTAACTCTGGCTGGCTCACCAGATATGGCACATTTTGGATAGAGATGACTTAGCCACTGTACTCGGTGCTCTGCTAACTTCCACGCTGGATTATTGCAATGCTCTCTATGCGATGTTGCCCTTAAGGAAAACTCAAAAATATCAACTGCTTCAAGATTCAGCAACCATATACTTTTAGAAAGCGTGTCCTTCTCCAAAAGAGGGTACGTGTTGCGGTAAGACCTGGAGACTGACCTCTTGGTTGTGGGTGGGTATATTGGACAGTCACAACACCCGATTGGTAGGTCCCTCATTGCTGGTTTTAATCTGGCCAATGGGGAGCTGTCTAAACAGGCCAAGGGACCTATATATACCTATGCACATGACCCAGAGCTTCCTTTTTCAGCCGTTCATCGGAACACCCTCCCACCTCTCCCTATATTTAGGGCATTTTGTGATTGACCTTGCTATGCCGTAGTCTGTCGTCTGTTGTTGGGACAGGGGCATGGCAGGAATTTCCCCCACTTAGCTGATTGGCTGTTGCCATTTGCTGCGTAGCAAATTTTCACAACTTGGAAGGTTGTGGATAGGCACTGGTTCAGGTGATAGGGATGGGAGAATGGTCTTGCCATCCCTATGTGAAGGGTATTCTGTTAAAGGAATCCAGGGACTCAATTTGGTTTGGTTAACCCTTGAGAGGGGGTTGTGCCTGAGTCCAGGGGAGCATCTGGGGGAGTGGACATAATCTATTCCTGGGCTTTCTACCTACCTCAGGTGTTCACCCTTGGCTGACCTATGATAGGGTCAGCGCTACCTGCAAGGGTGCAGGGAGCTAGTAGAACCAGAGCCTACGCAACCAGTCACTTTCTGTAATCAATAAAGTTGTGGCCTAAATTCTGCCAAAAACCAAAACTAAAATTTGAGTCAAATGTATGTTTTTTTAGGGGGGAGGTCTCTGGGTCTGAACACACAACTCATGCAACCCCTGTTTTAAAACAGCTACATTTTGGATTACAAACACGTCAAACCCGGAAGTGCGTGTCCCGGTTTGTGAACTTTTTTTGGATTACAACCCTTTTTTGTTGTATTACAGACAAAAAAAAAATTTAAAAAAAATTGGAGGCCCCATTGGCGAAAGAGCACCTTGGGTTACAGCCTGTTTTGGTTTACGAACAGACCTCCGGAACGGATTATGGTTGTAAACCAAGGTACCACGGTATTCTTATAAACAAATAAATGAGTCCTTCCTGCCTTGCTTAACAACCACAGCAGTTCTGTTTGAATGGGTGAAGGGTCTAACAAGAAAAGGCAGGACAAGTCCCGCCCTCTCAGCAACCAGGAAATCTAGATCAGGGATCTAAAGATTAGCATTAGTTCTCTTCAGGCATTACTCTGAATCAATTAATCAGGATTTCCATGTTCTGTGCTGGAAACTTACGCTCAAGGAAGGCAGCCTCTTTCAGATTCATGCCTATTACTCATTGGCTGGGCCTCACTTTGTACATTCTCATCTCAAATTGAATGCTTGAACAAGGCTCATGTTAATCTCTAGATCCCTGATTTTAAATTTAAAAATCCACCCATACAAACATTAATTTCACCTGCAATATATTTATAGAACTGATTACACTGATTGCTCCATTTGTTTCCTCTGAAGGGTCTACATTTATCACGATTAAAAGTTGATTACCGTACTTTTGATTTGTATTCCATTTTATTTATTTTTTAGAACAGCATTGCAAATCTCTAGATTATATATCAGCGCATGTATAGAGACAGTCCTCTTTCGTTGTTGTTGTTGTTTTTAAAAGGGGGTCATTTAAGCACATGAAGGATTTTTCAGATCAAAAGCATGTGCTTCTATAAAGCTTAGTGGTAATTTTTCTACACACAATTCCATTAGGCTTACAGAAAACATCTCCAGAGAATACCTTGAAAATCCATGGCATTTCACTTAATAAAATGATGTTGCAACGAAATGCTAATGTTATTTCTTTATTACTGCACCGATAATTACCCTAGTATTGTGCAGAAAATAGACTCCTCAGACCTACAGACACCAGGAACCTGTCTCAAAACTAGGATTGACAACCAAACAATGGGGGCGGGGGACATGGCTTGGTTTCATTTCTTTTTTCCTCTCCTCCCTCTAACTGCTTCAGTTCCTTTGTCATTTCTTTAATGCTGCGATTTTAAGCAAACAGACAGATTTGCATTGCTTCCAGAAACACACCAAAATATCAAATTCTACCTTCATCTCATTGCCCCTGAAATTGTCTTTTTTTTAAAAAAAATTATTAAGTTTTACAGTTTTATGTTCACCACAATAGCATTATTTCAAAGAAAAAGAAAAATACTGTTCCCACACTCCCCCCCGACTTCCCTCAACTTCCTTCTCTGGTTCTTTACACGTTAATGTCTCCTGCTTGTTTTGTTGTACCTTAATATTACAATCTTTTAGTTAAATTTTATCATATTCTCCTCATTTGTATACCATAGTTGTTTTCAAATTACCTCTTACATTTTATTGTTTTCCTGTTATTACCTCTTAATTGATTGTAAGTGTTTACTGAAACCCTGCTAGTGAGTCCACTTCTTTGCAATATTTCTGTAAATATGACATAAATGGTTCCCAATCTTTTTTGAAATCTCTATTGTCTTTGTCTCTAAGTTTTCCAGTTAGCCTTGCCTTTCAGCATGCTGCATCAATTTTTCTTGCCATTCTTCTTTAGTTGGTATCTTATCATCCTTCCTTTTTTGGGCTAGAAGTACCCTAGCCACTGTTGTAGCATACATGTATAGTTTTCTGTACTTTTTTGGCAAGTCATCGCCCCTTAAATTGTTAATGGATTAGCATAGTCAATCCTGGCATGACACATAGAATGATAGAATCTTAGAGCTGGAAGGGACGCAAGGGTAATTTAGTCCAACCCCCTCCCCCTGTAATGAAGGAATCTCAGCTAAAGCATCCATGACAGATGGCCATCCGACCTCTGCTTAAAAACCTCCAAGGAAGGAGAGTCTCCCACCACTTGTGAGTCCAAGGCCCAATACATATAAGGCCCCACCAACATTTGTCCGATGAAAATAGGGATGTCCTATTCCATAATAACAAATACAACACAACAGACACCCAACCCTATTTTCATCTTTTACCCCGATTGCAGAAATTGTCCTGTTCTGATTTTCCAACATAGAAAGTAAGAGTCCATTCTTAAACCAAAGCCCTCTTAAACTGCCACCTTTCCCATACAGGGCTGCCTTCCAATGTCTTCTAAAGGTTGAATACAGTGGTATCTTGGTTTACGAACTTAATCCGTTCTGAAAGTCCATTCTTAAACCAAAGCCCTTCTTAAACTGAGGCGTGCTTTTCCTAATGAGGCCTCCTGCCGCCGGTGCCCTTCCACGGCTTGGCTTCCGTTTGTAGACCTAGATAAAGTTTGCTAACTGGGACACTACTTCCAGTTTTGTGGAGTTCGTATACCGAATAGTTCGTAAACAGGGCTGTTCTTAAACCGAGGTACCACTGTAATTACTTCTATCGTTGGCTCAAGGGTCCCATAACTCCTTACCCTCCAACATTTATCTGATGAAAATAGGGACGTCCTAAGGAAAAGTGGGACATTCCAGAATCAAATCAGAAACCAGGACAATTTCTGTAAATCTGGGACTGTCCCTGGAAAATAGGGACACTTGGAGTGTCTGTTGTTGTTGTTGTTTGTTTGTTTGTTTTGTGCTCCCTCAGCCACCCACACTACCCTAAATGTGACAATGCTTGAGAGACCACATTATCCCTTATTCATCCAGTAGATAACTGCGGTCAAGATTTACCGCAGATTCCAAAGATCTCAGAAGCCTTCTCCACAGTATCTTGGAGCAGGTCTTTTAGTGTGGCTGCCCCTGTTCTATGGAATAGCATTCTTGCCAAGATATGTATAACAGGTACTCACTATCTGAACTTTATGGAAACAATGCAAGTTACTTTTGTTAGAGTTTCCCAACTGGATAAATGGTCTTTAGTGCAAGAATCTACTTTGTTAGGGTTCTAGTCTTGTTTCAAAAAGTATTTGCTGCTTTTGTGTTTTAAACTGTATTTAATTGTCACTCGCCTCGAGTTGCTTGTTTAGAAAGCAAATTATAAATCATCATCATCAACAACATAAATCCTACCAAAGATCAATAATAATTTTATACTTCAAGCACATGGAGAAAAACCATATGCCTTTCACAGACCTGGCAGGCAGCTTAATAGGTTCTCCAATTTGAAGTTTTGAAGGTTTTTTTTTACTTTAGAAAATCCTTTTTATCATGCACGTTTCTCCAGAAGCAGCAGCTGAATTTTGCTTATTTATTAATAGTGTCTTTATGGGGAAGACAGCCTGTTTCCCAGCAATAAACTGCATGTTAACAGATCATTTCTGACTAGCAGCCTGGTGCTCAAGTACCCATTTTTGTAGCAAGCAGAGCATATAATTACTACATCTTTGGTCCCCTTAATTGGCCAAAGAGGCAACAGCTGCCATTTTTGCCTTAATCAAAATATATGCTTCAAAAATGCATGCACAGAAATCACAGGTAAAGTAGTAGGAACAGTAATATTATTACCACTTCACTTCAATATACATGCTTGGCTTTTTCTTCCATCCGCCCCATGCCAGCTCCATCACTCTCCGTTTATTGGATCTGCCACAGAAACTTGTCTGGCTATTGATCCTGCAGAGTGTGCCAGTTTAGTATTGCAAGGTCACTCATAATTGCATCTCGGCTGCTTTTCCCTCCCTTCTTCCACCCCTTATTTTTTTCCAATTCCTCAACCTGCTCACTTTTGCAAGGCAAACAGCTCTGGAAAGCAGCTACACTGGCACACTGAGAACTGGAATCCAACCAGTAATAAAAGCATTTTCATCTTTGAATTGGGCTGGGGAACGAGGGGGGGGGGATGGTGGAAGGATTTAAAACTCATTTTGGAGGCCTGGTTTCGTTTGCAGATGATGGCGGTATGGCAGGCGTCGCAGACCATTCTGCTCAGAGGTAATTTGCTTGAAAGTGGTAAACTGTGGATGTGTGCAGGCACACACACACACACACACACACACACACACACACACACACACACACAGCCCAGCATGTTGCAGCAGCTTTTAACAAACCCTTGGGGAGTTTGCAGTGTCAAAGCTGCGAGCTTCTTTTTTCTGTTACCAACAGGGATGGCATTTGCAGTTCTATGCCCTCTGGTCACATTTACACCTAAATAACAGAGTCAGACATTATGCCTTTTCTCGTTTCCTCTTCACAGAGTACAATAACCTTAGCACAGAGGGAGCAGCAGCGACATTTTCTTCCTTTACCCTCCAGTTACAACTCGGGTCAGGCGAGACAGCAAGCAGCAGCCAAATCCCAGCAGAATAATAACACAATGGCACTGATCTTCTCACTTGATTTACATCTTTGAACAGAGCAAAAGGAGGCTGAATTAAAACAGGGCTCTCATTTACCCAGCTGCAAATTGCATTCAAGGATTCAAGATGTTCTGATTCCAAGAGAGCTACTGCTTATTATTTGGCTTCAGTTCAACACAGATACATACCTATTTATTTATTTCTATGCAGGCCTTCCAGAGAAGATCACTGCAGTCAACAGGAATTCTCACTTTTCTTGAGCCCTGTGTCACAAGTTTGCTAAGTCAATGTAGACAAACTAAAAACGAGTCAACATGGTGAATAGCTTGTATGTTGGAACTGTCCCTAGGCTGTAGCATTACAGGCTTCAGCTGCAGAAGTGTCCAATTGCTTCCTCATAATATACATATAATCAGTGCTACTTCTTTCTAGAAAAAGAGGTTATGGAACTCACCATTAACACCTCTCCTTGTTCTCTTATAATGGCAATGGCACCCACCTGAGAGGTGCAGGAATGGAGTTCTGGTGAGTTCCAGCTAAAATAAAACTCTGCACAGAATCTTCCACACAGAGGACTACATATCAGTATAATATAATCAAAAGTTGCCAGATGCACAGAAGTTTGTTCAACTTTGCAGAAGTTCCATGGGGGGGAAGCCACAGATACTTCCCACCCCCCAACCTGACAGTTTGTAAACTTAGCACATTTGTGGGAGCTACTCATCAGCTGTCCAAGCAATACTTCTTTTGCAAAACTTACCATTTTGAAGTAGATGGGCTTGGCTTCTAGGTGTGAAAGTTCATGAACCAGCAAGGACAGGTGGGAAAAGCTTTTATTTATGGTAAAGGACTCCTCTTTGAAGCTCGAAGGCTCAAAAAACTTGGTGAGGTCCAGGCCCAGATAAGGCCTCTTTTGTCATAGAATTGTAGAATACGTCAGTATATATTTCTTACAAGAAATGGTAAGAGCGTATTTCCTTTCCTTGCAAATAGTGAAGCCAGTCTATGGTGAAGTTAGATAATTTTAGACTCTGGACAGTTTCAGACCCTCCAAGTGTGTCCCTGATTTAGACAATTCATCCTGGTTTCTGATTTGATCCCACAATGTCCCACTTTTCCTTAGGATGTCCCTGTTTTCATTGGAGAAATGTTGGAGGGTATTCAGTATCCAGCTAACTCATTCAGTCCTTTGTGGAAGCAGACAATTCTTCCATGGATGGAATGAATTAGCTAGATACCACCCACTGATCCTACAGGCCTCTCCCCATTAGATGGTAACATGATTACTGTGATGGGCTGGGATTCAGACTCAGAGGCTGAACCTGAGGAATCCCAGCCTGCACAGGAGTCCCCGCCTCCAGGACCAGCTGAGCTGGGGCTGGGGCTTGAGCCTGAAGGGTCCTCACCTGTGCTGGATCCTCAGGTGCAGGCACCAGCTGAGTCTGCTCTGGCTCTGGGGTGATGGAGGACCCATTGCCTGCAGGTGCTCCACTCTCAGCCCCATCAGGGGAGGCTGAGGTTGCCTCTGGGTCTGGTAACCCTCCAGCCTCTCCTGAGCTGCAGAGGCTCAGGGCAGAGAGGTGGAGGGAACTAAGTTTCCGCAGGAGGAGTGCTTGCCTCCAGGCCAGGAGAGGCGAGTCACCTGTGGACCGGGGCCGCCCTATGCCTCGGGGCAGATAAAAACCAGCCAGACCCAGTCCCCAGTCGTGGGAGCAACATTGTTGGTAGCCAGTTCCTGCCTGCACCCTGTCCTGCCAGATCCCCTGACCTCACCTGACTCCCTGCCTTGGACCCAGCATCAGCTTTGATGGACGACCTCAATACTGTACCTTTGACCTTGGACTGGACTCGGACCTCGCCTCACAGATACCCACGGGACCAGCACAATTACTTCACTTACTTCAAAAAGGGAAATGTCAGCTCATTCTGCTGAGTGGGAACTTGGAAAACTTTGCCAGAATCCTGTCCTGATGGCACTAATGCCTTCTTTGATTCTTCTTTTACCTGACTGCAAAACTTGATTATTAATATGATTGTGTTCTGGACCCTCAAGTAGGAGCCAAATAATAGCACTAGATAGACGTAACATTGCTTAGCGAGACAAGCCAAGTAGAAGGTTTGTAGTGTAAATCTCTGCTTGAGATACTAATTTTCTCTGTGTGTGAATTCAGGGGTGGAGGAAGGGGGGTGCGGTGGGTGGGGTCTGCCTCGGGTGTCACCACTGAAGAGGGGTGACAAAATGCCGGGCGGCACTCACCGCGGGGCCTGCAGTTCACCCGAGCCACTCGTCTCTCCTGGAAGAGACAAAGCGGCTTGGGCGCATGCAGGCTCTGCGCTGCCCAAACGGTCCACCCACTGCCTCTCCCTCAGCTGTAGGGCAGCTGAGTGGGAGGAGGCAGGCAGACTCCAGAGACCCCATGGTGCACCCCGCCCCTATGGGCAGCTCGCCCCATTCTTGGGCGTGCCGCCCCAGGCGCCCAAGTAGCTTCCTCCGTTGCTGCATGGATTGCTCCCCACTATGGAAAATCATTCAAACATATTACATCACACTCCTCTTTGCAGTCTAAAGTAGTATAGTCCAAGAACAGTTTGCCAGTTGATTATGGGAAAATAAGTTTGTGTTTAGATTGATATCCAAGACAAACCTGATTCAGAGCTCTTGCACTGAATGTCCTGCAACTTGTCAATCAGTGTATGGAAAGAGTTTTGTGGAGAAAGCTAAAATCCATTTATTGGAGAGTAAATTGAATTGCACTCAGAAGGACTTACTTATGAGTAAATATTCAAAGGAGCAGGCTGCATGTATGTCAAAGTAAGATTATTTTCAATTTATTGAGTTTCATCTGAATTGTACAGCGCGGCAAAACATATGAGGCTAGAAACCACACAGGGAGCTAATTTAAAAGTGTCAGGGAACTGTTTATTTTCCATGTAACAATATTAATAGAGATGTTGGCTAATCCAGCATTTTGAATTATATCAGGATTAGTGGTATAGTTTGGGGACGAGGCTATTTATAGGAATTGCAAATTATCTGCCGTTTAACGTGACCCGTGGATTAACTTCAGCCATCATAAACATGTTCATCTTCTGATGTTTGTGGTTTTTCAGTTCTCTTTGACAGGGGCTTTTTCTAGCCTCCTACATGGGGTGGGGAAATACCCTACTGTATAATAGAAGACACCAGAGTATTTAAATAAATGTATAATAAAAGTAGGGGAGTACTATTGACTGCACATATATCCACTTTCCTTACAGCAACCCCTTAGGGTGGAAAGGGGACCTAGGTGCAAAATGGGATGGATGGAGCGGAATCAATGCCAGAGCTGCTAAAGAGCACATGAAACTAATGCCTGTAGGCAAGAGTAGGTACAGTGGTGCCTCGCAAGACGAAATTAATCCGTTCTGCGAGTCTCTTCGTCTAGCAGTTTTTTTGTCTTGCAAAGCAACCCTATTAGCAGCTTAGCGGATTAGCGCTATTAGCAGTTTAGCAGCTATTAAAGGCTTAGCGGCTTAGCGGCTAAAAGGCTATTAGCGACTTAGCGGCTTAGAAAAAGGGGGGGGGAGCGAAAAAAATCGGAAGACTTGCAAGACTTTTTCGTTTTGCGAAGCAAGCCCATAGGGAAATTCGTCTTGTGAAGCGCATCGAAAAACAGAAAACCCTTTCGTCTAGCGGGTTTTTCATCTTGCGAGGCATTCGTCTTGCGGGGCACCACTGTAACTGGATAGAATATGGTCAAAGAAAACCACAATTACGATATTTTTTCACAAGGGTGGGGGGAAAGGGTGAAGCAAGGGGCACAACTCAGAATATACAATTTAATATATGTACAGTGTTTTGGGATTAGTGGGCAAATTTGAAATTTTAAGGGACTGCTCAGCCACAAAATCTGAGAGCATCCATCACTAACAAGAACAATAACAATAATTCTAGTTACAGGTAGGTAGCTGTGTTGGTCTGCCATAGTCGAAACAAAGTAAAAAAAATCCTTCCAGTAGCTGAAGAAGTGTGCATGTACACGAAGCTCATACCAATAACAAACTTATAGTAATAATAATTAATAATAATAATAATTTGTAGCCCACCCATCTGACTGACTGGTTTTCGCCTACCTCGTAGCAATAATCACAACTTTGTAAGGTTTGACGGTTAGTCATTGTTTGATCTTATGATGGGGGAGGGGAGGTGTGGCCATCACCTGCCCCTCCCAGTTAAAGGAATCCAGGGGTGTTGATCTTGTCTGAAGCCCGGGGAGGGGCTAGGGCCATGCCCCAACCCCATCAGGAACCCAGGGGGAGCTAAAGATGGTTTGCATTGATGGGGCTCCCCCTACTGGTAGTTGACCCTTACGGGACTCCCTGCGTGATGGGCAGGAGTCAGTTTTATTTATGTTTCATTGATTTAATATGCTGTAAACCGCTTTGAGATTTTTCTGAAGAAATATAAAGCTGTATAGAAATTTTAAAAATAAAATAAAATAAATATTATATAAAACATTTATTTAATCCTTTATTGTTTTGCCCATGGAAAGGCCAAATAATGATTAGCTCATTTTGTTTGTTGTTTATATGCATTTTTCTGAAATGCAGGTCAACATCTGGTGCCTACAAACCACAGTCCATTTCAAAAGAATCATTTTATACCTCCAACAGATTGTGCAGCTTGGGGAGAAAGAAATGCTGTTTCTGTTTTTCGCTCATTGTTACTTTATGAACTTTTACTAATGCCTGGTATGCCAAACAGAATCTGTTTCCCAATGAATACTCTGGTGAGCTAGCCAGCAGAAACTCTACCTATATTTGAAACCAGCACATTCCCTTCTGCCGCCAATCTGGAAGCTGTTTATTTCTTTGTAGCACTTCAAGATCCACTTTCTGGCAGTCCTTAAGTCTCCTGTGACCCGCCATTTAGAAAGTGCCGCTGCATAAAACCTCAGATTGACTTTTGGAAATAATTCATTACCTTAGAATTAAGAGAATAGTGTGCCCAGTCCCCTTAAATGTGGTATAGTTTCAGTGGGAAAAGAAGATGCCTGTATCTAAACACTCTGGAAGATGGTTTATTGATCCAAGTGCAGACAGGTTGTTTTCAGGTCAATGCACTGGGCAATACTTTGCATTTGTCCACAGCTATGTTTGTATTTCTATGTTTGCTCTTCTAAGCTGTTTTTTAGTGGCGGTGGGAGAGAAAGAAAAGAAAATGTTGCAAACATGTTGAAACATGATGTAATGTTCTGTTTCAGATATGATTTGCTCTTTTTAAATATCTAGCTACGTTTTTTGGGTGGGGGAGAATTATCTCAACCATTTTTTAAAACAAATACACAAAGGAGAGGAACTTAAAGCTGCATTTTGTTTTACAATTGTAAGTCATTACTAATGCCATTTTACTCGAATCAAAGCACTTCTTCAAGGTTTAAAATTAGAAACCTTAATTACAAATTTCTGTAAAATAAATGTGCAATGATTTCTTGCTAGACAAATAATGATTTATTTTTTTAAAAAAGCAAAAAAAGTCTTTTTTAATTTAAATGCTATTACGAGTCATGATTAAAGCTTAAGAGTTGCAATAATCATAGGAAAATTACATAAACCCTTAATTAAAAAGTTTTAATGTTCATTACAACTAGACGAGTTGGAAAAAGAAAAGGCCTTAAAGTTCAGATAGTGCACTGCTCAAAATCATTAAAACAGCTGAAAATTCTAATTCAGCTGCCTTTCCCTAAAGCTCATGTATTGAACAGGCAGCGTGGGTGAACTTTGGGGGGTCTAAATGTACTTTACTAAGCTTTAGTGCTTCAGCGCAGAGCTCAGCATGGTTTATTATTCTGCTAAATGGAAATTTCAAATTTGTAATAGCGGTCTGACACATGTAACCCATGAGGTCTCTACTAACGTCATCCAGTCAGGGGGAAAAACTGATAAGGGGAAAATGAGCCATTCTTCAATGATGAGGGAATTAATCCTTGCAACGTCTTCCTCAGAAATCAGTGTTTTGCTTTGTTTTGTCAATGTAGCTTGTGTGTATTGTTCCTACTGAAATCAATGGACACAACCATCACTCATGAACATAGAGTAGTCCATAGGGTAAAGGTCCTGCTAAAATCTCCTTTGCTCCTGTTCTTTATTCTGGTCATGGTTAAACACCATTTTAAGACCAATGATGTACTGTTGGCATCTAACAGTGAGTGAAATTGCTAACATGTACTAAACAAGTTCAAAATTGCATTGGAAATGTAAAGAGAAAGAGGGTACTTTTTACCATATGTGGTGGACAAGTACATTGGTAAAGGCTTTCTGGGAAATGATATATAATGAACCAAAGAAAATGTTTAAAAATACATTTGTTAAAAAACCAGAAGCCTTTTTACTAGATATAATAGGTGAAGAGTTACCAAGAGAAGACAAAAGACATTTTAGGTATGCAACTATGGCAGTGAGAATGCTACTAGCCCAGAGATGGAAGGAAGGAGAAGTACCAACAAAAGAAGAATGGCAGATGGAACTGATGGAACTGACCGGGAAGATCCCAAACCAGGAAGATCAAGTATTTTCTAAAGACTGGAGTAAATTTGTAATTTACTTAATAGATCACTCTAAGGCCCAGGGGCCAGATCCAGCCTTGTAAATCCAGCCCGTGGATGGTCTGAGAATCAGTGTGTTTTTACATGAGTAGAATGTGTGCTTTTATTAAAAATACATCTCTGGGTTATTTGTGGGGCACAGGAATTTGTTCATATATATTTTTTTCAAAGTATAGTCCGGCTCACCACAAGGTTTGAGGGACAGTGGACCAGCCCCCTGCTGAAAAAGTTTGCTGACCCCTGCTCTAAACAGTTAAGTTTTTTGGCAGGGATGTAATGACCCTTGTAATGTGGAATTATTCATGATAATTATGGTTATATAACAGGTGGATAATGGTAAAAGATGCAGCAAATTTAATATTAAACATGGAACCCATGGAACACAAAGAGAAGGGAGTCTAAGATGGCTACAAGTTCCTTACATGTGACAATGCCAACAATTCCAACAAGAAAGAAAAGTGGGAAGCATCTAAAGAAACAGGTATGGCTGCATAAGGAGCTTACAGATGAGCTGAGATTTAAGAAGGGCATATATAAGAAATTGAAGAAAGGGGAAATCATGAAGGAGAGTATACATGAGTAGCCAACAGTTTCAGGAAGAAATCAGGCTTGCCAGGATTCAGAAAGTTCCTTGGTGTAGATTCCTGAACAGCCCATAAAAATCTGATGCTTCCAGTTGGAAGAAGGGTTGGTAAAGCCAAGAAGGAACAATGGGAGACAGACTGAAGGTTATTTGAAGTTAATTTTAAGATAAAGACCCATAAGAAGTGATAGTGGAAGTTCTTCATCAGCATTTAGCACCTGCACAGCAGGCACAGAGGTCCCTTGGCCACACCTCCCCATTCTGGTAATTTCCATGTATTCTGATTTTAATATGAATATTTATTCTAAATTTGCATAAATATATGCGTGTGCAAATCTTATGCAGAATAGTATTGTCTTTTGATGATGCAAATCATCTTTTTCAGTGATGAATATGTGAACACCCAAACATTTGCAATTTTTTTTTGAAATGTTTGCCATACTTTCTAGGGAAACATTAAAAGTTATTATCTAGCCCTTTATTTCCTTGATTTCAGCCTTGAAATGATATTGTTTACAACTACAATGGAAATTACAGTGGCACATTTCATATTGTAAAAGAATATGCATAAATTACACTTCAGCTCAATTGGTGATTAATGAATTTAAAGTTGCATTCAAACATTTCAAAGAGAGCTTTTATCTCCCACAAGTGCCTTGTATTTTGGAAAACTTCTTGGTTCTGTTGAGTTTTCAGAAGCAAAGGACTAACTTAAAACGCAGGCATTCTGTGTCCCACAACAATTCCTACATATATCTCTTTACAGTTTACTCTTTGGGTTGTTGTGTGGCAAGGCCCCCAAACCAGCCCCTCGTTAGAATAAAATTTACACTGACACAGAATTTTGGTTTAAGGTTATTGGACAAACTTTTAGGCCACAACTTTACTGATTACAGAAATGTGAACGATATTGGCTTAGGCATTGGAAAAGGACTATATCAGACTCCTGCCCCCTTTACAGGAAGTCAGTAGGGTAAACCACCCAAAGAGGAAGCCACATTGGGGAAACCCGCCTGTAGCTCTTCTCGGTGTCCCCAGAGGCTTGGCATAGCCGTAGCCCCTCAAGCAGACTTCAGACAGGAACCAGGCCCTCAATTCCTCTAACAGAATACCCTTGGTCAATGGAGGGGCAGGCGATGGCTGACCTCCCCCCCCCCCAAATCAATGAGCCAATGCCTAACTGCCAAACCTTACAAAGTTGTGACGATTGCTAAGAGGTAGGCGAAAACCAAGTGGCCTGTGCCAATCTGCCAAATGGAAAAAATCCTACCTGGCTCCCATCCCAAGACAGGTGACCAACCAAAGTCCAAAGCAAGGCTAGAGGACATCTAAAATAAAGGGCAGGTGGGTGGGTGTTTGGCAGCATGATGCAGGGACCTGGCAAGCATCACGCTGCCATTTTTATATCCCCCCCACAATCACCCCACACAAAAGTGATTGGCCAAGAAGCCGGGGTGATCGTGGTGCCACCCTGGCATGATGGCATTACTCCACCCACGCCAGGGGAGGAGGAACCGGCCTGGGGGCCTGCCCACAACCAGGACCATCCTTAAAGATGATCCCACTTGTTGTTTTTTAATAGCTGAAGCAGACTCATCTTTGCTGTTTAGAAGGGGGTGAATTCCTATTGTTGCTGTTTTATGTAACCAATAATCCAAAACAGCATCACCACAATTTCTACCCAGCAACTAAAAGCCACAGTGTAAGTCTGGTCCAAAGATGACAAGTTCGTTTACCTTCTGACTAAAGTAGTCAGCTCCAGGGAGGCTGATAGTGAACATAGCACTAGATCAGTGGAAATAAAATGCTTCGGTATAAACGTTTGTGAACAATTCTTTCATTCCAGTAGTTTTCTGTCATGGAACCCAAGGAAAAGTCTATGTGGTTCCAAGTCTGTTGCCCATCCAGGCACTGGCTAGAGCCAGGCCTGCTCAGCTGCAGCATGATGGGAGCCTTTAGACTTCAGAACAATAACAGAAAAATAAGAACAATATAATACAAGAATACCCCTGATGGATCAGGTCAGTGGCCAATCTAGTCCAGCATCCTGTTCTCACAGTGGCGAGAAGAAGAAAAGCAGGTGAGCTGGATATGAGCCTACCAGCACTCTCACCTCCTGTGGTTTCCAGCAGCTGGTAATCAGAAGGACATTGTCTCTGGCCATGGAGGAAGAGTGTAATCCTCCGGAAAAACAATCTCTCAAAGGACCTGTTGATGGCATTTTACCATTGCACTGTGGAGAGCGTATTAACTCATGGTCTGTGTGTGTGGTTTGGGAGCTGCACGGCCAGGGAAAAAACAATGCTATCCAGGGTTGTAAAGACTGCAGAGAGAATAATTGGGTGCACTCTTCCCACCTTAGATCAAATCTATGCTGCCAGGTGCCATAAGAAAGCAGTGGAGATAGCACAGGATAGTACGCACCCCGGAAATGATCTCTTTCAGCTTCTGCCTTCTGGAAGAAGGTATAGGGCTATAAAGGCCAGGACTAGCCGCCTGAGAAACAGTTTCTACGCAAATGCAATTCTGGTTCTAAACGCAGCATAAGGAGTCTCTATAGTATAGTGTATTTTAAAATGGGGCTTCAGAGTTTTTAGGGGGGGTTGAATGTTTTATGTAGCATGGGACAATGACAATAAAGATATCGTATATCGTATATAATAGCTATTGATAGCTTCATCCTTCATGAATTTGTCGTGTTTGGTTCAGATGCAACCGTTCCTGTGCTAAGTAGACTCCGCCTTTTTTTAAAAAAAAAAATAAAATTTAAAAATAATGCTCTGTTTCAAAATACTCCAGCTTTCAAGGACTGAAAAAAAAATTGATATGCTAAGTCTTTAACAAGATGATGAGGGGTAGGAATGGGAATTATGGTATATGACAAGAAATTCCAAAGTCTATATAACAAGAGATCTCAAATTCTGCAATGAGGAACTAACTTAGCAGTGTGCCAAAATCTATTTAATTCACATGCTTTGTTCTGGTTGTGGTTCTCTTAGCTCCCACTATGAAATTTGAACATACATTGTTTTATGTAGGTGACAGCAACTGGGAACTAGGAGAACATGCTAAGGTGTCCCTCTACTGATAGAAGACATCCATCATCAGAACAGGAAGGGAGGGGCATTTTTTGGAGGGGGACAATTCCTCCTCCTTCAGTAGCCCTATGTTCCTGCACTGCACCCAAAATTCTGCTCCAGAAGGTCTCCAACACAGTGGGGATAGTAGTTGGATATCACTCATTAATTGTAACATCATCTTAAGGCAGGGGTCCCCAAACTAAGGCCCACGTGCTGGATAAGGCCCAAGGGACTCGTTTATCTGACCCGCGGCAACCCCTGCCGCCCTCTGCCGCTGCCCGCTCTTACCAGCGCTGCCCGGCTGCCCACTTCCGGGTCGGAGGAGCACCAGAAATAGCTTGTGCGCATGCACAAGCGTTATTTGTGTATGTGCAAGCGTTAGTTCCGGTGCACATCCGGGTCGGAGGAGACCCATGCACATGCGCACAAGCTATTTCCTGTGCTCCTCCGACCTGGAAGTGCACCAGAAATAGTGTGTGCACATGTGTATGGACATACGCTCCCCCGCCTCTGGCCCGCCGCACGATCGGCACTGGAGACACCAGCCCGAGGCGCAGTAAGTTTGCTGACCCCTGTCTTAAGGTATACTTACGTATGACTGCTGCTTCTTGGACCCCAGTAATTAAAGTTCCTTTACTGATAAATTTTATGTAAGCATTGTTCTTTGAGAGCTTCTAGCGTCAGTACGATGCAGATTGTGTCATTAAATTCTTACGTATTTTCTGTTCTTTATATTGTGATTTTATGTTGTGAACCACTCTGAGATCTACAGGTATAGGGTGGCATACAAATTTAAGAAATAATAATGAAATAATATCAAGAACACGTTCCTAAAGGCTTGTTTCTGGAGAGGGCACCCAGGAGTGATCGTATCAGTGTGCTTGATCTCACCGTTCCATGACAGGGACACTGTTAGCCTGAAAATCCCACAGAGCATTCAGGGCCATCTTAATTGGATCCCCAACCATGCAAGGGAAGGAAAACAACTACTATCAGATTACACTTAATGAGGAAATGGTAGGTCCATGACAACAGGGTGATGACAATTCCACCCACAGAAACTATCACCTATTGGGCGAAGGGATAGATCCAGGGTCTGCCCTGCTTCCTGGGTCAGGCTGAGGCAGCCTCATAGCTGTCATGGCAGCGATGAAATCCTGAGCCAGCCCTGCTGAGCATGAATGAAGGGTGGCTGCATTGTCTTTGCATAAGCTTGAATGGGCCAGGGCAGAATCTGACAAAGCAGGATCTCCACTTGAGGAGAGGTACCTACTTGCATTCAAGCAAATGTGAGTAGCAGCTCCCTCCAAATCTTCCTCATGCAACATGGTGTACAGGTCAGGAGAAAAGGTCAGTGATCCTGAAGATGTTGGGGGGTGAAGCTTGCATTCCATATCCACACTTTGAACGTGAACACACCTTAGATATCCCGTTGAATGATTTGCCAATATTTCAGTTGTAGATAGGTAGCCGTGTTGGTCTGCCATAGTCAAAATAAAAAAAAAATCCTTCCAGTAGCACCTTAAAGACCAACTAAGTTAGTTCTTGGTATGAGCTTTCGTGTGCATGCACACTTCTTCAGATACTTAGTGTGCATGCACACGAAAGCTCATACCAAGAACTAACTTAGTTGGTCTTTAAGTTGCTACTGGAAGAAATTTTTTTTTTATGCCAATATTTGTTAGTGCAAGCCCCTTTTAATCAAGAGCATGAAGAGATAGTGTTTGAAATCTTGCCCTTGTGGGACATGCAGTGACTGGGGAACACCAAAAGAATAAAAACTGGGCCAGTGCTTTTATTTGGACACTGTAAAAATGGAGAAGTATCTGCCACTTGAAAAAGCAAATAAAATGATGGCACACAATGGTAGACTGAGAGGAATCTGGCTGAAATAAATAACTGGATTTTTTATTTTTAAAATTGCAGAGAGTGTGTGATAAACAATGCAAGCCCAATACCATAAGGGCTGCAAAAAAAATGCTCTGGATTAACAAACAAGATTGTTAATTATATTGGAACAGTAAAGCAGCATATGCAAAATGGCTTCATTACCGTGCTAGTTAGGGAAATATTTCCTGCCCAAGACCAGCATTAGCTAACAATTTAGCTACAATAAAAGAGTGCAAAAGTCAAGGAATATAAACCTAATAAAGAATGAGTACCATATGTTGAAGAGAATGATTACACTTTTTAAATGATTCTCTAGTACTCCTTGAATGCAATTAAAATTGCTGTTAGGTTTTTTAATTTTATTTTTTTCATCCTCTACTTCTCCAAGATGTAGGAAGTTCTAGGGCCAGCTTTGTGAAAGGTCAGATCCCCCTTTAAGGAGAATGTTTCTAAGGGTGTTTTTAAAATACCTGTTTGGGCCGTTTCCAGACTGGTGTTTTATTGTGAGTGTATTCTGCAATATGTTCTTGACGCAATAATAGAGGTGAACTTATTCTTCCCCAAAGACAACACATTACTGCAGTCTGAAGGGACAATATTGCACATGGAGTGTGTTAGATTTACCTTAGCTATATACTGGTGGTTGTGGTGGTGGCTGGTTTCTCCTCTCTTTTGTTTTTGACCCTTGACAAATTTGTTATGGCCACTCATAACAGCATGAGGTTCTCCACAGATTATTGGGCATTTCTGGGTCCAGAATGCTGACTGTGAATATGATATAGAATATCAGAACAATGGTTTTGTCTGTCTTTTGCACCTGGATTTTGCAGCCTACAAGGTAAATGGATGTGCTAGGCTGTTCACATATTTTCCTTTTCTTTTCTCTTTCTGCCATTGTGACTTAAGGATCTCAAAGCAATACATATTTTCAAAAATAACTAATGGTGCTCGCCAAGTGGATGTTTTGTAATTTCTTTGGCAAATAATGGGTAAGGAGCGAAACAGAAGATGCTTGACTTGTGCAAAGTGAACAGAGAGACAATAATGACTTGCCGTTCTTATATTGTTCTTCCGCTTGCCGCATGTATAAGCTTTTTTTTAGCTTTTGCTTGGAATATTCTCTTGAGTTAGAAATTGGAGTCACTTTATGTTCTGGGGGGGAAAAAAGCAGCTTTGAACTATAAAGAGAGTGTAGAGGGAAATGCCTTTTATGAAAGTAAATGTATTTGTTTGTTTTAAAAAGAAAGAAAGAAAGAAAGAAAGAAAGAAAGAAAGAAAGAAAGAAAGAAAGAAAGAAAAGAAAATGGTTTCAACAACTTACAGCATCAACCCAGAATCTGTAAGCAAAACTCTTACAGTTTAGCAAGATTCCTCAAAGCACTTAATCCCAAATCATTGATTTTGGTGAGATTACTCCAGGGGCAAGTATGTGACCAGAACATAACCTGTTCCAGAAGAACAACTTGTTCTGCTGTGCTAATCAGCATTGGAGAAGAAAAAAACAAAAACAAGATTCAACATTTCAATCAGAAATCTGTTAAGAAATTTCCATTACACATAATCACTTTCCTGGTTATAACCACACCAATGATTATCCCATTTTTTATTGTCATTAATGCACCACTACCTAAAGCCTGCTCACCTTCTCTGTCCTCATTAAGAAATCTCTTGTTTAGAACTTATAGGGCAAAACATTCCCTTTTGATTTGTTGCTCTCAATATTGAAAGTGACTGCAACACACATTAATGCTTTCACCACTGGTAGGTATACATTCCAACAATCACAACAACAGAATGAGCACTAGTTGTTGGCATTTAAGTAATAATCCCCTTTATTTTCTTTTAACTGAACAGAAAATGGCATGATATATATTTCAGGTTTTTTCCAAGGTACACAGGCATTTATTATCTGAATAGGGGACATTCATGCTTGTTTACTTTATTGCTATGTAGTAAAGATGGGATGTGTAATCATATTACATTCAGGACAATCTCATTTGCCATAGATTCATATTTGGGGTCATTTTATTATGCAGAATATAGCATTACTGCCTGTATACACACATGCAAACATGTATATCCCTTGACTGGGCTCAAGTTTCACACGGGTAGTTTGTTTACAAGTTCCCTATGTGTTAATTGTACTCCATGTTGTTGTTGGCACCCGTCTGTCTAGCAAGACAATGGAGGTCAAACTGTTGGAAGGTTGCAGCACCTGCTGTGGCTGTAGAGACCAATACAGGAGAGAGATGTTTTGTTGCAGCTGAAGCAACTGAAGGTGTCGGTTTTTGCTGCTGCTGCTGCTGCTGCTGCTGCTGCTGCTGCTACTACTGTTGCTGCACTATGGAGTTTCTTCTCTCTGTGGTCCTCCCAGAGGTCATTCCTCCTCTGGTCACTTCTGTGGCTGCATGTCACCTGACTGTCTGTCTCCAGGCACTGCAGTTGTCTGCAAGGGATTCCCACACAGCAAGGTTGGTGTTCCTAGCTTTCGTGTCACATTTCCATTTAGACAACCATAAAAAGAGAAAGCCAGTTTTCTGCCTGAACTGGCCTCTTTCCCACACACTACTTCACTGCAGACTCAATTTGTATATCCTATGAGAATTGGAAATGATGGCTTCAATCAATTACAAGGTATTTTATGAGGCAAAAATTAAAAAAATAAGTTCCATGAATTTTACTGTATCTCCCTGTATATTTCTATGAAGCCTCTGAAATATGTTATCAGGATATTTGGGGTACAGGGTGCAGATGGCACTCAGCTCTATTTCTAATCAGGTGAGGCTTTGCAGAGCTGGACCATTGACTTGATGTGGTGATGGGCCAATAAACGGAAACTTAATCTGAATAAGATAGAGGGTGTGGGGTTCTCAGGTCTGGGAATTAGGAAAATGGCATGTTCTAGATTAGGGACTCAGCTATATTAGTCAAAATCAGTGCGTTGAATGCATTATAAACCTGCAACACCAGAAGCAAAAAAAAATCTTTGTGATTTTCCATAGCGTTTTTTAAAATTTTGTTATCATGATTAAATGTCTGACTTATTTATAGCACCCCCCCCCCCGGTATGTAGATCCACCCCAGGTTTGTATCTTAGACATTGATAGTAATAGTAATAGTGAGCAAGATACAATGATTGTGTGGAAGATACTCCAGAAGTGTGTGTCAGCTTCTGATGGGCTATCAAGAATTTAGGCTGATGGGTTGCTCAAATGAGAGCTTATTTGAGAGCCAAACCCACTGTGTGTTTTTATCAGCAAGCCTTCTTTGGTGGCTACAGTTTGTTAACTCTGTCTGCTGAATGCAAGCAATCACTCCTGGTGACTGAAATGTGTTGCTAACTGAACTGTGGGCTGCATTAGTGCTTGGACTAATATGTTCTCTAGGCTGCCACCGTAGGAACACAGCAGGTGCAAGATAAAGCAATAAAAAAAAATATTGAGCAGACCTTAAGTGCTATGATTATTACTGTGGACCAGTTTTTATCTGCCCTTTAGAAAGTGTGCTTCTTGCTTCAGGAAGTATTGATGGCTACATTAGTTTCCTATTTTCTTTCCTGGTGGTGGGAGAAACAACATACTGTAAAGAAAAGATTGCATGTGCCTGGACAGGAGAAATTGGAGATGGATGTAGAGATTTCTCTCCTAAGAATGCCGACATAAATGTTAAGAAAAAACTTCAGCTTCTGCCAAGTAAGCTTATACAAAGATGGTATTTCAGATCACTGCAGAGACAATATCGTATTATGTTTATTCATTAGCTGATAACAGCGGATGCATATCGTCATGAAATTTGGTATTGCATCACAAATTTGCCCACCGCATAACTGTGAACAACTTGCAAGACAGATGACACAAGACTCTGCATGTTGTAGCAATCTAGTCATCCAAATTTTGCATTCTCTTTAAGTTGGCACTGCACTTAAAGGGTTTGATCTTTACCTGGAAAATTGTGGTTTGAAAATCTTGCATTTTATTAGCATTGTTAAAATATACATTAAAATGTGTCTCCCCCCACCAAATGCCTGAGGTTTTACACCTGTTAACAGCTTTTGTTCACCTGATCTGCTGGTTTTCTGATACCATCGCTGCACCACCCACTCCTGTCAGAAATGACATCATTGTTTTGCACAATCCTAGACAGTCAGTGATTATGTACTAAATGTGATGATATGACGGAGCCACATAGCAGTCAGGTTGGGTTACATGATAAATAAATATCATGTCACTGAGGTCTCTCCTACATCCGAGAGCAGAGAAGACACGCTACTGTTGTCCAGCCAGCCTGTGCTGGTATTTTCAATGACTGCCCATGCTGCATAACAAGATTAGTATCCTGATGTTACATGTGCTAGGTATAAGTTATTCATGGCTGTGTATGGCAGAGTGTGGCAAGCAAGGATGCATTTCTATGTTCAAATGGACACTCTGAAACATATGTAGCCTGTATATGTAGATTGTATATGTAGCCTGTATGCAATCCATTCACAAAGTAATAAGTGCAAAAATCTGCAACAGCAGTTGCAAAACCAACTGGTGAATATTAAATCTGTGTATTTGGTCCATCAAATTGTTGTTGTTGTTCTTATTATTTCAATTTATATACAGTGACACCTTGGGTTACAAATGCTTCGGGTTACAAACACTTCAGGTTACAAACTCCGCTAACCCGAAAGTAGTACCTCGGGTTGAGAACTTTGCCCCAGGATGAGAACAGAAATTGCACGCTGGCAGTGCAGTGGCAGCGGGAGGCCCCATTAGCAAAAGCACACCTCAGGTTAAGAATGGTTTCAGGTTAAGAACGGAGTCCAGAGCGAATTAAGTTCGTAACCCGAGGTACCACTGTACTGTCCTTTATCAGAAGATCCCAGGGTCGTGTACAACATTAAAAAACACATTACAGAACATCAATGATGAAAACATAATAAAAGCATACTGACAGCCTAATAATAAAATCACTATCATAATAACAGTCCACTCCCCCACATTTTCGCAGACCATAGATTATGTAATAGCCATAAGCCTGAGTAAAGAGGAATGTTTTTGCCTGGCACCTAAAGACAGGTAGTGATGGCGCCAGGTCAGCCTCTCTGGGGAGAGCATTCCACAATTGGGGAGCTAACAGAAAAGGCCTGTTCTCTTGTTGCCACCCTTCAAACCTCTATGGGATGGGCCTCCAACAAAGAGAAGGGCCTCAGATGACAAGCGCAGGAGCCATTCTACAAGGTGGTTTGATTTTTCAGATAGGTCTAACTGTAGCTCTAAATACAGGAAGGGTTTCATCTTGTTGCTTGAAATTGAACACTTGTCAGCTAGGTGCAGATGGCCTGACTTTGGGATGTTGCCTAGTCCTTGCCTTTTTCTTTTGCTATGCATGACAGAAGGGCATTACAATGTGGTCACCAAGTTCTTCCCACTAACCGTTTTAGAGGGACTCGCTGTGCAACAGTCACTTAAATCTGCCTGTTTAACTGATGCTGCAAGAGAAAATATGATCATCCCACTGCAGATGCATGAAGAAATAGTGAAGGCATCACTATCCAGATATCAATAACTGAAATATTCTTCTATTCACAATTCTTAAATGGCTGGGCGAATGCCATTAGGGAAAAAAAATTATGCTCTTATTAAAGCACAAAGGAAGTTCCTTGCAATTAATAACAAATTGCCTAACAAACACAATGTTGCAAAAGTATAAATTTTTGTTAACCCAAGACTTTTGAAATTACTTTCTGTTTATTTAGGTGATGACATTTGTTTTTTACATACATAACATCTGCATTAACAGAGCTAATTAAAAACCGAACCAGTGTTCCAGACATACTGCCAATACAGCAAAAAAAATGGTTTCCAAAAGGTAATTAGTGCTCACAGTATCTTGAGGAACTGCAAGGATACCATGATATTTACTTTTGCTCTGATTAGCTATCTGCTTTTTAAATCAGAGAACAAGTCCTGTCAACACACCTTTGTTGATGAAACACATGAAATGCATATTTCAAAACACATCCTTACAAACACTAGAGAAGAATGGGTTGCTAAGAACATGCAGTTAAGACAGTGCTACAGAACACCCCCAAACACCCCCTCCCCCGTTCATCTATTTCATTGATGCTGAAGACTATATAGGATTGTTGTGGAAGCCTGTGACAGCACATAGTCATGATGAGTGGGAGAGACCTAGGACTTGTTGCCATATGATAATAGCTCCCAACTGATCACCAGTTGTGGTGTCTATTCATTTTATAATGAATGAAAAATCAAAATGAATGGAGCCATTCATTTTCTTTGTTTTTCATTACAAAATGAATACTGGAGTGAATAATGAGTACAGAATGGCGATATATTCATTATTTACTCATTCTGGGTAACAGGAAAGCAGCTAGGTCTTCCACTAAAAGCAACAGAAAATAAAACATAGATGAAATAATTGCAAATGAAGAACAAAACAAATGCAATTTTAATGAATGAAGAATGAAGTGAATGAAGTTTTTAGTGAAAGCAAAACAAACAAAAAATATCAGAAGTGTGCAGGATCAACCATATGCTTCAGTGGTACTTCGGGTTAAGTACTTAATTCGTTCTGGAGGTCCGTTCTTAACCTGAAACTGTTCTTAACCCGAGGTACCACTTTAGCTAATGGGGCCTCCCGCTGCCACTGCACCACTGAAGCACAATTTCTGTTCTCATCCTGAAGCAAAGTTCTTAACCTGAGGTATTATTTCTGGGTTAGCGGAGTCTGTAACCAGAAGCGTCTGTAACCTGAAGCATCTGTAACCCAAGGTACCACTGTATTTCTGGTGTGCAGAATTGGGCTTAAATGCTATAATGCATTGGTCATGTTATAATACGGAATCACCTTATACTTTATAAACTTTAAAATAAACTTTATTAGAATTTTCCTGTTAGTAGACCAATTCTAGTATTTAAATATTTTGCATTAAGTGTCTTCATATGACAACATAATGACACAATCGTATCCCTCCAACACATATCTATATGTTTATACATTATACATAAACTTCAGCCCAGCCTGTATACCCACATTTTAAACAAAGAAGTGGGAGAATGTCCTAAAGGCTTTAGCTCCATGGAAAGTATCATCACATGGCCCTTTAGCAAATCAGACTATTGGTCCATCTAGTCTACTACTGTCAATTGTGATTGACAGTGGTCCTCCAGTCTCAGGTAGAGGGGTTTTCTTGCCCCGCTACCCAAAATCCATTATTTGAGCTATCAAGGATTCAGCACAGGAGCATATCCCTTCTTCACTCTGCCCTTAAGGAACAATTTGTGCATAGCGGCATTTACTCCTCACAGGGTCTCTGCCATGGGAGCGTATTCATCCAGTGCTTTTCAAGCTGCACTGGCTCCCGGTGGAGTACAGGGTCAGATTTAAGGTGCTGCTTTTGACCTTTAAAGCCCTTCACGGCCTAGGACCCTCGTACCTACGGGACCGCATCGCCTGGTATGCCCCACGGAGAGCCTCAAGGTCCATAAATAACAACACCCTAGTGGTCCCAGGCCCTAAGGAAGTTAGATTGGCTTCAACCAGAGCCAGGGCCTTTTCAGCACTGGCCCCAACTTGGTGGAACGCTCTGTCTCATGAGACCAGGGCCCTGCAGGATCTGATCTCTTTCCGCAGGGCCTGTAAGACAGAGTTGTTCCGCCTGGCCTTTGGATTGGAGCCAATTTGATTCCCTCCGCCCCCTTTTTCTTTTTTCTTTTCCTTCTCCTGCAATGAGGCTCCATTTTAATATTTTAATGTTCCATTATTTTAATGTTGTATTTTATTTTTGTTTTTAAGTTGTAATCACTCATCTTGTTTTTATTATTGCTTGTAAGCCGCTCTGAGCCCGGCCTTGGCTGGGGAGGGCGGGGTATAAATAAAAAATTATTATTATTATTATTATTATTACTATGAAAAATTCCAGTTTATGTAGCCTGAATTCATAGTTCTGTGTTGTAGAAAGGCTAAAACCAGTTCAAGGTTTAGATCAGTAGATCTAAACTAACTCAGCTAACTCCATTCCACCCCAAAAGAGTTATGACCAAATTCTCAGTACCCAGACCTATTCACAGTAAGTGAAAATAACAAGAAAACAAGCATTGCCTTTTCGATTACCTTGCATGATATTTGTTAAATTTCAAGTTCAGATCCATTTCATGGCATTGCTAGAAGGGTTGATGTTAAACAGGAAATGAATTAGGTTTCCCTTTCAATTTCACTCTGTGGCTTTCAGCTAGACTTAATAACTCTTACATTTAACATTCAAATCACCAATCCATAATAGTTTCTAGTCACAAAGATATTTATGCTACATTACACAATACATAACTTTTACCAAGGATAAAGCTGAGTAGATCTTCAGGCTCCTTCTAATAGCCTTTCAGAAATATTGCAACATTAAATCCATTTCCTCTGCCCCATTAATTAATGCTACATTTGTTTTTGCTTGAATTATTTAATAACACTTCCCCCCCCTCCCCGCAACAAACTAAGTAGTCTTGTCGAAAGTGACATTTTATTTTCTGCTTGGCTACTTGCTGCGTGAGCCAGAGCAATTTAAGCAAAGGGTTTTGGTGTAACACTTGTCTCCCAAGAGAATACTAAATGTGCCTCTTTCATTAAGGAATCAAAAAGTAAACTGTGGTAATAAACAGGAAAGTAATTTCAGCTGTGCTGTTACAATACTTGCTGCTGCTGAACCTTAAGCAACACCCAGAGTCAAGTTTCAAGATATATGGAGCCTGCTATTGCCCAGCTCAGTCAAAGAGAGTGAAAATGAACACAATACAGAAAGTGGCACTCGAGCAATATGCATGCGTTGTGTTGCTGCTGCTGTTTTACATCTCTTGGGTCTCCCAGTAAACAGAACTTGACCTCTTCTACAGAGAAGCTCATTTTGGTTCAAATGTATCACTTGGCATAATTCAGTGCATTAAAGAGGAAAGTAGAAGCGATGGGGAGTTAAATACAAAGCATGTCTTTTGAGAGTTTTGCAACTGAGTTCATAGTTTCAATGAGGCTCTCCAGGAAAGGCCGCAGGCAAATACCTAAGCAGAAACTTAGAATTGTGGAGTACACTTAGGGTCACCTAGTTCAACACCCACCTAGTTCAGGAATCTCAGCTAAAGCATCCATGACAGATGATCATCCATCCCCTATTTAAGAGAGTCCAACACCTCTTGTGGGAGTCTGTTCCCCTGTCAAACAGCTCTTACTGTTACAAAGTTCTTTCTGGTGTTTAGACAGAAACTCCTTTCTTGTAACTTGAATCCATTGGTTCAGGTTCTAGCCTACGGAGCAGGAGAAAACAAGCTTGCTCCATCCTCCAACTTGGTAAATAGCATGTTTATAAATAAGTAGGGAAGTGTTCTTCAGAGGCTGAAATTCTGTACACACTTATGCAAAGTCCTACTGAATTCCATGAACAGAAATGTATAGGAGTGATACCTGCTTCCCAGCTTCCTGACCCAACAAACTCTGCTCAGTGGAGTAAACTGCAAAAGGTCATTCTGGCCTTTGTCACCAGCCTGAGGACTGAGGACCACTGAAAGAAAACCACAGCAAAGGATGGACTGCTTGCCTAACCCATTAGCCAGAGCAGGGGTCAGCAACCTTTTTCAGCTGTGGACTGGTCCACCATCCCTCAGACCATGTGGTGGGCCAGACCATATTTTGAAAAAAAATAAATGAACAAATTCCTATGCCCCACAAATAACCCAGAGATGCATTTTAAACACATTCTACTCATGTAAAAACACGCTGATTCCCCAGACCATTTGCGGGCCAGATTTAGAAGGCGATTGGGCCGCTTCCAGCCCCCGGGCCTTAGGTTGCCTACCTCTGACCCAGAGAATATGCTTGCTTCTCCTCCCTCCAAACAAGAACACTGTTTCTAATGTTCCACTTTGGTTGATGTGATTAACGGAAGGGCATGACTGCAGCAAGGGCCACTGGGTAGTTGCACCACCTCCATTTTCACAAGAAAGCTAGATGGGAAGATAAAGCTGATCTCAATAACTCATATCTTATGCAAGCCAAGGAGATAAGTAACTATGCCACCTTTAGAAGATACCTGAATGCAGGGAAGTTTGTTTTTTGTGTGTATGTGTGTGTGTGCCCAGAGTGTCTGGGGCAACTCAGTCAGATGGATGGGGTATAAATATTATGATTATTATTATTATTATTATTATTATTATTATTATTATTATTATTTTATTATTATTATTATTATTATTATTATTTTATTATTATTATTAAATAGGACATCTCTGTTTTCATCAGAGAAATGTTGGAGGGTATGTTGTGGTATTCTTTTTCAAATTTATAGACTGCTTCACCAAGTTTTATATGAAGTAAATGCTTTAAAACCAATAAAATAAATTCAACTATCTCTAAAAACATTTCTGGCCTTTTCAAATTGATCTCCTACCTTTCCATCTATTATCCCACTGCCTTTTAGTTTGTAAGCCTTATTAGTTTCATTTACGTACACTTTCTGTTGGTGACACATGTGTTTTGGATTGCAATCATTGTGAGTGACTTTGGGACATAGCATTTATCTGGACAGTGGGATTGAAATATAAGAAACATGGTTCCAGTATTTTTTTTTTTCTCCATGCACCATTGATTAGCCTCTGGCAGTGGTCTAAACCTGGTGCAGGGCATGGAATCGCCCCTCCACATAAGTGCACTTGCAGACCCATTTCCCCCCTGCAGCTTCAGTTGTCTCTCTCTCAGATAAATGCCCCCCGAAGCTGCTATTTCCCCTGGGGCTAGTAGCACCTTAGGGCAGCCATTTTCCTCGGAAGCAAAGGAGGGAGATGGTCAAATCCCACTCTCCATGCACCACAGGGTCTGAGCAACTACGGCTGTTAATTAGAAGATTAAAAGCCAGGCATGCTAAATGCAATTATTCATTTATTTGGTTCTTAGTGATGTGTACCTCTCTTAGTGACTTGGTCTCAGCTCTGTCAGCTTACATCAGGCATGGCCAAACTTGACTCTCCAGATGTTTCGGGACTACAATTCCCATCATCCCTGACCACTGGTCCTGTTAGTGAGGGATGATGGGAGTTGTGGTCCCAAAACATCTGGAAGCCCAAGTTTGGCCTTGCCTGGCTTACATCTTCTAGGCACCCTTACAGGAGATCATTATACACAAGTGTAATGAAGCAGCTAAGTCTGCATACGATTGCATCAATGTTGCTCAGTCATATACATAATTTGGAATTAAATCCCATTGACTTCAGGCAGGTGAACTTATATCACAGTCCTATGCATTTCTACTCAAAAGTAAATTCAGCTGATTTCAGCAAGGTCAGCTTCCAAGTACGTGAGTAGAGGATTGCAACCTAGATATCAGAAAGGAATAATAGCTACATGAAGTGTTGATTCTCTAGTTCAGGGTAACTAAAAAAGTTCTGCATAAGAAAATGTAAAATTACTATTTTGTTAATGCTTTCAGAATAAGTGATGGGTAAGAACTGATAATGAGACTATTGGAGCATTACCAAAATGTTAATACTGCTCCCAAAAAATTGAACTTAATGAATATTAATGTTGTAATTAAGTTAATGAGGTAATAAGATATAATTAATTATTCATCTGGGTTAATTTATATCTGTGGAGTACATAGGTAGAAAAATGGTCAGCTCTTATTGTTAAATGTACATGCCACATTTGTACAGACTTTGATAGTGAAGATCTGGAGAAAAGCTCCACATAAGTTACCTTGCTTCTTTTTGAATCTTCAGAAAATCATGTTGTTGTGGGTAATGATATCCTTATTAATTATCTGGAATGGAGCGAACACCATTTCAGTGGTATAGCATGGGGGGCACAGGGGCGATTGCCCTGGGCGTAAAATTGTCGGGGGCACAAAATTTTAACACCTGGTGCAGCCTCAGTGCAGCTGTGCACTTCTGTTGCTGAGCAACATTGAAAACAGTTTCTCCATGTAAACTAGGAAGTGACCTCTCCAGACAACGGAATAACTATTCTTTTCTTATCTCTGCAGCTGCAATATCCTGGTTGATGCAGAAGCATTTAGGCAATTGAATGCACATATGTACTCCATCTGTTTCCCTCTCCACCACTCCATGTGGTCCTGGGCACTGGCAACCCACGCTATGCCACTGCACCATTTTATTCTAAAATTAAACAATTCCTTCTCATTATGACTTCAGTTATAATTCGTTAACTACTAGCCAGGTTTATCTTGGGCTGGAGCAGAGCAGGGAAATTGCAGAAGGGACTCAGCTACACAGGTCAATTACAGCGTTAAAATGAGTTATATAATGTGACACCAGGTGCTGTGGCAAATGGAAATTTGCATTGAGAGCTATGTATTTTTTCTTTTCTTAGCATTTTTTAAAAGATTTGTGTAGATCCAGCCAAGGTGAAAGAGGTCAGAGTAATAAGTGATGTATTTACTTGTTATAGTTGCTTATTAGGACAAATGTATTAAACTAAAGGCCTCATGGGTCATGTAAGAACATAAGAAGAACCCTGCTGGAGAAGACCAAAGACCCATCTTATTCAGAATCTTGCTTTCACAGTGGCTAACTAGATATCTATGAAAACCTTCAAGCAGTACCTAAGCGAGCAATGTGATTCCCAGTAACTGGCGTTCTGCGACATCCTACCTCTCACAGTTTAGGTAGAACACAACCACCCTGATTGGTAGGCAGTATAAGCCTTATATTCCATGAAATTTGACTAATCCTCTTCTAAAAGCCATCAAAGTTGGTGGCCACCATGATACCTCGTGGGATTTGTAGGCTTAAAGAAACATGTCCCTTTATACCCTTTGTCTCGGAAATCTTTGAAATTTAATTCATCTACATTTACATTCTTTGAGTATTCTTACATTTTGGAATAAAATTACAATCACTATAAAATAAAAACTTCTGCCTGAGACAGACAATTTATTCTTTTTGTTGCTCAGACTTAATAAGTACTGAGTCAACTTCAAGGGTAGCCTCATGTAGAATACATTCTAATAACCTAATTTGTAAATTACAAGAGCATGGATTACAGTTGCCAAGTCATTTCTGTCCAAATGAGGCCACAGCTGGTGAACTAGACAGAGTTGGAAAAAGACATTCCTAGCCACCAAGGTGCCCCCAAGACTGCAACTCTGTCCACAACAGGCTGCCCCTGCGACATACAACACCTATGTCTTTTCAGGATTCAGCTTCAATTTATTGGCTCACATCCAGCCTATCACAGCCTCCAGGCACCAGTCTGACACTTCACCTGCCTGTCCTGATTTAGATGGAACAAACAGTAAGAGCTGGATGTCATCTGCATATTGACAACACTTCATTTCATATCTCCTGCTGATAGCTCCTAGCAACTTCAGATAGATGTCCAATAGCATGAAAGAACAAGACTCAAACCTGCAGGAGGTCACAGGAGGCCCATGGTACTGAACAGTAGCCTCCCATAACTACTTTCTGGAAATTGCCCTAGACATAGGAGCAGAACAGTGACCCCCCAACTCTGGCTTTGTGGTTGAAAGCTGCTGAGAATGAGCTGGGTGGCAGTCTCCTTATTTTTCTTCCAACAAATGTCATTAGCCAGGGTTACCGTGTCAGTTTCAGTGCCGTGGCCAACCTGAAGCCAGACTGGAATGGATCCATGTAATCAGTTTCCTCCAAGCATACCTGAAGCCAAAGCATCCCACCTTCTCAAGCACCTTGCCCCCAAATTGGTTATTCGCCACTCGGTGACAGTTATCTTAAGGAGAGGATGCACCACTGCCTCCTTCAAGACAGATGGTATTCCCCCCTCCAATGAAGCATTAATATGCATTAAAATGGTAGTTTGCAACAAGGGATAAGTATTCTCCCTCTGAATTTGATTTAGCTGCCCTGTAGCTGTCATTGCAAGATAATATAGATTGACATGTCAGAGGTGGGTAGATTTACTCAGTGAATGATGGTAATGAACAATGGTGGCAATTAGAAACCTGGACAATGTATCACTGGGCAGAGACCCTTGTTAATGCCATGAAATATATCTCTGTCCTTCTCCCTTGTCATATCGGTGACATTTCTAGCTTCATTACTTTTTATCGCCATATCGAAAAGTCCTACCTTCTTAAGAGCTTTAATGATTACATGTGAGAAGTCTGTGCTCATTTTCTTTTTTCTTTTTCCCTTGAAGAAATTTTGGCTAAATATCTTCATTTAATTTTAATGTCTCATATATAGCTGCATATTAAAGTCTCTTATTTACAGATGGATAATCAAATGGTATTCCAGGACTGATTTATCTCTCAGAAAATGTGGGTAAAGTGAATGGAGGTCTCAGCCATATGACCATACTGGGATAATACATATGCTTGTTGGGAGTACTGGGGTGGAATTCAACCATTCCTTTTATTTGTCAAAGGTTTTGCAGCTCTACTCTAGCTGATCCTTTGAAGTCTCCCCAGACTCCACATCTTCCCATGCCACACTCCTCATGAGCTCTGATGAACACCCTCATTGAATGCTTTTTGGACTGGTTGGAATGTGTCCTTGAACACTGATAATGCTTTTCATTGGCTTGGAAGGAGGATAGAGATGTAAGAGTGAGTTTGAAGAACCAAAGGCAACTTTCACATTTATTGATCAGCCTGTTATTTCCTCTGTCCCTGCCCCTTGCCACACTGCCTGGCTTACTAGCAGTACATGTGAAAAGGATCTAGGGGTCTTGGTGGGCCACAAACTTCATTGTGGTGGACCACAATGAGTCAACAATGTGATGCTGCAACAACAAAAGCTTATGCTATTCTAGGCTGGACCAACAAAAGTCCAGATCAAGGGAAGTACCGTTCTATTCTGCCTTGGTTAGACCACATCTGGAGCTTTGTGTCCAGTTCTGGGCACCACAGTTTTTAAATTATGTTGACAAGCTGGAGGGGAAGGGAACCAAGATGACCAAGAGTCTAGAAACCAAGCCTTATGAGGAATGCTTGAAGGAGCTGGGTATGTTAAGCCTGGAAAAGAGGAGACTGAGAAGAGATAGGATAGCCATCTTCAAGAATCTGAAGGGCTGTCACATGGAAGATGGAGCAAGTTTGTTTTCTCCTGTTCTGGAGGGGGTGGGGACTCAAACCAATAGCTTCCAGTCACAAGAAAGGAAATTCTGACTAAACATCAGGAAGAACTTTCTGACAGTAAGAGCTGTTTGAGAGTGGAATGGTCTCCCTCAAAAGGTTATGGCGTCTCCTTTCTTGGAGGTTTCTAAGCAGAGGTTGGATGGCCATCTGTCATGGATGCTTTAGTTGAGATTCCTGCATTGCAGGGGGTTGGACTAGATGGCCCTTGGGGTCCCTTCCAACTCTACAATTTTACGATTCTATGACCCACAATGTAATCCTAGTGCTGCTGTTTGCTTTCCCTTCCTTGTTGGGTCTGTGGGTGTGATGACCCTTCACCAATTCTGAAGGACTGTTGAGCACATGATTTACATGCAAAAGGTATCAGCTTCAGTTCTTAGCATCTCTAAGTAGGTCTCCAGAAGAAAGCCTCCCATGTTCCAAAACCCAAAACTCTCTAAGATGCTTTATCATAGTCCTGCCCCCAGCACACACAAAACCCAAATATCCATCACCACATTCAGAAAAGTATTGGTATAAAAACAGGACGTTCTCTCCCATTTGAAGATCTATAGCTGTCCCCACCCCACTGTTTTATATCTATCTACCAAAATACTGGGGTGATGGTGAGATCAACATCTAGAAGATGGAAAATTCTGATTTAGGACATACAGGTTCAGATCTTGGTTTGGGTGACATTTGGCATGTGGTCATTTCATAGCCTACTTTTAAAATTTGCTATAATGGTGCAAATAGTGAAATAATTTATGCAAAGTTATATAGATGACTGAGGTAGTTCCAAGCAGCTCTCTGAACTGCAATCCATTTGGGAACTCTTCTGTGCTGCTTGGAGCTAGCATTGGATGCAAATGCAACAAAACTTTTTGAACCAATCAAAAATGGTTTATACAGTTCTGAACAATGTTCCCCGAGGAGCAAGAGTATACATAACAGGCAATGCAACAGTTGCTTATCTCTGCTGGAGTACACAGTCATTTGTACTATCATGACTATGATGACACATTATGTGATGTAAGTATGGGGAATGCCATTGTTCTTGTCTTGCCATAGTTTCTTATTATATAGTGCTATCCAGTGATATTTTTCTAGAAAAAGAAGTGCTGGAGCTCACTATGAACCTCACCTTGTTCTCTTAGAATGGCAGTGGCATCCACCTGAACTCTGGTGAGCTCCAGCTGGGAAATAAAAAGCCCTGGTGCTGCCAGCAATCATGAACATGCTCGCTAGGAGGTATGCCCTACTGAACTTCCATCCAGTAAACATGTTTGTTTTTGGACTGAGTATTGCATAAATAGGGTTGCAGTGGTGTAGATGGCTGTGTAGGTGATTCTATAGAGGGCATGGTGAGTACAGTGGTACCTCAGGTTACAGATATTTCAGGTTACAGACGCTTCAGGTTACAAACTCCGCTAACCCAGAAATAGTACCTCGGGTTAAGAACTTTGCTTCAGGATGAGAACAGAAATCGTGCAGCAGCGGTGCAGCGGCAGTGGGAGACCCCGTTAGCTAAAGTGGTGCTTCAGGTTAAGAACAGTTTCAAGTTAAGAACGGTCCTCCAGAACGAATTAAGTTCTTAATCCAAGGTACCATTGTATAGCAAATCCTGTCCTCCCATGTTATCTCTCTTGCCAGTGCATATGATAGTGCCACTTTCCCGATTCTGGGATTAACTATTTCTGGTCCAATGACCCACACTGTCCCAGTGCAACAGTCTTTCAGTGTGATCCTCTGTGTTTATTGGCTGGTGTTGCAGTTCATAAGAGTATAAAACAAATATTGGGGATGAACTGAAAATCACTTGGAAGATTCAGAATAAACAAATCACACCAATTTCTAGTCTCACATCAAAATTTATCCATGACTGAATTAGTGAACAAACATTTATTCTGTTAAGATTGACTTATTCTCTGAGAAACTGACCTCTAAATTCTAATTATATCTTACAATCTAAGTAAATATTAAATGGCTGCCAAATCCATCTATATAAATCCCTAACAATCTCATGTGTTTTCATTACCAGCTTCTAGAAAAATGGGATATTGTTAGCCTGCAAATAAGAAAAGTAGGCGAAGATAATAAAACACTAACTCTTTTAGGGAAACTAGTTTTCCAAAGGTGTATTTGTAAAGCATTAATTATATTTGAAAAAGATTTAATTAATGAAAGAGAAGAATTCAAATGAATGCTCCAAGGATGTTTTTTTTTTTAAAAAAAAATGAAGATGAATATTTATGATTCAGTAGCAGTGAAGTTTTCAATTTGGTAGAAAAAGTTAGCAGGCACCTTTTCAGACTGTGGAAAGGTTCTTGATTTTAGGTATTTTAGTTTCATTTTAGACTCTGAAGAGCAGGGGTAATTGTAGTCCTGAGTATTATTCTCATAAGAACATAAATTCAATATGTTAATCAGGTATTGTGCTAAACTATTAGCAATAGTAGTACTAATATCAATATTAATTTGATTTATAGGGCCTTACATCAATAAAAAATAATACAAATATACAAAATAATGCTAAAAACTTATAACATATTATGATTACAATAATAAAAAAGCAATATAAGGCAGTGAAACAAAAAGACACAGCAGAGACAACCTAAACCCTGCTGGATAAAAAACCATTCAATGAAGCCCTAGAGAAGGCATCAGATGTACTTCTATGCAGAGGTTATTCGTTCATTCATTTCTTTTATTTGTATGCCACGTTTACACACACACACAAAATTGTGTTCAAAACGACTTACAATAAATAAAGTGGGGTGCGGGTGGCGCTGTGGTCTAAACCACTGAGCCTCTTGGGCTTGCTGATCAGAAGGTTGGTGGTTCAAATCCGCACAACAGGGTGAGCTCCCGTTGCTCTGTCCCAGCTCCTGGCAACCTAGAAGTTCGAAGGAATACCAGTGCAAGTAGATAAATAGGTACCGCTCCAGCGGGAAGGTAAACGGTGTTTCCGTGCGCTCTGGTTTTCATGAGATTCAGATAAATCTCTTTATATGGATATGTATTTAGTACTGTTTTAAACTTTTTTCTTTTTGTAAAATCTAATAAAAAATGAATTTCAAAACAAAACAATTTCCATAACAGCATAGCAAAACAATAACATAGTAACAATTTCATACAACTCCCCCACATTTCAATACTATGGTCGTTGGCATCCATCTGTCTCGAGTGACAAAGACTGCACCTCCAGGGGTGAAGTCAAAATGCTGCATTAGCAGCACTGAAGGGACCACCTCGGAGCTCCAGCCTGGGCACTGTGTATGGAGGTCCTGAGCTGCCCAGAGGAAAAGATTCCCCTCTTAGCCTCCCTGATTTGGTCGAAAGGAAAGCAGAGTGATACATTTGCCACCAACTTGGCTACAGCAGTTTCTGGAATGAGGTGTACAAGGTGTTATCCAACTATCTTAGGGACTCTACTCTGGAGTTGTGTAGAGCGGCAATGTCCAACTGGTAGACCACGATCGACAGGTAGATCACCAGGCTTCTCCAGGTCTATCGTGGGAGTTAAAGAAGAGATCACCCACTTGCTCCTGAGCAATCGTGACGCACCCCAACCCTGGTGCTATGTTCTATCAGCGCCACTGGCGGTGCTATTAAAGCTCTAATTCCCTTTGTCTTTGGCAGAGTGGCAGAAGGAGGAAGGGTTGTGGACTGTTTGATGAGCGATATTATGCAACCCTTCCCCAAAAATGCTGCGATTCTGGTCGCTCCCCCTTAAAAAAGCTCAACAACTATGGGCAATGACAATGGATAGATCACTGCCAGTATTATTATACTGGGAGTAGATCACAGTCTCTATAGAGTTGGACGTGGCTGGTGTAGAGTTTACTTCTTAGCCTTTTCTTTTCTTGAAGATATCCCACAATGCAGTGGAGATTTAAGATCAGTGTTTTCCTTCTTCTAGATGGGCTGCCTTCCCAGGTGAATGAACCCCATATGCCCCTTTCTTCCCTCTACAGTACATGCAGAAACTGTCTTCTTGACCATTGGACCCACTTTTGATTTTGTCTGCTCAATCTGCTGGAGCCTGTCTTCACGTGCAGGGGAAGTCCCTAACTCACCGAGGGTTTGAGACCCATCAGCTACCCTCACTTAGTTTTGCTGGCCAGTCAAAGCTGTCCCCGGTGTGTTGCCACTGTTGCATGCCAACAGCTTCCAGGAGCCACAGGTGAGAGCTAAATGTAAGATCAGAGCTAAAGGTGAACAAACTACGCCAGAAGGAGCATGACGTTCCCCCCACCAGAGGTACTACCCCTCCCCTAACATCCCCCCACACCCCAATGCTATGAATATAAAGCAAAAATAAAAAGGGAGCATCACAGTTTCACCTTAGTCCTAGAAACACCCCTCCCATGATGTTGCTCACGGTCCTCTTCTGCAGCCACTTGCAATGCTTCCAAGGGATGGGTAGCTGGAAACATCCCTGCCATGATATCGCTCCATAGTCCCAGTGGCAGACTTTGGGTTCTCAAATTTCAGTGGTGCCCTGTGCAATGGCAAAATTCGGTGCCCCTCGCCTCTCGTCTTCCATTCTGCATTATGGCCTCTGATAGTCCTTGTTTTCTATAGTCACCCACCTCACTTCACATGATGAGGCCACCTGGAGCAGGCTTCTGAAAAGAATCATACTGCTCTCTCTTACCTGTCCTGAATTCTTGACAATCTCTCAACAGACTGAGTCAGGGAGTTCCTATAACATGAGAAACGTAATCCATATAATATGGAGGTGTTACTGGTTATGGGATCTGATGCTCTTGGAAGAGGTATGTGACCTACCCCAATGGGGTTGCATTTCCTCTGTGGCAGCTTCGGGTTTTCAGCTTCAGTTGCTCCTAAATCCAGCACTTCTCCAGGATGCTGACTTTTACCATGTCCATCTGGTAAGCTAGCTATAGCCTTGCCTGAAAAAATCAAGCTCCGCTCATTTATGCCTTCTATATGGAGCTGCTCAAGAAAACTTATTGGAAAACTCCCCACCCCCAAATGCGCAAACAATGGGAGAGAAACTCTTGGAAAAAGAAAACAAAACATAGACAGGGTAGTGCAAGTGTGCATCTCCAGCCCCACTTCTGCTCTGCTGGTAGGACTTTGGATAAGGTTGCTGAACTGCCTTTGGTTAGCAACAAAGGAAACTAACCATTGGCCCATCAATCTCAGTATTGTCTATATCGACTGATAGCTGCTCTCCAGGGTTTCGGACAGGGCTCTCTCCTAGCACTACCTGGAGACTTCAGGGATCAGACCTAAGACCTTCTGCATCCAGTGCTCCACAAGTGATCCCATCCACCCCATTCACCATAGGAATTCACAGTTCTATGTTAGGCACTGTTAGGCATCAGGGAATCCGATTCCCCTACTGTAGGCTGCCAGGAATAGATAGACAAGGAAGTTCTTCCCAACGTCTTTTATTCAATATTCACAGAGAGAGGCTTAGAAATGCTGTCTCTTAGAGTAATTGTGTTGCTCCAAGTAATCTCCAGCCCCCTTCTCTCCTCAATCATCAACAGCACCACCCACCTTATGGTGGCCACTTAGAGCCATTTGTCTTCTAGCCCTTTGCTCTCCTACTTTCAATGCTCACCGGGTTCTGGGAGAAGGGGGGTCTGGAATTCTTTCTAGTGTTAATATGTCAGCCACTGCTCCAGCTCTGCCTCCCCCTATTCCTCTCCCATTCTCTCCCAACTTTGCCCCTCATCTCCCTCTGAGCTATGACCTCCCGCAAACCACTGTTGTAAATCTATGCTGTCATCTTCTCTAGAAGGTCCAGGAGAAGGATGCGGTCTCCACCATTCCTCTTCTGTCCAGTCCAGCACATTTCAGTAGGAACAATAAGTTTACTCCTTAGCATTTTCATTTCTCCCAAGTTTATTTAAAAAATGCCACATTATCTTGTAAGAAGCATATCTATAATCAGTTAATTATGTACACAGCGCAAGTGATACTTCAGATGGGTGGGAAACCATCAGTCAAATCTAATATATTATCAACACAAGAAATCAATGACTTTTGCCTAACTGTGAATTCTGCAGCTATAAATAATGAATATTAATAGTGCTATTCCCTTCTGAATTTAGTGAATATTTACTGCAGTTGGGAGTGGTGTTAGCTTTGGCTTCTGTGGGAGTTAGCCTACTCTTGCAGAGATTTACCAAAGGCAAGAACTTCAGTTTCAAAAGTTGTCTTGTTTTGGAAAGTTGTGACGAGACAGCATTGTTTCAAAGCCTCCCCTTAAGCTTTGAATTTGGAGCTGGATAAAGCTTTGCAAAGATGGGCAGCCTCCCCAGCTTCCTGTTCTTTACTTGAAGCCCAGGAGAAGACATCATGAGGTCACTCTTCCTATGCAGTTTTTTTCAGGTCAGGAGGCCTGGACAGCCAAGAAGGCTGCAGACTGCTGGAAAACTGGTTAATGGAAAGAAGAACACATTGCTCACAGCACCCTAAGCCACGTCACAACAACAAGGGTAGGCAGTAAGCCACTGGGAATAGCACACAGCGAGAACATTGTTTAGGGAAGTTTTTAATGTTTGATATTTTATCGTGCTTTTAATACAGTGGTACCTTGATTTTTGAGCGTCTGGGAAGCCAAACATTCCCATTTTCGAAAACCTGGAAGTAATTGCTTCCATTTTTGAACGCACCTCGGAAGTCGAATGGCTTCTGCTGCATGTTTTCCAGTTTTTCCAACTGAACTTGCAGCCAGCCCTTTTGCGCCTCTGTTTTCCAGCATTTCGGAAGTCGAGCAGATTAGGTTCGAGAACCGGGGTACCACTGTATTCTGTTGGAGTCACCCAGAATGGCTGGGGAAACCCAGCCAAATGGGCGGGGTATAAATAATAAGTTGTTGTTGTTGTTGTTGTTGTTGCTGCTGCTGCTGCTGCTGCTGCTGCTGTTGTACTCAGGTACTGCTTGCTGGCTTCCAGTAGTCTTCTGGTTGGCCACTGTGAAGATCCTGGGCTATGGGCTCTTAGGTTCTGATGCAAGCTCAACTCCACCCCACCAACAACACTCTAAGGAAATTCAAAAGCCTTCTGAGAATGAGGCAGAAAAACAGACACCCCTTTTGCAGCTGAAGGAGAGTAGAAGTATTAGTTCAGGGGAATGCTTATTGCCTGCAGACCAATTTATGGATCTTAAGGAAAAGGCAACCTGTTGTGCCCTTGCCATAATGGCTCCCCCTCCCCATACTATACTCTTTTTTTTTTTTGTTCCATATGGATCTCTGCCCTGCAGGCTGACCCTGTTGTCCCAGCATCTACTGGTTGGGCTGCTTGCAATTTTATTTAGAAAGGCATTCACATGCTTCCCTTTTACTGAAATATGCTCCAATTTTTATTGTACTTGGTTTTTATGCAGTTTTCTGGTTTTATATTATATCTGATGCTATTATGCTTAGGCTGTGTAATGTTTCTTTGATGTCCTTTTTATATCTTTATCTTTATATGCACGCCACTTTGGCCTCCCTGTTTAAAGAGGGAAATAGTTTAAATCTTAAAATGAATGGGTAAATATATATATATATATATTAAAAAACGAGCTTTCAGTAGTTTGCAAAAAGGCAGCAAATGATTTGCTGAAATGAAAAGTATTTTTCCTTCAAGAATTTTTATCTGCAGTTCCATGTTGTTGGCAGCTTTTTGAAAAAATTAAATTGAAATAGTGTCTTGCAGGCCTATGCTGGATATCTAGTATTATATAGTAAGGCCGCCATGTTGTTGAGCTCTTTTGAACCCTATTTTACCAAAATCTACACTTCCAGCATGGATTTTCCTGGACATTTCCACCCAGGTGAATATGATAGCCCTAATATAGCCTGTTTGTCACAGCGAGTTTGCATATTGTCCTTTATTTAACTGTGCAATAGTTTTATATATTCTTGAATACATAGGATTCAATGTAACTGTGACAAATCTGGAAGATGTTCCAACTCTTATTTCTGGTATAAACAAATCTTTTTTTGGAATAGGTTTTCTGGTAATAGCAGAAGCCCCAAGTCAGCTGATGGATTAATTAAATAATATTTATGCACCACTAAATTGCCAAAGGGACTTCTATACAGTTTACAAGTATAAAATGTATATATGTGTGCACAATATAAAAATCCCACCCCCAATCCCATCAATTTATTATATACAATAATACTGATTTGTATGTCATTCCTGAAAAATAGACAAAACAAAATTGTTGGTCTACGGCAGGCATGGCCAAACTTGTCCCTCCAGCTGTTTTGGGACTACAGTTCCCATTATCCCTGAGCACTGGTCCTGTTAGCTAGGGATGATGGGAATTGTAGTCCCAAAACAGCTGGAGGGACAAGTTTGACCATGCCTGGTTTATGGTGATCAGCACACCTGCCTAGCAGCTCAGATGACTGTGCAGTGAATTTGACATACATGTGGAATGCGTCATTCATTTTAATCACAGGGAGGGCCCAGTTTGCGGATTTCCTGAACTTTGAAAACAACCATCGAGAATATTGAATTTCATTCCTACATTGGAGCAGCAGGAGTTTTGTGGACAGGTCTACAGTTTAAGCTATGTAGACCAAAGTAAAATCCTGAGCGCATCTTATTGTTTACTTCCTGAAATAAATCTTGCCTTTACTGGACTATAACAGTAACGCTCATGATGAGCATTTATATTTTTTCATGTATCCGATGAAGTGGGCTCTATAAAAGCTTATCCCACAATGCATGTGTTGGTTTCCTAACTACAGTGGTGCCTCGCAAGACGAAAAGAATCGGTTCTGTGATTCTCTTCGTCTAGCGTTTTTTTCATCTTGTGAAGCAAACCCATTGACGGATTAGCGGATTAGCGCTATTAGCGGCTTTTAGCGGCTTATCTGCTGATCGGATCAGCTGATAAGCGGCTTAGCGGCTTAGAAAAAGGGGGGAGGAAAAAAAACAGCAGGAACTCGCAAGATATTGTCGTCTTGCGAAGCAAGCCCATAGGAAATTCGTTTTGCGAATCACCTCCAAAACGGAAAACTCTTTCGTCTAGCGAGTTTTCCGTCTTGCTCGGCATTCGTCTTGCGGGGCACCACTGTAGTTGCAACAATATTCTTTGCTGCTTTAGCATCCCTACGGGATTTTTTTTGCATGCTCCTTGCAATAATTGTGCCGTGTGTGTAACCCATATGACAAACCTGAAAGCTAGGCTGGTATGTTATTGCTTATGTAAAGGGGAATGCTGAGAAAAAGAGCAGCTTGCCTAAAATGTGAAGATTTTTATGGTAAAAGTAAGCGTGATTTAAAAAAATGGTTAAAAATTATGATATATGTAAACTGCTAAAGATGAGGTAAAATGAAAATCAGATAGTGGGGACTTGGAGAAGCCCACCTAACAATGTTTAGAAAAAATAAGTATTGTTTGGGCTTTTGGGCTTTTTTCTGTTTGTGTTGTTTAGTTGTGTTATAAAATAAATAATTTTTTTTTGGGGGGGGCGAAATAAAAAATAAATGCTTCCTAGTGAGCTCATGGCAAAGTGAGAGTTCAGCTAGGGATTACACAGCTCACAACAGGAACATAGGAAGTTGCCAACACAATCAGTGCTGGAGAAAGGGGGGTTAGGTGGGGCATTATCCCAGAGGGGGGTGGCATCGCTGCCCCGCCCCTCTGGGACACTCGCCGTGGGTAGCTAGCCACGCCCCCGCTGTTCCTGGGTGCCAGAGCAGCTAGCTCCGCCTCTGAATGCAATGCTCAGGGGATATGGTTCTTGAAGAATCCTGGAGTACAGATCTTACTGCACATGCTCAGTAAGATAGTTGGAGCTGGAGAAAGCCAATATTATCGGCACTTAGCCAATAGTACCTCAGAGCTGTTAGGATGTTGTCTATCTACCTCCTCTCCTCATTACGTCCATTAAGTCAAGTCAGTACAGAGTTCCTCAAAACTCCAGATTTCTTGTTTTTGTTTTTGTTTTATCCTACTTTAAGTTATAATTATATTTACTTTGATTCTCCTAAATGGAGCTGACTGCCATTTTGAGAAGATTGTTCATTTACCTCAGCAACACAACAGAGGCCAAGTGACCAAGCAGAGAGGTTCTCTAATGACAACCAGAAAGACAGGACTGTGGGAGAATGGTGCTCTGGTTTATTGTTCTGTGTCATTTATCTAAAATCCTTATGAACAAATCACATACCCTCCAACATTGTTCCGATGAAAATAGGGACACCCTATTCCATAATAATATTAACAACAAATTTTTTACTATTTATACTCTATCCATCTGACTCGTTTGCCCTAGCCACTCTGGGTGGCTTCCAACATATATAAAAGCATAACAAAACATTTAACTTTTTTTTTAATAAAACCCAACAACAACCAACAACTTCCTTATACAGGGCTGCCTTCAGATGGCTTGAGGGTCAGATAACTCCATACCCTCCAACATTTCTCCAATGGAAGGAGGGACATTTTAAGGAAAAGTGGGACATTCCAGGATCAAATCAGAAACTGGGATGGCTTCTGTAAAACTGGGACTGTCCTTGGAAAATAGGGACACTTATAAATTAACAGTTAAGTTCACAGTTTCAAAGCATTTAAACACCAAAAATATGCCCCTGTTGAATTAGGGCAGTTCTGTGCTCTTCATTTATCAAAACACTTCCTAATTCTTCCAGTGGAACATACACAATAATGCTCTCAGGCACAACTTTAGTTTCAGCCTTTTGAACATAATCCATAATAGCAATAAAATGTTCCCTCTATAATGGAATAATCCACATATGGTACAAGCGGCTGCTAGAAAAAAAATCTTCCCTGTGGTATATAAAAATCCAGGCACAGTCAACCAGTGATGTGAAGAATAGAAGACAGCTTCCTTTGATTTCGTTTTTACCTTGCAGGATTCTTTGAAAATTGTTCAGATGACACCATTCAGGGCAGATGTGCTTGTATGCCTGACAATGATCTGATAATGCATGAAAATCTCCTTAACAGTGTAAAATTAAAGCACATTACCATGTTTTAAGTAATAAGCTTAGGGCTTATTACTGCTCTGCATTTTGTACCTGTTACAAAGAATACTTAGGAACAAAAAAAAGAAAAATGAATCAATGGCAGAGCTTCAGGATACTTAAAGAATTTAACAATCCACATTTGAAGCAGTGGGAAATAATGTTCTTTTCCCCCAATTGCAACCTGTTCCTCTGGCCTAATGTATTCAGAAAATTACATGGAAGTCGTATCTCTGAAAGAAACTCGTCTGTCCTGTATATCAAGAAAGAACACTGCACCTAACAATCTCAAATTGATAAGATCACCCAGAATAAAATTTGCTAGAAGCACGGAACAGGGTGGAGTGCAGTATGTCACTTATTTAGTGTCACTTATTTAGACCCATCAGTTAATAAAGACCCAGAAAGAAGCAGAACCTATAAAACAAATCCCACTTTGAATCTGGGGGTGAGTTTTGTGGAATGTCTTGACCATGCTCTGGAAATTTTGGATAAAGTTTCTGATACACCATTTAGCTTGCCCGATTACAAAAGTCACCTTAACATAATCTGTAAAATAGTAGCAATATGCACATGAAGGGACATCATCATAGAACCCAGCTCCAGGTGGCCATGGGTGCTTGGGCACTCACAATAATATAATATAGGCACCCACAAAGTCAGTGAGAAAAGGCGGCAGCAGCGCTTCCTTCTGAGAGACCAGCAGTTCAGTTCTGCCCTCTGCAGCCAGCAAGCAAGACAACCTTTTACAGGGGGGTGGGGGGTGGGCTTGGACATGGAGGCAGAGTCTCTCTCCTCCCTACAGAATAGGGTGCCTTGCTGCTTGCAAAGAGGAGGAAGAAGAGGAGCCACAATGCAGATGTGCGACGTCACATCCACACACCTGCACATAGTGAATGTGATGTCACATTTTTTTTTCTTTCTTTCAACAGAAAAAGGTGCCAGTACTCATCAGGAAGTTGTTATAATAAAAATAATAAATTTTATTTATACCCCACCCTCCCCAGCCAAGACCGGGCTCAGGGCAGCTAACACCAGGTATAAAAACAATTGATTGAAATACAGCTTAAAAACAAGATTAAAATAAAACATTTAAATGCAGCCTCATTTCAGTAGGAACTCAAATCAAATCAAAAACTTTTTGGGGGATGAAAACGTCAAGTCTTCACTAAGGCCAACTATCCAGACTGGTCCTACGTGGGCCAGAAAAAAGCCAGGGAAGTCCCCAAATAGGAGTTCCATCACAGAAGGAGAAAGGAAAAAGGAAAGAGGGAGAGGGGATCAAGTTGATTCCAAGCCAAAGGCCAGGCGGAACAACTCTGTCTTACAGTAAGTGTTACAGTAAGTGACACACTTTTAACACGGGGGGGGGGATGTTGCCCGTCCTGCGTACCCTTGTGTACCCAGGGCCATCTTAAGCATATGCGGTGCCGGGGTGCAAAGATCCATTCGCCCCCCCCTTGTTGCCCAGAGATGTGGGAGGAACCCCAAAGTTGTTGACCTTTTTTAAGGAAAAGTTCCCTGGAGTTGTTGACTTTTTTTTAAGGAAGCTCTGACACCACACTTATCTCTGCTCAAGAACAGGAAACAGGAAACATAAGGAGCCCATCACAACAAACCAGCCCAAGGCATCAGTGTCGGGTGCCTCATGGAGTAAGCAGCGTGCTCTGGGTGGGCCTCTCCACAGCCCTAAGCCAGTCCCAGGCGCGCAGGAGGGCAGAGCCACCCACCTCAGCGCCTCACTGGCTTGCTCACCCCTGAACTCGTGGCGCAGAGCCGACCACAGCAGAAGGGCCAACAGTGGCACTCCACTCAACGGGCAGGCTCTTCCCCGGACTTCAACTCTCGGGCCCCGGACTCTTAGCCTGGTGCCCCTAAGAGGCCAGTGCCCAAGTGCCCTACACCCCTGGCGCCTATGGTTAAGATTGCCCTGTATGTACCCCCCAGAAAAAAAACACTGCATAAAGACAAACCAAATGTTTGCACATATTTAATAATCCACTTTGAGGTAAGACTAAGATCAATAAGGTTTAATAATACCGAAAACATTAACCACAGGCAACTAGTAGATAGAAATGCTTAGATTTTAATTTGGTCAAAAGCTGCTGGGACACGTTGGCATCTGGGAGATGCTACCTGACATAGGGAAGAACCTATGATGGCATAATATTATAAGCCTCTTGTGCATAATGCTATCATCACAAGGAGACACGGAGCTTCATGTGTGATTTGCTGATGCCACGCTGGAAGCAGATGCTGCCGACAGATGCTGCATTGTGCAAAGTATGCAAAGTGTGTTACACAAATAGATGAAGACAGAGCATTATGAAGGTGAGGTGATGGTTGTCTTATTTCTGGGAGCCTTTGCAATATGTGAACCATCAAGATGAATTCATATTGTCAGCCATGCACTGTGTCCCTGCACAGTGTTTGATGATCGCCACCTTCTACAATAACAGGAAGAGAGGGGATTTAGAGAGTCCCTGTTAGATCACAACACATGAGTCATAGCTTCTTTCAGCTTGGGTCACAGCCACATTATCTATTTAAAGCACTCTTCTACCACTTTAAGAATCATAGCTTCCTCCAAAGAATCATGGGAAAGGTGGTTTGTTAAAGATTGCAGGGACCTCCAACAGAGTTACAATTCCCAGCAAATTTCAGACCCTCCAACTATCCTTATTTTCCAGGGACAGTCCCAGATTTACAGAAGCTGTCCCAGTTTCTGATTTGATCCTGGAATGTCCTGCTTTTCTTTAGGACGTCCCTATTTTCATGGACTGGGATGAGGGTGGTGCTGTGGGTTAAACCACAGAGTCTAGGACTTGCCGATCAGAAGGTTGGTGGTTCGAATCCCCACAACGGGGTGAGCTCCTGTTGCTCAGTCCCTGCTCCTGCCAACCTAGCAGTTCGAAAGCAAGTCAAAGTGCAAGTAGATAAATAGGTACCGCTCCAGCGGGAAGGTAAACGGTGTTTCCGTGTGCTGCTCTGGTTCGCCAAAAGTGGCTTTGTCATGCTGGCCACATGACCCAGAAGCTGTACGCGGGCTCCCTTGGCCAATAAAGCAAGATGAGCGCCGCAACCTGAGAGTCGGTCACAAATGGACCTAATGGTCAGGGGTCCCTTTACCTTATTTTCATGGAAGAAATGTTGGAGGGTATGGAGTTAGGCAACTCCTGAGCCTAGGAGATAAGAAGCTTTACAACCATTAGAAGACATCTGAAGGCAGCCTTGCATAGGGAAGTATTTCATCCATCAAATGTTTAATGTTTTACTATGTTTTTTAATAAATGTTGGAAGCTGCCCAGAGTGGCTGGGGCAGCCCCATCAAATGGGCTGGTTATTATTAGTATTTAATGATAATGGTAATGATGATGATAATGGTGGAATAGGACGTCCGTATTTTCATCAGAAAAATATTGGAGTATGGAGTTATGCAACCCTGAGCCAAGGAGATAAATAACCATACAACCTTTAGCAAACATATGAAGGCAGCCCTGTATAGGGAAGTTCTTTTTAATGTTTAACGTTCAATTAAGTTTTTATATATGTTGGATTATTATTATATTATTATTATTATTCAATAGGATGTCCCTATTTTCATTGGAGAAATGTTGGAGGGTATGAAATTTTCGTTCCTAGAATTCTTTGAGGGAAGCCATGCCTGATTAAGTGGCATAAGAGAAGATTGCTTCAAGTATATGATGTGGATGCTAACAAATTATAAAGATGCAATATAGCACAATCAATGTAAATTGTACATCATAGACTAAGGTCAACACACATCCATAACCTGATGAGTTTACAGTTCAAATATCAGCACTGGAGAACTACTTCAGAATAAACATGCTTAAGGCTGGAGTGTTAGGTGTTTCAACAATATGTCAGTCTAAGCCCTCACTTTCAGGTGGGACAAATGGGATATAAAGAATATAATCATTCTTTGCTTCCACAGCAACATCTTCTAATAGGATCAAATTAAAACTTGCAGTTTCAGCTAAGCGTTTCATTTTATTCAGTGGAAGGTTTTATAGTATTGAGAGATGTGTTGAAAAACAGGTTTGGGCAGGTTTGGGTCCATGGCGTATAAACATTTTGTGGCTGTGACTGCTGGTCTATATTGATACTGATGTGGTTTTTTAAAAATCAATTGATAGTTTGCACTACAATGCACCTTTCCTCCTATGATGTTTTAAGGCTTTGATATGATCATGATGGAGAATTCAGCTGGGCATATTTGCATTATACACTATGGCAGGCAGACAGACAATTGACCAAAAGGTCACAAATCACAGGTGATAGGATATAAAGAAATGCCCGCCCCCTGAGATCACACGCAACAGCTGGCTCCAAAGCTGTGGAACATAATGGAATTCTCTCTCTTTTTTTTGGTAGCACTTCATCAGCAGATTTGCCACATGCACCCTTTTTAAAAAAAATAAAAAGTAAGCAGCTATGACTACGCTAATCTCAGGTAGTCAACATTTCAATTAAAGCTCAGGACAGGACAGATGTAACGTTTCCCATGTAGATTTTTGCAGATCAAGAATCACAGGCAGACAGGGATGCTGCAGACTGCAAGAGAAATGTATTGTTATCATACCCTCCAAAATTTCTCAGATGAAAATAGGGACACTCTGTTCTATATTAAGATCACTCAACAATTAATAACACATTTTTTAATGCTTTATTGGTTGAAAATTATATAACAAAAATAATCAGTGAATGTTAAAGACAAAATAAAGATGAACACAGAAATAAAACAGTCATTCATTCCTTAACTGATACTTGCTTTGTACATAGTTTTGTAATTGAATTTGACATGACCTCCGATCTTCCCATTATGTTCCCAGGTTAAATTCCTTAAATACGCACTTAACTTTATTTTCTGCATGTTGCTTAACTTACTTTAAATTTTATAAAATTATCCTATCTGCACACAGAAGTTCTATCAAAATCTGCCAACGGATTAATATTTTGACATTGTTCTTTTACATACTCTGTATAGTTCCCTCTCTCTGATAATTTTTTCCATCTGTAATATCCCATAGCCTTGCTGATTGTCAATTAATAACACATTAGAAGTATAGAAAACTTTCAAATAATAAGTCAAGCTAGCAAAGAGAAAGAGATTAACAAAGTTGAACTACTCTTCACAGCAGTCCCAACCAAATATATGGAATAGGAACACACCCAAACATCCCAACAAAGAGCCCCACTTTTGTCCTAGACTGTTTCAGCTCAGTGTGATCCTAACTCCAGCCCCTGAAGACAAGGCAGAAGCGCTATGAGGCACTTCAGACAGCTCACCCTCCAGCAACATAAAGAGATATATTAAAATTCCTCCTGCAAACTTGTCTATGAAGCTGGCTCACCCAGCAGGCTGAATCCTCTACAGAGCTTGTAGTATTTTTTAAACGAGTTACTCAGTTTATTCTTTTTGTATATCTTGAGATGCCATATGTATTTTATGAAATTCAGACTTATTCTCCGAATGCCAGTTGCTATAACAACTCCATGCTTTGATCTCTGCCCTCCCTGTTTTCCTTGCATCAGTTCAGAGCTTTGGTTTACGGATGCCAGTATTTCTAGGTTGTGGGAATAGGATTGATTTTCCCCTCTTTTCTTTTGCTTAAGAGTCATTGTCTGGTAAAGAAAATGGGTATCTCAGTGTTTATGAACTTTCACTGTAGGGTTTTAAAAAAGCACGTATGCTGCTTTGAAGTTATTTGAGTGGAAAAAAGCGGCCGATACGTATGGATATAAGTAACAGATAAACAGGCCAATATTTTTACAGAAAAAAATAATGTGTGTGTAAAGAATAAGGAGATGTCTGCGGAAAGTGAGGTTACAGGGAACCTGGCAGAGGGCCTTTTCGGTAGTGGTGCCCTCCCAGTGGAATGCCCTCCCATCAGATGTCAAGGAAATAAACAACTATCTGACTTTTAGAAGACATCTGAAGACAATCCTGTTTAGGGAAGTTTTTAATGTTTGAGGTTTTATTGTGTTTTTAATATTGTGTTGGGAGCAGCCAAGGATGGCTGGGGGTATTGTTGTTGTTGTTGTTGTTGTTGTTGTTGTTGTTGTTATTTCCTTTCCCCTTATCCCATCCTGAAACCTTCCTCTCCCAAGAAACCCAAAACGTTACTAACAGGTTCATCTTCCTGAAAATGGAAGGATCAGATCTGTTGTTGTTGTTGTTGTTGTTGTTGTTGTTGTTGTTGTTGTTGTTGTTGTTGTTGTTGTTGCATTTATATCCCATCTTTATTAAAACGAATTCAAAGTGCTGTACATGGTTATCGCTTTCTTCATTTTATCCTCACAACAACCCTGTGGGGTAGGTTAGGCTAAGGAAAAGTGGCTGACCCCCCCCCCAAGTGCTCTTCAAGGGGTTTTAACTCTGTTCTCCTAGGTCCTAGTCCAGTGCCCTGACTGCTACACAGCACTGCCTCTCCACCTTTATAACACATTTAATCACAGACTTTGCCAGCTTTGCTGCTACCATATTCCCAGCCTCACTTCTTCTGACTTCACTAGAGCAGCTTCAGAATTAGCTTTTTTGTTCCTTGCAAATCCACACATTATGATAAACTTTTCTGCTGTTAGTTCAGCACAAAAAGGGGAAAGGAGGGGGGAAACAGATAAAGAGATTTCTCATCAAAATCCCAGCTGCATCTCTTCTGAGGGAACAGATACGTTCAGATGTTTGTTTCATCCTGGCCTAAATACAGCGTGTTGAAAAACCGTTTGATTTGCATAAGTGCTATCAGCCTACAGTGCTCTTTACTCTAGATCCCCCCTCTCATTTCATAACATTGGCATTTTATTTTATTTTGATGAAGTGCTCATGATGTTTGAAAAAAGAAAAAAAACCTGCTTGAATTTAAGCTTGTGTCCTCTTCAGAAAATCTTGATAATCCACATTAGTTTCAGGTACTTTTCAAGGTCAGGTCAAAACAGAATTTAAGGATAACAGAAAAACGATTCTCCCGAGATACAAATATTCAGTGAGTTAAAAACGGAAAGGATTGCCAGCATTGTTTTGGCAGCTTTCCAAGGACTGGCATTGATACATTAAATAAATAAGCCTTTAACAAATGCTAATAGCTATTTAGGTTGGCGCTAAGGGCGTTAAAGAATTCTAGGCATACAAAGAGGAGCAAGTTCTGAGATTAGCCACACAAGAAGGTTCTTAAGGTGTTATCTGAACACAGCCACACACAGTTTATCACCTCTCTGTGTTTGTGTGTGTTGCCTCTACGCCTTAGAAGGGATATAACAGGAGGATACTAGTTTGTCAGTGTAAATAATTGTGGCCTTTGTGAGCCAATGGTCAGACTTCCTAACACTATAAGGATTTCATGTGCAACCTTCCAACACATATGTTTAAAAACAAGTATGAGATACATGTACCTACCAAATGGAATGTGTGTTTCACCTCTGCTCTTTGGGCCAAATACTCATTTAAGAAAATGTCTTCTTGGGCGATCGCTCATAGCTGAGTATGATTGTCTTCCATAAACACGGTTTTAATAGTGAGTCCATAAGTGACTGTGGAAGCCAATTCTGGATCCTCACGTCCTTCCACAGTGGGGACATAGGTTTCCGGGCTGGAGTTGATCATTGTAAGGGTTTGCCAAATGTGCCTTCCTCTTAGCACGTCTCTCCCTTTCATACTGAGATTGAGAGTCTTCAAAGCCCATGATACCTTTGGGAAAGGCTGTTCTCCAACTGGAGTGCTCGTAGGCCAGTGTTTCCCAATTGTCGGTGTTTATACTACTTTTTTAAAGATTTGCCTTGAGAGAGCCTTTGGACTTCTTCTGCTGACCACCATTGTCTACTATGTACTGGTTCACCCTTGTGGTTTAGTTTCATTTGATCTGAGGCTTTCTCCATGCAAATATGACACATTAGTGCCTCCCCTTACATTCGTTTCAACTGATTTATCAGTGAAAAGCAAATACCAATAATAATAATAATAGTAATAATAGTAATTATTTATACCCTGCCCATCTGACTCTGTTTCCCCATGTCAGGGACGTCCCTTCCCAGAGCAACAGTGAAGAAGAAGAGTTTGGATTTGATATCCCACTTTATCACTACCCGAAGGAGTCTCAAAGTGGCTAACATTCTCCTTTCCATTCCTCCCCCGCAACAAACACTCTGTGAGGTGAAAATAAAAAAATTCCTTCCTGTAGCACCTTAAAGACCAACTAAGTTAGTTCTTGGTATAAGCTTTTCGTGTGCAATCTGTGAGGTGAGTGAGACTGAGAGACTTCAGAGAAGTGTGAGGTCACCCAGCAGCTGCATGTGGAGGAGCGGAGACGCGAACCCGGTTCACCAGATTACGAGTCTACCCCTCTTAACCACTACACCACACTGGCTCTCCGGAAGTCTCCAGAGAGGAAGGGGGCAGGGTGGAAGAAGCAGAGGCTTGATTCCTTCCCATATTGAGAGTGATGCAGGTCCCTCCCATCCTGTAATGCCAGCGTAGAACAGACAGAGGCTGCTTCAGAGGAACTGCAGCTTTTAGACATGGCTCAAGAGGGGGAGGGGCAGACTGCTCCCTAGTTCCCATGGTTAAGGCGAAGGTGTAGAGTCCAGGCACAACATCAGTCAAACAGGAGGAGGGGCGGCCGGTGGAGAATATCCTGTTGGTGAAGAGCCCGCCCTTTAGTGAGTCCACCGTCGTCGTCATCGGAAGATGACTGAGCTGGGAGCTCAGACTGTATTTACTGTGTAAATACAGTAGTAAATACAGTAGTAAAGCGTGTTCTCATTAAAAGGAGAGCACGTGTTGCGGATGGGGCCGAACAAAACTCCACTTGGTTGCCAGGCAGTATTAGATTCAAGGGGCCTGGGAGCAGATTGGAGGATGGTGTTACTGGGGTAAATTTGATGTTGCCAATTTAGGGGTGGGATCAGTGGTTATTTAAGCAGGGTCCACAGCTTTCCCTTTCTCTTTCGCTGTGGACACCAGATCTCCCGCCTGCCCTCCCTTGATTGGGCTTGCACTTTGACCTTGCTCTGCCTATCATGGGGTCGTCCGCATTGGTGTGGGGGCCCAGTAGGAATTTTTCCAATTGGCTGATTAGTGTGTGCCTTTTGGGTTTTGCCTACTGCTTAGCAAATCGTCACAACTTGTAAGGTTGGCGGTTAGGCATTGGTTTAAATTGGTTGGTGGAGGGGTATGGATTGGCTGTGCCTGCCCCTCCAATGCTGCTGCTGACGGGTATTCCGTTAAAGGAATTCTGAAGCTTACCATCCCCTTCGTCCAAACCCTGACGGCAGGGTGCAGGCCGCGTAAGCTTCAAGGAGCATGCGGGGAGTAGCTGAGGGTCTGTGTCGCAGCTCCAGCTGACCCTGATCTTGTTCCTCCGCACTGACTAGGGAGTCAGTGCTGTCCCCCAAGGCGGGGGGGGGGGGGCAGCTAGTCATAACCAGTGCCTAAGCAACCACTCACAATTTGTATGATAATAAAGTTGTGGCCAAAATTATGCCAAAAACCTTAAACAAAAATTATGTGTGATGTGTGAGTTATTGGGGTAGGGGTTTTGGGGGACCTCAGCACGCAAAAGAAATCCAAGTGTAATAAACCTGCCAGCTTGCTGTGTCTTGGTGCGAGAGGGACATCGTAAATCCTGACACCCCAACATAATACTGCTGTGATTCTTGGAGCTGAGGTATGGTTGCCATTCAAGGTGAATGTGGCAATAGCAGTTCCTAAACCCCACCTTGGTAGAAAGAAGAGCTACACAGAGTTTGGGTAGGCTGGCGCCAGCTCATTAAAACATTAGACTTAATCATGTGGTACAGAGCTTAGCCCATGCTTTGTTTCCCTATTTGACAATTAATGCTGCTGTGTTTGTGAACATGGAAGCAGGGAGTGAAACAGGTCAAGTAACCCTACAATAAGGGTGGTGGAGGGGAAAAAGCTAGCATGGAACTCCAAGAAAGACTGGCATGGGGGAACTGTCACCCTCAACAAGGACCATGTTTTTCCAAGGGCTTGTTGGTGGGTGGCTAAGGGTCCCACCACAAATTTGTGGGGTTATACTGATTTGCATGAGGGAAGAAGGTAGTTGAAAAATGTCATAACTCACCAGGAAAGACTTGGAAGAAGGAAACATTACCTCCCATGAAGCACCCTGGAAGAATCCTGAAATTTGGGAGGATACAGAGGATACAGATATTTCTATTAACTTGCATAGGGAAGGGCAGACTTTCACTTAAAAAGGCAGTTGTAAATTCTTTCCCAACGACTGTGGTTGGAATGCCCTGTGGAAATAATTCATTTTGATGAAAAGCTAGATCTCTGTGGCTAAACAAAATATTTTTCCCCACCTCCACACACACCCTCTCAAGCTCTGGACATTTTCCTAGTCAGCTTGGTTTCATTTCTCAGTGAGGGGAAAAAAACAAGCAGTGTTGCAGTCTATATGTTTGAGACCATACAGCCACTTGGAAGCTTAGGAAGTCCCTGATCTGTCTCGAGTTGATACATTTTAATGCCTCAGAAATAAGAGAGCCATCCTCAAATAACCCTAATTCACCTCATAATTCATGGTGCATGTAGAACCAAGGCACATCCCCAAAATGCACATCTATCTCTATCAATCATCTATCATCTATCTATCTATCTATCATCTATCTATCTATCTATCTATCTATCTATCTATCATCTATCTATCATCCATCCATCTGTCTATCATCTATCTATCTGTCTATCATCTATCTATCATCCATCCATCTGTCTATCATCTATCTATCTGTCTATCATCTATCTATCTATCATCTATCTATCTATCTATCTATCATCTATATCTCTATCTATCTGTCTATCATCTATCTATCTATCTATCTATCTATCTATCCATCTATCTATCTATCATCTATATCTCTGTCTATCTATCTATCATCTATCTATCTATCTACCTATCCATCTATCTATCTATCATCTATATCTCTGTCTATCTATCTATCTATCTATCTATCCATCTATCTATCTATCATCTATATCTCTGTCTATCTATCTATCATCTATTTATCATCTATGTCTGTCTATCTATCTATCATCTATCAATCATCTATCTGTCTGTCTATCTATTATCTATCTATATCTATATCTATATCTATATCTATATCTATATCTATATCTATATCTATATCTATATCTATATCTATATCTATATCTATATCTATATCTATATCTATATCTATATGTCTGTCTATCTACTATCTATCTATCTATCTATCTATCTATCTATCTATCTAGTCCAAGAGTGGTGCGTATATCTAACTGAAGTTCATAATAACATATTAGTACTGAGGTTTTGTACACATACAGAGCAAATGTTAATAAATCTACTGAAGATTCGTAACAACATTGACTTTTGTAGTTGATTCAGGAGACATATGACTAAGAATGTGAAGGAAAGTGCTGGCTTCCTTTCGATAGCTATTGATTTCTTTTAGATGTGTTAAGTTTGGAGGGCTGTGTGGGTGTTGAAGATAATCTTAGTACAAATGAGTCACAAGACTTGTGTTAGTGTGTTGTGTTCTAGGACTAAAAAGAGTCAAGAAAGAGTGTTTGTGATTTCCTTTTAGCACGTGTTAACGGTAATGTGATAAAGTGATGGAGTGCAACGAAGGCTGTCAACAGATGAAAGAAACCATGCAGCCTGATCCTTTGCATATTTAGTTAGAGAGAAGTCCACTGTGTTCAATGGTGCTTGCTGCTAGGAAATTTTATAACTAGGATTCTAGCCTTACTCAGTTAATAATATGGGTTTAATTAATTAATGCATTTGTGTATGGATGAAAGAATACTTTTAAGTTTAGATGAACAAGCAGGAATGACAAATAATGATAACATCAAAAACAAAAATACTAAGCTTATAGGATCTGAAGTGGTAGTGACTGATCAGGAATGAGATATCTCTCTCTCTCTCTCTCTCTCTCTCTCTCTCTCTCTCTCTCTCTCTCTCTCTCTCTCACACACACACACACACACACACACACACACCTACATAACATCCCTTTGGCTGACTGTGTCTGAAAATGGAAGGATTTTTGGATAGAGCCAGTGGCGTAGCGTGGGTTGCCAGCACCCGGGGCAAGGCAAGTAATTTGCGCCCCCTAACCCGTGGATTTGCGCCCCCTAACCCTAACCCCCAGATGTTGTGCCCGGTGCGGCCGGCCCCCCCTGCACCCCCCACGCTACGCCACTGGATAGAGCCATGGAAGTATTTGCAGTGATGTGAGCTAGTAATTTCCCCAGTTTTGACCTCTACATTGACTTCTAATGTTACAGAGATTATTGGTTAAAATCACATACATGTGTATACATAAACTGAGTTCAATGGGGCTTAGTCTCAAATAAGTGGGGTTGCCATATTTTAAAGAACAAAAAAGAGAGCACTATGACGACTCTCATTTTAGATATCCCTACTACATGTAGGCTATTAAAACTGTGATATATAGCTCAGGGGGGGCAGAAGAAGAGAAGAGGGAAGCAAGTCTTCAGCCACCAGTTATGTCTATGTCTCATCCAGAAAGTATAGCCAGAGACATTTTGGCAAATTTTAAAAATCCACCCAGACAAAAAACATTACTCCTGAAAAAGAGGATGTGTCCTGGAAAAAGAGGACACATGGCAACCCTCAGTGGGTACAGGATTGCAGCAGCCTAAGTAGCCTTGTCAGTTGACAAATCCAGACTCCAAACTTCATGATTCACCCATCCATATTAGTTCTATAGAAGCTAAGTCTAGAGTGAAACTATGATCAGGGGAACCCTAATACAGTGGTACCTTAGTTTAAGAACAGCCCTACTTACAAACTACAGTGGTACCTCAGGTTAAGTACTTAATTCGTTCCAGAGGTCTGTTCTTAACCTGAAACTGTTCTTAACCTGAAGCACCACTTTAGCTAATGGGGCCTCCTGCTGCTGCCGCACCGCCAGAGCCAGATTTCTGTTCTTATCCTGAAGCAAAGTTCTTCACCTGAAGCACTATTTCTGGGTTAGCGGAGTGTGTAACCTGAAGCATATGTAACCTGAAGCGTATGTAACCCGAGGTACCACTGTATTCGGTTTACAAACTCTGCAAAACTGGAAGTAGTGTCCCAGTTTGTGAACTTTACCTCAGTCTAAGAACGGAATCTGAACGGTGGAAGGGCACTGGCAGCGGGAGGCTTCATTAGGGAAAGAGCACCTCAGTTTAAGAACATTTTTGGTTTAAGAACAGACATCCGGAATGGATTACGTCCGTAAACCGAGGTACCACTGTATGGAGAGCATTGGTCCCATCTACATTTAAGGCAGTGACAAAGTCCCGCTTTACTGCGGGGATAAGGAATCAGTGATCCATGACTTCAAGTATGTCATTCAGGAATGTTGATAGTCACCCTGATATATATATATATATATATATATATATATATATATATATATATATTGTTGAAGAGGAGGAGGAATTATATTTGAAGAAATGCAATTTTTCATGCAGGCAGGGACTTGCTTCACACTAGCAAATTTCAATTATAAGCTCTATAAGATTGCCAATGTGGCACCGATGTGTGGATTTATCTACACAAATCCAGATGCGACACGTTTTAAGCAAACAGGGGATGATACAAGTTGTTTTTCCCAGCTGCCACTTGCCACGTTGCATCAGCGTACAGGTAATTGGAAATCATTGTTTCTGTAGGAAATTCACAGCCATCCAAGGGAGATGACTCTTTATCTATTAAGGTCAAAGGTACACATGCCTCTGCACTTTAGCCAGATGAAGGGCTTAGTGTTATGAGGCAGTCTATAGCTATCGATCTTCTCAGAAATTGCTGCAAAAGCAGAAGCAACCCTGAGCTGGCCAGCCTGTCCCTAATTTGGGGTGACACATACGACTTTCATGTTGCTATGAAAGAAATCCTTCAGCATCGTGCTTTTCACAAACGGTCCAAGGAAAACATTTGGCAGAATGGCAGGCAAGTCATAGGAATCAGAGCTTAACTAGTTTTTATACCATTGTTGTTTGCTTATTAAAATGTATTGCTCACCCATTGCCAGCAACACTTGGTGAATAATCATATTAGGAGGAGATATGGAAGCCAATGGCAAAATTAGCCTTTGCTTTAATTCAAATTATCTGAAGATGAGATTAATTTCTGTTTAAATTCCATTTCTGTCTCCCCCCTCCCTATTTATTTTGCAAAAAAAAAAATAGAAGTTAACTCTCACACTTCTCAACTTGGAGTCAGCCACTATATACTGCTTGTGATGATATAATTCGCTCATGCTATTTCATTTTTTTTAAAGAACCTTATCACTACCTTGCCAGTGTTATCATTGCAGTTAAAGTTGTGCTTTCCAGTCATCACCAGCACGAGAGGGCTTTTTCATGGTGTCTGAAATGGATTACATTTCCATAGTGCCTTGAAGAATGGTGTGTATTTTTTTTTAGGTGCTGAATGTTTTCTTGACTTTTGGGGAGTTGAAGGTCATGCTACTTATTGTACTGAAGATGTGATTTGTTTCAGCTTTGGTAAGAAGGAGTCCCAGTCACTTTATAGAACTTTGGAGTCATACAGTGTCAAGAACATGGTGGACCTTTTCGTCTTCTCTTCTTTGTTACCACTAGGATACAGGCTGTTCTAAGCCAAGGGTTGGCAACCTCTGGCCCTCCAGAAGTTGTTAGGCTATGAGTCCCATTGGCCATGGTGGCTGGCATGGGGCCAGGAGTCCAATAGCATCTTGAAAGCCAGAGATTAGTCATCCCTTTTCTACACCAAGAGCATCCCTAAGAACCTAGGAGGTTGCCTCAGAGCAGTGGTCAATGGCTGCAGGATTTCACATGGCATCCAATTCTACCTGGAGATGTAAAGGATGGGACTTGGGGGTCTTTTGCATGGAGAGCGTGTGCCCTGCCAATGAATGATGGCAAACCTAGTAAGAGAATCTTACCACTCTTGGTAGAATTGTGGGTTACCCCTTGGTGCTAAGCCATATTGTACATATGACCTTTTTGTTTTGTTCATCCTGTTTCCTGCATCTTCAAACTAGGAATAGGGAACTTGTGACCCTCCAGTTGTTGGTTTCCAACTCTCATCCCCCACAATCACTATCACATGGCCAATAGTCCGCCATAATGGAAGTTGTAATCCATCCAACATCACCTTGCCGACAAAGGTCTGTATAGTTAAAGCTATGGTTTTCCCAGTAGTGATGCATGGAAGTAAGAGCTGGACCCATAGCTGTCAACGTTTCCCCCTTTTTAAGGGAAATTTCCTTATACAGAATAGGATTCCTTGCAAGAAAAGGGAAAAGTTGACAGCTTTGGCTGGACCATAAAGAAGTCTGATCACTGAAGAATTGATGCTTTTGAATTATGGTGCTGGAGGAGAGTCCCATAGACTGCAAGAAGATCAAACCTATCCATTCTGAAGGAAATCAGCCCTGAGTGCTCACTGGAAGGACAGATCCTGAAGCTGAGGCTCCAATACTTTGGCCACCTCATGAGAAGAGAAGACTCCCTGGAAAAGACCCTGATGTTGGGAAAGATTGAGGGCACAAGGAGAAGGGGATGGCAGAGGACGAGATGGTTGGATAGTGTTCTCGAAGCTACCAGCATGAGTTTCACCAAACTGCGGGAGGCAGTGAAAGACAGGAGTGCCTGGTGTGCTCTGCTCCATGGGGTCATGAAGAGTTGGACAGGACTAAACAACTAAGCAACAATAACAATCCAACAACAAGTGGAGGGCCACAAATTAGGCAGATGGGGTTCATCAACCTGGGAAGGCAGCCCAACTAGGAGAAGGAAAACTCTGATCCTAAACTTCCCCTTCCTTGTGGGATATCCTTGGGAGAAGAAAAGGCTAAGGAGTAACCCATGCCAGGACACCAGCTGACATTGCGAGCGCAATGTCAGGACGTTGTGTCCGTCCCCCTGAATCCTCTGGAGAAGGTGACCCTCTGTCTCATTCCTTTCTCATAATACTTACCTAGAAAATATAACCATTACACAGTTAAAAATGAAGAATTCCTTGATTTAGGTAGATATTGGTGTGTGCAATTCTTCTCAACCCACTAAGGAAGTGCTGATATTAAAGGTTGCATTCATCCTGGTTATGTGTGCATTTACCTTGAGACAGAATAGCCTGAAGTGTTCACATACGAAACACTGGCAGTTCTTATGTAAACAGTCAGCTACAGTCATCATGGTTATTTTATTTTTTTGTTACTTAAGTGGTTAGATTCCATGTTTACCTTGGGCTACTCTGTGGAGTCAACATGCTACTTATGCATCATGCTGCCTCAGGAACAACTAACAATCAAAACAACATGATTCAACTATTTTGTCTCTTTACCTGCTGCGGTTTTCCATCTCTGCTGATCTCGTCTTAGTCTCTGCTTTCTGCGGCATTCTTGCAGTTCAGTTCTCTTATCCTTCGCCTTTAGTGAGGAAACTGGGGAGAACAAACTTGGTGCTGGCAACGTTGGTGATCTGAGAATTAAATTATGTGCTATTTTAGCACAGAGGTTTTTTAGGACTGCTTCAAAGTTATCAATTCTCACATAGATATACTTGTATATATGCATGGAGATTTTTGACACAGATACTGGATTTTGTTGCATTCCATTATTTTGATGGGTTGTGTTATTGGTTGTAAAGCTGCATATCATCTTAGAGATCTTTTGAGAGAGATCCTGTGTATTATACAATTAATGTGATGGCTGCATTGAGCTGCTTTTGCTGCATGCACATATAACAGGAAGCTGTGATCTTTTGTAGCTTCCAAGTGCATGCACATATGAAAATAAATAATACATACAGGACCACCACATGACAATCTACCGTATATGCTGCATACATGTAATTTCTTGCACTTAAAAGATTCATGCAACACTTTAAGCCTGCAGCAATTAATAATCCAATAATTTATTTCAGTGATGTATCATCTGGGATGCTGGCAAGGAATACGGCCGTCTTATGCCAAATGATGTTATCTGAATGTTTATAAATAGCTATCAGGCATCGTGCTTCCTGCTCTGATTTTTCTGTCCAGCTCACCAAACCTTCAGAAAGGATAAAGATAAGCTTAGTGTTGTGTCTAGATTGTCCCTTGTCTGGGATGCTGGTGTCTGAACGGTGCAAATATGAATCTATTTAACACTTTGTCACATCATGAAGATGTGTACAGCAACACAGGACTCTTAGTGAAAGGGAAAGCTGTAATTAGTATTTCATCATGAAGTGGTAAACAATCTAGGTGCCAGCTATGACACACTCATTCTTCTGCTGGCCCACACATAAAATCATTTTGCACTGGCTAGTGTACGTTGATATTTGCTATTATACAGTTTTCAGATGAAATATCACACCGTATCAAGCTTCGGGCCCCTATAGGACGCTCCCTCAACCTTTAGCAAATGCAAGTGATCCCATAACTGGAAATTTTAAATAAACAACTTAAAATCAGTTTTATTTCATTCTGCTTTTTTATTCCATTATTTCCTGTGTGAAGCCACCCTATGGCTTCAGATGAGAACAACGGTGCACCAAAAAAATTAACAAAGTTTATTACATTTTAATTACATTTTTTAAAACAAAATACAAACTTTATTGAACATTTTTAAAACAATTGCCAGGCATAAAGTGTTGTCACCCAGAACAATACATGTACATATGTTAAGACTTTTATGCAGTCATCCACACGGCCTCAAAACAGACTTGGAAAATATTCTGCGTTACAGATTAAGTTCACATCCACAGGGTATACTTAAATCTAGAGCATTAAGATAATTTCTCCATGGTTGCTGCTGTGACTGAGACAGAAGGGAGATTACTTTACTATTGTTAATAAATGATACAAATTGAGACCATACGGAGTCAAGCCTGTATTAGATTTTAAGTAATTAATTAATTCTGTCAAAGAACAGGGTGCAATATATTTATAATTAATTTTTTAAAAAACTCAATTTGCTTTCTAAATTAAATTAAATAGAATGCCACAAATCTAAGGCAGAAAACAGAGACAGAATTGAAAGTCTGATTTTAAAAGGTTAAATCAAAGCCAAGGAAGATGCAGAAATCTAGAAGCAGAATGATTGTTTCAGCAGAGGTCATTGTGGAGCCAATAAGGTGCTTTTCTGGGCAAAGGAAAAAGGTGTGGTATACACAGTGCTTTTTTCTGGGGGGATGCAGGGGTACGCATACCCCTAAACATTTTGTGAATCTTTGTACTTTTGTCCATTTACTGTATTTATTTTCCCCGATTTGAACTATAAAATGGTGATTTTCTTGAGTTAAAATGAGAGTACCTCTAAACTTTTTTTTAAAGAAAAAAGCACTGGGTATACATATTATCTGCCTGCCTCGGTCCTGATTGGCCTGTTAGTCATTGATAAGCAGAGAAAAGCAGTCTTACATGATATGTATCTGGGACAGACAGTCTTGAAGGTGTTTCTCAAATCAGGAACAATTTCAAAAGCTTCCAATTCTTTTTGAATATTGTTTTAATTTTCTACTGGACCCTACAAACCAAATGCCACTTGCTTAACTGAAGCACAATATTTCAGAAGCTTCAGAACTTTGGGGTTCGGTGTTTCACGCTGAGGAGGAGCTTCTCATCTCAAATACATTTGGTGCCGAGTAAATTAAGCTGGATGAAGGCCTACACTTACATTCCAAACAGGGTGTCCAGTTATTATTGTATCATTGTCACCATGGCGTAGCGTGGGAAGGCCACAGGGGTGGTTGCCCTGGGTGCAAAATTGTTAGAGGCACAAAATTCCCACACCCAGTGCTGCCTCAATACAGCTGTGTGCTTCCGTCGTTGGGCTCCGTTGAAAATGGCATGCATACTCCATCCGTTTCCCTCCCTCTCACCCCCTCCATGCGGCCCCGGACATTGGCAACCCATGCTATGCCCACGGCATTGTTGTCGTCATCATTACCATCTCCTTGTTTTTCAGGATGCAAATCAGGCTTCCTCAACCTCAGCCCTCCAGATGTTCTTGGCCTACAACTCCCATGATTCCTAGCTAGCAGGACCAATGGTCAGGGATGATGGGAATTGTAGTCTCAAAACATTTGGAGGGCCGAGGTTGAGGAAGCCTGATGCGAATCCTTTCATCGTGGCTTGCACAGATAACATCCATGCACATATTGAGGGGTCTGGACACAATAGGCCAGGCATAGGCAAACTCCAACCCTCCAGATGTTTGGGACTACAGTTCATTCCCATCTGTCAGGGAACTGACATCAGAGCAAGAGGCAAGGGAGAGGCTCTCAGATTCTGTGGGGGAAGGACCCAGCACCAGGAAGAGAAGCAGCTCGGTAGAGGAGGAAGGAAATCAGCGCAACACCAGGGATAACGGGGGGCAAATGGGGGAAGCGGAGGAAGGGCTCAGGGATTCTTCTCTGAAATTCAGCGAGGAGAGCACAGGGCCTCCACTACCCATGCCCTCCCTGCGCAGAAGACTCCCGCGCAGTGAGAGGAGGAGGCGACTGGGAGTCAGACAGCTTTTATGCTGGAAAAGGTTTAAGAAACGCCCACAGACAGGTTCTGCCAGCGACTGAGACAGCCACGCTGCGATGGGCTGTGCAGTCAGAACGGTTTAACCCAGGCAATTAAGCCCCAGAAAGGCGGCAGTTTACGCACGAGTAACTCATACCCATTACATCATCATCCTTGACCACTGGTCCTGTTAGCTAGGGGTGACGAGAACTGTAGTCCCAAACATCTGGAGAGCCGGAGTTTGCCTATGCCTGCTATAGGCAATACCAGCATATCACCAGTCATGCCACCAGGGCAGCTGGGGTTGGTGGTGGGAAGCAGACAGCCCAGCTAGAAGAAGGGAAGGCTGCTGCTGACATCTTCTGCAGATGAAGCAGCTGATTGCAGCTGAGGAGGACAAGGTGATA